>NC_085927.1:56461553-57137553 GCF_029289425.2 Pan paniscus
GCCTGTTAGACTTTTTTACTTAGTGGCTTTTTTTTTCAGTCCCTTAATATAGACTCTTCCATCTTCTACTCTCTAGGGATTTCATAGCTACTAAATTCCCTTTTCCTTTTCCTTTTTTTTTTTGAGACGGAGTCTCACTGCCCAGGCTGGAGTGCAATGGTGCGATCTTGGCTCACTGCAAGCTCCGCCTCCCGGGTTCAAGCAATTCCTCTGCCTTCCTCTCCTGAGTAGCTGGGACTACAGGCGCCCGCCACCACACCCAGCTAATTTTTGTATTTTTAGTAGAGACAGGGTTTCACCATATTGGCCAGATGGTCTCGAACTCCTGCCCTGGTGATCCGCCTACCTTGGCCTCCCAAAGTGCTGGGATTACAGGCGTGAGCCACTGCTCCCAGCTGTTCTCTTTTCTTTTAAGGTTTGTGTGTTTTTAAGTTTACTGAACCTTTAGTCCCTCTGCAATTTGTAGCTCCTATATGGGAAACTTTTCCAAATGGCTGGCTCATGCTCCCCCAGCCTATGAGCAGCAGTTGCTACCTCCCCATCACCCACATCCCCCTCCTGGGGTCCTCCCAGCTTCCAGGGGATGCTGGGCATCAGGACAGCTCCCCGTAGAGCCTGTGTCCTGTGGGTTTTTTTTTTGTTTTTTTGTTTTTTTTTTGAGACGGAGTCTCGCTCTGTCACCCAGGCTGGAGCGCAGTGGCGGGATCTCAGCTCACTGCAAGCTCCGCCTCCTGGGTTCACGCCATTCTCCTGCCTCAGCCTCCTGAGTAGCTGGGACTACAGGTGCCCACCACCACGCCCGGCTAATTTTTTGTATTTTTAGTAGAGATGGGGTTTCACCGTGTCAGCCAAGATGGTCTCAATCTCCCGACCTTGTGATCCGCCCGCCTCGGCCTCCCAAAGTGCTGGTATTACAGGCGTGAGTCGCCGCGCCCAGCATCCTGTGGGTTTTGCAGCAGGGCCGGCATCAGGAATACTCAAGTGACCATTCCAGGAGAGCCTCCCCTCCCCTCACCATGCTGGGAACCTCCGCGCCCCTGTGGCTCAGAGCAGGTTCTAGTGCGTTCTGTGTCTTCGGTCCTCACTGTTAATGAGACTTCTTGCCACGAACTGTGATGCTGAGGAGAGCGGAGGAGGCTTTGGAGGCGGGGCAGGCATGTAGGAGCTGGAGCTGACCTTGCTCTCAGTGCTTCCCTGCCATGCTGCCCGCCCCAAGCAGGAAGTTCAGGAAATACCCCCGCCAGGGATCACTCCCCGCCCCATCTCCTTGCTCCTGGCCCAGTCGCCCTGTCTTCTTGAATTCCCGGATACCTTTGCCTTACTGGCATCTTTCCATTTTCAGAGGCAAAAATGTCAGCTCAGAAAGCTGGTCAGTGGCAGGACAGGCTTTCAGCCCAGGTTTGTACAGAGCAGTCCTCCCACGGGGACCCAGGTGTCTTGCACAAGTTGGGGACGGGGTTTTGGGAGAGGCATCCAGGCCGTGGAGCTGCGTGATGGGGCTGGGGTTGGGTGGCCCCTCCCTGCCTGGCTGGCCCCTCCTGTGGGCCACTGATCCTGGCCTCCAGGCTTTTGGGGGTGCCTTGGTGTTGCTGGCCAGGTCGGGCAGCGATGTGGGGAGCAGTACCCCACGGCACATCCGCCCTTTGGCACGTGGTGTGTGTGAATTACGCGTGTCCTGATGCAGCACACAGTGACTCGCACCTCAGTGTGACCAGGTTTCTGTGTTGATTGGAGGAGGAGGCAGGCATGGGGGCTGGGACAGGAGGCCCAGCTGGCCATGGGTGCCTGACCTGGTTGTCTCTGGGAGGGCTTCTGGGAGGTGGTGCGATCTGGATGTGTCTCAGAGTATGAGCCTGGTCGCATGGCGAGCAGGAACACGCTTTAGGCAGAGGGAGCAGTGTGGGCGGAGTCCTGGGAGCCGGGGCCAGGTGGAGCAGGCAGGACACAAGGCCAGGTCCCCGAGGTCCAGGAGAGAATCAACCGAGGCATCCCTAGCACACGCATCTGCTGGTTTCCGGGCGTGGCTGCCGTCCTGGTGGTGTATGTGGCCGTCGTGTTGACCACGTTCTTGACGGTTTGTTAGGCAACCTTTCGGCATGGCTGGCCCTCCTTCCCAATTCCAGAGCAGCGTTCTTCCCTTGCGCCTGTGCGCCGCCTCGCCGAGCCAGGCTGAGAACCCTGGCTTCCTTCTGCCTGCTGGGAGCCGGGGTCCTTGCTTGGTGGGAGGCAAGGACGCAGCTCAGCACTGACCAGGCTGGCCTGGGTGGGGTGGCCAAGGGCCCCACCTGATGAGTGCAGGGCGGGGGTCTCTGGGTCGGGGTTTTCTTTGGAAAGCTGGACCGGCCGTGCCCTGCGTGTGGGAGCTGGCTCGTGGGGCTTGGAGGTGTGTGTGGGAGGGACAGTGGCAGGGCGGGGTCTCTGGGTCGGGGTTTTCTTTGGAAAGCTGGACCGGCAGTGCCCTGCGTGTGGGAGCTGGCTCGTGGGGCTTGGAGGTGGCGAGCGGGAGAGTGACCACGCCCCTCTCTTGCAGGGAGCCCGAGCGTCATGTTAGGGTGAAGCAGAGGACCTCAGTGCTGAACATGCTAAGGAGGTTGGACAAAATCAGGTTCAGAGGTCACAAGAGAGATGACTTCCTCGATCTAGCGGAGTCTCCAAATGCTTCGGACACCGAATGCAGCGACGAAATCCCCCTGAAGGTAACGCGGACCTCGCCCCGGGACAGCGAGGAGCTGAGGGACCCTGTGAGTACCTGTCCTCGTCCACCGGTGTGGGCTGGGGTGTCGTCCCCGTCCTCTGTGGCCGGGCCAAGCGTGGACTCAGGCAGATTCGTGTCCTGCCCATGCTGGTCAGAGATGGACTGGGCCTGACTCTGTCTCACCTGCTCCCAACCCCTGCAGACCTTGTGGGGCCGGGCTGCTGCCACGCCGAGCCTTCTGTGTTTGCAGGTCTGATCAGCGGCTGCATTGGTTTTCCTCACTGGCTTTTCTGGGTGGGTGGCAGACTTCTCACACACATGTGACACAGAAGCCTCGGCCTGGCCCTGGGAGCGTTGACATGCGGATGGAGCAGGGCGGGCGTTGTCTGGAAGCCGCTGGTGCCTGGCTTGTCTTCTATTCAAGCCAAGGTGCACGTTTCCAGCCCCCAAAGCTGTCTAAGCCCAGGCTGGGCCCTCATCAGCCACGCGGAATCAGGGCTGGGCTTGTGGCCAGCTGGGGGGACAGCAAATACCCACGGAGCACCTCAGCTAGGCCCTGGGCCCTGGGTGGGAGCCAGGTGGGGAGCCAGGCGGGAGCCAGGTGGGGAGCCAGGCGGGAGCCAGGCGGGAGCCAGGCGGGAGCCAGGCGGGAGCAGGCCCTGCCTTGCAGAAACTTGCATTTGGTGGGGGGCGGGGCAGGGCCCGAAGCATGGTGGGCTGGGCTCCCTGCGGCCCCTCCTCTGGCCCAGCGTGGCCTCTAGCTCCTCCCCGTGTGCACACACCAAATTTGGTGTCCGGCTGGTTTCCTCCTCCAGCTCCTGAGCCAGGTCTTCTTTCCAGGTGTGGCCTGGGAGCGCCGGCCTTCCCTGGCTCCTTGTGTTGCTAATGCTTTATAACAGGACAGTGACTGTGCGTTGCTCTCAGCAGGAATTAATAATTTACTGCTGCTGCTGC
This sequence comes from Pan paniscus, assembly GCF_029289425.2. Taxonomy (NCBI): domain Eukaryota; kingdom Metazoa; phylum Chordata; class Mammalia; order Primates; family Hominidae; genus Pan; species Pan paniscus. Next base: position 56,465,203 of record NC_085927.1, read on the forward strand.
CCTCTTGACACTGCCCGATCAGGCAGGTGGGGCCGCTTGGCTTCCTGGGGCATCACTACAGAGCACAGAGCACCCGGCCTGCCGGGATCGGCCATCCCCAGGCAAAGGTTGTGGTTGGTCCTGGGGGTGGACCGGGACCCCGGTAGGGTGTCTGCCCTTGTGCAGGTTATGTGGCAGAACGGCAGGGGCCTGCCCTTGCCGGAGAGCTGTGTCTCATCCGCCTCTGGCTGGGGCTGGCACGGAGGGCATGGGCCACGATTCTCCGATGGTGGTCTTTGTGCTGAGCATGTGGTGGGTGTCTCGGGAACAAAAATCTCCCTCCGGACACACACGTGGTTCAACAGGGAGGGGTGACGGGGATTCTACGCAAAGGCCAGAGCGGGGCTGTTTCCCCAGCTCCCTCTCCGCCATCCATCTGTCCTGCTCCAGGTGTTGTCTCGGTAGGGACCCTCCCGCCTGAGGGACCCTGTGGGTACCTGTCCTCATCCCCTGGTGTGGGCTGGGGTTTCGTCCCTGTCCTCTGTGGCCGGGCCAAGCATGAACTCAGGCAGGTTCGTGTCCTGCCCACGCTGGTCAGAGACGGACTGAGTGTGTGCGTGGTGTCTGAGGGGCGGGTGGACTGAGTGTGTGCGTTAGTGTCCGAGGGGCGGGTGGACTGAGTGTGTGCGTTAGTGTCCGAGGGGCGGGTTGACTGAGTGTGTGCGTGGTGTCTGAGGGGCGGGTGGACTGAGCGTGTGCGTTGGTGTCCGAGGGGCGGGTGGACTGAGCGTGTGCGTTGGTGTCCGAGGGGCGGGTGGACTGTGTGCGTTAGTGTCCGAGGGGCGGGTGGACTGAGTGTGTGCGTTGGTGTCCGAGGGGCGGGTGGACTGAGTGTGTGCGTGGTGTCTGAGGGGCGGGTGGACTGAGTGTGTGCGTTGGTATCTGAGGGGCGGGTGGACTGTGTGCGTTGGTGTCCGAGGGGCGGGTGGACTGAGTGTGTGCGTTGGTGTCCGAGGGGCGGGTGGACTGAGTGTGTGCGTGGTGTCCGAGGGGCGGGTGGACTGAGTGTGTGCGTTGGTGTCCGAGGGGCGGGTGGACTGAGTGTGTGCGTTGGTGTCCGAGGGGCGGGTGGACTGAGTGTGCGCGTGGTGTCCGAGGGGCGGGTGGACTGAGTGTGTGCGTTGGTGTGCGAGGGGCGGGTGGACTGAGTGTGTGCGTGGTGTCTGAGGGGCGGGTGGACTGAGTGTGTGCGTGGTGTCCGAGGGGCGGGTGGAGTGAGTGTGTGCGTTGGTGTGTGAGGGGCGGGTGGACTGAGTGTGTGCGTGGTGTCCGAGGGGCGGGTGGACTGTGTGCGTTGGTGTCCGAGGGGCGGGTGGACTGAGTGTGTGCGTTGGTGTCCGAGGGGCGGGTGGACTGAGTGTGTGCGTTGGTGTCCGAGGGGCGGGTGGACTGTGTGCGTTGGTGTCCGAGGGGCGGGTGGACTGAGTGTGTGCGTTGGTGTCCGAGGGGCGGGTGGACTGAGTGTGTGCGTTGGTGTCCGAGGGGCGGGTGGACTGAGTGTGTGCGTTGGTGTCCGAGGGGCGGGTGGACTGAGTGTGTGCGTTGGTGTCCGAGGGGCGGGTGGACTGAGTGTGTGCGTTGGTGTCCGAGGGGCGGGTGGACTGAGTGTGTGCGTTGGTGTCCGAGGGGCGGGTGGACTGAGTGTGTGCGTTGGTGTCCGAGGGGCGGGTGGACTGAGTGTGTGCGTTGGTGTCCGAGGGGCGGGTGGACTGAGTGTGTGCGTTGGTGTCTGAGGGGCGGGTGGAGGGCTGCAGTGAGGGAGCCAGGGCCAGGATTGCAGGTATTGGTCTGGTTGGAGCAGCAGGAGGTAGGGCTGAGGGATCATGGGGGTCTTCACCTGGGGCAGAACATGTGGATTTGGGGGGCATCAGGGATCCCCTGCGGGGGAGGGTCAGTGTCAGAGCTGGCCGCTCCAGGGTGATGTCTGGGGAGTAGCTTGGAGAATGTGCCTCCTGGGGGTGGCAGAGGGTATGGTGCCAGCGGTGTTGCTGGGGTCACAGGAGAGGCAGGCTGTGGTCTGGACCAGCTCTGGTGGGCAGGTGGTGGTCCACGAGGCACAAGGGGGCTTGAGGGGGCATGTTGAGTTGAGAGGGAGCCCACCGAGTAGGGGCAAATGCTGCAGAGGCCAGGGCAAGGTCAGCCTGTGGACTGGGGCCCCCCTTCCTCGAGGCTGTGAGGGGCTGCGGGGGGAAACCACCTCAGGGACTCGGACGTCTGGAATCCCAGGAGATTCCTAGTGTGGGTGAGCAGGGCCCCGCTTGGGGCATCGTGCTGAATGCAGGTCAGGCCCTGACTGCAGAGACCAGGCTGAGTTCCTTAGCTGTGTAACCTGCACCTGAGCCTCAGTGTCCTCAGCTTTTAAGGGGGACGGCAGTCTCGTCCACCCCCAGGCCTGCTTTAAGGATCAAATGAGATAATAAGTGAAACGTACGTGGCTGGCGTCTTGCTTATGGTTAGCTTGGAGGGAGTTGTAATTATTAATGACCGTGAAATACTGATTCGCTAAACTCTCCTCCTGGTTCCAGGGCTCCTTTGCGAAGCCTCGTTCCTGTAGCACGTTGACGCTGCTCCGGCCCAGGCTCACGAGGCCCCCGGGGTGGGGGGCTGTGCAGCGTTGCCCTGCTCCTTCCGAGGTCCCCTCTCATCACCCTTCTTCACACGGGCAGCCTCCCAGAAACATCCTGAGACCTGGGCTCAGGCACAGAGGCCTTGGGGGTTGGTTTTATAACAGCTTAATCGAGATATTCCCACCGGGTATACAGTATACAGTTCACCCACTAAAAGTGTGCGACTCAGGGGTTTCTATTAATAGCATATTTACAATGCTGTGCTACCATTACTACAGTTTTAAAAGGTTTTTATCACCCGAAAGAGACCCCGTTCCTTTCACAGTCACTCCCATTTCCCTTGGCCACCGGCCCCACCAGCTGCCAGCCTGCTTTCTGTCCCATTTCCCTCGGCCCCCCGCCCCGCCAGCCGCCAGCCTGCTTTCTGTCGATGGATTTGCCCATATGGGGCATCTCATATAACACGAGGCCTCGTGTGTCTGTCCTTTGCTCGCATAAGGGACGTGAGGTTCATCCATGCTGCGGTATGCATTGGTGCTGCCTGCCTTTTTATGGCTGAACCTGTTTCATCATATGGCCAGGCCACATTTTCTTTTTCTTATTCTTTTTTTTTTTTTGAGACAGAGTCTCACTCTGTCACCCAGGCTGGAGTGCAGTGGTGTGATCTCGGCTCACTGCAACCTCCACCTCCCAGGTTCAAGCGATTCTCATGCCTCAGCCTCCTGAGTAGCTGGGATTACAGGCACATACCACCACGCCCGGCTAATATTTTGTATTTTTAGTAGAGACGGGGTTTCACCGTGTTGCCCAGGCTGTTCTCGAACTGCTGAGCTCAGGCAATCCACCCGCCTCAGCCTCCCAGAGTGCTGGGATTACAGACGTGAGCCACCGCGCCCGGCCTGTTGTCTTTATTCATTGATCTGTTGTGGGCCCTCGGGCAGTTCCCATTCTTGGACTGTGATGAATAAGGCTGAATGCCTGCGATTGAGTGTTTGTGTGCATGTGTTTCCACATGGTCTCGCTGGGCCATGCAGAGGCCCGAGATTGCCCTTTTCCAGGATCTACCGCATTCTCACGTGCAGCCGCGCCGTGCTCTGTGCCCACCGGTAGGGTCTGAGGGTTTCCCTGGAGGGGCAGGTTCAGACAGGAGCCCACCTTGCAGCCTGGGGTGTTCTGACCGCCCCTCTCAGTGCTCCAGGAGCTCTTCCGTGGCAGACCCCAAGCAGCCTCACTCCTGGCAGCGGCTCAGGATCTCACCCTGGGATGTTCGTCACTTCAGCTAATCTGTCCCCACTGAGGGATCGCGGGTGCTTGTGGCTCTTAGCGTCCATCACTCCTGGCAGCCTGGTGCCCATGTGGGCTGCAGCACTCTTGGTGGAAGTGCTGGACCGAGTGTGCCTGTGTGGTGGTCCTGGCAGCTGCGCGGTGTGCCCTCCATAGCCCCCCGAGGGCCGCGTGCCCTCACCCCGGCCTCCGCAGTGTGCCCTCCATAGCCCCCCGAGGGCCGCGTGCCCTCACCCCGGCCTCCGCAGTGTGCCCTCCACAGCCCCCCGAGGGCCGCGTGCCCTCACCCCGGCCTCCGCAGTGTGCCCTCCATAGCCCCCCGAGGGCCGCGTGCCCTCACCCCGGCCTCCGCAGTGTGCCCTCCATAGCCCCCCGAGGGCCGCGTGCCCTCACCCCGGCCTCCGCAGTGTGCCCTCCATAGCCCCCTGAGGGCCGCGTGCCCTCACCCCGGCCTCCGCAGTGTGCCCTCCATAGCCCCCTGAGGGCCGTGTGCCCTCACCCCGGCCTCCGCAGTGTGCCCTCCATAGCCCCCTGAGGGCCGTGTGCCCTCACCCCGGCCTCTGCAGTGTGCCCTCCATAGTTCCCTCAAGGGCCGTGTGCCCTCACCCCGGCCTCCGCAGTGTGCCCTCCATAGCCCCCCGAGGGCCGCGTGCCCTCACCCCGGCCTCCGCAGTGTGCCCTCCATAGCCCCCTGAGGGCCGCGTGCCCTCACCCCGGCCTCCGCAGTGTGCCCTCCATAGCCCCCTGAGGGCCGCGTGCCCTCACCCCGGCCTCCGCAGTGTGCCCTCCATAGCCCCCTGAGGGCCGTGTGCCCTCACCCCGGCCTCCGCAGTGTGCCCTCCATAGCCCCCTGAGGGCCGTGTGCCCTCACCCCGGCCTCTGCAGTGTGCCCTCCATAGCTCCCTCAAGGGCCGTGTGCCCTCACCCCGGCCTCCGCAGTGTGCCCTCCATAGCCCCCTGAGGGCCGTGTGCCCTCACCCCGGCCTCCGCAGTGTGCCCTCCATAGCCCCCCGAGGGCCGTGTGCCCTCACCCCGGCCTCCGCAGTGTGCCCTCCATAGCCCCCTGAGGGCCATGTGCCCCCACCCCGGCCTCCACGCTGTTCTCAGGCTTCTCTCTCCACCGCGCTGAGGGGCAGGACGGCAGTGCCGAGTGGCTGTAGGTTGCACGGCTTTTATTGTGCAGGAAGTTGGTCATCTTTGCACACATGTAGGCTTCATTCTTTTTATTTGTTGTGGTAAAATACACAGAGCATAGAATGCACCATTTTCATTTTCACTGTCAGTGTGCAGTTCAGGGGCACGGAGCACATGCCCTCTGTTGTGCTGCCATCGCCACCTCCACCTCCACCTCCAGAACCTTTCGTCATCCCAGACTGAGGCCTAGCACGTGTCACACGCCAGCTCCCTGATGGGAATTCCTCCCTGCCCCACCCCGGCAGCCTGCATTCCGCCTCCTGTCTCTGAATGTGACTCCTGGGGACCGGAGATGGGTAGAACCTCACAGCCTGTGTCCTTTCGTCTCCTGGGGACCGGGGATGGGTAGAACCTCACAGCCTGTGTCCTTTCGTCTCCTGGGGACCGGGGATGGGTAGAACCTCACAGCCTGTGTCCTTTCGTCTCCTGGGGACCGGGGATGGGTAGAACCTCACAGCCTGTGTCCTTTCGTCTCCTGGGGACCGGGGATGGGTAGAACCTCACAGCCTGTGTCCTTTCGTCTCCTGGGGACCGGGGATGGGTAGAACCTTACAGCGTGTGTCTTTTTCTGGCCGCTGTCACCAAGCACCATGTCCTCCAGGTGTGCTCAGCTTCATTCCTGCTTCCTTTCGTTGTGGGCTGTTTGTGTCCTGGGACAAAGTGGCTGAGAGTAGAACCCAGACCTGCTTGGGAGGGGAAGGTTGGAGGGACCCACGAGGCTGGGCTGGGAAGGGGAGATAAAGGCGGAAGAGACGGGTAACTGTGTGGCTGGTGCTGGCTGGAAGGAGAGGTGGCGAGAAGGAGGTGGGCATGCTTAGGGCTGGGGCAGCGTCTGGGGTGACCCCCGACCAGGAGGCAGGAGATGGGAGACGTCCCCAGAAGACCCACGCCCCATCTTGAGAGGGCTGCAGATTTCAGTTGAGGCAAAAGTTGGAGAAAATAGTTCTAGAAAAGCTGAAGAACTGAGAAATGACCAGGCCTACCACTCTGGTTTTATAGTGACAGCACCACAGCCTTGGTGTCCTGCACCCTTGGAGTTCTGAGTCCAGGCCTCTGACTCCAGCTCAGGGTGGCTCCTCCGTAGGTCTGAGAAGGGATCAGCTGGAGGGACCCACAGGGCTTGCAGAAGGATTCAGACCCCAGCATTTCAGGGCAGCACCCCAGGGCCTTGTGTCCCAATAGGGGACCCCTTGTTCATTGGTGAGTACTGCAGAGCCAGTCCTCACCACCCTGGTATCCAGGTGGCTCTCAGCTGGGCTGTGGAATCCCAGGACTGGGTGGAGACCGTGGGGCCCAGCCCTCGTGGGCCTGGAGCAGCCATTGCAGACAGGGTTGGCGCATGTGGATGGAGCCGGGTCACCCGCATGACGCTGCCTGTGCTTGCTGGGGAGGGTGCTGGGCGTGGCGGAGTTGAATTTTCCGCCTCTGCACTGGGCAGAGCTTTCCACGCAGGCCTCTGGCCCCTTGCCACGTGTCTGTTATGGGGACCCACACAGCCCCCCGCCCGGTGGGGATGGGGATGTGGAGGGAAGAGCACACTTATTTGTAGGGCTGAGTGGGCAGAGGCAGATGGGAGCCTCCAAGCTCTTCTCCAACTCAGCCTCCAGGAAGCAGCCCTGCCCAGGCTGACGTGCTGGAACAGGGTGGCACGGTCCAACTGTTTTCCCCAGGCCTCCCCGAAAGTATGCCACAGCCCAGGCTCCTCGGAAGCCAGGGGGCCCCCAGCTGCCCTGGTTCCATCCCTCTGCCCGCCCGTGGGCCTTCCTCCCCTGCCCCCAGTGCCAGCATTGTCTGTCCTTGTCACAGGTGGGTACTGTTCTGAGTTGGGGCACTGGGACGTTTCCTGTGGGAATAGAGCTGTTTAAAGTGTGGCTCCCTCTCCTGCCCTCCCTGGGGAGCCCCCCACCTAATGAAGGCGGGGACTTGGATGAGGTGGCGTGGATGCCCATCCTCTCTTTGTCCCTGACTTCCAGGTAGCCTTTGCTCATGTCTGTCCCAGGGAAGGGCTGGCTGTGTGGGGCTGTTTCAGGGGCTCCTGATGAAGGCTGCTGCTGGCCCGGGAGCCCAGCAACTGGGGGCTCTGGCCGGCCCTGCTTTCTCCGTGGGTTGGCGTCCTTGCTGCTGCTGCCAACGGGAGTCCCCAGCTGGAGGAGGCCAAGGCCACTGGCTTCCTGGGGACCCCAGCCTGCCTTGTCACCAAGAAGAATGGGGTCCTCTCTCTCCAGCATCACTTGAGACAATCCCAGGAAGAATCCATTGTGGGAAAGGCAACCCCTAGTTCCGAGCATGGTGTCCATGGGGTGTAGGCAGGAGGTGGGCTGAGTGGGCTCCGGGGGTCCCGGCCGTACGGGGGTGTTTTCTGTCCTCAGTGTGGGGCTGGGACTTGGGATCCTTGGTTGTTGTTTAGGCCGCCTTCCCGGTTAGAAAATTCATGATAAGCACTGAGGTCTCCCAGGCCAGGCCTCCATCATCCTGCGTGGGCCACGTTACTCCTGGGCCACCCTCAGGCCTGTCTCACCCCTGGGTGCCCATGCTCTCAGCAGACAGTTGGGGGTGAACAGGCCCACTGGCCCCAGGCACACACCTGCCCTCTGTACCTTCAAGGAGCCATTGTAAACAGAGTAAGTGAAGTATTTGGAAAATGCCTCTTGAAGGTGGGCCCTGCCGAGGGCTGGGGGAGTGTGGCAGGTGATCCCTCGGTGGGGAGCGAGGCTGCAGAAGTGCCTGGCTGCTGGGTCTCATTTCAGCTTAATGTTTATGACCTCCTCCTCCAGACAGGCACATTCCTGTCTCTGACCTTGCCTTGTAACCGCTGTGGGCAGGGTGGCTAGGTTTGACTCAAATGCAAGGAAAATGGAGAGAAACTTCTGGAAGCTACGTAGATAAGAAACCTAAGGAAGGGGAGACAGAGGAGAGGAAGAGATAGGTGTGCATCTCCAAACACCAGCCCAAGGCAGACTCAGCGAAGGGGCAGAGGGCGTGCCCAGCTGTGCAGGAGCAAGGGTGGGCAAATGGCGGGAGAAGGGGCAAAGGCAGGAGCCAGGTGCCAGCCTGGTCCTTGGTCCATGGTCAGGGGTCCTGGAACTGCCCAAGGCACTTGGGGGCAAGTGGGTCGGAGCAAGCAGGTAGCGCGTGGCCACAGTTTCTGTGTTTGAGATCTTTAAAAATATTCATAATAGGCTGGGCACGGTGACTCATGCCTGAAATCCCAGCACTTTGGGAGGCCAAGGCGGGTGGATCACCTGAGGCTAGGAGTTCAAGACCAGCCTGGGCAACATGGTGAAACCCCGTCTGTACTAAAAATACAAAAAAAATTAGCCGGGTATGGTGGCAGGCACCTGTAATTCCAGCTACTTTGGAGGCTGAGGCAGGAGAATCACTTGAACCTGGGAGGTAGAGGTTGCAGTGAGCCGAGATCACGTCATTGCACTCCAGCCTGGGCGACAGAGTGAGACTTCACTATCTCAAAAAAAAAAAAGAAATCATAATAGAAAACATTCAAAATGTCCAGCACGCTTTTGAACTAGAGAGCAGCGGGCTGGGAGCCCAAGTGTCCTTCGTCCCTTTGTGGTTGGTACCACCCCTGGCCACTCCTGTCCTGGGGGACTGTGTCTTCCCTGCCCCCGCCCCCGGCCACTCCTGTCCTGGGGAACCGTGTCCTCCCTGCCCCCACCCCTGGCCACTCCTGTCCTGGGGGACCGTGTCTTCCCTACCCCCCGTCCCTGGCCACTCCTGTCCTGGGGGACTGTGTCCTCCCTGCCCCCACTCCCAGCCACCCCTGTCCAGGGGAGCTGTGTCCTCCCTGCTCCCCACCCCTGACCACTCCTGTCCTGGGGGCCCGTGTCCTCCCTGCCCCCCACCCCTGGCCACTCCTGTCCTAGGTGGCCGTGTCCTCCCTGCCCCCCACCCCCCCGGCCACTGGATGACTCTGGAGCAGGTCCCAGGCACGTTCTCATTCTGTCTGAAACACGCCAGGGTCCATATCTGAAAGATGAGGACTGGAGAGAAACAGCCCAGGGCAGTGCAGGGGTCCGGCTGCAGGCTTTGTAGTTTGCCTCCTCCTGGCTGCATGTGGGAGCACCCAGGCCCTTGCCCACTCAGGTGAACCTTTTCCAGGCTGTCTATGTCAGAGCCACCTTCATGGGGACGTTTAGCCCCCGGGGTCTGTCCTGGGGCCCCAGCTGGGGTCCTAGTCTGGCGGCACCTGCGTCTTGAGCTTCCAGGGTCAGCTTGGAGCCCCAGACCCATGTCTCCAGTGTATGCTAGAGCACAGGTGGGGTTGTGTGACCTTCTTGGGACTCTTTTGGAGCTTCTGTCCTCCTGGATGGGTGCTTGTGGGATCCCAGCTTCCAGCACCTGGGCTCCGCTGGCCTCCCGGAACAGGCGTCCCATGCCCGTTCCTCATCTGTCAGTGCTGGGACAGACCCCAAGCAGCTCCCACAGGGCCCCTCCAGCGGGCAGGACAGACGGAATCACCCTGCCTCCACTCATGCCCTGGGAACTCTTGCCCCAGCAGCGAGAGCAGCTGAAAGTGTGGGAGGTTGGGCACCCAGAACGGGGCAGCCACAGCCAGAGTGCCCTGCCTAGAAGCTGCTGGTTCCCGAAGCCAGCGCCTTCTTCCTGGGCTGTGGCCACAGCGTGGGTGATACATGTGCAAGGAGCCATTGCGGTGCTGCTCCGGGTGGCCTTGTTGAAGCCGCACACCTGTTACCTGGCTCTGGAGGAGGAAGTCTGAGGACCCAGCTGGAGAAATCAGGTGCCTGCTGTCCTGTGGTGGGACACTCACTCATGTGCTGTCCCTCACCAGGTCCCTGGCAGGATGCAACGTGGAGGGCGACTGTGTGGCATCCAGTGTGGGGCCCAGGCAGGCCTGGCTGTGCCAGGCATGGCCCCTGCTTTCTGTCCCATCAGCAGGATGTGGAACGGCCGCCTGTGCCCAGTCCCTGGGCTCCAGGCATCGGGCAGCCGTAGCCTGTAACTCGAGCCCGTCCTGGCTTGCTGGGGCTGTGAGCTGGGGTTTTTGTGGAGCAGACGGGATGACGAGGCCCCTGTTTGGAGTTTGCTGTGGCTCACTGGGGCTGTGAGCCGCGGTTTTCATGGAGCAGACAGGACGGCAAGGCCGCTGTTCGGAGTTTGCTCACCTCGGTTGCGGCAGACCCTTCTGCCCGGGGGCCAGTCTCTCCGATCTACTCAGTGTGGCTCGTGGAGGCGCCCGCAGCCTCTGCTCAGGTGTGAGGGCCTGGCTCTGGCACGGCCAGCCGGACACACGGGGCCAGCACAGTTCCAGGGTTTTCTTACCTCTGCAGCCTGAGGAGATCAGGATCACGACCATCAAGAGACTTAGCGCCACTTATCCAGTTTCCTTTTTTTTTTTTTTTTTTTTTTTTTTGAGATGGAGTCTCGCTCTGTCGCCCAGGCTGGAGTGCAGTGGCGCGATCTCGGCTCATTGCAAGCTCCACCTCCTGGGTTCATGCCATTCTCCTCCCTCAGCCTCCTGAGTAGCTGGGACTACAGGTGCCCGCCACTGCGCCTGGCTAATTTTTCGTATTTTTTAGTAGAGATGGGGTTTCACCGTGGTCTCGATCTCCTGACCTCGTGATCCACCCGCCTCGGCCTCCCAAAGTGCTGGGATTACAGGTGTGAGCCACCGTGCCCCGCCTCCATTTTTAAGATATTTCTTAAAGCCAGCCTTACAGGGGCTCTGAGGATATCCACATTCTCTGAGATGTCCCTGCTCCCCACAGAGGAGGCTGGGTAGACAGACACGGGTCTTATGCTGGGGGCTCCGTTGCCCCATCTGACTGCTGCGTCGTCCCCATGCCCAGAAACTGCAGCTGCTGGTCCCTTTCCACATGCCACTGCTGCCATCCTGGGGCCCCTGGGCACCTCTGGGGGAACTGAGTGGTGTAGACCCAGGGTGCCACAGGTGGCCCCTCTGATCTTTTGGTGTTTTTCTTCTAGGCTGGTCCAGGGACCCTCATCATGGCCACAGGAGTCCAGGACTTTAACCGGACAGAGTTTGATCGACTGAATGAGATCAAAGGTCACCTGGAAATTGCCTTATTGGAAAAACACTTCTTACGTGAGTACCAGAAAGCGCTTGGAGGGGATGGGACAAGGTGGGTCAGGGGTGGCTGAGATGGGGGATGTCGTCTTGCCCAGGAGCTGGGTCTGGTGAAGACCCACGCAGGCTCCATCGCTGGACACGAGCCCTGGGCAGCTGTGGCTCCGGCGTGGCCCTTTGGGCTGGGTGGTCCCGGCACAGCCTCTGTCTCTGCGTTTGAGCCTCCCTTGCGGCCCTGCTAAGCTGGCACTCAAGGTTGCTCCACAGGGGCTGGGGGCGTGGGGGCCTTTCCCCTGTGGGGTAAAGTAGAGTCTCTGGGGAAAAGGAGTGAAATATTCCCAGAAAATTGTAATTATTTTAGTGAATTGGTCCCTTGCATTCCCAGTGGGTGGCTCAGACTTTTTCAGAGCTTTTGGAAGGACTCTGAAATCTTACGTTTGTTCTGGTTGGTTTGTGTCTCCAGGAGGGAGGTGGGGCAGTAGGCTCTGGCGTCCACTGGCCTTGGCCAGGCGTGCCTGGTTTGCTGGGCTTCGGACTCTGCAGCAGTGAGAATGGCAGAGATTCTTACAGGAGGGGCTCGCAGGCTTGGCTCCACTTGGTGTATTGCTCTTCAGCCTCTCTCCCTACCTGTGTCCTCCCTGTTGTCCGGATGTGGAAACTGAGGCACAGAGGGTTCACAAGGTGATGCCTGACTAGTAAGAGGCCACTTACCAGTAAGACAGTGCCAGGCAGATGAGTCCCAAAGTTCCTGCCAGCAACCCTGCTGTGTGTGGTTTTCACAGCTGACACTATGGTGGGATTCTTGTTATTACGCTCCTGTGTGTCCAGAGCCAGTCACTTGTGAACCACATGGAGCCCCCATTTGTGACAGGCAGGGGCTTAGGACCGGGGTGCGCAGGTCACTTCCTTCTGGGTGTCGTGCCCAGCCAGGGTCTTTTCCATGCTGTGTACCAGACAGCCAGTGCCTTTGCCAGAAGGATTGTCATCTGGGTGCCCTGTCCTTGGTTACCAGTGCTCTCATGTCTGTGCACTCACCGGGTGCTCAAGGGTCCAAGGCCCGTCCACACAGCCTTGTGGGTTCACCTGGCAACAGGCCAGAGCGTGATAGTGAGCCTGTGTATGTACGGCACTGGACTGTGTGTGTGCTTAGATGGCGTAATGAACTCTGTGTGCTCATGTTTGTGTGGCTGTGGTTAACGGTGTGTGCATGAGTGTGTGTGTGTGTGTGTATGTACAGTGGTGGTTAACTCTGTGTATGCATGTATGTGAGTAGTTAACCACGGTAGTAGTTAACCGTGTGTATATAGACAGTGGTAGTTAACCCTATGTGTGCGTGTGTGTGCCTGTGTGCAGCGGTGGTTAACCCTGTGTGTGTGTGCACGTGTGTGGTGGTTAACCTTGTGTGTGCACGTACGTGCACGTGTGCAGTGGTAGTTAACCCAGTGTGTGTGCGCATGTGTGCAGTGTTAATCCAGTGTGTGTGTGTGTCTGCGTGTGCAGCAGTAGTTAACCCTGTGAGTGCACATGTGCGGCAGTGGTTAACTGTGTGTGTGTGTGTGTGTGTGCAGCGGTAGTTAACCCTGTGTGTGTGTGTGAGCGTGTGCGGCGGTAGTTAACCCTGTGTGTGTGTGTGCAGCAGTAGTTAACTCTGTGTGTATGCGTGTGGCGGTGGTTAACCCTGTGTGCGTGTGGCGGTGGTTAACCCTGTGTGTGCGTGTGTGTGCCCGTGTGCAGCAGTATTAACCGTGTGTGTGTGTGCATGCCCATTTGTGGCAGTATTAACCGTATGTGCGTGTGCATGCCCATGTGCATCAGTATTAACTGTGTGTGTACACATGTGTATATCCATCTGTACTCTGACAGCTTTCTTGGGCCCCTGAGGACTGGACACTGGTCGTTCTGAGTACAGCTCTGGTGACACGCTATGGCTGTGGTGTGGAGTGACTCGGTCTCTCCATGAGCCTTAGGTTGCATAGAGCCAGCTTGGGCAGAGAGGGGCTGGCCCACATGGGCTGCCGACAGGGTTCAGTCCTCCCGATGACCGTCCTGGTGACCTGCCGCCTGCGACCTCACCAGCCTGCAGTGGTGGCTCTGCTGGAATTGATGGATCTCTGAGAATGGAGAGGCTGGGCTCTCCCTGGGTGGTGGCAGCAGGGGGCTGGCCCTTGGTTGACTGTCCAGCTGGGCCTGTGCGTGGAAGGTATGCTATTTGGCCTGGAGAGCATAGCTCGGCAGACTCTAGTTAAGTCATCAACCACCAGAGGCTGCCTTATCCGCTGAACCTCACGAATTGCCTTTCTGTGAGTCGAAGTGGTTGAATATTGACGGTTTTTCAGTCATGGGGCAGGGGGTCAGTGTTTCACTTTCAGGGAGCAGGTGCTCTTGGTGCAGGGGAAGGATCTGTGAGCATCAACAGGGACCCTCTGCTGGGGCCCGGGAAGCTTCAGGAGAAGAGGCGAGCTGGCATGTGGGGTGGAGGGATGGAGGGACGCCTGTCCAGGCAGATTCGCTTTGAGACGTTGTTGATAACAAAGTTGCAAAATGGAGACAGCTGAACCCACAGGGCTGCCTCTCTGGGGCCGAGCAGATCCCGGAGGAAATGAGGCCACCTGGTCACAAACAGAGCTGCTGGTGTCCCTGGACCAGCACTTGTGACTCTGTCCTCAGCATTTGCCAAAGGAGCATCTCCTTTTACCCCTTGGTAGCTCATGAAGTAAAAGTGTTAGATTCACCTCTGACAGCCTGTGGGGTGGTGAGCACGGGGATTATTTTTTAATTATGGAAAATTTCAAATGTATCCAGAAATGGAGCAAAGAGTGTCATGGGCCTCCCTGGTTGAAACCCACCACTGGCTGCAACAAGATTCCCAGCAAGATTCTGGACCAGGCAGGCTTCCCCGACACGCCCTCTCCCTGCCCCCAACCCCCTGCCCCGGCCCCCCGCCCCCCTCTGGGGTTTTGGAGCAAATCCCAGCCAGCATCCTCTCATTTCAGCTGTAAATATTTCAGTGGGTAGCTCAGTGTGTTTTAAAAACAAAAGCCACGAGTCTAATATCACAACTGAAAAAAGCAAACAGCTTTTCGTTAATACCATCAGCTGTCCAACTTAAGCTCAAATTTCCCTGATAGGGATAGAGCCACTGCACTCCAGCCCGGATGACAGAGCGAGACCCCATCTCTTAATTTTATTAATTAATTAATTTATTTATTTAGAGATGGAGTCTCACTGTGTCGCCCAGGCCGGAGTGCAGTGGTGCGATCTCGGCTCACTGTAACCTCTGCCTGCCAGGTTCAAGCGATTCTCTGGCCTCAGCCTCCTGAGTAGCTGGGATTACAGGCACGCACCTCCATGCCTGGGTAATTTTTGTATTTTTAATAGAGATGGGGTTTCACCATGTTGGCCAGGCTGGTCTCGAACTATTGACCTCAGGTGATCCGCCTGCGTCGACCTTCCAAAGTGTTAGGATTACAGGTGTGAGCCACTGTGTGCGGCCCCATCTCTAAATAAATAAATAAGGAAGGAAGGAAGGAAGTAAACAAATAAATGTCCCTGATGAGGTCTCAGGTTGCTTTGCAGCTCTCTGTGAATGAAGAGTCAGATGAGGTTGGTGGGCTGTGCTCGGTGGTGTCTCTCTCCGGTCTTGACCCTGTGGGTTCTCTGTGCGTCACACTTTTTGTCCTTGGTAGACCAGGTCACCTGCTGGACAGTCTCTGCTCTGGACTGTGTTGAAGGCGGCCTAACATGGTCCATACCCTGTGCTTCCTGGTCGTGGCGGGGTTGGGTGACCCTCGGGGGACAATCCCTCTGTTGGTGGTGCCCTGTGCTTCCATGAGGCAGTCTCTGTTTAATGTCACAGCTTTGATGATTATTGCTCGGAGCCATCATTTCATTAGAGGTTGCAGAATGGTCATTTTCTACTTCCGCTATTCTCTCTCCATTTGTTAGCTGACACATTTCCGAAAACAAACTTCCCTTTGTCTGCCGTTTGGCTCCGCCAAGGAGTAGTTCATAGACAAGGGGCAGGGTGCATTGTTGGATTCCCCCCTCATTTTCCAGTTTTCAAAATAATGAGTTGCATTCTCTTCTGAGAGCATCCACCAGAGAGGGTGTTGGGCTCTCCTGGGGTTTTTGGTATTCTCATGAGACAGTGAATGTAAACATATTTGGTGTGTTTTGATCATTCTGGCTCGTATCTGATTAATGCTCAAATAGTTCTGCCTCTGGGCCTCTTTCAGTTGGCTTCTGAGAGTCCTTTTGACACAACCCAGTTGTCTCTGAGAGATTCCTTGCCTTTCGGTGTGACCAGATATCCCAGGCTCACCAGCATTTCCTGCCCCAGTCCTGGAATTGACCATTTCTGAAATAAAGCCCTGGTTCCTTTTGGTGGAAGCTGACATTGACACACTCCATGGGGATCCTGGGGCATTGATGGCCGCTGGTGACCTGTCATGTGTGGACCTTCTCAGTGGACAGGGCTTGGGCCTGAGGAGTTCATACAGATAATTCTATTGGAATTCACATCCAGGACTCCTAAGTGCCTGTGTAACC
Organism: Pan paniscus; assembly: GCF_029289425.2. Lineage (NCBI taxonomy): Eukaryota > Metazoa > Chordata > Mammalia > Primates > Hominidae > Pan > Pan paniscus. The sequence continues at coordinate 56,480,899 of NC_085927.1, forward strand.
TCATCAGACTTTTATTGTATCTTTGTTTTGCTGAAATCTTGGTTCTCAGTGAACATCATCAGCATTACACATTTGTTTGATCCCTTGATAATACACACAATCTCAAAATAAAATATCACAAGATTACTCAATGCAGTCTCTATTTGTTTCTCATTCTTTTGTCCTTAGGGCTTGTCCTACTAGAAAGGTACAGATTATGGTGTTTGACAGTCACTGGCAAGACTTTTTCCTTCCTTTGAGGCTGTGTTATCAAGTCAGTACAGAGTTGGGTGCATTTGTTTCTTTTCACCTTAGATTTCTAGAGATGGCTTTTTTTCTTTTAAATTTTGACATGATTTCAGACTTACAGGAAAGTCACAAAAATAATACAAAGAATTCTTGTGTATTTTTCATCCAGTTATTCCCCAAAGGTTAATATTTTACCGCATTTGTCTGTCTGCCTCTCTTATCTATCTATCCATCCGTCCATCTGTTTATCCATCCAGGGATCCATTTATCCATTTATCCATCCATCCATCCATCCATCCATCCATCCATCCATCCATGCATGCATCTATCCATCCATCCATCCATCCATCCATCCATCCATCCATCCATCTATCCATCCCTGGATCCATCCATCCCTGGATCCATCCATCCATCCACCCACCTACCCATCCATCCATCTGTCCATTTATCCATCGATCCATCTATCCATCCATCCATCCACCCATCCATCCCTGGATCCATCTATCCATGCATCCATCCATGCATCCATCTATGCATCCATCCATGCATCCATCCATGCATCCATCCATCCATCCATCCATCCATCCATCCATCCATCTATCCATCCATTTATCCATCCCTGGATCCATCCATCTATCCCTCCATCCATCCGTCCATCTGTCCGTCCGTCCATCCATCTATCCATCCATCCATTTGTCCATCCATCCATCCATCCATGCATCTATCCATCCATCTATCCATCCATCCATCCATCTATTTATCCATCCATGTATTCTTTTTTTCTGAGCTGCTTGATGGTCAGTTGCAGACACAATGCCCCTGCGTGCTAAATACTTTTGTAGTATTTCCTAAAGGCAAGGATATTCTCTTATCTAACTTCAGGACAGTTATCAAAATCAGGAAATTAACATTGATACAATGCTATTATTATCTGGTCTGAGATCTTATTCCAACTTTGCTATTGTCTAGTAATGTCCTTTGTAGCAAAAGACAGTTCTGACTTGGGATAGTTTCATGCCTCTTTCGTCTCCTTTCACCTGGAGCAGTAGTTCTTTCTTTGTTTCCTGATATTGACGTTTTTGAAGAGCACAGGTCAGTTATTTTGCAGACTGTCCTCAATTTGGGTTTGTCCCGTTTCCTCATGAAGAGACTCAGGTCATGAGATTATGTCCGGGTGCCACAGACATAATGGCGTGTCCTTAGTGTCACATCGGCAGGTACATGATGCCATTTTGTCCCATAATGCATGATGTAGAGAATTCTTTTTTTAAATTAAATTTATTCATACAGCTATCTAAAATCGTTTCCATGGTTCCAAAGTCAAGGTATATTCAGAGAAGTCGAGTTTCTCTTCTTGCACCCCGCCCCCATTTCCTCTCTTCCCCTGTAGATAACCAGTTTTCTTCTAATTTTACACTGTATTCTTCCAACTGAAATTTTTTATAAACATGAGCATCTATGTTGGTTCTTAGATAAATGTTAGGGTGCTCACACTTTCTGCACACTCACATTATATCCTGTAGGTCACTCCAAAATGGTACACAGAGATAATCCCTGTTCCAGGTTACACTTGCCCCTGTTCTGTGTTACACCTGTCCCTGTTCCATGTTACACCTGTCCCTGTTCCGTGTTACAACTGTCCCTGTTCCGTATTACATCTGTCCCCGTTCCATGTTACACCTGTCCCTGTTCTGTGTTACACCTGCCCCTGTTCCAGGTTACACCTGTTCCTGTTCTGTGTTATACCTGTCCCTGTTCTGGGTGACACCTGTCCCTGTTCCAGGTTACACCTGCCCCTGTTCCATGTTACACCTGCCCCTGTTCCGTGTTACATCTGTCCCTTTTCCATGTTACACCTGTCCCTGTTCCAGGTTACACCTGTCCCTGTTCTGTGTTACACCTGCCCCTGTTCTGTGTTACACCTGTCCCTGTTCTGTGTTACACCTGCCCCTGTTCCGTGTTACACCTGTCCCTGTCCCGGGTTATATCTGTCCCTGTTCCGGGTTACACCTGTCCCTGTTCTGGGTTACATTTGTGTCCATGGTGTTACTGTAGCATGGCTTCATCCACTTGTCCACTTGTTCCCTGTTTTTTTTTTTTTTTTTTTTTACTTTGTTTTGTTTTTGAGATAGGGTCTTGCTCTGTCACTCAGGCCGGAGTGCAGTAGCACAATCCTGGCTCACTGCAGCCTCGACTTCCCAGGCTCAAGCAATCCTCCCACCTCAGCTTCCTGAGTAGCAGGGACTATAGGCACATGCCACCGCACATGGCTTTTTTTTTTTTTTTTTTTTTTTTTTGTGGAGATGGGGCTTCATTCACCATGTTGCCCAGGCTGATCTTGAACTCCTGGACTCAAGCCATCCATCCGCCTCGGCCTCTCAAAGTTTATTACAGGCGTGAGCCACTGTGCCTAGCCTTTCTTGTTCCCTGTTGATGGACAGTTGTACTGTCTCTAGGAGTAGAGGATTTTAGTAGTTACTGATAGTTCTTTGCAGGCTGTCTGCACCTGGAGGATATGGGATGAGCTTGTTTTTATACCCCAAGCATGATATCTTGGGTATAGTGGGAGCTTGGTGAATGGAGGGATTAATTGCAGATTAGTTGGAGTTCGCCCAGCAGAACCTGTGCCTTGTCCCATTCTCACTCCCATCTTAGTCGCCAGAAGGATATAGAATGTAAGAGAGGACATTATGTAATCTGGGGACCCACAGACATATTCTGGTTGTCACTAAGCCAACATCTGTGTGCCACTGTGGCCATCTCTGCCTCGCCTGACCTGCAGGAGGGAGTGCTGACATGGAGAGCTGTGTTCAGGAGTCAGGACCCAGTTCTAATTCTTGACTCAGGCGCTGGTTAGCAGGTGGCTGTGAGCATTTACCCGTTTGGGGCCTCAGCTCCCCCACCTGTAAAGCAGCTAAGTGGTCAGTGTTAAAATTCCACTCAATTATCTATAGTGCTTTCTCTCAGAAAGCAGAGTGTTACTCTTCATGGAGGAGAGGAAATGGCCCAAGCGTGCTGCAGCCTTCTCTGATTATTAAATCCTGAAGAGTACAAATGTTCCTGCAAGCAAATGACACAGGATGAAGAATGTGAAGTTGAAATGGGTTTTGGCTCATGGCTGAAGGCAGGAGCCTAAATTTGTTAAAGAAGCACATAAATAAATTAAAAGCATCATGCGTTTTTATTTAGCCCAAATGCATTTCGGTTGCTAGTGCTTTTTGAGTGCGGTTGCCGTGCATGCGTGTGCATCTGTTGGTCACTAGTCACCTGCTGTGCGCAGGCTCTGGGAGGTGAGATTCCCCAGGGTTGTAAGGTGCACACACAGCCTCTACCCAAGAGCACTGTGATGTAGAATTTGGATTTTGGGGGAAAGTGCTTCTGAGGACCCTCGGGGCCAGGGAGCTTCTCTTCCTGGGGTCTTCCCGGTTGCTAGGCTGTGTAGGGGAGCCCTCGTGACTGCCTTTCTTCTTCCTGTGTTGCTGGAGAGGGCTGCAGATGCCTCCCTGGCTGAGCTGGAGGGTGCTCCCCTAGGCTACCACGCCCTGTCTCTGGGCATAGGTACCCTCGTAGCGCCAGACACGGGTGGATTCCCGGCAGATGCACTCACACGGGCAGTGGCAGTGGTTCCTCAAGAGTGTGACTTGGAGAGAGACTGCCTTTTCCTCCTGAGCCCCTGATGCTCCCAGAAGCTCCCTTTCCTGCTGTGACATACAGGGATCAGAGTGGCTGGCCCTTACGCCATGGGAGATCTTGAAGAAGCTGGCAGGAGGGGCTGGCCATCTGCTTCCTGAGGCCTGCAGGCCTTCCTCTGAATGCACAGTTTTAATGGAGGGGTCCTGGAGGGGAAGGGAAGTTTCTAGGTGGCTGTCCTGGGTGATTCAGAGTGAGGAAGACCTTCCTTGCCATTGAAGTCTTCTGGAAGCAGAAGGGTCTGGGGAGCTGCCAGCTCCCTGCTGGCGGGGGTGTCCTTTTGAGGCCTGATGGAGACAGTCTTAGGTGTGGGGCTGACTCGATGTCCCTGGACTTGCCCCTTCGGACCTGGGCCTGTAGGTGTGGTTCTTGGCTCAGGCCTTTTAAATTCTGCTCTTACAGTTTCTCTGGTGGTGAAAAGCTAAACTCTGTGTTAGTGTGTTTTCACGCTGCTGATAAAGACATACCTGAGACTGGGCGCTTTACAAACAAAAGCGGTTTAATGGACTCACAGTTCCACATGGCTGGGGAGGCCTCACAATCATGGCGGAAGGCAAGGAGGAGCAAGTCACATCTTACCAGATAGCAGCAGGCAAAGAGAGAGCTTGTGCAGGGAAACTCCCCCTTATAAAACCATCAGATCTCGTGAGACTCCTTCATGATCACAAGAACAGCACAGGAGAGACCTGCCCCCGTGTTTTAATTACCTCCCACGGGGCCCCTCCCACAACACTTGGGAATTCAAGATGAGATTTGGGTGGGGACACAGCCAAACCATATCAGACTTCCAGGGCCAGACACTGGGTTGGTCTGGTTCTGCCCTAGAGTGACATGTTTAATAAGTGACGACTATGAGTGGGTGACCCAGACCTACAGAAGGGAGCAGACAGGCAGAAGATGAAGACAGGTGGCACTGATACAGCGGCGTGTCTATATTATATGGAATTTCCCTAGGAAAAAATGAAGTTGGCCCCCAATCCCTGTTTCTCCATCACCTCCATTGCCCCATGAACACCTGTCTGCTCTTTAATTACACATTGTGGATGTTTGGCCCTGGGATACTTCATTGCCCAGGACAGATCTTTGAGTACAGGGGTGAGCTGACCCTACCACACCGAGTTCCTGGCCTGTCCTGTCCCTGGAGCTCACACCTCAAAGGAGAAACCCCTGATCCTGCCAGTGGGGGGCCTCCTCCCTGCTGCCCCCAGGGGCTGGGATGAAGTCAGAGAGGGAGCCTGAACACACCTGCCTGTGTGTTTTGCAACGGCTGCAGGTCCTGGGTCCAGCATTGTCGTCTGACAGGTGTTTTGGATGATGCCTGTGTTGAATTCCATGGGAAGTGTTAAGTCGGGAACCACTGCCCACCTCTGTGACCTCTCTAGTCACTGCGTCCCGCCCTGCTGAACACATCCCAGCTCCCTGGCCTCACAGCCAAGGTCCTGCGTGCAGTGGGTGAGACATTCCCCAGGCCAGCAAGCCTTCCCATCCTCTGCACCTCATCTGTAGATGAGGCTACATGGCAGGGATGGGCTCTCTCGTGGCACATGGAGAGTACTGGTGCAGCAGTTGGCATGTCCTGATGTCCCAGCTCTGTAAGGAGACCCTTATTTGTCATATTCATCTACCAACTGGAGTCATATGGGAGGGAGTAAAGGTAGCTGCTGCCTTATCTGTGATTTCCAAGGGTCTGGGCCCAGAGCCTGGCAGCTACTGGATGCTCAGCGCACAACTTTATGTATGTCTATATGGATGGATGGATGGCTGTGGGTAAGTGGATAGGTAGATGGGTGGACGGGTGGGTGGATGGGTAGATGGATGCATTGCTGGAAAGATGGATGGGTGGATGGATAAATGGATGGATGAGTGGACATGTAGATGGATGGATGGGTGAGTGGATGGATGGATGGATCAGTGAGTAGGCAAACGAATAGGTAGATTAGGTAAATGGGTGGGTAAATGTTGGATGGATGGATGGGTTGATGAACAGACAAGTGAGTGGATGGATGGATGGATGGATGGATGGGTGAGTGGATGGATAGATGGGTGGGTGAATGGCAGAGGGCTGGGTAGATGGATGGGTGAATGGGTGGATGGATGGATGGATGGATGAGTGGATGGATGGATGGATGGGTGAGTGGATGGATGGATGAATGGATGGATGGGTGAGTAGATAGATGGGTGGGTGAATGGGAGAAGGGATGGTTAGATGGGTGGGTGAGTGGATGTGTGGATGGATGGACATGTGGGTGGATAGATGGATGGATGATTGGATAGATGGATGCATCAATGAGAAGGCAAACGAATGGGTAGATTAGGTAATGGGTGGGTAAATGATTGATGGATGCATGGATGGATGGATGGATGGATGGATGGATGGATAGATAGGTAGACAAATGAACTAATAGGCCGTTTCCTCCACTAGGCATGCTCTTTTGCATATACTTTAAGGCCTTACTGGCCACCTTCCAGAGCTCCAGATGCACCACCTTGCTCCCATTCTGTCTGGTGTTTGGTCCCAGATGCAGTTTTATCTGTGCCACCTTTGCTTCCTAGTGCTTTGGGGCCTAGAGTCACCAGCTGGAACTGGAGTTGGGGAGTGTCCCTGATTGCCCCTAGCCCACACTCAGCAGGGAGCAGGTGCTTGGCAGAGAGCCTGTTGCTGTGGAAAGGGACTGGGGGCCTGGAGGGCTTGGCTGCTGGGTGCCAAGCGCTTGGTTGGAAAGGGAGGTTGTGGGGGCGAGGGATGGCACGTGCTGTCGAGCACACGCCTCTCCTGGCTCTGTGCTGGGCCGGAGCCCCAGAGTCCAGCCCACAGGCTGTCAGATGCCGCGTGCCTCTCACAGGGAGAGGCAGGCGTCGGTTTCTGAAAACCAGCTGCTCTGGGTGAAAACCCTGGCTGGGATCCTAGTTCTTATTTGACGTGGTAAAAATGTCAGTACATTATCTGTCCACCTTAGATCCTGCATTGGTGTCCTGAAATGTACCTAAAACGGTGGTCGGCCAGCTATGTGCGCAGCAGCCTTCAACATTAGGATGTGATGGGCTTGGAAGCTTGCTCCTTCCTGGTTACCAGCCAAGACAGTGTTGACAGTTGATCGTTCAGTAAACATTATCTCTGCACATAGCGGTAAATGACACCGCAATAAATAAATGTTAGGGAGAAAATGCAGGCAAAACTTCACAATAAAAGCGAGGCATTTCTTGGAATTCTCTGTTTTCCCTGAGCAGGGAGGGCCACGGGAGGAAGGGGTTAAAAGGGCTGCCTCTGTGCTGGTGGCTGTAGATGAAGCCGTACTCTGGGCTCCGCAGTGTAACTTGCAGCCTGGTGATTCGATGGAGGGAGTGCCTGTCTTCTAGAAAGTTCCTGTGGTGATGGCGGGAGGGCTGAATTGGGCTGGGAGAGTTCAGGTGAGAGTCCGGGGGAGGTGGCCAGGTGGGGCCTCTGGGTGTGCGGGCCTCCGGGGATGCGGGCCTCCGCCAGGCCAGGAGCAGCTTTTTGGGTGGATCCTGAGTTCGCGCCCCTGGCCTGGTGGGAAGGAGTTTTATTTAAAGATTATCACTTGATTTTTATTTTTGGGTGAGGCTGGGCCTGTTGAATCAGTCGTGTGCCAAGAGGACTCCTGCCTGAGAGATCTACTTTTACAGGTTTAAAAATAGCCGCAGAACTGCTTTCCTTCCTCCCAGCAACTTCCCTGTGCGCTGGGTGTCGAGGCTGGGTGGAGGGCTGAGTGTCGAGGCTGGGAGGAGGGCTGGGCGTCAAGGCTGGGAGGAGGGCTGAGTGTCGAGGCTGGGTGGAGGGCTGAGCATTGAGGCTGGGAGGAGGGCTGAGCGTCGAGGCTGGGAGGAGGGCTGGGCGTCGAGGCTGGGAGGAGGGCTGAGTGTCGAGGCTGGGTGGAGGGCTGAGTGTCGAGGCTGGGTGGAGGGCTGAGTGTCGAGGCTGGGAGGAGGGCTGGGCGTCGAGGCTGGGAGGAGGGCTGAGTGTCGAGGCTGGGAGGAGGGCTGAGTGTGGAGGCTGGGTGGAGGGCTGGGCGTCGAGGCTGGGTGGAGGGCTGGGCGTCGAGGCTGGGTGGAGGGCTGAGTGTCGAGGCTGGGTGGAGGGCTGAGCGTCGAGGCTGGGTGGAGGGCTGGGCGTCGAGGCTGGGTGGAGGGCTGGGCGTCGAGGCTGGGTGGAGGGCTGGGCGTCAAGGCTGGTAGGAGGGCTGAGTGTTGAGGCTGGGTGGAGGGCTGGGTGTCGAGGCTGGGAGGAGGGCTGGGCGTCGAGGCTGGGTGGAGGGCTGGGCGTCGAGGCTGGGTGGAGGGCTGAGTGTTGAGGCTGGGAGGAGGGCTGAGTGTTGAGGCTGGGTGGAGGGCTGGGCGTCAAGGCTGGGAGGAGGGCTGAGCATTGAGGCTGGGTGGAGGGCTGGGCGTCGAGGCTGGGTGGAAGGCTGGGCGTCGAGGCTGGGTGGAAGGATGGGCGTCGAGGCTGGGTGGAGGGCTGGGCGTGGAGGCTGGGTGGAGGGCTGAGTGTTGAGGCTGGGTGGAGGGCTGAGCATTCAGGCTGGGTGGACGGCCGGGCCTCAGCCCCACAGTCTGGGCCTGCGTAGGCCTGAGCCGACGCATCTCCTTTGCCTCCCCTCAAATCAGGGTGGCCGTTCACTCATCAGAGAACGTTCTGGGGGTTGCCCCGGAGGGACCAGTGAGGTGGTTGTCCCTGCCCTTCTCCTCGCAGACGCTGGGGAGGCATGAAGGCTGGAGCAGGTGGGTGCACAACCAGCCTGGCTGTCCCAGGGCTTCCTTTAGCCTCTGGGGGGGCGATTTCTATGTGCCATGTGTCGCCATGCCAGGCTCTTGTCCTGTCCCGGGGGCTCCTAGTCTGTGGCTGATTCTGCTTCATTCCTTGGAGAGTGGTGGCTGGTGCTGACTGGAAGTGGGTGGGGCTGCCTGCAGGACCAGAGTCACTCATCCTTGTGAGCGTCCCTAAACCTTGCGCTAGAGCTTGACCCCTGACTGCAAAGACGCCTGTGGGTCTGAGAGTCCCTCTGGGCATGCAGAGTGTCCCCTGGGCCTCCTTCCATCTTCCCCTCTCCTCGACATATTTTTCTGCCCGGTGGCTCTTGTGATAGGTTGGAGTGGGGGCAGGCCCTGGCCCATCGGGTAGCCATCCTGGTTTCCCTGTGTGCCACGTACCCGGGCCATCTCGCTTTCCTTCCTGACAGTGAGACGGCTGATGTGCCTTCCTAGGCATCGGGGGAGCAGACCCCTGGATGAGAACTCATGAGGCAGGCACAGATTTCTCTTTCCAGGAGCTCCCTTGGGACTTAGGTTCTAGGGTCCGACTCACTCCTTGAGCAGGCATTTTGGGCCCCTGGCCTCCCACTGGGTTCCTTGCCATTTGGTGGCTGCTGTGACCAGGTCTGCTGTGCACTCAGCCTATTTCGGCTGGCCCTCGACCCTGGAAGAGGCGCAGCTCACTGGGCTGGAAACAGTGCCACGGGATCTGCACAAGCTGTGGCCTCTGATGTGGCTTCTCTGCTGCTGCAGGGCCGTGACTTTCTGGTCTGATGTTGCGGGCCATGGCTCCTATCCCTGGGTCTCCACCTGTGACTTGGCCCCCGGCAGGTGTGATATCACGCGCATCCTGGTGCACCCGGGCAGCCTCCCATCCCTGTGCGGCGTGTATGGCTGCCACCTGGACTCTGCTCACACACGTCTTGCACATGTCTGTGCCCAGACAGGTGCAGGGGGTCTTGGGAGAGCAGGTGCCCCGTGCTGCCATTAGGATGCGCTGTGGCAGGTCATGCATTTGTGGGCCACGTGGGTGACTCTGGAACACCCCCTCCATCCGTGCTGTTCACTGCGGGGGTTTAGAGAGGCTCGGTGTGCACTTTTCTGGTGGGGCCGCCTTCGTGGCGGCACTGGGGAATCCTGCTTCGGGTGCCTTTGAGGGCGGAGCTGGAGGTGTGGAGGAGAGAGACGGAGCTAGGGGCTGCCAGGGACGCTGTACTCCTTTAGGGCTCCTGGACCCACCAAAGGAGGGCTTCCAGTGGTTTTATAACCCAAGGACTGCCAGGGGCAGGAAAGTCCACGCCGGTCCAGGTGGAAGGAAGAGGACTGTCCCAGCCTGCCTAGGCACTTGGTTCCTTTGCTTGACACGATTGTCTCGAGGGAGAGTGTGGTTGGCACACTCATGGCCCCACAGAGTGTCCATGTCCCCCCAGCCTGTGAATGTGGCCTCCCATGGCAGAAGGGACTTTGTAGATGTGGATGAGTCGCAGACCTTTGGTGGAGATGGTTCTGGATTATCTGGGGGCGCACAGTCATCACAAAGGTTCTGAGAAGGAGACGGCAGGAAAGTCAGAGGAGGCCATGTGAGGGTGGGGTTAGAGGTCACAGTGACGTCATTGCTCCCTGGGGGCCACAAGCCAAGGAGCACAGGGGCCTCAGGAAGCTGGAAAGGCAGGAAATGGGTCTCCCCCTTCCCGGAGGCTGCAGAAGGAACAGCCCTGCCCACGCCATGACCTCAGCCCAGGGAGACCCAGGTTGGACTTCTGACCCCAGAACTGTAAGAGAATACGTTTGTGTTGTTTTAAGCCGCTGTGTTGGTGGTGAGCCATGGGAAACAAATGCAGAGGTCACCAAGGGGCTCCGTGGCCTGCCCTGTGTGTGGCCTCGCTCCCACCCCCACCCTACAGGACACCTTGGCCCTGACCTGCAGGGCAGGGAGGCCTGTGGGTAGGGCAGCCTGGCGTCCTCAGTGTCTGTGAGCAGCTCGGGGCACAAGGAGGCCCACTCCGGAGGCCGAGGGAACCCAGAGCCTCGGCAGCAGCTGCAGATTTTCGGTGCCTGGACGGGGGCCGGGGCTGGACGAGAGGAGTCTGCCGTGTGAATAGCAGCTCAGTAGTTTGCTCCGGGCTGGAAATCGGCCCTCCTGTTTCTTTTCTTACTCGGGAAAGAGAAAGAAAAATTGATGATGGGGGATTTGCATTGCCTTTGTCCTGTGGAAAGATACAGCTGTGCTCGGCACACTGCAGTTGACCTGAATGTGTCGCTGGTGGGCAGGAGGCAGGCCAGTGCGATGGAGTCGTGGGGCGTGTGATCATCATTTCAGTTTCGGGAGAGACAGCAGCTTGGCCTTGCAGGGAGCCGTGTGCTCAGAGATAGGAAGGACTCATGGGAGAGCAGCGGTCAGACGCTCCGGCCAGTTTCGTTTACTTAGCTGTCTTTGTACCATCAGGAACGACACTGGGCAAAGGTGGGAAGCCTCATGGCTCTTCCGGAAGCTGGGACAGGCTGATTTGCCATGCTGTCCGAGGAGCCCTGTCTGCAAGGCTGAGGGGGCCATGCCGCCCGCTGACCCGGGAGCCAGGCATCCTTTGGGCTCTGAGCAGCGAGCATGGCGGGGCTCTGGCGTTCACATGGCGTCCTCTGGGCTCTGAGCAGTGAAGATGGCCGGGCTCTGGCGTTCACATTTGTCAGGGCTCTGCAGAGAGCCTGACCCCAGGAGGTCCAGGGTGGAAAGAGGGGCGGCTGCCTGAGGCCCCTTTGACCTCTGAACCCAGGCTTGTGAATGTGCTTTTTCACACAGGCAGGCACGACACGGCATCCCAGGCTCCAGGAGGGACCTGTGTCCGCATCCATCCACATCCGTCCCTGGGCTGGGACTGGCCACCTTGGCCCAAGCTTTGGCCAATGCTCTGCCGCGTGGTGGAACCCGGCTGGCTGCTGCCCTTTCACAGCTTAGTGACTCCAGGAAGGGGCGTAGGGGGCAGCCCCATTTAGGAAAATGTGGTTTCCTGTTACCCGTGCAGGGAGGGGCCAAAGTGCTTCTCTGACCTATGGATGGAGAGGCATGTGGGCTGCCTTGACCTTGACAGGGCCAAGATCAGAGGAGGTGACGTGTGGGTACTAGGAGTTAACCTGGGAAAGTACCTGCGCCTTCCCGCCTTGGCCTACTCCGCCCAAGAGGCCCGCCGGGAGCAAGCCTGCCCAGTGTAACTTGTCTCACCTCTGTGTTCCCACGCGATAGAGTCACTGCCACAACATGAAGACAGAGGCATGAGATGGAAACACCCCGTGGCTGTCTCTGAACCCTCCCCAGCTGGCTCCGAATTCGGGACTGAGCCAGGCGGACGCTCCCTTTAGGGAGAAACACCGGCTGATGGGGCACTTGGTTCCTTCCTTCGCTTATCCAGTGAGCCTTGATTAAGCCCCTTCTGTATGCCAGGCACACCGAAAGAGGGGCCAGGAGGCTGAGAATCGGGTCTGTTGGAGGTGGCTGGGGGGTTGGGTGGGAGGGCAGCATCCATCTCAGGTGGGCCAAGATGTCCAGGCTCTCCTGGCTCTCTGTGGGCGTGTGACCCATCGGAGGAAGGGTCCCCAGGCTCCTCCTGCCTTGGGGCATGGACCCGCCCACCAAGGGCTTCAGGGCCAGCCCGGGCTCACGCAGTGGGTTCACATGCTCCATGCTGCTCTTGGGGACCCACCCAGGCACCCTCTCAGGGCAGGGTGTTGTCCCCTCTGTTCATGGTGGTGTCCCGGCGCCTTGGCAGAGGCCGGCGTGTGATGATTACTTGAGTATTTCTGACGAAGGTGTGCCAGAGCCGGCCCTCAAGTGGCTCCACGAGGGCGGGGGGCTGGGTGCTCGTGCCACATGCAAGGTTGGCAAGGGGCTGGGTGGAGGTCCCTGCAGGGGGTGGGGTTTGTGGACTGATCCCCGTGTTAGGGCTGTGACACCGAATTCCCAAGTCCCCGCCTGCCTCCACTCCGTGCACGGCCCGCTGGTCAGCGCATCTGCCCTCCCTGCTAGACGCACTGTGTGAGAACTGGCCAAGCTCCCCTCCCAACCACTCTCCCTTCCCCACATCTTGCTGGCTTCTCCTTGGGCCAGGCTGGGTCTTGGGGCCAGAACAGATGGTGACACCAGGGATGGTCCCTCCTCCAGAACCTGTGGGGTGTGTTGGGCACAAGTCAGGGAGGCCTGCAGGTAATGGAGGCCTGGAAATGTCACACTGTACCAGGAGGTTGTGTGCCATTTCTGGGAATCCCCACCCAGCACACGGAGTGGGAATCATGTCCCCAAGAGGAAAGAGCAGGACCCGTGAGAGAAGATGACAGAAGGCTACGCCAGATGGGGCTGTTGGGGAAGTCACTCGGGGAAGTGGTATTGGGGTCAGGACTGAGGCTGAGGGACAGCTTACCCTGGAGGGCAGAAGAGAAGCTTCCTCGGGAGCAGGGCCAGCACATGCAAAGGTCCTGGGGCAGGCCCGACCCTCGGCAAATCTGAATATTTTCTGGACATTTGAGGACCTAAAAGCAGGTCTCTGTGGCTTAAGCCCAAAAAGCAAAGATGAGGGGTGGTGTGGAGGGCACTGAGGCTGGGAGTGGGTGGGGGCCTCGGGAGGGAGCTTCAAGCTGGGAAGTTGGATTCATTGCCAGCCCGGTGAGGAGTTCTAAGCGGGAAAGCAACAAGGTCTGGCTTGTGCTTTACAAGCAGCCTTGGACCTCAGCTTGGAGCCGGACGGGAGGGTGTGCGAGGAGCTGGGAGGCCGGTTAAGAACATGGGGATGGGGCTGGGGCAGCTGAGAGACCAGCAGAGTGGATGGATCTGGGATCTTGGAAGAAAGAACCCCAGACGTGTAGGGGGTTAAGGGCCCCGCCCAAATGTGGCTGGCACTGCTCCCCTCTGCTGTAAAGGAGCCAGCCGGCCGCCCAGAGAGGGCTGGGGGGTAGCTCCCTCAGCCCTGGAGACGTGTCCCCCACAGCACTGGGTCAGAGGCCCTGCTGCTCCTGCCGCCTCCTTCCTGCTGCTCTGAATTGGAGCCCCAGGCCGGGCTGGACCCTGCCCCTGATTCTGACTCAGAAGCCTCCCCAAGGCCCTAGGCAGAGGCCACCTGCCTCCCTTCTGACCCCGCCTTTGCTCAGCTCCGGGACTGAGCACTTGGTACCTCGCAGCTTGTCCCGAGCCCTGGGGAGGCACCGGCTTCAGCTAATGCTCTGCCAGGTGGGGGAACCTGGCCATGTCAGTGGGTCGGGGACCTCGGTCCGCAGAGAAAAGTAGCCGTGCCAGGGCCAGACGCTTCTCCCCAGAACGGAGGCGGGGCGGGGAGGGGGAGCTCTGGAGGGAACCAGTCTGATGAGACCAGGCAGCCCGCAGGGACAGGCCCAGTGCCCCCCACCCCAGCCTCCACGGGGAGGGTCTTCTCCAGGCCAGCTCAGCTGCCCTGGGGGGCTCTTGGGAGTCCAGGATGCTGAAGGACACTGAAACCATGCTTGGAGAAGGGCCGATCCCAGCGGGCCGGGGAGCAGGGCAGAGCTCCAGCACCCACACTGGGCAAGTGGATCCTGGCCCTTGGTAAATCCGAATATTTTCTCTCTGGTTAGTAACAGCGAGTAACAGCATCCAGCACCCCCAGTGGGAGTGGGGCTGGTGAGATGCAGGTGCCTGTCTCTTCCCTTTTGGGTACCGTGAGCCTGTGGCTGCCGGGCAGGAAGGTGTGCTGACCCTAGTCCACCCGCGGCTGCTCCCTGCCTGGGCACGGCCCCCTGCTGTTTCTGTATGGCTACTCCTGGACATTGGCTGGGACTGGGGCCTGAGGCTGTCATACTGCCCTTGGCCCCAGTTTTGGAGTCTTAGGTATGGCCCTGTGGCCCCAAGTCATGTGGTGAGGTGTCCAGGACAGGAAAGGAAGCTACTGGGGTCACTCCCACCCTACCCAGAAAGAAACTTCCAGGCTTAGAAGCCTGCCTTCAGCCTTGGGCTGCTGGCCAGACCCCCAAGGGTTCCTGCCTCACACTGGTGGGGTCTGGCTGCTGGCCCTGCCCAAGAACCTGGGTGAATTCATCAGCCACGTTCCTTTGTCTCAGGAATATCTCCTGGGACTCCAGCAAACGCGCTTCTCCTGCTGCCATTGCCATTTTATAAGGTCTCAGCGTGTCCGCCCCATGGTCAGTGTGGTCTGTGCAGTTGAAGTCGAGGCTGACTGATCTGGACCCTCAGCCACCATAGGCCACAGCCAGCCCTCAGCCACCATAGGCCACAGCCAGCCCTCAGCCACCATAGGCCACAGCCAGCCCTCAGCCACCATAGGCCACAGCCAGGCAGCCTTCTGGGGAGAGACAGCACTTAGGTCACCCTCAGCTGGGTTCTGCAAGCCACTGCTGCCCCGTAAACCAGCATTGTTCCACCTGAACTTAACCGTGACCTTGGCCCTGGGGCCACCTGCCTGAGCCTGTCAAGGAGACAGGGTTGGGCTGGGCAGGGGACACCACACAGAGGAGGGTGGATGGGCTGGGGAGGGGAGCACCTGGGCAGGGTCTTGTCAGTGGCCCAGGCCTCTGAGAAGGACCGAGGACCTGTGGGCGTCCACAGGTGCCGGCTCTCTGCTCTCATCGGTCTGTTGCTCTTGTTCTTCATGCGTGGAGCCTGTGCCAGGCCCTGGGAGGGCAGTGGGGGAGAAGCGAGGGCCTCAGGCTTGCCCTTAGGTGACCCAGCGCTGTTGGTTTTAGGAGGAAGAGGCAGGGATGGGGCAGAGGAAGTGGGAGAGAGGCCGGGTCCCCGTATCTCCTGTCTTCAAGTGGTAGAAGTGTCCTGACTTCCAGAGGCTGCCTGCACTCCCTGGCTCCTGGCCCCTTCCATCCTCAGTCTTCCAGTCTCTCCGACCTCTGACCTCTGACCCTGCCTCCTCCCTCTGCCTGGATGCTCTTTCCCAGGGTCTGTGGCCTCGCTGTGTTCCCTCCAGGCCTTGACTCAGAACTCACCTTCTCCCGAGGCTTTCCCAGAGCAGCCCTGTGTCCAGCCTGCCCCGTGCTCTTCTCAGGCCCCCTGGCCACCTTGAGCTGTGGGCTGTCCCCGCTGGCCCAGGGCCTTTGCTCTGCTGCCGACGCATCCCAGAACCTCACCCAGCACATGGAGGCGCTGGGTGGGTGTGGTGGGCTGGCCGGGTGCGGTCAGCGTCCTTTCCGCAGGTGTCCTCAGCGTGGCGGTGCTTGGTGAAATGGCTTTTGTGTTCTGTGTTGCACTGTTATGAAGCATAGTGAGGAAATTCACACCCTTGCTTCACGCACCTCTTGCCCCAGTCATGTAAGAGGAGCCCCGTTACTAGCTCCTGCCCAGGAGGAAGGGCTGGATGGGGACCAGTTCATGTCCTGCTGTGAGCGCCCCGCACCCTGGAGGAAGGTCAGGTGCTCAGGTCCGCTTACGGAGCAGAGACCCCTCTGCTGTTTCTGAGTCAGGCACCCCTGCCCCAGCATCCCAGAGTCAGGGGGTCGCGTGGACATGAGTGATGGTCACCTGGCCGTTCTCTCCCCCATAGAGGAGGAGCTCCGGAAGCTGCGAGAAGAAACCAACGCGGAGATGCTGCGGCAGGAGCTGGACCGGGAGCGGCAGCGGCGGATGGAGCTGGAGCAGAAGGTGCAGGAGGTGCTGAAGGCCAGGTACCGCGCCTTCCTCGGGGCCCTGGCCTGTGTGCGGCTGCCCCAACCCCCCACCCCACCCGCCCCACCGTCCTCTGCTGCACCCATAGCGTCTTGGCAGCATCATTCTTGGCCCTGGAGAGGCCTGAGTGTGAGGGTGGGCCCGGCTCTGACTGCCCAGGTATAGGTCCTGCCTGTGCCTGCATGAGCTGTGGTCTTGGGAATGTGTCATCTTCCTGTGCCTCTGGCGGTCTGGAAAAGGGTGCACAGGTGCTCCTGCCAGCCCCCAGGCCTGGGGCCAGGCCAACTGAAGAGAGGCTTGGCATAGGGCCTGCAGAGCCCCAGAGCCACCTCATGGCTCTGATCCCGGCCTGCTGGTGACCCCATTCTGTGCTTCCACCCAGTGCCCCACCCCGGGGGCCAGCCCGGCCTCTTAGGATCTTCCCAGGACCTTCCCAGTGCTGCCTGTGCGTGTTCCCATGCTCCCTGTCTGCCCCAGCCGCGCTGCAGCCCCTCAGGCTGCAGCCCCGCTGTGGCCCCCGCCCCCCGCCCCCATCCTAGCAGGATCATGTCCTGGGCACCAGTGCCGCCCTGGCTCCTAGAGAGGCATGTCTGCACCTGACGTCTTTGCTCTTGTTTGTGGGTCCCATGCGGGACCCTGAGTGCTCACAGTCTCCTCCCTCACCCTGCCCTGCGCCTCACAGTGCCGCCAGCAGGAAGCAGGTCATTCAGGACCCCAGCGCAAGTTACAAAGCCAGTGCCCTCCTGTCTCGCTAACACCACGAGGCTCTGTGTCCCTCTGCACAAGTTCAAACTGGTGCCTGGTGCATGAGGCCAGGGAGCTCAGGCCACTCACCTCTGGCTCCCAGGCCTCCTGCTCAGCCTCCACTCCAGCAACCTCCTGCTTCGGCCTCCCTCTCAGCCTCCACTCCAGCAGCCTCCTGCTTCGGCCTCCCTCTCAGCCTCCACTCCCTCAGCCTCCCCCCTCAGTCTCCGCCCAGCCTCCCCCCAGCATCATCTTCAGCCTCCGTCCTCAGACTCCACTCCCTCAGCCTCCCCACTCAGGTTCCACTCAGCCTCCCTCCAGCCTCCACTTAGCCTCCCTCCAGGTCTCCCACCTCAGCCTCCCTCCAGGTCTCCCACCTCAGCCTCCCACCACCATTGGCCACACCTTTGTCCATGGCCCCCATGACCTGCATGGATGACTGTCACCAGTTAGGGAGGCACACGGCATCTCTGGGACACCCCAGCTGAGCACTGCCTGCTATGAGTGCTCCGGGGGCCGTGTGTCATTGTCAGGACTCCAAGTGTCGCTGCTTAGCTGGCCCTGAGGAAGCGGCTCCCTTCAGCACCCTCAGGTTTAGTGTGTGGGAAGACGGGGGATCCGCTGGGCTGACTCCCACTTCTTCCTTGCCTGCCTCCTGCAGGTCAGCATGACCTTGTGGAGTGCCCTGGGGGGCTCATGTGGGGGCATCCAGCTGGTGTGGGGGAGGGAGAGGCCTCACTTTCCTATTCCGCCCTGGCAGAACCTCCCAGACCAGAAATGGGTGCATGGGCCTCGGCAGGCGCTTTAACCTGATGCTGAACCTTCTGGGAAAATCCACAGAAGCTCAAAGCTTAAATTACATTTAATTATGTAGAGTTGCAACAGAGACCTGACCTGCCACACTGGGAGATCCCAGGGACAGGTGCGGTCCCCAGGCATTTGGCCACAGTGCCATCCCCGCCACGGGACGCTGCTTCTCCCCGGTTTCTAAGGTGGCCTGAGGCTGTCCCCGTGGCCCTGCTCCCTGTGTTCTGTTTCCCATCCTCTCACTCCTGCCAGCCCCACTCCAGGATCTGGTCCTCATCTTTTACCAAAGCCCCTTGGTGGCAGGTGTGCCCAGCCCGGGTCAGCTGTAAGAACGCAGGGAGCCCCATCTCGCACAGTCTCTGCCTTGGGAATGGGTGGGGAATGGGCCGTGAAGGAACATC
Organism: Pan paniscus; assembly: GCF_029289425.2. NCBI lineage: Eukaryota > Metazoa > Chordata > Mammalia > Primates > Hominidae > Pan > Pan paniscus. The sequence goes on from NC_085927.1 coordinate 56,499,181, forward strand.
CAGGCTGTGACCAAGGAAGTGGAAGCTGAAGGTCCTGGGAGCATTAAGGGCTCTCCCCTGCTTTACATGGGGGCGGCGCTTAGGAACCTTCTGGAAGCCTGAAGGAGGAGGGGTGAAGGAAGAGCAGTCCCAGGCAGAGTGACCTCCTCTTTCCTTGTCGTCCTGGTGCAGATCTGGGGTGGGTCTGGGTGGCTGTGGTCTGTCCAGGGTGGGTAGGTGTGTGAGGGCACACACAAAGACGCAGACACATGTGCGCACACACTGCACACACACATACCACACACTCTGAAGCTGCAGGATTAAAGCACAGCAGTTCTGTTTATGCAATCCTCTATTTTGGTTTTTAAGAAAATTCTCAGAAAGTCACCTTGGTTTAAGGCTACTTGTTAGTAGGCAGAGATTCTCTCCATTGTGGATCCAAAGTCCCCGGAAACCTCACTGTCTGCTTCCTGCCCGCTGCTTACCTGGCCGTGCCCTGTGTGCCCTGTGCTCCGCCCTCTGTTCTCTTCTCAGGGTTTACTCCTCCCCCAGCTTCCTCCCTCCACACTCCCGCTCCCCAAGAGTTAGGAAGGTTAGGGGCGACCACACAGCACTTGGCCCGGTTCTGTGCTGCACCTGCTCATGGGCCTTGGCTGGAGGGGCTGGGTGTGGGATGGAAGCAGACCCTAGTGGCCGTCTAGTGCCCCTGCCCAGATCAGGCAGGTCGCTGGAGTAGGCTGAGCTGGGAGCTGGGTACAGGCTGCTGACAGGTGGCACCCAGCCTGTGGCCTGGCGTGGTGCCTGATAAACACATGTGTGTTGATCAGTATCTTTTCATTAGCAGACGGGTTGGTGATATGAGAGTATTCTGAGTTTAATGATGTTGAAAGAAGCAAGTGTGCTAAAATGAATAGGAAAGGAAAGAGTGGTGAAAGATGCTGGTTGTTTAAAAACAAAATGTGTGCCTGTTAGGAAGGCAGCTCTGTGCTTGCCTGGATACGCTCGGAACCAGCATTTGAGCAGTGGAGACTCTGGAGAGAGCCCTGCTGTCCCTGACCTCTCCTGTGCAGTGCGTGGTCGCGAGAGCCCTGGGGGGTGCCTGACTGGGCGTGGAGTTTGGAACTAACAGACCTCTTGTCTCTTCTCTCCCTGCTTTTTAAGAACCGAGGAGCAGATGGCTCAGCAGCCCCCAAAAGGGCAGGCCCAGGCCAGCAATGGAGCAGGTACACCCTGGTGGGCGGGTGGACAGGCAGGCGGGCGGGTGGGTGGCTGCGCGTCACCTGCTGGTTCTGTAGGCCCAGGTTAACAATGGAGCAGATACCCCCTCCCCCAGCAGGTGGGCAGACGGCAGGTGCTGGTTCTGTGCCCAGGCACCTGCTGGCATCCGGGAATCTCCTCCCGTCAGAACTGGGTTAGTGTCTCTGATGCGAAGTGGTGAGTCATCATAGTCGTCATCGCAAATTTCCAGTCACTCAGCTAAAGCGTGATTGTGTGTTCTTTGGGGAATACACACGTACTCTGTTTCAGCCTTGCCCCACGGAACAGTGATGTGAGAGCCACGCTGGTCACTGCCGCTGCCCTGGTGCCTCCCCGAAGGGGACCAAGTGGGCAGTGGGGCTATGGTTGGCTGTCAGTGGGGAGTGGGGGTTCATGTGCCCTTTTATCTCTCTCCTCGTCCTCCATCCCCGAGTGCCTGTTCTTTATCTTGCCCCACACCCTGCAGGCAGCCGGCACAGTTCCCTGTACCTGGGGGTCAGCAAACTCCAGCCCCCGCCTGGCTTCACAGATTTAAATGGTTTCATTTCATGACATGAGAACGTAATATAAACCTGAAATTTCAGTCCATAAATAAAGTCCATGGGAACACAGCCGGGCCGGTTCACTTACGGCTGGGACGAGTGTGCCGATCTCACCTGGACCCTCCCCTTAAAAACTCTGCCAGGCTGCCTTGGGGGTGGGAAGAAGCCGCAGGAGCCTGCCCTGGCCCCATCCTCCCTGCCCGGGTGGCCTTGGGGTACACAGACCTCAGCCCCCTTGGCCTGTGGCTCTTGAGCCTCTGCCCTGAGCCTGCAGCCCCCTGGGTATGGTGACCACAGGCCCTCTGGTCCCAGGGCCCGCAACTCTGGCGAGGCAGCATCTGCTGCAGGCAGCTCCTCACTGGCCTTCTGAAGGGAGGGACTGGCTTGCACCCCTGAGCCCCCGTTCCGAGGGATTCTTCTGGTTTTCCGCCGTGGAGGCTGCTTTCTAGAGGTGTTCGCTTTTGGTAAACAGTGCTGGTCATCAGCACGACAACACCGTGCGCTCACCCTGGGCTGGCTGCGCTCACCCTGGGCTGGCTGCGCTCGCCAGGCACCCCCAGCCCAGGACACAGCCTCCTGCCATGCCATCCATTGGCTGATGCTCAGGAGATGCAGGGCTGGGGCAGTGACCTCTCCATCTGCTTTCTGACAACCGGGAGGTAGAAAGGGGGTTTGATGCAGATGTCTGAGGTGGGCCGAGCAGCCTGGATGGACGGGCTGCCCGCTGACGAGAGCCCAGGGCTGGCAGAGAGCTGGGGACAGGGATGAAAAGCAGAGAGACCCGGCACTGAGGTCTTCATGGCTGGGGCAGCTCTGCTGTGTGCCGGTTGGTTTGCACTTGGTGTCTTCAGAGGACTGAGCCCTTCAAAGTCCCTTGTACAGGGACCCTTCATTTCCCTGCCCTACCCCCGAGCATTCCTTGTGCCCCTGCTGGCCGCGCCCTTGCAGTGAGGCCCCTGCCTGCCCTGAGATCCCGGAGCCGACCCCAGAACAGGCAGTGCAGCCCTGCCGTGCCCTCACCGGGCCCCTGCCCCCTGCAGAGCGCCGGAGCCAGGGGCTGTCCTCGCGCCTGCAGAAGTGGTTCTACGAGCGGTTCGGGGAGTACGTGGAGGACTTCCGGTTCCAGCCCGAGGAGAACACCGTGGAGACAGAGGAACCCCTGAGCGCCCGCAGGTAGGGGTTTGCCGAGCTGGGGCTGCCTGTGCGTTAGGGGCCCCGGTCCCTGGGCTGAGGCTGCAGCGGGTGGGCCATCCTTTATCACCGTGGGCCAAAGCTGTCTGTGAGGCTGCCGAGAGCTCCTGGAGGCTCCGCTGTGTCCGGTCTTCTGGGGGCCGTGCCTGGCAGGGGCTTGTGAGGCCCACTTAGGTGCAGCAGAGCTGCATGCGTCCACTGCTCTCAGCTGTGGCTTGTGACAGTTGTGTGGGGACTCATGGGGCTCAGCCCACTGCCTGGGGCCTTCCTTGGCTCTTGAGTCCAATCAGTAAACTTTGGTTCCCCTGCCAGGTGCTGCCATAGGCCCTGGGGGTCCCGAGGGAGCTAGGCCAGCAAAGGCCCTGCCCTTGAGGACTTCTGTTCTGGGGACGCAGGCAGGAGATGAGGGGACGATTTCATTGGCGAGTCGCCCCTACCTTCCTAACTTGGGGAGTGGCACTGAGGGCCATCCCGGCGCACCCTGCTGTGCTGAGCCGCCGTGCATGGCCGTTCTGTGCACTCAAGGGGTCCCAGGCTGTTGAGACGTCCTCCCTGGCCCCTGCAGAGCCAACGGAACCGGGCAGTGGGGACTGCAGAGCCGGCGGGTGCGTTAACCCTGGGCTCCCATCTCTCCCCTTCTCTCTTAGGTTAACTGAAAATATGAGACGGCTCAGTGAGTACCAGCGGCTCTGCGTGGCGCCCACGATGCTCATTGTGGGTGGGGCCCGTGGCGGTGGGGACTCTGGGATTTTGAGCTGAACCGACTCTCCAGGGAGACGTGGTTAAGCGGCCTCCTACCCACAGTGCTGACCACTGTGGTCTGCTCTGTCCCCAGAGCGCGGTGCCAAGCCGGTCACTAACTTTGTGAAGAACCTCTCTGCCTTATCCGACTGGTACTCCGTCTACACGTCTGCCATTGCCTTCACCGTGAGTGGGTCCTCCAGGGGCCGAGCAGGGTGGGTGGGATGTGCCTGCCAGCATTCACCACATGATCAGGCACCTTCCCAGGGTGGGAGGTGGCCCCCAGGTGGCACTTCCTCGGGCCCCAGGGACATGCTCATTTCTCCTTCTGTAAAGTGGGCTCACTGATGCCAGTGCCCAGCCATGGGGTGGCTTCAAGGATCAAAGATGTTGGGCGTGGCCCGGGGCTAGCCTGCAGGGCTCCCTGGACAGGGATGTGGTGCAGCCTCGTCCCCCAGGGTGCCCTTGGGAAAGGCCTCTTGGCACTCACCGTGCAGTGCAGTGGCCACGCTGCTGAGGTCCACAGAGTACCTGGTGCCGGGGCCAGGAGTACCTCACAAGGGCACGGCAGCACGAGGGGCCCAGCCCGGCCCCTGTGAGCCATGAGTCCTGAGGGATTGGAGGATGCCAGGGCCCACATTGCCGGGGCCTTGGGGAAAAGGTGCCCAGCCGTCCTGCCTGGAACTGCCCTGCAGCGGCTTCCCCAGCGGGACAGGAGACTTGCCACCTGTGTCTCAGTACTTGGTCCTCCGGGGGAGCCCCCTCACCCAGGGTGGAGACTGTGCCTCCAGCACGAGGAAGATGCAGGCAGCCCACCCGCTTGCTGGGGCCTCCAGGCCAGAGAGGAGGCGTCCACAGCCTGGCACTGTCCAGGGCTCCCAAAGGCAGCACTGCCCTGCTGAGCAGGCCCCTTGGGAGAGGTCCCCAGATGACCTCAGCCTGGGTCAGGCTCTCCAGGAAAGTCCCCGAAGCCTGTGGCCCTGTGCCTGCCGCAGGCACTTACCACTCACCTGGGACATGGGCACTTTGTACACTCACAGATGAAGGCTGGGTGCTGGGACCTCCGGCTCCACCCTGGCCCTGGAAGGCCTCTTCTCCTGCCACCCCTCACAAATGCTTTGCGACGGGAGGCCTTTGCTGCCTGGGCTCTCACACGCTCCTGTGCCATGTCTGTTGTCACTAAGACATGAGCCCAAGCTTTGGACCTGCCTTCCAGGTCTCACCTCCATCCCCTGCCCTGTGCACATCTGCTCTGCGTCCCGGGCTCTGTGCTGGGCACAGATGGTGCCTGGCATGAAGGTGGCCCCGGGCATGCACCTGGCTCGCCCTCAGCAGTGCTTGCCTGCCTCGCCCAGCCAGGCTGAGTCCTGGTGATGCCCCAAGTCTGGTGCATGGGAGCCACACCGGGGCAGGCAGGACCCGCATGTGGAACCAGCCGCCCTCTTCTGTCCCCAGGACATGCTTCTCCCTAGGTGTCTCCTGGCTTCCACCGGCGGCTCTTAAACCGGGGAAGCAGCCCTTCCTCCGGCTTCCCCATCAGACGTACCCTCATCCCTGAGTGTCTGGAGAGCCAGGGGGTGGCCTGGTCTCCCCACTGGGGCCGCCTGGTGGGGGGAGGCGGGAGGGATGTGCCTTGTCCTGATCCAAGCTGTCAGGAGGTCTGACGCCCTGTCTCTCACCCGCAGGTGTACATGAATGCCGTGTGGCATGGCTGGGCCATCCCATTGTTCTTATTTCTAGCAATTCTGAGGTTATCCCTCAATTACCTCATCGCCAGGTAGGTGAGCCGGTTTGTTGCAGCCGCTTTATCCCACCGCATGCATGGCTGTGCTGTCTCCCTGCGTCTCACAACCGTGACCCCAGCTGGGTATGTCATGCACTGACGTTTTGGGGGTGGTCCCCTGACAGGCTCCAGAGACCCCCCAGGCAGGGCGGCTGCCCCCTCCCTGGTTTGCTAGAGATGGTAGTGGGAAGTTCCCAAATCCCCCAGCAGCTCCTTCCCCGGGCGGCCAGCAGAGCCAGGGCCGTGCCAGCACCTTCCCGAACATCGCGGGGGACTTCTCCCCAACATCAGTGGGTAGGTGGGTGAAGCAAACAGGGCTCTACGCCCCGGAAGGTTCCTGCTGGCTGCCTGTTGGAGATGAGCCTGCTGGGGAGGAGCTGGACCGGGAATGAGTACCAGTCGCCTGCAGACAGCACACCCGTGTGACTGACGCGTTAACCCCAACCCTGGCCTGAGTCAGGGCTCTCGTGTCACCCCTTATATCCCCTCTGAGCACCCCCTCCCTGTGGAGGCTGAGGGGGGCTCTGGGAAGCCCATGCCCTGGGGCGGACCCCTAGTCCCTGCACTCCTGGGTCCTTCTTAGCCTGCGGTTACCCCCGGAGTGAACCTCAGCCTTGCACCGAGGCTTAGGGAAGAGCTGTGATTCTGTACTTTGACTTGGCCGTTCAAAAGTTTGCACTTTTATGCACCAGTGTTTCCAGATGGTTCTCTGTGCCTGCCCCAGTTGGCTCATTTGAAAATGTTTTTTGTAGAAATCACTTAAATACTCTGGAAGGTGTCGTTGGTACCCAGAGCTAGGTCAGGATCAGCTCGGATACTTGCTGATGCCACTTTGGATGTTGAAGGGCCGCCCTCTCCCACACCGCTGGCCACTTTTAAATATGTCCCCTCTGCCCAGAAGGGCCCCAGAGGAGGGGCTGGTGAGGGTGACAGGAGTTGAATGCTCTCACAGCAGGGGGTTCCGGGGGGACCTTTTCTCCCCATTGGGCAGCATAGAAGGACCTAGAAGGGCCCCCTCCAAGCCCAGCTGGGCGTGCAGGACCGGCGATTCGATGCCTTCCCCTGACTCAGGTGGCGTTGTCCTAAAGGTGTATGTGTTTTCTGTTCGCCAGGGGGTGGCGGATACAGTGGAGCATCGTGCCTGAAGTGTCTGAGCCCGTGGTGAGTCCCTGGAGGGTGCACCGTCTCCTCCGACCGTCTCCATCACGTCAGGCCTCACAGCCTGTAGGCACTGCTCGGGGAAGCCTCTGGATGAGGCCATGTGGTCATCCCCCGGGAGCCCTGTCGTGGCCTGAAGAGGAGGGGAGGAGGAGGCCAGCCCCTCCCTAGCCCCAAGCCCTGCGAGGCTGCAAGCCCGGCCCCACATTCTAGTCCAGGCTTGGCTGTGCAAGAAGCAGATTGCCTGGCCCTGGCCAGGCTTCCCAGCTAGGATGTGGTGTGGCAGGGGTGGGGGACATTGAGGGGCTGCTGTAGCCCCCACAACCTCCCCAGGTACGGTGGTGAACAGTAGGCTGGACAAGTGGACCTGTTCCCATCTGAGATTCAAGAGCCCACCTCTCGGAGGTTGCAGTGAGCTGAGATCCCTCCACTGCACTCCAGCCTGGGCAACAGAGCAAGACTCTGTCTCAAAAAAACAAAACAACGACAACAAAAAACCCACCTCTGGCCCACTGCCTAACTTTGTAAATAAAGTTTTATTGGCACATAGACACACCCATTCATTTACATACTGCTGCGGCTGCTTTTGCACTACCGTTGAGTAGCCGACAGACCACGTGGCCCTGGAAGCCAAAAATATTTACTATCTGGCCCTTTACAGAAGTCTGCTCTAGAGGGAGAGCCCGGCCCATGGGGCAGGACCACTGGGCGTGGGCAGAAGGGAGGCCTCGGTGCCTCCACGGGCCTAGTTGGGTATCTCAGTGTCTGTTTCTTGCATGGAGCACCAGGGGTCAGGGCAAGTACCTGGAGGAGGCAGGCTGTTGCCCGCCCAGCACTGGGACCCAGGAGACCTTGAGAGGCTCTTAACGAATGGGAGACAAGCAGGACCAGGGCTCCCATTGGCTGGGCCTCAGTTTCCCTGCCTGTAAGTGAGGGAGGGCAGCTGTGAAGGTGAACTGTGAGGCAGAGCCTCTGCTCAGCCATTGCAGGGGCGGCTCTGCCCCACTCCTGTTGTGCACCCAGAGTGAGGGGCACGGGGTGAGATGTCACCATCAGCCCAGAGGGGTGTCCTCCTGGTGCCAGGTCCCCAAGGGATGTCCCATCCTCCCTGGCTGTGTGGGGACAGCAGAGTCCCTGGGGCTGGGAGGGCTCCACACTGTTTTGTCAGTGGTTTTTCTGAACTGTTAAATTTCAGTGGAAAATTCTCTTTCCCCTTTTACTGAAGGAACCTCCAAAGGAAGACCTGACTGTGTCTGAGAAGTTCCAGCTGGTGCTGGACGTCGCCCAGAAAGCCCAGGTACTGCCACAGGCGCCGGCCAGGGGTGTGTCTGCGCCAGCCAGGGGTGTGTCTACGCTGGCCAGGGGTGTGTCTACGCCGGCCATGGGCACCAGCCAGGGGTGTGTCTACGCCGGCCAGGGGTGTGCCTATGCTGGCCAGGGGTAGGTCTCCGCCGGCCTCAGCTGCTGCCCGGGGAGGGCCGTGCCTGACACTGCAGGCCCGGTTTGTCCGCTGTCAGCTGACTTGTAGTCACCCTGCCCTTGGGTCATTACAGCAACTCTGGTGGTTGGGGAAGGGGCCTCCTGATTCAGCCTCTGCGGACGGTGCGCCAGGGTGGAGCTCCCCTCCCTCCCCACCGCCCCTGGCCAGGGTTGAGCGCCCCTGGGAAGGACTCAGGCCCGGGTCTGCTGTTGCTGTGAGCGTGGCCACCTCTGCCCTAGACCAGAGCTGCGCCTTCCCCGGCCTAGGAGCAGCCGGGCAGGACCACAGGGCTCCAGGTTTCCTCAGGGCTGCCCGACCTGGAGGCCCTCCTGGCGTCGCGGTGTGACTGACAGCCCAGGAGCGGGGGCTGTTGTAATTGCTGTTTCTCCTTCACACAGAACCTTTTCGGGAAGATGGCTGACATCCTGGAGAAGATCAAGAAGTAAGTCCCGCCCCCCACCCCGGCCCTGCGGCGCCCGCCCGGCCTGAGCCTCCCGTCTCCTTCCAGCTTGTTCATGTGGGTCCAGCCGGAGATCACACAGAAGCTGTATGTGGCGCTCTGGGCTGCCTTCCTGGCCTCCTGCTTCTTCCCCTACCGCCTGGTGGGGCTTGCCGTGGGTAAGTAGATGCACCTGCGGCCTGTAGCTTCAGGAGGAGGGACACAGGCGTCCGCATGCCACCAGTGTCTGCCAGGTGTCTGCAAGAGCTGTTAAACTCACCTGGCGATCCTTCCTCTGCTTTTTGTCACAAACGTTTCAATTTGGGAGAAGTGAAGCCCATCCGAGATCGAGGGACACGGTGATTGTTTCTTAAATCAAGACGCCCTCTGCTTCCAAGGCCCCCATGTCTCCTGCAAAGTGGGAGGAGCTGGAAGACCCAAGACCCAGGATAGCAGGCCCTGGGGGTGTCAGGGAATTGCCCTGGGCAGGACATGCCTCTTGGGGCGCCTGTGGGCTTAGGGGTGACAGTCGTGGAGAGCCTGAGAGCCTGGTTTGATGTGCAGGGAGGTTGGTTGTAGCTGATGAGTTTGGTGACATCACGTGAAGCCAAGGGTCTCATCCACTAAAACACTCATCTGCAGAGCTGGCGGCGGGGAAGGAGGGCGGCTGGCGGTGAGGACCGGGCTGTGCCGGGAGGTGGGTGGGGTGTGGTAGCCCCTCCTCACCCCAGGAGGCGCTCATCCACTGCTGCCCAGCATGCTCTCTTCCCTCCTTTCTCTTCTTTTTTCTTGCTTCCCTCCTTTCTCTTTGTCTTTCTCCTTCTCTTTGTTTTTGTCTCTCTCTCTCTCTCTCTTTTTTTTTTTTTTGAGACGGAGTGTCGCTCTGTCGCTCGGGCTGGAGTGCAGTGGCATGATCTCGGCTCACTGCAACCTCCGCCTCCTGGGTTCAAGTGATTCTCCTGCCTCAGCCTCCCAAGTAGCTGGGACTACAGGCACCCGCCACCACGCCCAGCTAATTTTTTTTGTATTCTTAGTAGAGACGGGGTTTCACCTTATTGGCCAGGCTGGTCTGGAACTCCTGACCTCAGGCGATCTGCCCACCTCGGCCTCCCAAAGTGCTGGGATTACAGGCGGGAGCCACTGCGACTGGTCTCTTCTGTTTTGTTTTGTTTTGTCTTGTCTTGTTTCTTTTCTTTTCTTTCTCTTTTCCTCAATAACAACGATCCAGTGTCTGACATGGGCCACACACTGGCATGTGGGAGCGAGGCCGCCAGGGTCCTGTCCTTGAGGGGCAGGTGTGACTCGCCTAAGCCCACGCAGGACAGCGTGTGCGGCTGTAGGAGCCACAAAGCCAGGGGTGGGGAGAGCTCCGTGCTGGAGTCGGGAGGTCAGACCCCGGCCCCTCAGCAGTCTAGGCTTGGCGTGCCGCGCAGAGGAGCAGTGGGGGCTGTGTCTGTGTGGAAGAGCAGATGCCCCCTGCCACGTTTCCTGAATGCCTTTACCATAACGCAAGCCCGACCCTAGCCCTGACCCAGCGTAACTGCTGGTGGGAGGACAGGCCTCTCTGGACGCAGCAGGGCTGAGCTCTCCAACAGCAGCTCACTGTGGCCATCAGGTGGCATCACCAGGAGTGGGCAGAGCCAGATCTGATCAGACCCTTACCCCGACAATGCCCTGGAGCCCCTCTGGCTAGCACCCAGGACTCTAGGCTCATGAATGGGTAGGTGACCACTGTGAGCTCCTGTTGGACCCCTGGGCCTGGGTCCAGGTGCCGAGGCTCCAGAGCTGCAGTGCACTTGCGGCCCTGGACAGCTCCGGGGCAGGCCGCCCTCCACGGGGAGCCTGGGGGTGTGCACCTGGGTCTTGGTGTCCTGCATCTGCCCTGCTGTCCTTTTTTTTCAAGACAGCGTCTCAGTCTGTCTCACCCAGGCTGGAGTGCAGTGGCACGATCTCGGCTCACTGCAACCTCCATCCCCCGAGTTTAAGTGATTGTCTTGCCTCAGCCTCGGGAGTAGCTGGGATTACAGGGGTGCACCACCACACTCAGCTAATTTTTGTATTTTTAATAGAGACGAGGTTTCACCATGTTGGCCAGGCTGGTATTGAACCCCTGACATCATGATCCGCCCGCTTGGCCTCCCAAAGTGCTAGGATTCCAGGCGTGAGCCACTGCGCCCGGCCCCTGCTGTCCTTTTTTGTGACAACCAGTGTGGTTTGGGTTCTCGCAACCACCCTGAGATCACCACTGCCACTGGGCAGCGGTGACCCTGCCAGGTGTGGGCCAAGATGGCATTCCTGGCTCATCGGTGCCCACGTGTTCTTTTGCAGTGCTGACAAGGGACCTCAGCTTAGAGGGGCAGAGGCTGCCTGCTCCAAGCAAGGATGGCCCCAGCTGGGACTTGGGCTCTCTTGAGCTGAGCTGTCCCTCCTGGGTCGGCCACCACGTGGAGGAGGCCTGGGAGCTCAGTCCAGTCAGCCAAGGGGGTGGTCCTGGCCCTGCCCCTCCTCACACCTAGCATCTTTCAAGAATCAACAAGTTGTCCGGGCACGGTGGCTCACGCCTGTAATCCCAACACTTTGGGAGGCCGAGGCGGGTGAATCACTTGAGGTCAGGAGTTCGAGACCAGCCCAGCCAACATGGTGAAACCCCGTCTCTACCAAAAATACAAAATGTAGCCGCGTGTGGAGCTTGCAGTGAGCTGAGATCGCGCCACTGCACTCCAGCCTGGGCGACAGAGCAAGACTCTCTCTCAAATAAAAAAATTAAAATTAAAATTTAAAAAAATTAGCCAGGCGTGGTGGCAGGCGCCTGTAGTCCCAGCTACTCAGGGGGCTGAAGCAGGAGAATGGCGTGAACCCGGGAGGCAGAGCTGGCAGTGAGCCCAGATCATGTCGCTGCACTCCTGCCTGGGCGACAGAGCAAGACTCCATCTCAAAAATAAAATAAAATAAAATAAAATAAAAAATTTAGCCGGGTGTGGTGGTAGGCTCCCAGCTACTCGAGAGGCTGAGGCAGGAGAATCGCTTGAACCCGGGAGGTTGCAGTGAGCTGAGATCAAGCCATTGCACTCCAGCCTGGGCAACAGAGCAAGACTCCGTCTCAAAAAAAAGAATCAACAAGTTGAGAATTGGGGTCAAAAAGTCTGACTTGATTGATGAATTTCTGTGAAAATGTCCTACAAAGGCAAAAAACGAAACAAAGGCACAGCTTTATCAGTCCCTTTATAGCACAGATAGTACATGGAACTCTGACCCTGGGGCCCCTGCAGGGAGGGCCTGCCACGTCTGGTCTGGTCTGGCGGGCTGTGCACTGGGGGCAGCGAGACAGCCCCCAGCACTGGGAGGGGCACCCAGAGAGACCGGAACTCCCGACAGCTTTCGCTGCCCAGGGGGGTGCGTTAGTAGGTGTGTGGGGGCCGGCCCCGCCTCCCATCCCTGCATCTGTTGCCAGGTGGGGTCCTGGGGCGCAGTCAGGCCTGGCTCTTCTGAGGTCGTGTTTAGTAGGGGGACTGACCATGATTGTGTCAGGTGACAGTGCCGGGGAGAAAACGGAGCTGGTGGAGGGGAACCTGCGAGGTAGTGGCTGGGAGCCATCTGAGCAGCTGGTCATGGGAGGCCTCTCAGCAGGGATGGGCCGGGCGTGGGGGGGCACCCAGTTGAAGGAGGGCAGGTGGGAGGGGGTTTGGGGAGGGATTGCCATGGAGGGACCTCAGATTCGGTGTCAGGTGTGGGGAATTGGGGCAGAGGAGGCACAGTCCTGAAGTGTTTCAGGTGGGTCAAGAACAGCCCTGAGCCAGGCGGAGTTGGAGAGAGAAGTGAGGGGCATTGGATGGGGGGGTCCTAGCAGAGCTGAGGGGTCTTAGTGGGAGTGGGTGGGGCGCTGGCAGTGGGGCCCTCGCCTGGGGTTGAGACTCTGCAGCACGGATGGGCCCCAGGGGAGTGAGGCTGGGAGTATCCAGGGTGAGGACTGAGCGAGCAGCTGGACTCTCACATCCAGGCTCAGGGTGGAGGGTGCCAATCTGGGAGGTGGGAGGTGCCGGAACCATCACCCTGAGTAGACTGGCATAGCTGCAGAGCTCTAGATGGAGCAGGCTGCGTCCCCTGCCCTCAGGGCTCTACGTTGAACAGACTGTGTCCCCTGCTCTCAGGACTCTATGCTGGTATCAAGTTCTTCCTCATTGATTTCATCTTTAAACGCTGCCCGAGGCTGCGTGCCAAGTACGACACGCCCTATATCATCTGGAGGAGTCTCCCCACCGACCCGCAGCTCAAGGAGCGCTCCAGCGCCGCAGTCTCACGCAGGGTGAGCCCGGCCCCCAGCTGCGGGGGTGGGGGGATGGGGGGCCACGAAGCCGGGCATCCCCAGGCCCACAGTGCTCTGTTCACCTCCGGCTCATTTAGAGGCTGTTTCTTCAATTTTATAGAGTCCTTAAAATATGAGGGGTTTTTTTTTCCCTGTTACCACTGCGGTTTCTGAGGCTCATCCAGCCCCTCCCAAGCCCAGGGCAACACCTGGGGACTGGCCATGATGACTGAGAGCCAGCAGGCCTGGGAGTGACCACTCCATGGGGGTGCCCGGCCCCTGCCATCCCTGACAGTGAGGCTCTGGCGCTGAGACCAGGCAGCTTGAGAAGGGCCCCCTTGGAGCCACAGCCTGGCACTGGGCCATATTTCATTCACAGTCACAGGCCCTCCAGATGTGCAGCACGGCATCCCAGCCAGGACCACGGGGAATGAGCAGGCCTCGGTGCTCCCTTCGGGGCGGCTCAGATGAGTCAGGAGGGTTGCTGGGCTCTCCCCACTGAGGTGAGGTGGCCCTGCCTGGAAGAAGGAGCCGCTCTGGGCCGGAAGGGACCTCGGGAACATCTTCCCAAATTTGGATCCCAGCTTTTGGGGAGGTGTGCGTGCGGCCAGCACATCTGGGTGCTGCGGGCGTGGGCAGCGGGCCTGACCTCGACGCTGTTTGCCGTTGGCAGCTGCAGACGACCTCGTCACGGAGCTACGTACCCAGCGCACCGGCCGGCCTGGGTAAAGAGGAGGACGCCGGCCGCTTCCACAGCACCAAGAAGGGCAATTTCCACGAGATCTTCAATCTGACAGAAAACGAGCGTCCGCTGGCGGGTATGTGTGCCGTGAGTCTGAGGCCAGGCCGAGTGCAGGCACAGACTGAAGGCCCGTAGGGGGCGCTGTGGATGCAGGACGGGGTCGCCCTGTGACAGGCCAGAGGAGCCCTCAGGATGGCATTCACATCCCACTGCCCCAGGAGGAGTGCAGGAGCCGGGGGCCATGAGGACTCTGCGGGCTACAGGGGAGGAGGGCGTGCCCGTGGGGAGAGCCGCCCACGCTGCAGCACTCCCCCGACAGCAGGCGTGCAGGCAACACACTGGGGAGAGAGTCCAGGGCGAGGCCTCAGGGCCTGCAGGGCGCCGGCAGGGGGTCTGCCCCTGGTTCCATCGTGTCTGGAGAAACAAGAGCCACCAGGGGAGAGGTGACTCAGGATCCTGGGGACAGGTCAGCTTTCCCAAAGGGACCCCCTGTTAAACTAAACCGGGCAGCTCGAGGTGTGTGATGAGCGGCTGCAGAGGCAGCTGCGGAGAACTGAGCTTCGTCCTCTGCTGAGCCCTGGCCCTGCCGGTCTTGGAGGAGGTGTCCCAGCGCCCTGGCCCTGCCGGTCTTGGAGGAGGTGTCCCAGCGCCCTGGCCCTGCCGGTCTTGGAGGAGGTGTCCCAGCGCCCTGGCCCTGCCGGTCTTGGAGGTGGTGTCCCGGCCACACTGTGACTTCTGTTGCTCCCTGCTCTGCCTGGGTGCTTTTACTTTAAAAACACTGCCAGTGCCTGTTGAAGAGGAAACATCTGTTTTCCACCCTCTGGGGCCACCTCACTCTTGCCGGCACGCCTTCCTCTCACTGTGGGTGTGACGTGAGCGCAGTGGGCGGATGTCAGGATCTGAGAGTCAGGGCTCCTGGGTCCCAGCGTCAGGTCAGAGGCTGGGTACTTCCAGTGGAAAGTGTGACAGGCGGGCCTTCTCCCATTAGTGTGCGAGAATGGCTGGCGCTGCTGCCTCATCAACAGGGACCGGAAGATGCCCACGGACTACATCAGGAACGGGGTGCTCTACGTCACGGAGAAGTGAGTGCAGCCGTGGGGCCCTGTGTGGCTGCAGGGGAGGGGGCGCAGGAGGCTGCCTAGGCCCTGGGATGGCGTGGCTGGCCCAGTGCAGTTTTTCCTGAGTGGTGGCCGTGGCCTCTCCCACGCTCTGCTCTTGCCGGCTGTCTGGGCTCCCAGGGAAAAGGTGTTGTCTCCAAGCCGGACGTGGCCTGGGCTGTACTGCTGCCATCCCTCAGGCCGGCGGGGATGCTGTCTTCTCTGGGGCCCAAGCAGTTCATGGAGACGAGGGGCAGAGTCTCCCAAGGAGGGGACCGTGTGGGGACCTGCTGTTGCCGAGGCCCTGAGTCCTTGTTGCCCTGAGTGCCTCATGCAGAGCAGTGGCCGTGAGTGTCTCACTCAGAGCAGTGGCTGTGAATGTCTCATGCAGAGCAGTGGCCGTGAGTGTCTCACTCAGAGCAGTGGCCGTGAGTGTCTCACTCAGAGCAGTGGCTGTGAATGTCTCAGAGCAGTGGCCGTGTCTCACTCAGAGCAGTGGCCGTGAGTGTCTCAGAGCAGTGGCCGTGTCTCACGCAGAGCAGTGGCCGTGAGTGTCTCAGAGCAGTGGCTGTGAGTGTCTCAGAGCAGTGGCTGTGTCTCACGCAGAGCAGTGGCTGTGTCTCAGAGCAGTGGCCGTGAGTGTCTCAGAGCAGTGGCTGTGAGTGTCTCAGAGCAGTGGCTGTGTCTCACGCAGAGCAGTGGCTGTGTCTCAGAGCAGTGGCCGTGAGTGTCTCAGAGCAGTGGCTGTGAGTGTTTCACACGGAGCAGTGGCCGTGAGTGTCTCATATAGAGCAGTGGCCGTGAGTGTTTCACAGGTTCTGTGTCTGCTGGGAAGGGAGCACCACTGTCCATCCCACTGGGGGCTGAGAGGCAGCCCCGGGAGACCCCCACCTGGTGGGAGCGTGCTCTGGTTCAAGAGCCAGGCGACGCCTCTATCCGTTCCCCTTCCAGTTACTTGTGCTTCGAAAGCTCCAAATCTGGGTCCTCAAAGAGGAACAAAGTCATCAAGCTAGTGGACATCACGGACATCCAGAAGGTTGGTGCACCCACCCACCCCCACTAACCCCCGTGTTTTCTTCGTCACCTGACAGAGGCTGGCGAGGCTTTCCATATAGACCTCTGCCAGCCTCTGTCAGCATCTGGGCGCCGCGGCCACGCTGGCCGGCCATGGTCCGTTTCCTTGACTTGAGTCCCCACGTCCCTGTGGGTCCGCCCCTGCCCTGGGGTCCACTTGCCTGGACCGTGTGTCTCAAAATGGAGGGGCTGGGTTGGAGCCCAGGAGGTCAGGACCCAAGCCCCACTCTGGCTGCTGTGTTCCCCTTGTATCTGGGACCCTCCCCATAAAGAAAAGCACAGGGGCCCTGAGCCCCTGCCTCGGATGCAGGTTTTCAGGTGGGAGCTCAGATGGTCGCGCCCGCTCTGGGCATTTTCTCAGCATTTTACCGTCGCATAGAATGAGCAGGTGGGCGTGGCCAGAGGTGCCTGTGGTCCCTTGTTTTCTGGGGCAGGGAAGGCTCAGTGAGGCACTGGCAGGCACACTTGGCCCGAGTGGTCAGGGCCCCCAGCTCCCTCCCAGCTCCGAGCGTCCTGGGCATGTCCGCATTGGCACGGTGGGCACTCCCAGCCCCACGGCAGTTGTGGGTTATCTCTCCCACCCGGCTCTGGAAAAAAGTGTGCAGTCAGGTGACCAGAAGGGGTGAGTTCAGGGCTGGGGCCCTTTCAGCCTGCCTCTTGGGATTGGCGGTGCTGACAGATGGCCCTCCTGGTGCCAGGCCCTGAGAGCGAGTTCTGGGGCCGAGTGCCTACCGTCAGCCTCCTCAGGCCGGCTCGTCTCTGACCTTCCTCAGGCCAGCTGGCCGACGGTCTGGGCTGGGGTGGGACAGACCCTTTACAGGTCTGGTGTCTCGGCCACAAAGTGAGGAGGTGTCCACAGGCCCTTACCTTCTGTTGCTTGGAAGTCCCAGGTGCCCGTGGGCCCTGCTGCCTGTGTGCCCAGTGGAGGAGGATGCCCTGGGCCTGTGGAGGGCTGCGCCTCCCTGTCCCCAGGAGAGACCTGTGGTGACAGCCACGCTTTGCCTTTCAGTACAAGGTCCTGTCTGTCCTCCCAGGCTCAGGCATGGGGATTGCCGTGTCGACGCCATCCACCCAGAAAGTAGGTGCCGGGCGGGGGGCCGCCAGGGGGTTGGTGTGGGCCCAGGGGCCTGGCTCCGAGCAACCCTGGGACCAGCGTGGGGCAGACAGCCAGAGTTTTAGTTTGGGCAGCAGGGTCACAAAGCCGCCCCCTCCCTCGCAGCAGCTAGAGCCTGGGGCTGCGTCCAGGTTGGGTTGGAAATCTTGCTGGGGCCATCGAGTCACCGGACAGACAGGGATGTTGGGCACAGGGGTCCCCCGACTCAGTGACTTGGGAGGAGGGAGGCACAGGGCTAAAGCCTGGCTCCCCTCTGCCTCTTGGCTCTGTTCCCCTGAAGGCTGGAGCCTGGCTCCGGGTGGTGGGGGGACACCTGTCTTTTGCACCCAGACCCACGCGACTAGCGTGCTGGCCTGGGGCTGGTCTTGGACTTCGTCTCGGTCCTGGTCCTGGCGCCAGCCTGGCTGTGCCATGCTCACTGGTGGCATTTCTTCCCTGCCAGCCGCTCGTGTTTGGTGCCATGGTGCACAGGGATGAGGCCTTCGAGACCATTCTCAGCCAGTACATCAAGATCACCTCAGCGGCAGCGTCTGGCGGGGACAGCTAGTATTGACTTGCCCAGGACGTTGCTGGAATTTTCTTTTTCTTTTTCTTTTATTTTTTTTTTTTACGATTTGGTAGTGGAAACAATTGGACATCCTCATGAGCTTTTGCAATAATTCTCCTGGACCTGTGGTTCTATTGTGTTGACCTCTGCGTTTTATCGACCAAGAAGGGGCCAGGGCTCACAGGGACGGGGGTGCCCCACTCCCACAGGGCACGTCAGGTGCCTCTGAGGGCCACCCGCAGACTGGGGGAGGGGGCAGAGGCCCTCGGGGGCCCGTGGAGAAGACACACAGGACCCCTGGCCCTGCCCTTCTCCGTTCCAGCCTGGACAGAGAAACCTCTCCAGCCACCCCGAGAGGTTCTCGCAACCTTGTGTCCCGCTCTCCAGAGGCCAGAAGCTCGTCCACCACCAAAGCCATAGCTGAAGAGTGCGGGGCCCTTCCTTCTGGGGACAGAAAGATGTCGTCAAGGAGGGACATGGGGGCCTTTCACCAACCACCGAGAAACGGGCCTGGCGGTCCTCCTTCCTCTTACATGAGACCCTCCTGTGGCATTTGCCCTTGGTGCCGGGCTGGGGCCGGGCGCAGTGACCCTGCCTGCGCTCCACACTCGCTCCACGGGAACAGGGAGGGTGAGAAGGGCCCACCCCTCGCCTGCCCTCAGTGTCTTTGGTGGCACCTTCCTTGCTGGCCTCCAGGGCGCTCGGCACCGCGTCTGTAAGGGCCCGCCTGCTGCTCTCGGCCTGACACGCCGGCCAGGAGGTCTGTAGCTGGGGACCAGTAAGGGCACAGGATGGTGCAGGTAAAAGCACATCTTTCTCACACTTTGCTCTTTGGAAGGCCCAGGAGAACATCCGCGAAGGCTGTTGGAGGTGCTCTGAGCACTGTGGCATGTCTGGCACATGGCCCCCAGGCTGCGGTTGCCTGGGTTGGTTGGGGGAGGAAGTGGGGAGGAGTGTTCCAGGACCGTGGTGGCCCAGGCTGCAGCCGCCTTTGGGCCATCCGAGAGGCTCTGGCAGCCCCTGTGCTTTAGGGAGCAACCGTGAGCCGAGCCCAGAGGCCTGGGCCTGCACTGCCTGCAGCCGACATGTGACAGTGTTCCCTCCCCCGCGTGCCTAGCAGGTGCCAGTCCGGGCACAGACCACCCCCAGCCCCTGCCCCGCCCCAGGGAAGCCTGGGCTTCCCGGGAACAAGGTGGCATTTGTGGCGGGAGCGCCCACAGGCCTGGTTTGCTGGGGCCGCCTGCGCTGGGCTGAAGGGAGGGAAAGGCGGCTTGGGCCTCCTGGAAGGAGGTGGCCACCCCGTGGGCCTGCGTGTCTGCTGGGGCGGATCCCGCAGCTCCCTCAGCTTGTCCTGAGTCCCTTGGGTGTCGTTGAGATTGTTGTTTTTTGAAGAAACAGAAGATTATATTTTTTACAGAGAGCAAGCTGTTTTTCTTATTTTTGTATCCTTTTTCAGATGTAATTTTTACCTTTGCTCCGATCCTCATTTGCTGGTGTGGGTGAGGGATCCGGCGGCATGGGCTGGTTTAACCCCCTTCACGAGGGGCTGCAGAGTCACACGCTGGTGCCGGGGGTGCTTTGGGGGGAGCTGCGCCGATCACCAGATTAAGCACATGTCGTATCCCAGGCGGTGGAGCGGAGCCCCCGTGGCTCTGGACTGCGCGGACGTTGGCGTCAGGATGACCACACGGCGGCCTTTCCTGAATGGGGACAGAACCCGCTCTGAGCCGTGGGTCTGGCTCCTGTAGGGGACTGGCTCTCTTGGTGCACCAGGGGAGGGGGACATACCCCAGTGAACCCCACCTTGGCGCCTGAGGCAACACAGGGTGGGCACTGACCCACCCCCAGGGGCGGCTGCAGAGGCAGTGCCTGCAGACGATGGCCACACCTCTCTCCCCAGGGCCCGGCAGTGCCCAAGGGTGGGTCCGGGGCCTCGGGGCCAATGAGCGCCTCTTCCTAGGTGCTGGGATTCAGTCCCCAAACACAGCGGGAGGGGTCCCTGGGGCAGATGGGGCTTTACCAGCGTCGGGTGGTTTAGTTCGAGTCCCTTTTGTGGAGAAAGGGAGATGAAAACTGACCACGTGCCAGGTGTGGCCGCAGCCCCCCAGGGAGGGCCACATTCGGGGAGCGGGGGGTCGGGGGAGGGCCACCGACTGGCTCTGCTGCCAGCACGGGCCCCTCCCTGGAAGTCCTCGGGAGAGGAGCGCGGATCGGCACGGGCTCTGGGCTCCCCGTGGAGAGAAGCTGTAGTTTTTACCAAATTGTGTACATCTGGGCAGATGTTTAATTTCTGTGACTAATCACTGAACTAGATGAATGTTAAATTTTTTATGTCTGAAGCCTGAGTCTATTTTGGATCTGTAAATAATCATTGCCAGTGTGACTTTTGTTCAACAAAAGGATTGTACTGTATTAAGAACCGATGAAAAAAATTCTCCTGTAACATTTTTTTAAGAAAACTTTGTTTGTTTAAAGAAAAAGTATTGTATAAATTATAATTTTTATTTAAATAAACCTAAAATGCTTTGTGCTAAGGCTCAGGGCTGTCTGCCTCCTTGGCAGGGCCACATGCATTGTAGGCGGCCTGAGCCAGCTGGGCCACCAACCCCAGGCCCTCAGTGCCCCTGCCAGCCCGCCGCTCCCTGGGGCCCCACGGCTGCTGGCGGCGGGGCGTTCGGGTACTGATGCGGCCTGAGTGACGGCTGTGGGGTGAGGTGGGGCTGAGAAGCAGAGTCCTGTTGGACGTGGGCATTGGAGGCTGGGAGCAGGAGGCAGGGCCTGAGTTCCAGAAGACAGGAGGCCAGGTGGCGAGGGATGCGGCCTGCAGGAAGGGTACCCAGGGCTGGCACAGGGCGAAGTGGGGGAGGTTGAGGCAGAGGCAGCGCCTTGGGGTCAGGGGGCATGCAGGCTTTGGCCCCTCTCCACTTTGGTGTCCTGGCTGCCTGGGGGTTCTGGACATAGGGGTTTCCAGCAACACTTGGGGCTTGGTCCATCTGGATACTGAGACTAGACACAGAAGGGTGCAAGGACCTGCCTGGCTTTTGAAACCCCTGGAGTTGGGCATGAGCCTGTGCCAGGTGCACCTGGTGCTGCCTAGCCTCCTGTGCCTCAAGCCCACAGGAGCCCCCTTGGAGGCAGAGACCTCCCCAGGTTACACAGCAAGGGAGCTGGAGCCAGGCGGAAACTAGGTCTAGTGGGCCACGCCACCCTAAGGGACACAGCTTCGGAAAGTAGGACATATGCATACTCCATCGACATAGCCAGCCAGCCACTGATCCATCCATTCATCCACATCTGTCCGTCCGTCCGTCCGTCTGTCCATCCATCCATCCGTCCACCCACCCACCCACCCATCCATCCATCCATCCACCTACCCACCCATCCATCCATCCATCAATCCATCCGTCCATCCATCCATCCACCCACCCATCCATCCACCCACCCACCCACCCATTCATCCATCCACCCACCCATTCATCCATCCACCCACCCATTCATCCCTCCATCCATTCATCCATCCACCTACTCACTCATCCATCAATCCATCCACCCACCTATTCATCCACCCATCCATCCACCCACCCATCCATCCACCCACGCATCCATCCATCCATCCATCCACCCACCCACCTATCCATTCACCTACCCACCCATCCATCCATCATCCATCCATCCATCCATCCATCCACCCATCCACCCACCCACCCACCCACCCACCCATCCATCCACCCACCCACCCACCCACCCATCCATTCATCCATCCACCCACCCACCTATCCATCCACCCATCCATCCACCCACCTATCCATCCACCTATCTATCCATCCATCCATCCACCCACCTATTCATCCATCCATCCATCCATCCATCCATCCATCCATCCACCCACCCACCCACCCACCTATCCATCCATCCATCCATCCATCTACCCACCCACCCACCCACACATCCATCCACCCATCCACCCACCCACCCACCCACGCATCCATCCATCCATCCACCCACCCACCCACCCACCTATCCATCCACCTACCCATCCACCCACCCATCCATCCATCCACCCACCCACCTATCCATACACCTACCCATCCATCCATCCATCATCCACCTATCCATCCATCCATCCATCCATCCTTCCACCCACCCACCCACCTATCCATCCATCTACCCATCCATCCATCCATCCATCCATCCATCCATCCATCCACCCATCCACCCATCCACCCATCCACCCATTTACCCACCCACCCACCCAGCTAGCCAAGTCCTTGGTGCTGGGACACAGCAGTGATGGGCTAGGAACCTGCCAAACACACCCTCACATCCTTCCCAGGAACACATCCATGCTGTGGTGGCCACCGACCCCTTCCACCCACCCCTCTGTCCTCTGCAACAGGTCCTCCCCCAGCTTGCTCCTAACCCGGAACAAGGCTCAGACTTACCTAACCCGTTGGCAGCCCACACTGACCCCTCCACACAGACAGGGGGCAGTGTGGGCCCGTGGCAGGTGTCACTGGAGCCGGGCCATGGAGGAGGCGGAGGGGCCTCCCAGGGGCTTCTGAGTGCTCAAAAAGGCCAACCTTGTGGGAGACCACCCACCCTCGGCCCCCAGGCTCTATGCCTAAACCAACAACTTCCCTGTTTTGCATATATTTCACCATTTAGTGTCAATAAAGGTGCCTACATATACCTCTATCACCATTTACGGGTGATTGTGATAACTATTTCAGTGCAGCTGGTTTCCTTGGCAATCGTGCATGTTTTAATGCATGCATTTTACCTTACTCAGCGGCATCTCTCGGCTGTACCTGGCTACCAGAGGGGCTGTGCAACAAGGAAAGGTCACAAACCTGTGGGGCAGGCCTGGTGCCCTCTAGGACTTTTGTTCTGGGGGTGATGGGGCGCTGCAGAGCTTCCAGCAGAAGCTGGCACTCTGGCTGCAAATCAGAAGAGGGGTCACCCAGGGTGGGGGTGCATCAGGGAGAGTCCAGAGGGGAATGAAATTGTTAATGATTTTATTCTTGAACCAGGGGTTCTCTTCATAGGTACTTGCTATATGTTTTTAAATATTTACTGGATGAATGTAACGGATGAATGAGTAAATAAATCAGAGAGGGCCTCACGTGGACCAAAGTGAGCAACGCTGGGAACCCAGGGTTGTGGTCCATTCTGCTCGTCCTGCAGAACTCCAGGAGGCAGCATTCTATGGGCTTATGAGCTCCAGCAGTGTTTGGAGGACAGGGTTGGCCAGAGACTACAGGAGCCACAGACTAAGGGCACAGCCAAGGAAGGACCCCAAGACCCCGTCCTGTGTTGGTGTGAGCTGGGAAAGCCACCCAGGGAAAGGGCTGTGCAGCCACCCAGTGCTGCTGAAATCAGAAATCTGCCCTCAAAACCCCTGGAACCAGGAAGCCCAGCTCTGCCCTCCTCCTGGGGCCCTCGGGTCCACATCAGCGGGAAGGGAGACACCTGGGATCACAGAGGGGCAGCTGGGGTGGGGCTGGAGCCAAGAGGCAGTGATGGGCAGCTGACCACTCCCTCAGACAGGAGCTGGCCCAGGCCCCTGCCATCCTCTCTGCTCAACTCTCTACCAGATGTCACAGCTGGCATCGCAAGCTAGGGGAAATAGCTGGACCATGCACGATTGTAAAGAAGACATTCAGCTGTTACTATCTGTAAATGACATGATGACAGAAAACCCCGAAATTCACAGGTAAATCACCATCATAGGAGTGTGGAAACTGCTGGTACAAAATGAGTCAGGGGAGGCCGTGAGGAAGCTCTCGAAGACCTGCCTGGAGCAGAACTCACCCCAGAACCCTCGGGACCGCGACGAGGGCACCCGCCCAGTGACGGCCACTCATGCGGTGAACAGTACTGCCTCCTGCCAGGAGCTGCTGTGACTGTGAACTTCGTTCTAGAGCAGCTCACATGGACTTCTTTGCCTTTTAAAGTGTCGCCTTTATCGCGAACACCCCCCAAAATGCCTTCCAGCGTAGCACGCATATCCTGACTGCAATCCCCTTGCTGTTCCTGAATAAACTGTTTCTTAGGAGAGCACTCTGATGTCACTTTAGGTTGACAGGAGGCAAGGTTTCTGGATATAACCCAACACATAAAAAACAATTGTGGCGGGCAGATCACAAGGCTAGGAGTTCGAGACCAGCCCGGACAACATGGGGAAACCCCATCTCTACTAAAGATATAAAAAACTAGCTGGGCATGGTGGCACGCACCTATAATGCCAGCTACTCGGGAGGCTGAGGCAGGAGAATCGCTTGAACCCCGGAGGCAGAGGTTGCAGTGAGCCGAGATCACACCATTGCACTCCAGCCTGGGCAACAGGGCAAGACTCTGTCTCAAAACAAACAAACAAAAAATTGCATTTCTATGCAAAACAAAACAAATTTTAAGATAGCCTCAAAGGCCAGGTGTGGTGGCTCACGCCTGTAATCCCAGCGCTTTGGGAGGCCAAGATGGGAGGATCACTTGAGGCCAGGAGTTTGAGACCAGGCTGGGCAACATGGTGAGACCCTATCTTTACAAAACATTAAAAAGCCTCAAAATAAGAACTTTTGGCTGGGCACAGTAGCTTACTCCTGTAATCCCAGCAGTTTGGAAGGCTGAGGCAGGAGGATTGCTTGAGCCCGGGAGTTCGAGACCAGCCTGGGTAACAGAGTGAGACCCCCGTCTCTACAAAAAATTTTAACAAAATAGCCAGGCATGGTGTTGCACGCCTGTAGTCCCAGTTACTCAGGAGGCTGAGGTGGGATTGCTTCAGTCTGAGAGATTGAAGTTACAGTGAGCCGTGATCACGCCACTGTACCCTAGCCTGAGCAACTGAATAAGACCTTGTTTACAAAAACAAACAAAAGTCAAGTTTTAGGAATAAATCTAAAAATTTAAAGACTTTCATGGAAAAATTATAAAATAATTAAAAGACATGAATGAGGATCTATATAAATGGAAATAATGTCACATTCATGGACCGGAAAAGTCAGTTTCACAATGCAAATTTCCTTTCGAAGTTCCTCAAATACAAATGCAAATGCCCTCTCAAACATGTGGAGTGGGCCGGGCGCGGTGGCTCACGCCTGTAATCCCAGCACTTTGGGAGGTCGAGGCTGGTGGATCACGAGGCCAGGAGCTCGAGACCATCCTGGCTAACACAGTGAAACCCCGTCTCTACTAAATATACAAAAACTTAGCCGGGCGTGGTGGCGGGCACCTGTAGTACCAGCTACTCCGGAGGCTGAGGCAGGAGAATGGCGTGAACCCAGGAGGGGAGCTTGCAGTGAGCCGAGATTGTGCCACTGCACTCCAGCCTGGGTGAGAGTGAAACTCAGTCTCAAAAAAAATAAATAAATAAAAATAGACACGTGGCGTGAAAGAAGCAAGTTTCCTTGCTTCTTTGGATAAAGAGCAGAACGTGCAAAACTAAACTCGCTGTTGCAGATACAGCCATGGACAGAGGCAGGAAGGGATGCGCTTAGCGTGAAATGGTAGCGCCCTCTGAGGGGGAGCAGGGGGACTCCAGAGCAGGGCACAGAAGGCTTCGGGGCGGCGTTCACCTGGCATAGGTGGTGGTGACACCTTGCTTCATTTTATTCTTGTTCTTTAAATTGTGTGTGTTTTCATGAAAAATATTCTGCTTTGAAAATAACAGGTATGTGTAAAGGAAAGAAAGCAAGCCAAGTCTGCCCAAGTAACTTTATTTGTGTCTTCTCAAACATTTCAGATCAAATAATGCCATTTTCTAATCTTGAAACCAGCAAGATTAGGAAGAGAATGAGGCCATCCTTTCACTCAGACTTTCCCAGTTACTCAAGATTGTATTCAGGAACGAAGTCAAACCCGGCCTCACTTCTTAATTAGAATAAACTAGAATCAGGTCCATTGCATAACTGCTAATTGTTTTGCACCAGGGAGCCACAAAGGAAGCTAAAACTAGCCTTTCTAAGTTATCCTAAGTTTTTACTATCTAACCAGCACTTCTGATTTTTTTTTCCTTAAAACTCTAAAGTACAGGTGTTGTATGTCTGCCGCATCTGAAAGGCTGCCCCGGAAATCAGAGCCTATCTAGCGGGAATGTCTGGGCAGTCACCCCCATCCTGCGCGCAGATAGCAAAGGGCTGCTGGCGGGTGTCAGACACACGGTACCGCAACAGCAGTCCCGAGGTCTGAGATTCTGAATGTCAGCAGGTGGCTGGCGAGTATCACCAGAGCCACTCAGGAACCAGCCATGTGGAATGGCTGGGTTTCTTATTGAACATGAAATGCTTCCTCTTTGGCCTGGACTGTTTTGCTAAAATTGTTAGTGGGTTTTGGGGCAGGCCAGTGTATGGGAAACTTTTTTTTTTGTTGAGGGGGCCGATGGAGTCTCCCTCTGTTGCCCAGGCTGGAGTGCAGTGGCGCAATCTTGGCTCACCGCAACCTCCACCTCTTGGGTTCAAGCGATTCTCCTGCCTCAGCGTCCCTAGTAGCTGAGATTACAGGCGTGCGCCAACAAGACTGGCTAAGTTTTGTATTTTTAGTAGAGACGAGGTTTCACCATGTTGGGCAGGCTGATCTCAAACTCCTGACCTTAGGTGATCCACCCACCTCGGCCTCCCAAAGTGCTGGGATTACAGGCGTGAGCCACCGCGTCCAGCCGGGAAACATTTACCAGGGACAATAAAGGCTTAGAAGAACCTTTTGGGGAAACTTTGTGAGGAGCACAATTCCAGAGGGCCCACAGCAGCCACAGCCTCCTGGCGTGACACCAGGCACACTGCCGGCTGCACAGGTTGCTGGGCACAGGCAGGCACAGCCAGTCTGGAAGAGCAGCCCGTCTTAAATCTTTGGTTTCTTTCCAACCAGGAGCAAACATTGGTAGAAAGAGCCAGGGCATATTTACTCTTTACACCCAGAATTTTCATTCATTATTGAACCATTTGGCTTGCACAGTGCTCTCTGATAATGTGGTCCATAAAAACCACCATTAAAGCTGCCCTTTCACCTGATCTGGGTGGGGCTAAACGAGGAAACGAGAAGTTTCCTGTATGCTTCAAAATATAAATCAATGCCAGGAAATTCTGAAAATGGATGCTGCCTGTTCAACGTGAAATCACTAAGGGAGCTTCTGCAAAACCCACCCGGCAGCATGAGGAACGGTGTCTACAGCGTGCTCCCAACGGCCACGGCCCCGCTCCTTACAGATCAAAGTTTAAGCCGCATATTCTCATATTTCAAACAAAACTACGTCACAGACATCATCTACGTGGGCACGGATACACACTAAACAAGGACGTAGTACACAATTGAGGGGTGCCTCGGGGAGCGCGGCAGGAATGCCTTCCGGGAAGAATCCTCTGGTTGCCGGAGCCCTCGCGCTGCAGAGGAAACCAGCGATCCATCGTGGCTTCGAGACAAAAGACAGACATCCGAGACGCAGTTTACACTACTCTGGCTTAAAAGGACAAGATGTTCAATAAATATAGAGAACTCAGTGTGAAGAAAAGACAAGGACAAATCTGGACCACGTGTACAGACTTCAGGGCCTGCATCAGAGGAATCCTGCCGGAGGCCAGGAACGGCCCCTCCTCCACGGATGGCCAGCTTCCTCCTGACTGCCCCCAAGCCCGGCTGTGTTAAGCACTTCGCGTCGATATAAAGCATTGGTATTTGACATTTTAACACTAACAAACTTGCCAGTGCTTTACACACTGCCAGCTTCCAGAGCTTATCATCTGTGCTCCCAGAACAGACGCCAAGGTCATGCTCCCAGCCGGATTGTCGTAGCCTCGCCGCCGTGATGAGGCAGGTGTGGAGGCCCCGGCAGCCTTCCCAGCGCTGGCGTGGAGGCCCCTCCCGCGGACCACCTGAAGCAGGGCCACGTTGCATTGCAGTTGCACAGTATTGTAAGGATCAAGCAGCGATGTCCTAACCGTAAACGAAGAGGAAGGTGAAATGAAGGCAAAGAGAATCAACCACTTCCCAAAACTTGGCCACAAACCGTTACAGAATAAGTCCTGCAAAGTGGATCAAAGTGACCCACTGCTACCTCAGGCCCAGATGGTGTGACCTGCGTGGAAATCATATAATGTCCCTAACATTATTGCAATAGAGCCACTAACGGGCCATTTTCTAAACTACACTGTTGACATTGTTAAAACCTAAGAGGCCAGTGCCCCCAAGTGAGCAGCTGCATCCGCTGAGAGTAAGCGGCGTGGGCTGCAACCCGCAGATGCGTACAGAACTGAAAATGCCAAATATGTACACAAAATTGTTGACAAAAGGGTTTTCTTCTAAAATCAAGATTTAACTATCAAAAATAAATTTCTACATTTAAATGTATATATCAACATAATTGGTCTGTAATAATTATCTTAAATAGTTTTCACACTTTCCCAGTTCGAGAGCAGGACGCCGGCTTCTCAGCTGTGTGAGTCTGGCTTTGGATTCTCTTCAATTCCTCGTGCAAAGAGTCGAACCAGCTGGCAGTGGACTCTGCAGAGACAAGCGGCCACGTGTAAACCTCACGTGTCCCTCACTCAAAGCTGGCCTCAGCCCCACTCCTGGACAGGGGCTGCAGTAAACTCCACGTGTCCCTCACTCAAAGCTGGCCCTGAGCACCGCTTCTGACCATGGAACGGTCAGACGTCACCGTGGGCTGTAGGAGTCCAGCCCACAATGACGGGTCCTGGGCGTGGAATAATTCACTTAGACTCCCAGGATGCCGAGTTTGTAAAGGGGTTGCCAATGGCCAGGTGGGAAATCTGGGCATCGGTAGACCTGACTCGAACTCCAGCACCCCCATGGAAAGCAGAGCGTCCGCTCCAGTGTGTGCCCACTCCACCCACCCACCCACCTCCATTTTCTCAGCAGTACTGAGCGCGCAGGGCCTGCGAGGAGTCTGTGCAGGGCGACTCAATGCGTGTAAGAGATGTGTGAGGAATGCTCAGATGAGAAGGACAGGTGGCCCAACGCCAGCAAGAGCCTTCGGGCTTGAGGAACAAGTTGGGGGTCCCTGGAGGTCCCCTGCCCAGGGGCTCAGTGGCCACAGTGAGTCCCTGGGTGAGTGCCATCTTCCCACACAGGACAGCTCTATTTATCTCATTTATTAATGATATCACAGCCGCCTCAGACGTATTTCAGTAACCTAAACCCCTTCATTAAGTGACAGGCTGGGGCAGGGCACAGTGACTCACGCCTATAATCCCAGCACTTTGGGAGGTCCAGGCGGGCGGATCACCTGAGGTCAGGAGTTTGAGACCAGCCTGGCCAACATGGTGAAACCCCGTCTCTACTAAAAATATAAAAATTAGCCAGGTGTGGTGGCGGGTGCCTGCTACTTGGGAGGCTGAGGCAGGAGAATTGCTTGAAACTGGGAGGCAGAGGTTGCAGTGAGCCGAGACCTCGCCATTGCACTCCAGCCTGGGCAACAAGAGCAAAACTCTGTCTCAAAAAATAAAAAAATATAAATAAGTGACAGGCTGTTTCCATGGAGCTGAGCTCACACACACACAAATTATATTTTTAAAAGCGGCGTGCTGCTGAAGGCATAGCCATATTTATCAAGATAGGACGTATTTCAAGAATGCCTGTCCTGATTTTCAAATTATTCTATTTCTTTAATAAATACATACACCAATATTAAAAATAATCCCACTTCCCAAACTTGTAAAATGAGTTGACAGAGGAAAGTCCCTGTGCACGGCTGCCTGGGGTGGCGGGTGTTCCTGGGACCTTTCGACGGCCTCTTGCCATCACCGCCCTGACAGAAAGAAAGGGGGCGCGCGGCCCTGGGCCTGGGGAGGGGCAGAGACCTCCTTCTCCCTTAGGCTTGTTCAGATGCGAATGGGAGAAGCTTTCTTAGAGCCGCAGCTGGCTGGCTGAGGAGTCACTGAAAGTGGGGCGCTGTCCACAGAGACGCGTGCATCCTCTTACATGCTGTGACTTAAGGCACCCAAGGGCCATCTGACACCCAGCTTTCGTTGCAGACAGGCGTGGGCCTGCTGACCAGCCTGCCATCGCTCTCACGCCAGCCATACTCTGTTAACGAGTGTTAAGCTGGGCTTCCTTGAAGTAGACCAAGCTCTTACCAACATCTGCCAAGAGTTCAGAATCCACCTGAGCTCTACCGTTCCCCAGTCTCATGTAATTTGCACGCCCACACCTAACTCAGTGGCCTTTTGAAAAAATCAACTTGCTTGTTACTGGGTCTTTCCATGGAGAAACAATTTTCTTTGCACTCAGATTCCATCTGGTTATGTGATACATCACAGATTTCCAAATACAATGGGCCCCAGTGGGTGTGGGGAGGACACCACTTCCCACCCTCCGCCCAGCCAGCCAGAGGAGGGGTGTGGCACCTGCCCCAGGGAGACCGAACATCCGTGTGTGGCCACACCTGCCTCCCCGCGTCCCCTAGGCTGCGTGGCCTCCAGCACGGGGCGTCCCTCTGGGGCTCCTCCCCTCCTTCCCATCCTCGGGGTGCCCTTCCCAGCCCTGCTGCCTCCTGCCCCTCCCTGCACGGAGCACCTGCACTTGGTGATTGACTGTGGCCCTTGAGGCCAGCGGTTCCCTGGTGGATTCAGTGGACAAAGGATTGCCCGTAAAGGCGGTTTCCTTTGTTTGCCTTTTGAAATTTTTTTGAGACGGAGTCTCGCTCTGTCACCAAGGCTGGAGTGCAATGGCATGGTCTCGGCTCACTGCAACTTCTGCCTCCTGGGTTCAAACGATTCTCCTGCCTCAGCCTCCGGGGTAGCTGGGATTACAGGCATGCACCATTACACTCGACTAATTTTTTTTGTATTTTTAGTAGAGACGGGGTTTCACCACGTTGGCCAGGCTGGTCTTGAACTCCTGATCTCAAGTGATCTGCCCGCCTCGGCCTCCCACCTTTTGAATTATTTAGGAGAAGAGAGAGAGAATGCCAGGGCAAAGAGCCCAATGCCAGCCTGGAGCACAGGGTGTGGAAGAGGAAAAGAATGAAATAGAGGAGCTTCAAACACCCATGAAAATTATCTGCAAAACAAAATGCTGAGGACTCAGCACCCTGGCATCTTTCCAGAATGTGGGTAACGGCATCTCATTCGATATTTGACATAGGGAGAGAAAAGTGCATTCATAAAACATTCTTACGTTTTGTGTTTATAAAGCCCCAGGGAACCCCCCACCCTGGGTGGGGCAGCTTGTGACAGACACCTCAGGGCTCAAGGGGCTGGCGCTGGTGGCTGGAGGACCCCTGCACGCACCTGACCTCGATGGCAGGGCTGTGCAGGACCTCCCCGTCGCAGTTCCAGGAGCTGTTGGAGACAGTGCAGCAGCAGGAGGGGTGGCTGCTGCAAATGTGCCCAAAGCGCTTCTTCCCCCCCTCCTTGAGGTCGCTGTCCTCATCCTCCATGTGCTTCGACGTAAACTGGAATTTCTTGACGCGATAAACTTCAACAAAAGTGAAGTCAAACTACCAAGAAACAGTGAGAGGGACCATTCAGCTCTAAACGTCATAGTCTGGGTGGGGCAGCAGAACACCCCAGGCCAACAGCGAGCGCTCTCAGGCCTGGGTGCACACACGGCCCTTCTCGGAGGAGGCGACTGCTTGTGCAGGCCCCTGGAGTTCCCTTTCCAGCTGAACTGACAGCTCAGAGATGAAGGGAAACCTGGCACCCACCTTCCCCGGCGCCCACCTTTCCCGGCACCCATCTTCCCCGTCGCCCACCTTTCCCGGCGCCCACCTTCCCCGGCGCCCACCTTCCGTGGCACTTGTCAAAATGACTTCTAATGCTTTTAGAAACCACAGCTTATCTACAATGACGAACGCTTTTTACAGAATTCTGATAGATAATTAGCAATGATTATTAGAATTTTGTATTCTCTTTTTAACAAGCACTACTTAAAAAGCCACATAAAAATAGCATTAGACTAGATCTTAAATAGAACTTAAGTAAAAAAAGAAATGTGACTAAATTTGGAGACTGTGACCAAAAGTTCCGCTTCCCCCAACATGACTAGACTCGGGTCTTCCTCTGCGTAGGCTACAGAAAGATGTGGTAGAAGGGTCCGAACAGAACCCATTTCTGGGAGCCTAAAGAGTCTATTTTCAGTGGCCTGCAAGGGCCACTTACATCTTTACTGTGTCGCTTTGTTCTGTTTTTAAATAGGAAGAGAAACAACAGGTAAGAAGTTGTATTATAAAGATTCATACCTCTTAGTTTCTGTGCTCAAATACATGTGTGTGTATATGTATGTATGTGTGTGTGTATATGTGTGTGTGTATATGTATGTGTGTATATATACACATATATGTATATATACACACATGTATACATATATACACACATATATATACATATATACACATATATACACACACACACACACACACACATATATATATTTGAGATGGAGTCTCACTCTGTCACCCAGGCTGGAGTGCAGTGGCGTGATCTCAGCTCACTGTAGCCTCCACCTCCTGGGTTCAAGCGATTCTCATGCTTCAGCCTCCCGAGTAGCTGGGATTACAGGCGCATGCCACCACACCCAGCTCGTTTTTGTATTTTTAGTAGAGATGAGGTTTCACCATGTTGCCCAGGCTGGTCTCAAACTCCTGACCTCGGGTGATCCGCCTGCCTCAGCCTCCCAAAGTGCTGGGATTATAGGCATGAGCCACCGCACCTGGCCTCAAAAATTTATCTTTTTAAATGATATTTTACAAGGAGTAGTTGTAACCAGGAGTTTAAAGTTTGTGAAATTAAAAAAAAAAAGTTTGCCCTTCCTTCCCTTGAATTCAATAATGAATTCCTACAACACATAAACCAGGGACTGCTGGAACATAAATTACTCGCCAGTGGAGGTTCCATGCAAAAGCACCCCACTTACCTGGTCCTGCTGGTTGGTGTGCCTGATGAGAAATCTCAGAAAATTGAACCTGGAGCATTTCCGGATGAGGATGAGGTCAGAAGACCCATCTCCCAAGTGGGCAGCCGGGGAGAGGCCCCTGGGGCTCCGGCGACATGCACAGGACATGTTTGTGGCATTGATGGCCAGAAACTTCCCACAGACGACTTGCCACTCCTCCACGTCCTCTGAAGCACAAAGAACCACGGAGATGTCACAGTTGCAGTGGCGCCGGGCAGCGCCCTGCACCGGGACGGTGGGAGGCCATCCGGGCTCTCACCTGCTCATGCATTTAGCAGACACTTCATGCAATCGACTCTTCAGCTCAACACCAAAAACATGCACCACGTAACTGTCTGCTCCCCGCAGGAAGTGGTACCCAAGGGATCACCTCCCGGAAGGCAGGACTGTTGTCCCTCTCCTCACTTGGTGACTTTTGGACAATTTAGAACAAGGGTCAGCAAACCAAGGCTGTGTGTCAGATCCGGCCCGCTGCCCGTCTGTGTGTGGCCTGAGAGCTAAGAATGCTTTTCACGTTTTTAAATCCTTGAAAAAGGTCTGGCGCAGTGGCTCACGCCTGTAATCCCAGCACTTTGGGAGGCCGAGGCGGGCAGATCACCTGAGGTCAGGAGTTCGAGACCAGCCTGGCCAACATGGTGAAAACCCGTCTCTACTAAAAATACAAAAATTAGCCAGGCGTGGCGGCGCATGCCTGTAATCCCAGCTACTGGGGAAGCTGAGGCAGGAGAACTGCTTGAACCCGGAAGGCAGAGGTTGCAGTGAGCTGAGATTGCGCCATTGCACTCCAGACTGGGCAACAAGAGTAAAACTCTGTCTTAAAAAAAAAAAAAAATTAGCCAGGTATGGTGGCAGGCGCCTGTAATCCCAGCTACTTAGGCGGCTAAGGAAGGAGAATCGCTTGAACCCAGAAGGTGGAGGTTGCAGTGAGCCGAGATCGCGCCACTGCAATCCAGCCTGGGTGATGGAACAAGACTCTGTCCCAATAAATAAATAAATATTATTGACTGGGCATGGTGGCTCACACCTGTGGTCCCAGCACTTTAGGAGGCTGAGGCAGTCAGATCACCTGAGGTCAGGAGTTTGAGACCAGCCTGGCCAACATGGTGAAACCCCATCTTTACTAAAAATACAAAGATTAGCCGGGCATGGTGGCACATGCCTGTAGTCCCAGCTACTAGGGAGGCTGAGGGAGGAGAATTGCTTGAACTCGGGAGGCGGAGGTTGCAGTGAGCTGATATTGTGCCCCTGCACTCTAGCCTGGGCGACAAGAGTGAAACTCCATCCAAAAAAAAAAAAAAAGAAGAGAAAGAGAAAAAAATCAAAATAATAATATTTTGTGACATGTGGAAATTCTATGAAACTTAAATTTCAGTGTCCATAAATAAAGTTTCATCGGCAGATGGCCATACCCACTCACTGTACACTGCCTAGGCTGCCTCTGCTGGACAGAGACTGTGTCGTTGCCAGGGCCTGAGGTGGTCACCAGCAAGCCCTCAATGGGACATCTGCTGCCCCCACATTCTAGAGCACCTGGGACAGGAGTCCAGGCTCAGCACCACAACAGCGTTTCAGAAAGGGCAACAGGGCCTTTCACAAAACCTGCTGCTCCACACAGCCACACACGGCAAGTAACAGTGACCTGACGCTGCCTGGGGCTAAGAAGAAATGGATGCCTGGTGCCAGACAGGAAAAAGGAAAAGCAAAGGTGGGCAGGGAGAAGAGGCAGTGCCCTGAGAGAGGACAGAAACCTGCACTCCAGCACACACAGTGACAACACTGAGCCTGTGTCTTAGGAATTACCCGCAGCTTCCAAACCATACAGTGCTTTCTTCTGCTCCTCCTCCAGCTGCTGCTTGCTTTGCCTGCAAACAAAGCATCTGAAAGACAAGAATATCATCACCTTTTAAATATGGAGCTGCAGGTGCAGTGCGTATGCTTGGCACATATAGATGTATTTACATTCTTTTCACATACGAAAAAATTCCATTTCAAAGGCTTAGCAAAATATTTTTTGGCATATTAATTAGAGGTTTCAGAATGAGACCTACTTTTACAATGATACATTCAACGTGTCCTTCTCTAAAAGGTTTGGACATGAGGAGAAGCACAGCATGAGGACGCTGAGGTGCCACCTGGAGACGGTTTCTGCCTGGCCCTGCAGCTAACATAGCCTGGCTGGGAGAAATGACTGAGGCACTGGTTCCCCCAGCAGACTCCTGGGGTGAGGACTCATTTACTTTCAGAAAACAAATCATACAGGGTTTATCTGTTACAGTCAATAACAAGCAAATAACTCAGAACCATCAGCTTAGAACTTAGTCATCCGTCTAGCACGTCCTTCTGATCTTGGGGGCTGCTGGATTCACGCTGTCAAACAAGACACTGCACTGATGGAAATCGCTCATCAGCAGCCGAGTTCTTTAATGCACTGACGCAAACAGCATCTGCCTCTACATATTCTGATTTTATGGTCTCCAATTCTTCACTTAAAAAAGGAAAGGAGCTAGAAGGAGGTTCTGAAGTCTGCATGACTTAAAAGGAAAGGACGTGAGTGTCCTTCACAAAGGCGCAACTGTCTCCACAGCCCCGTGTCCTCAGCCCCAGGCAGAGCAGAGACAGGATGACCATTCAGGCGCCCTCCATGGTCACTAGGGAGGTCATGCGGCCTGGGACAACTATGTTTAGATTTATTTAAGGTTCTATTTACACTGGTCGGATATTACTGAATACACTGTGTGGGGGTGGGGGCGGGGATATGCCAGGTGAAAGGAGACCCTGCTTGTTCAGTCGCGTAGCCACCATTGCAGAGCCTGCAGTGGCCAAACTGGGGGACCAAATGTAAGGGGAGAGCACGGTGTTTCCAGCTGTGTTGACTCCACTCAGCCTCCCCTCCCCGGTGGGGCGCCTCTTTCCCTTTGCATCCGCTCTCCCTGGGCAGCTGCCCTGGCTCTGCCCCCCAACCCCTGGCACCAGCCCTTGTTGCCAGCCCGAGCCTTCTTGCTGAGGGTCCCTGCCTTCCTGTGGGGTTGAAGGCGTGGCTGGCCTGGGCTCTGCTAACCTTAGAGTGGGCTCCTGCCTTGGAGCATGGGGCTAACATGGGTGGGGGTCTCAGCCAGGGGTGTGGACAGGAGGGTGGCTGCTGAGAGCGCACACTCCAGCCAGCTCTACCAACGGTCCTGCCACCAGTGCCCTGCACACTCACAGTCACTGATAAGGTGTCTGCCATCCTTTCCTGCCTGCATTTCTCCTCCATCAGGCCCCCGCAGGGGGTAAAGGGAACCCCAGCAGGGAAAGACCCTGTGCTCAGCCCCCACTCCAACAGTGGGTGTGGGACCCTCCCCCAGAGTCCTCATCCCTGGCACAGCAGCAGCTGCCTGCGCAGGCCATGGGGACAGAGATGGGGACAGCAAGCCCCATGCACGCCTAGGCCGTCATGGGCATCATAGGCATCGTGTGTCTGGGCACGCTACATCCGGCACCTTCCACCACATTTGGAAAATACTTCTGCATTCACCTTCCTAACCGTCCTGCTTCATTTCCCGTCATTTGCAAGAGAAACACACAAAGCAATGCACTTACCCTGCCCGGCAGGGCTTCCTATCCCTTGGAGATCCCACCGTGTGTTGTGCAGGGAGGAAGGACACTGTCCCTTCATAGCAGTGGTGGGAGAGGAAGGTCTTTAAACCTGGGAACAGAGTGCAGTGAAGAAAAAACATCCACAAGGGTCATTGCTTGGTTAGGATGCTGTGCTGGGCAGCTTCAGAAACGTCGCTGAGCGCGCATCTGCCTAAACCGTCTGCAGGAGGGAGAGGCCGGGCCTGCTTCAGGCCATGTCACCATCGAAGGCAGTGGCAGGGTCTCTGCCCTCCCTCAGGACAACAGCACGTCTAGTCATAGTGCTGGTGCCTTCTGACACCCAGTGATGCTGGGACAGCCAGGGCTATGGCCACTCTTGACGCTGGCAAAGTGGGGCCTTTGCCATTAGCCACCCCTCATAGCCTCGATGATGTGGCCTGTGGGCTCCAGTGGCTCAGGGTCATCCCCTCCACCCCTTCATGAGGGTCAGTGATGCCCCCACCTGCCTCAGGGCTTGGCCCCCACTGGGGTCAGCCACAGCCCCTGTGACGTCCTGAACAGCTCAGGACAGAGGCCAGGGCCACTGCCACCCAAAGTCTGGGGCCACCCTCCAGGCAAACGTGTGCGCTGTCCATGGGGCTGCCTGTAGCCTGGCACCCGGGCTGTCTGGGAAACACCACCAAGCAGGACAGCAGGGACTGGGCAGGAGGCAGGAGAGGGGCCCCAGGGTGTCGTGGGCCACACCAGGAGCCAGGCCATGTCCTGTGAGTCTCAGGGCGACTTCACTCCTCCGTGTCTGATGCTGGGGCTGGTGCTGCCCTGTATGACATCTGGTGTGGCAGTGACGGCCTGCAGGGCTGTCACACACAACCTTACCCCCGACACACAGAGGCCTCACATCCTCATCCGCAGATGGCAAGCCCGCAGCCAAGTGTGCACCGCCCAGGGGTTGGGGAAGCTGCCGGCAAGAGCAGTCTGGCTCCCAGGACATCTGTGTGCCTGAAAGTCAGCTCCCGACTGTCCCCAGGACAGCCCCGTCTGTGGGTCTTGCACCTGGCATGGGCCAGGCGCCTGGAATGCACTCAGTGGGCGGGCCCTTCCAGGTGGCTGCAGCTCCGCCTCCCTGCAGAGTGGCTCTGGCCTCTCTCCCTGCTCCTCCCATGGGGGTCCCACAAGGACGTCGTGTCCACGGCCCTGGGAGGAGGCCGACCCACTGGTCAGCAACCTTCCAAGCCGGCTTCTCTCTCAAGTGCAGGGGGCTGGGGGGCAGCGGCCTCATCGCCCAGATGCAGCCTCCAGGGTGGCGCCTCACCGACTTCTGATGTCCCGGTTTCTGTCTGCCCCTAGATGGGCCCCCAGATGTCCTACCGGCACCTAAAACTCCACATCTCAACAGAGTGTGTCATTTCCACACGCTCATTCTCCTTCCATGCCCTCTGTGCTGCTCCAGAACAACCGGATGCTTTCTGCCTCACAGCCACAGAACCCAAACCCGCTTTCCTGAGAGCATCTCAGGCCCTGTGGCCAGGATGGGGATCCAGAGACCCGGAAGGTGTCTCCTGCCTCGGGGCTCTCATCCTGGTGGGAGGGAAAGAGCTGCAGCCACTGCCTGCGGTGATGGGCTGAGGGCAAAGGGGGGGCCAGGCATGCAGGGGGCTGCCCACCACCCCACCCCAGCAGGCAGGGACAGGGAGGGGGCATCCCAGGGGCATTGCTAGGCAGAGCCACACTGGGCTCAACAAAGGGCAGTTGGGCGAATGGCACAACCCAAACCGCTTCCTAAAATTCTCGCGGCTTCTCTAATTTTCTCGGTATTCCCTTTCTTAATAAGCCTTAGATAAATACCTCACTTTGCCATTTCTTAGGTTTTAATTTTCAAGCCACACTAGTTTTTAATTTCATTAAATCTTTTTAAGCTTCGTAAAGTTTGCCAAATCACTATTTCTTTCTCTCATAAGGGTTAAGATTTTAGTATCAGGAATTACTCGATTTAATTTGATACAGATTTATCTGAAAGCGAACTGTAAAGAGGCGGGAAAGTCGACCGGGCAGCGAGAATGGCACACCTCATGGTCTACATATTTTCCTCTTTCTTTCTTTTCTTTTTTTTTTTTTTGAGACAGGGTCTGGCTCTGTCGCTCCAGCTGCAGTGCAGTGGCCTGATCTCTGCTCACTGCAGCCTCCACCTTCTGTGCTCAAGGGCTCCTCCTGCCTCAGCATCCCGAGTAACTGGGGTGCCCGGCTAATTTTGTTTTTAATTTCTGTGGAGATGGGGTCTCCCTATGTCGCTGAAATTCTACTTTTCTTTTTTTTTGAGACAGAGGTCTCGCTCTGTTGCCCAGGCTGAAGTGCAGTGGCACGATCTCGGCTCACTGCAGCCTCTGCCTCCCGGGTTCAAGCAATTCTCCTGCCTCAGCCCCCCGAGGAGCTGTGACTATAGGCGTGCACCACCATGCCTGACTTATTTTGTATTTTTAGTAGAGACAGGGTTTCACCATGTTGGCGAGGCTGGTCTTGAACTCCTGACCTCAGGTGATCCACCTGCCTTGACCTCCCAAAGTGCTGGGATTACAGGCGTGAGCCACTGCCCCTGGCCAATTCTATGTATTTTTAAAGTTCTCCTTTTCCAGCGTTTAAAAGCTGGTGACGTCGCACCCACTGCCGGATGCGTGCAGACTGCAACTCTTGTGTCTGAGCTGGCACCAGCCTTCATTTCTGGTTCATTCTAAGCTCTGTGGTCGGGTAACAGGTCACCGCCGCCTGGCCCGAGGCCCCAGCAGCAGCCCCGGGAGCCTGGAGGACCTGCATGTTCCGAAGCCCACCCAGACCTGCCGTGTTGGATGCTCTGGGGGGTCCCCGCAGCCTGGGTTCTACCAAGCCCTCCAGAGGATGCAGGTGCCCACCACAGTCTGAGGACCGCTGGGCTCAAGAAAGAGTGAGGCAGGATGCGGGCAACCTCTTTGTGCCTGTTTTCTCCGCTATAAAGTGGGGCAGGAGCACCTGCTGGGGTGAGAAGAGCACTGTGGAGAATGAAAGCTTTTGGGCTTCGGGGAGTGTGGCGTGGCATTCGCCCCCACTCCTCCTCCTCTGTGCCCACTGCGGCCGAGCCGCAGGAAGGCAGGATCTTGCCTGTTTTGTTCATGGACACGTCCCTGCCTCAAAAACCAGGCCCGGCGTAGAGCAGGGGCTCAACAAATACGTGCTGAGTGTATCTCACTTGTATGGCTAGCTACGGTGTAACCCCAACAAAACCACGCAACCTTGTTAAATGAAGTAAAGGATACTTGTGCCTGAAGTTACGGACGAGCTTCCACACAGATATCCCAGGCTGAATTTCTGCACAAAGTTC
Source organism: Pan paniscus (assembly GCF_029289425.2). NCBI lineage: Eukaryota > Metazoa > Chordata > Mammalia > Primates > Hominidae > Pan > Pan paniscus. The sequence continues at coordinate 56,538,454 of NC_085927.1, forward strand.
TTGCCACTTTGACTAATAAGCTCAGAGTGATTATAAAACTATTGTTTTACAGGCCAGGCATGGTTGCTCACGGTTGTAATCCCAGCACTTTGGGAGGCCGAGGTGGGCAGATTGCTTGAGCTCAGGAGTTTGAGACCAGCCTGGGCAACAGGGCAAAACCCTTTCTCTACAAAAATATACAAAAAAAAAAAAAAATTAGCTGGTCATGGTGGCATCTGCCTGTAGTCCCAGCTACTCGGGAGGCTGAGGTGGGAGAATCACTTGAGCCTGGGAGGTCAAGGCTGCAGTGAACCGTGATGGTGCCACTGCACTCCAGCCTGAGTGACGGAGGAAGACTGTGTCTCAAAAAAATTTTAAAAAAATATATTTAAAAAACTATTTTTTTTCCAATTAATACTTCCACTTGAACAGTTTGGGGTGGCCTCTGTCACCTGCCTACCAGATGTGAGAGGCTGGTGGCCTGGCGTCTTGGGGTTCCAGCACCTGGGGTTCTGGAGTGAACTGCGTCCGTCATGGTGTCTACTCTGTGGCTTACGCTTGGGTCCAGGGGGCAGGATCTGGTTTAGAGCAATCCAGGTTCCAGTCCAGACCCTGCCACGTTCTGGCCACGGCACATTTCATGAGGCCCTTAGCTTCCCGTCTGTGAGCAGGTGGAGGCCCACCTCTGACGGTGCTCAGTGGATTCAGTCAGGTAACGTCTGTGAAGGCAGTCGGGGCGTGACCAGCGGGGAGCGAGTCTGCATTATTCTGAGTTACCTGAAAAGTCGTATCTGGCAAGACCCAACCACCGTTTCTTCTCACTGTCCTTGATGATGTCCCCGTAGAAGCCGTAGCCCAGCAGGGACACGGAGTAGCGGAGGAGTGTGCTGTTGTGGTGGACTGAGGACACATCCATGGCCAGCGAGTCCCCTGTGGGAGAGAATGGCCGTGAGGGAAGGCAGCCCCCCTCCAGCCCCGCCCCATCCACTCCATCCCCTTCAATAGCACTTTGCAAACGTGGGAGTTACTTTTAAAAAGTGTGAAACAAACAGAACGCATTCAATGCAAGGATTCTCTCTCTTGGGGTGTTGGATGCCATATTTTTTATTCAAATGACTGAACTTCACTCAAATTTCTAAAACGGGCTCGGGGAGCTATCCTGTGGGGACTGAACAAGAGTGTATCCGTGAGGCTCATGAAATATCTTTAACTGAAAGGACGGTGGTTTTAGAATGAAGAAAAAATACATGGCATTTTAAAATACGAAATCAAGCCGAGTGCAGTGGTTCACGCCTGTAATCCCAGCACCTGGGGAGGCCGAGGCGGGCAGATCACCCGAGGTCAGGAATTTGAGACCAGGCTGGCCAGAATGGTGAAACCTTGTCTCTACTAAACATATAAAAATTAGCCAGGCATGGTGGCGTGTGCCTGAAATCCCAGCTAGTGGCGAGGCTCAGGCAGGAGAATCCCTTGAACCCGGGAGGCGGAGGTTGCAGTGAGCTGAGATCACACCACTGTACTCCAGCCTGGGCCACACACAGAGTGAGACTCTGTTTCAAAAAAAATAAAATAGGCCAGGTGGGGTGGCCCGCGCCTGTAATGTAACCCCAGCACTTTGGGAGGCTGAGGTGGGTGGATCACCTGAGGTCAGGAGTTCGAGACCAGCCTGGCCAACATGGTGAAACCCCGTCTCTACTAAAAATACAAAATGAGCTGGGCGTGGTGGCAGGCGCCTGTAATCCCAGCTACTTGGGAGGCTGAGGCAGGAGAATCGCTGGAACCGGGAGGCGGAGGTTGCAGTGAGCCGAGATCGCGCCACTGTACTCTAGCCTGGGCAACAAGAGCGAAACTCTGTCTCAAAATAAAATAAAGTAAAATAGAATAAAATAAAATGCAAAATCAGAAGTAGGCCGGGCACAGTGGCTCACGCCTATAATCCCAGCACTTTGGGAGGGCAAGGTGAGAGGATCACTTGAGCCCAGGAGTTTGAGACACAGGGAGAACCTGTCTCTACAAAAAACACAAAAATTAGCCAGGTGTAGTGGTGCACTTCTGCAATCTCAGCTACTTAGAAGACGGGGGTGGGAGGATCGCTTGAGTTCTGGAGGTCGAGGCTGCAGTGAGTCAAGATCATGCCACTGCACTCCAGCCTGGGTGACAGAGTGGGACCCTGTCTCAAAGAAAAAAATATCGTGACCGGGTGCTGTGGCTTACGCCTGTAATCCCAACACTTTGGAAGGCCGAGGCGGGTGGATCACCTGAGGTCAGGAGTTCGAGACCAGCCTGACCAATACGGTGAAACCCCATCCCTACTAAAAGTACAAAATGAACTGGACGTGGTGGCGCGAGCCTGTAATCCCAGCTACTCGAGAGGCTGACGCAGGAGAATCGCTTGAACTTGGGAGGTGGAAGTTGCGGTGAGCCAAGATAGCGCCACTGCACTCCAGCCTGGGGACAACTGGGAAACTCCATCTCAAAAAAAAAAAAAAAAAAATCCTAAGCGGCTATTTTAAAATATACAATTTCTGTGACTTCAGGTGGGGCACGGTAACCCTGTCTACTGGGATGAGGAACAGGCGAAGGCACAAAAGATCTGTCCTGCCAGAGCCCACCGTGCTGAGTGCCATGGGCAGCCCCTTCTGCTCTTCCTGACCGGGGCTCTGCATCCTGGACTGAATGAAGCCTCGAGGCCTCACAGAGGCATGCGTTCCACAGCTGGCAGCCCAGGCACAGCTGCCCGCGCCCACTGCCACAGGCAGTATGGCGGGACGCGGGTGGTTTCCGAGCCTCGGGGCAGCAGCCTCTGGAGGAGGAACTGAGCAAGAGTCAGGTGAGCTGAGTACGGGCATCGCGCATGTGGTGGATTCCGTGGGAAAGAACTCGGCCCACACTGGGCGTGCCCCCAGGAAGGCCGTCCTGACAACATGGCCCCGGAGCTGCGTGCTGAGTGGGATCACAGCGCAGCGAGCAGAGCAGGGGACACAGCGTGACCCACGTCCAGGACAGGACGGCAACGGCTGGAACACGCGACGGGGACCAGAGTGGGACAGGCCTGGGGCGCAGGAGGCCCGGCTGCCACCGTGCGCATGCACAGAGGAGGGGCTCACCAACAACGATATGCAGCGCCGAGGTTTCTGCGTCGCTGGTGCCCACGGTGGAGTAACACACGCAGTCCGTTGACCCTGTAAAAGGAAAAAGAAGGTCCCAAATAGCATCAGAATAACAGAATTGTAATCGCCTCCCAATTCAGTGAGTGGTACCTCATTCCTTTCCTTCCATGGCCCTAGAGTCAGCACTAAGGAATAAATAGAATTTACCTACAAAATGAATATGGAAAATACTAGCGTTGATTCCTCAAGAATATCGAGATTGGGCCGGGCGGTGGCTCACGCCTGTAATCCCAGCACTTTGAGAGGCCGAGGTGGGCGGATGACTTGAGGTCAGGAGTTCGATACCAGCCTGGCCAACATGGTGAAACTCTGACTCTACTAAAAATACAAAAATTAGCCAGGCGTGGTGGCATGCACCTGTAATACCAGCTCCTCAGGAGGCTGAAGCAGGAGAATCGCTTAATCCCGGGAGGCGAAGGCTGCAGTGAGTCGAGATCGCGCCACTATCCAGCCTGGGCAACAGAGTGAGACTTTGTCTCAAAAAAAAAAAAAAAAAGGAGCCAAAAAGTTAAAATATATATATATATATATGTGTGTGTGTGTGTGTGTGTGTGTGTGTGTGTGTGAACATTTACAATTATAGGCATAACAAATTTTTTTTTTTTTTTCCGAGACGGAGTCTTGCTCTGTCTCGCCCAGGCTTGCTCATCACCCAGGCTGGAGTGTGGTGGCGTGATCTTGGCTCACTGCAACCTCCGTCTCCCAGGTTCAAGCAATTCTCCTGCCTCAGCCTCCAGAGGAGCTGGGATTACAGGCACGCGCCACCACGCCCCGGCTTACTTTTGTATTCTTAGTGGAGACAGGATTTCACCATGATGGCCAGGCTGGTCTCTAACTGTTGACCTCGTGATCCGCCCGCCTTGGCCTCCCAAAGTGCTGGGATTAGGCGTCAGCCACCACACCTGGCCCTCGTAAACTTTTGAAGCAGCTGGATGTGGCGAAGGTCACACACAGCCATTACTTGAGATCTTAATACCAGGACAGCCAGGACAGGCAGCTCAGGTCCCTGCTTCAGCCCGATGTTCCCCGTGAATGGGGCCGGCTGCGGCTTATGCATCTTTTTATCCTGCGCTTCACTGGCTCAGATGAAAGGGAAGCTGCAGCTGCCCCGGCTGATCGCACAGCCTTCCCTCTGAGGACCAAGCTCAAAAGAATGATTTGCATCCACAATGACCACCCATGCCTGTGGGAGTAGCTGTGCTGGTTCTCAACATTCCCCACACAACTGAATACGGGAGTTCCTCATCCACCCGGCCAGCACTGCCGCCACCCGAGTAACGACCAACCACATGCTCCCGTTCACGCAAGAAGGACCAGGCTCCAGGGAGGTTGCTCCCGGGACATGCGCATCATCTCCTTGAGCCTCTCTGTGCCTAAGTCATTAGCAGGCAATGCTGGCTGAAGTTACAAGCAGCAGATGCAGTTACAGGCTAACACCCGATGAAGGACCGAATGAATGACGATCTCTTCTTCCTATCAATTTGCTAATGCATCTATACTAATACGTATGTGGAAGAGACTTGGAAGGTAAAGCATGCTACATCAGGTCTCAAAGCAGCCGGAGCCATGCCCTTCAGATGCTCCAGTGACATCTGTCCCGGAGGCAGCCATCCACGGGAGGCAGCTCAACACCCTCCAGATCCCAGGACCCCAACCCCCACCTGCCCCTCCTGCCTCTCCTGCCCCCAGCCAGCAAGACAAGCAGTGACCTCTGCACCTTCTAGCGGCTGGAACCCTGGAGCATGAGTGAGTTCAGGTACCTGCTGCCACCACCGGCCGTGCGCATCCAGGCGGCCTCCCACAGGGTCTGTGGCTGTCAGGTCTCACTCACAACTCTTGTGCCCCCAGGCTGGTCCCCAGGTTGCCATGGTGACCGTTACAGGGCCACCCTTGGGTGTCTCCCTCACCCTTACTCCTCCACTCAAGGCGATGCTGCGGAGCAGAGACTCCACACAGCCCCCCACCAGCTACACCCCGGAGTCTCAGACCCCATGCAGCGCCCCTACCGTCCAAGCCACCCGCATTCTCACCGGGGCCCACATGCTCTTAGGACCAAACGCAGAGAGCGATATCAGAGCAGAGTCAGACGTCACCCCCTGCCGAACCACCGCCTCCAAGACCTCCTGCTGCATGGCAGAGTGGAACTCAGCATCTCCCTCGGGCCCTGCCCTGCCCCTCCACCCCCACCCCCAGCCACACTGGCTTCCTTGTCCCGAACACCCCCAGCTCCTCCCACCTGCTGCCCTCTGCACCAGCTGACTCCCGGCCTAGGCCCCTCACCTGTCACCTCTCAGAAAGGCCTCCTGGACACCCATGGAAAGGGGCCACAAAGAGACCCTCTCCCCAGACCCTCCCCCAGTGGCATTTGCTACAATGCGCACCCACCCTGGGAAAGGCTTTTATGCCCACATTTGGTGGGGTGCCTGCTGTCCTCTCCTGGGGCAGAGGCCACAGCCAAGGCCTAGAGGAGGGCAGGGCACACAGCGGTACCCCCACCCTGACCACGGGGCAGGGCACACAGTGGCACCTCCACCCTGACCATGGTGAAGTGCAGCCTGCATCCCCACGAGCACTCCTGAGCCGCAGGTCTCAGCTCCTGAGGTCGTTGTGGATTTTAAGAGCTGAGGGTTTTAGGGCTTAGCACTGCCACTGGCAAATGGTGACAAAAGACAGGTTTCTTGCAAACAAGGTAAGAACCATACAGCATAGATGAGAATGCAGAAAAACAGAATTCATGGAATCCAGAACGCACCACATACAAAGTTAAAAGACCAAAACCTAATTTGGAAAAGAGTTGCAAGACACAAAAACCAATGAAGGGCAAATAACGTATAAACAATGTTATGGTCAATTAGAAAGTGACAGGCCGGGCATGGTGGCTCACGCCTATAATCCCAGCACTTTGGGAGGCCGAGGTGGGCAGATCACGAGGTCAGGAGTTCAAGACCAGCCTGGCCAACATGGTGAAACCCTGTCTCTACTAAAAATACAAAAATTAGCCAGGCACGGTGGTGGGTGCCTGTAATCCCAGCTACTGGGGAGGCTAAGGCAGGAGAATTGCTTGAACCCAGGAGGCGGAGGTTGCAGTGAGCTGAGATCATGCCACTGCACTCCAGCCTGGGTGACAGAGCAAGACTCCATCTCAAAAAAAAAAAAAAAAAGTGACAATGCCCTCTTGCTTCCCCATGAGAACATGGACTAAGCAAGGGAAAGGAAGTTTACAAAAGCACACAATGCAAACAGCAAGAGGACCTGTGAAAAGCAGTGTGGCCTCACGCATAATGAAAGAAATACAAATAAAGAGAGTAAATAAAGATAGTGAATAAGGCAGCATACTCAGTCTATCAGATGGGATAAAAGTTAAACCACAGACAAACCTCCAGGCTGTGCCAGGCTCAGGGAAACTCCCCCTCCCAGCCCCGTGGGTGGCCTTTATGGGAGAATTAAGTGGGCCCAGAGACTCCACGTCAAGGGATGTCCGCAAGGAAATCATGACCTGGAGCCTCTGAGAGCCACACGTGCGCAGGGGCCAGGGTCCTTCACGAGTGTGGTGTGGAAGATGCAGAGAGAGTATGGAAAGAAGGATGGGAGTGAGGGGCCTGGGGTGAAGACAGCAGGAGACGGTGCCTCGATCTCAGGCACTTGTGGCCATAGGGAGACACAGTGCAAGGCCACCAACATTGGTTGTCTGGGTCATTCAAAGAATCGGAACGGGCTGGGTGCAGTGGCTCATGCCTGTAATCCCAGCACCTTGGGAGGCCAAGGCAGGCAGATCACTTGAGGTCAGGAGTTTGAGACCACCCTGGCCAACGTAGCAAAACCCTGTTTCTACTAAAAATACAAAATTAGCCAGGCATGGTGGTACACACCTGTAGTCTCAGCTGCTCAGGAGGCTGAGGCAGGAGAATTGCTTAAGCCCAGGAGGCAGAGGTTGCAGTGAGCCAAGATCGCACCACTGCACTCCAGCCTGGACGACAAAGTGAGACTCTGATTCAAACAAACCAACCAACCAACCCAAAGAACTGGAACGCCTCTTGAACCAGCGCCAGCCAGCAAGACAAGTGGTGGGTGACTGGCCAGGCATGGTGGTGCACGCCTGTAATCCCAGCACTTTGGGAGGCAGAGGCTGGTGGATCACTTGAGTCCAGGAGTTTGAGACCAGCCTGGGCAACATGGTGAAACTCCATCTCTACAAAAATATGAAAAAAAAGTTAGCCGAGTGTGGTGGTGCACGCCTGTGGTCCCAGCTAGTTGGGAGGCTGAGGCAAGAGGATCACTTGAGCCTGGGGCAGTCTAGGCTGCAGTGAGCCACGATCATGCCACTGCACTCCAAACTAGGTGACAGAGTGAGACCCAGTCTCAAACAAAAAGACAAGCCGTGATCTGTGCACCTTCAGGGGCTGGGAGCCTGGAGCGCGTGAGTGTGCTGAGTGTGCGTGAACACAGAGCTCGACCTTGCACAGCTGTGCTCAGTCATTCAACAGATATCTAAGAGGGACTTTGGGTGCCAGGGCTGGGTGCCCCGCCGAGGACACATGAGTGAAAGCCAAGCTCCCTGCCTGCAGGGAAGACAGACATCAGCCAAGGCCCAGGGGCCCTCCCGAGCCGTCCGCTCCCGGCCAGCTCTTCCGCTCTCCCCACTCCTAACTGCCTGGCAGGAACCGAGAGGTCGGCGGCACACAGGAGGCCTGAGAAGGATGTGAGGAAATCCAGCAGAGGCTCCCCCGAGATCCAGCGGGATGTTTCTATAATGCTTTGGTTTATCTGAGAGACTTGTTATTGGAAGGGGTGCTGAGAGCTTTTTCTCTATGGAGCTATTTCTAAAGAACCATTTCTCCCCTTAGTGTCTCCCAGCTTGGAGCCGGGCTGTTCTCATCAGACAGGACTCTTCTCAGGTGAGCGACATTCTTCTAAAACTCATCAGGCGATATTATGAAAAGTTCCTCTCTATAAATAACTGCATCACGCCTTCCCTAAAAGCCAAAGGGAAGGGATCGTAACCAGACGATCATCCTTTCCTATATACTTAAAACCATGACCATGGTCAACTTGTTGCTAACAATTATTAGTAATTCACGAGATATTATGCTAAAACAAATCCCCCTAAAAATGAGTCTTGATACTGAAAACACCCGCAATGTCACCATCCATGGGGAACATTTGCCTCACACCATTATTCACAAGCTCTGTCATTAAGGAGTAATGGCTTAAGTTTAAAGGATGACTTCCTCAAGTAAACACTGGCCCACAATGTCACCTGTCGGAGGCAGGTTAGAGTTGAGAGCAGCACCCACAGAGAAGGTGGCTCAGGGCCTGTCTCTTGTGAGGGCTGGCCTTTCCCTTGCTTTGAGGCAAGGTGGCCTCTAAACCTCCAACTCTTGCTCCCATCCGGTGACCTGTGACCTCACCCCCAGTGCCTCCTGTCTTCATCCATAAAATGGGGATGACTGCGGTGCTCACATCCCAGAGCTGTGACGAGAGTGAAAGTGTGCACCATGCCGCCACCCTTGGGGCCAGACACAGGGCCAGAGAGGACAGAGACACCTCGTCCCCTGCCAGGTCATTCGCAAAGCCTGCAACACACCACGCTCAGGCCCTCACCTTGACTTAGCTTAACAGTGTGATTTTTCAAAGAACAAGGTGGTTCCTAGAAGGATGTTGAATGGACCAAGCCGAACCAGCACTTCAGGACACAGCCCAGCTGTTCCCGGGCTCGGCTAGGTCCCGCCCTTGGTTCCGCCCCCACCTTTCCCACTCAGTCTCCTCCCAACTCCCCAGCCCGATTCCTGCCCACACCCACCCCTAACTCCCGGTTCCTTCAGGTCCAGAAGCCACTTCTTCCAGAACGCACCCCCTGCCAACCTACCCACCTGCTCCCGGGCACCGGGGGTTCCCCACTCCAGGACTGCACCCCCAGCGGTGGGGTTCTCCTGCCTTGCGTGAAGCAGCCTTTGGGGGAGTCGGGCAACTTTCCTTTCCACGAGTGTCTATTTCATTGGGGTCATACTCTCAATGATATCCCCCCAAGAGTGGCCCTAATGTTAGGAAATCTGTACGAACTAAACTGAGTATAATTGGGTTATTAAGTGTCCGAGGTGGCTACTTGTGCAGAACAATTCCTAAGGACGGGAACGAAGAGAACAGAGAATGCCAGGCCGGCTCCATACCTGCGGGAATGATTCCAATCCGGAGGCTACTGGGGACCAGCACAGCCCGGGGGTGGTTCTGGTCGACCCCGGCGCTCCTCTGCGTCCTCCCAATCAGACCGTGCAGCACCTCGCTGAACATGCCGTCTCCGCCGACAGAGACGATGCTGCAGGAGGAACACAGCTGGTCAGGGCTCCTGCAGGTGCGGCCCTCTGAGCGCAGCAGGCCTGAGGCTTCCAGCTTCAGGAGGGGCAGCCTGCGCACCTGGCCCTTGGCAGGCATCTAGAAGTGTGGCTCCTGAAATGTCCCTAAGTGATAAGGTCGTGCCTCTGTGCCAGTTGGCCTAGACCACGTGTACAAATAATGAGATGTATGGCAAATACCGGCTTTCCTTCTGTGAGTCTGGAATTTGGGTTGCTAGGCAGAGAATGCCTGCATGCCTGTACCCCATCAAAAACACTACACTCTGGGTCTCAGGACTCAAGTTTGCAGGGCGGGAAGAGTAGACCTGTGCAGCATTTGTGGGAGCAGAGAGGGTGCACTCCAGGTGACCCACACTGCGGGAGAGGCACAGCAGTCTGTGCGGGGACGTTTCTCCTTTGCTGAGCTGGCTGTGCAGCCTTGCTCTGTCCCGTCAGAAATCTCAGCCGAGAGCACGACTCTAGCTCAGGCAGCAAATCACCAGCCGTGTGGGTGGTCTTGAGGACCCAAGGCAAGAGCAGAGGGGAAGGAATAAATGCGGACAAAATGGGGCATGAGACAATCTAAGGAGAGGAGATGGAGAAAGGGGACAGTGGCTGAAGGGAGAAAGGACGGGTTGGTTTCAGGGTGTGCTGTCCTATGCCGGGGATGACCCACAGGGAACCAACACTGAGGCGGCAGAATGAGAGGTGCAGGCATGGAGACAGACATGTCACTGCAGCCCAGAGGGAAGGCAGAGGACAGGGCTCAGGTTTCCTGGACATCTCTATAGCCTACGGCAGCCCAAGAGCTCTCATCACCCGGGAATAGAGGGTTGCAGGGGGAAGGTCCGCCCGTAGAGGAGCGGTGTGAGTCGACTAGGGGGTGCAGCCTGAGGGGCCTCCCTCAAGCATGACAGCATCAAGGTGCCTGCCCATTCCCCAGTGGGTCTGTCTGTGCAGGCGCGACCAGTCTCCAGGGCTGGGATCTCTGCCCACCATCCACCACTCAGGCCACCTGCTTTGGGCCCGGCTCCCATGGGAAGGCTCTTTGCCCTTCCCCGTAGCCTACACCTTGCGCTGGGTTCGCCTTCCCAGCGGGGCTGTGGTTTCGAGGACAGGGCATCCTTGAATGTGCAGTGTAGCACCTGTGCGTCAGACAGACAGATCACTCAGACAGACAGCTCAACCGCAGGAAGAGCAGTGCTCACTGGCCAGGCCTCCCAGCCTCCTGCAGGGCATGTCCCTGCGTTTGGGGAGAAGGCGTGCCCTCAGGAGGCAAGGCTGATCCCTTGGCTAGGGTGGGTGCAATAAGGTACCAGCCCCATCCCTGCTGAAAAGTGAAGACGACTGTCTTCCTGCCAAGCTGCTGTCGGGTGGAGGTGGTGGGAAGAAGTACATGGAGGAGCTGCCGTTGGGTAGAGTTGGGGAGACGTGCATGGAGGAGCTGCCATCGGGTGGAGTTGGGGAGATGTGCGTGGAGGAGCCCCCTGCTTCCTGGAGCCCATGAACAGAACACTCCCGCATTAGGAGGGGAGCAAAGGGGTCTCCCTGTCAGCACCTGGGGGCAGGGGCTCCTTTTATTTCCCTTTCTAACCTTAGCACCAGCAGAGTGTTGGGACCTGGCGGACCCTCAATAATGTTTGTGGAATGAATAATGATTTCAATAAATATCCGCTGCAATTTATAACACATTGCTCACCGATTCCAGATGGAACAGAGAGAAGAAAACAAAAAGCCAACCAATGACAAGGCAATTAACTACAGGGGAATAGCTAAACTCAAGATGAAGAGTGAAATTTTAAGCATGAAGAACAGCATAGAAGAGCTGGACAGATTTGAGTACATGAATTTGAAAACTTCTACTGGGAAGAATTAATGCCATAAGCAAAATTAAAAGACAATTTCAAAATTAGCAAAAATAGTTGCAAAAATATGAATATAAATATGAATTGCCTATTATTTGTTGGATAAAAGAACAAATGACTGATATTATGGCCAACAAAAGAAAATGGGCCAAAGACATAAAAATCAATTCCAAGAAGCCAGCTAGCCAATAAACATATTTCTTAAAATATTAGAGACTTTCACATGTCAAATTAGCAGAGAAATTTTATACTGATAATACCAAACATGTTGACAAAGACAGTAAATAATATACTATAAGAAAGAATGTAAACTGGCCGGGCGCGGTGGCTCACACCTGTAATCCCAGCACTTTGGGAGGCTGAGGCGGGTCGCGTGGATCACCTGAGGTCAGGAGTTCGAGACCAGCCTGGCCAACATGGCGAAATCCTGTCTCTACTAAAAACACAAAAATTAGCTGGGTGTGGTGTTGGGTACCTATAATCCCAGCTACTCGGGAGGTTGAGGCAGGAGAATCATTTGGACTTGGGAGGCCGAAGCTGCCGAGGTCATGCCATTGCACTCTAGCCTGGGCAACAAGAGCGAAACTCCGCCTCAAAAAAGAAAAAAAAAAAAAAGAATGTAAGTTAATAGAATCTCTTTCGAAAGCAATATGGCTGTACACGGCAGAGATTTTAAAATGTTAATCTCCTATGACTAATTTCATTTCTAGGAATTTACCTTAAAAATGTAGATGTATGCAGAGAGATTTATGTACAACAATGCCATTCTATTCTAAAGCAAAAATTGGAAAGAGCCTGAACATCTACAAGTGAGAGGCTAAATAAATATGGCATGCCCACATAATGGACCATGATATGGGCATTAAAAATAGTACTTCTGGGAAATCTCTGGGAATTTCGGGGAAAAGAAGAATCCCAAACTGTAAAAACGACAGCATCTAAACATTCTTGATAATGTGCTTGGTTGATTTGCTTCTCTGTCTACACAGCACCGCATAAGCACGTCTTCTGAAAGACCGAAAGGGAACAGAACCAGCAAACAACCATTCCCGCCCAGCCCAGCCAGAGAGGAGCGTGTGACTGCACTTTTCTGCCTTTTCTTTCTTGCCTTCCTGTAAGAAGCATGTTTACTTTTACAACTGGTCGTGGGTGGAGGCGGGGGGCGGATTTAGGAAAAGGAGCTCTCAAAACTAAGAGAGGTGGGTAGAACTTTTTCATTAACAATGGACTTGATGGCGATGAAAGACGGCTTACTCACCCGTCGTATTTGTCTATGTTAATCTCATACAGAGTCTCCTTGGCCTGATTAGCATGTTCAGTAACTGTGGGGAAAAATTACATCACACAGTTTATATTCACATCTGTGAGTCCTCATGTAAAAGGCAAATCATCCATTCTTTTAAAATGAGTTCCTGTAACACCTTCAGGCGGACTTCCTAGATAAAATTCCCTCTTCAATTCTACATCGCTCTTATGGGACGGGATCAAGCTGACCTCAGGGAACGTGAACATGAACCTCTCTCGGGCCACAGTCTGCGCGATGACATGCAGCGTTCCTGGTATTTAATTGCCGGCAAATAATAATTTCTTTGAAAGAGATTACATCTGTTTTATAATTTTTCCTTATTATACAAGTTACTTCCAAAATTGTACACTATACCAAAGTGTAGTAAGAAGATGTTAGTGCAGTCTCTATACCTGATGTAAACTTCTATTGAAAGTCCCCCCACCCCACAACAGGCCCCGGTGTGTGATGTGAGATTATTTCTAAGACTTATTAATCCTTTGTGTCTCCTCTTTTGAGAATTTTCTGTCCAGAATCGTTGCCCTTTTATCTTCCTAGTGTTTTTCTTGATTGCCTTCTATGCTGAGACTTGGCTAGAAAATACTAAGTTATTTATTTTGTATTCTTCCCATTCTGGTATGTAAAAAAAAGTTCTGTTTTGTTTAAAATAATCTTACAGGATAAAAATCTTGGGCTGGGCACAGTGGCTCATGCCTATAATCCCAGCACTTTGGGAGGCTGAGGTGGGTAACATTGCTTGAGCCCAGGGGTTCGAAACCAGCCTAAGCAATATGGTGAAACCCCGCCTATACAAAAAATACAAAAATTAGCCAGGCATGGTGGCACAAGGTGTGGTGCCAGCTACTTGGGAGGCTGAGGCAGGAGGATCATCTGAGTCAAGGAGGCTGAGGTTACAGTGAACCACGATTGCACCACTGCACTCCAGCCTGGGCAAGAGTGAGACACCGTCTAGAAAAAGCAGAAACGTCTCTAGTGACTATACTTGAATCATTCTCAAACTTACTTCTACATAGTTAACATAAAATTTGTTACCGATGATGTCAGTGGTGATGGAGGCTAAGGTGAACAGTGGTGCCACTTTTCTTTCATATATCCGCTTGCCTTGTCCTTTTCCTCCAAACGGGTTGATAAATACCAGTAAATGCTTTGGTCTGGACGCTGTAAGACAACAACATGTAAATAACAACGAAAATAACAAAATCAAAACGAAGAGCTCTGTTACTGGACAAACTCAAACCATGAGGGTTTTAGAATTCTGCTTAGTATTATCTGATAGAAAGTATTTTTAAATCTTAAAGAACAATGACAAAGAGCTTCCTGATCTATGAAAAGAGAAAATCAACAGGTTGTCCAACTGGGCAAAGGCTATACACGCACGTCGGACATCATGAAAGTCCCACGAACTCAGAATTCCGACTGAGAAGGGCTCTCTCTGCTCTGAAGGGTGCTGTCGGGTGCACATGTTGGGGGCAGCAGCGTCGTTCTTCTGCAGGTGAAGGAGGCGAGTGTGCAGACAGCAGGAAGAAGGAAGCAGACATAGGGAAGAGTCTTAGGAGAAGTGGACCAGCAGGTGTGGAAAGAAGAAGCCACACAGGGAGATGCTCGCAGAGATGGAAAGACAGAAACCAGTGACCTCATTTCCATCTCTCCAGGGGCCCCGCCAAACTCCCATGCCTGGGTTTCCTCAGTCACCCCCATTTTCTTTTCTTTTTTTTTTTTTGAGATGGAGTCTCGCTCTGTCACCCAGGCTGGAGTGCAGTGGCGTGATCTCGGCTCACTGCCAGCTCCGCCTCCCGGGTTCACGCCATCCTCCTGCCTCAGCCTCCTGAGTAGCTGGGACTACAGGCGCCCGCCACCACGCCCGGCTAATTTTTTGTATTGTTAGTAGAGATGGGGTTTCACCGTGTTAGCCAGAGTCACCCCCATTTTCTTATAACAACTTCCACATTTCTGTTTTGGTGGGTTCATGTGACTCTGCTACTTAAAAGAACACATTTAACTAACAAATCGATAAAAGTAACAAGACAGTATCTGCCCAAGGAAACTGAAAACCTAAATCCATACAAAAACCCAGACACAGGGCCAGGCGCGGTGGCTCACGCCTGTAATCCCAGCACTTTGGGAGGCCGAGGCGGGCGGGTCACGAGGTCAGGAGATTGGGACCATCCTGGCTAACACGGTGAAATCCCGTCTCTACTAAAAAAAAAATACAAAAAAATTAGCCGGGCGTGGTGGCGGGCACCTGTAGTCCCAGCTACTTGGGAGGCTGAGGCAGGAGAATGGCATGAACCCGGGAGGCGGAGCTGGCAGTGAGCCAAGGTCGCGCCACTGCATTCCAGCCTGGGCGACAGAGTGAGACTTCGTCTCAAAAAAAAAAAAAACACAGACACAAATGTTCATCACAGCATTCTTCACCACAGCCAAGCAGTGGGAACAGCCTAAACACCCATCACCTGAAGAAGAGATCGAGACGCAGTCCACACATCAACAGAGCATCCTTCAGTCATGAAATAAGCAAACTACCGGGCGTGACCAACATGAATCAATGTGAAAACAGTACGCAGAGAGACTGAAGGCTTCCACCCAGGAGCACACGTAAAACTTCTGGGGTGACAGAAGCCTTGATGGGTTTGAGTTACAAAGGTATGTGTGTTTCAGAAGTCATTGATTGAAACTTAGGATTTTGGCCAGGCATAGTGGCTGACACCTGTAATCCCAACACTTTGGGAGGCCAAGGCAGGAGGATCATATGAGCACAGGAGTTCAAGACCAGCCAGGGCAATATAGTGAGACTCTGTCTCGACAAACGATCAAAAAAAATCAGGCCAGGCTCAGTGGCTCATGCCTGTTAATCCCAACACTTTGGGAGGCCGAGGTGGGCAGATCACTTGAGGTCAGGTGTTCGAAACCAGCCTGGGCAACATGGTGAAACCCTGTCTCTACTAACAATACAAAAATTAGCTGGGAATGGTGGCAAGCACCTGTAATTCCAGCTGCTCAGGAGGCTGAGGCAGGAGAATCACTTGAACCCAGGAAGTGGAGGTTGCAGTGAGCCAAGATCGCGCCATTGCACTCCAGCCTGGGTGACAGAGTAAGACTCCATGTCAAAACAAACAAACAAACAAACAAACAAATTAGCTGGGTGTGGTGGTGTGCCCTTATAGTCCCAGCTACTCTGGAGGCTGAGGTGAGAGAATCACTTGAACCTGGGAGGTCGAGGCTGCAGTGAGCTATGGTTGTGCCACTGCACTCCAGCCTGGGCTACAGAGTGAGACATCACTCCAGATTCTACCAATATTACAAAGAAAATGAAAGAATTTACTAATAAGTTCATGCTAATAAACTCACGAATTTGGATGAAATGGTTAAACTTCTCAAAAAGCAAAATTTGTCAGAGATACCAGAAGAAATAGAAAATCTGAATAGTCTGACAGCTAATAAAGACACCAAAGCTATTAATGAAAACTTCTCACAAAGAAAACTCCAAGCCCAGATGATTTCACAACTGAATTCTTCCAAACATTTAAGGAAAAAATAGCCTCAAGATTATAGGAACTCTTCCAGAGAACAGAAAAAAACAAACACGTATGAACTCTTTGTATGACACACCACTGTGATCTTGGGAACAAAACCAGACAAGGATGTTATCAGAAAGGGGCTCATATTCAGACATCCCTCCCCTGAACCTACGTGCAAAAATCCGAAACACAATATCGGTAAGTCAAATCCAGTGACACATAAACAGTACTACATCACAACCAAGAGAGGTTTGTTTACTCCAGGACTGCAACAATGAGAAATTAATGTAACTCAACACATTAATTGAAAAAAAAAAGAAAGTCATACAGTCATCTCAATGATGCAGAAAAGGCATTTATCAAATTAAATACCCATTCTCCACTTAAAAAAACCAAAACTCTCAGAAAAGTAGGATTAAAAGGAAATTCTGTCTTAATCTGATTTTTAAAATCTATTAAAAACCTAAGAAACATCATTCTTAATGGTGAAACACTAAAATCTTTCCCCTGAGATCAGGACTGAGACAAGGATGCTGCTAGCACCCCTGTGTTGGTCCAAGCCAGGGCAAAAACATAAGGAAAAGAAATAAAAGAGAGAAGAATTAAAATGGAAGAAACAGAACTGTTATTATGCACAGCTGACATGATTGTGTTTGACAAAAATCTAAAATAATCATCAAACTATTAGCATCCATAAGTGAAGTTTGCAAGGTCATTGAATGCAAGGTGAAATACACAATTCTATCATATTTCTATACACAAACAATAAAAAATACATAAACAGTGCAGTAGGGAAAACGAGACTTTCCCATAAATGCCACAGGGTCAAGCAGATGTTTATATTTAATGAAAATACTAGGTTGGGCACAGTGGTTCGTGCCTGTAGTCCCAGCTACTTGGGAGGCTGAGGCAGGAGGATCGCTTGAGCCCACTAGTTCAAGGCCACAGTGAGCTATGATCGCACAGCTGCACTGCAGCCTGGGTGACAGAGCAAGACCCTGTCTTAAAAAAATGAATACATAAAAAGAAAGAGGAAAATGAATCTTGACTGCTCACCTCACACTGGACACAAAGATGAATTCCAAATGGATTACAAAGATCCAAATGTGAAGCGGAAAACAATAGAGCTTGGAGAATAAAACGTCTTCGTGACTTTGGAGTAGACAAAGATATCTTCAATAGGACACAAGCTTACCAGAAAGTTTTTTAAAATCATAAAAATAGGCCGAGCATAGTAGCTCACCCTGGTAATGTCAATGCTTTGGGAGCCTGAGGTGGGAGGATTCTTTGAGCCTAGGAGTTTGAGACCAGCCTGGGCAACACAGCAAGACCCCAGCTCTATGAAAAATTTTTTTAAAAATCAGCCAGGCACGGTGACATGTGCCTGTAGTCTCAGCTACTTGCGAGGCTGAGGCAGAAGCATTGCTTGAGCTCAGGAGTTCAAAGCTGCAGTGAACCGTGATTGTGCCACTGCACTCCGGCCTGGGTGACAGAACAAGACCTCATCTCCCTTTTTTTTTTTTTTAAGATGGAGTTTTGCTCTTTCGCCCAGGCTGGAGTGAAGCGGCCTGATCTCGACTCACTGCAACCTCCACCCCCAGGGTTCAAGTGATTCTCCTGCCTCAGCCTCTCGAGTAGCTGGGATGACAGGCGTGTGCCACCATGCCTGGCTAAGTTTTGTATTTTTAGTAGAGATGGGGTTTCACCATGTTGGCCAGGCTGGTCCCGAACTCTTGACCTCAGGTGATCCACCCGCCTCGGCCTCCCAAAGTGCTAGGATTATAGGCGTGAGCCACCATGCCCGGCCAAGACCCCATCTCTTAAAAAAAAAAAAATACGAGATTGAAAAGGCAAGTTACAGAATTGGTAATTCTTATGAATTACATAAATTTATGTAATTAATAAATTCAATAAAAGATTCAGATCCACAATATGTAAACAGTTTCTACACATCATTAAGAAAAAGATACAACCAGCTGGGCATGGTGGCTCATGCCTATAATCCCAGCACTTTGGGAGGCTGAGGCAGCTAGATCACTTGAGGCCAGGAGTTCAAGACCAGCCTGGCCAATATAGCAAAACCCCGTCTCTACTAAAAAATACAAAAAAACTAGCCAGGCCTGGTGGCACACGCCTGTAGTCCCAGCTACTCAGGAGGCTGAGGATTGCTTGAACCCAGGAGGCAGAGGTTGCAGTGAGCCAGGATCGCGCAACTGCCCTCCAGCCTGGGCAACAGAGCGAGACTCTGTCCCCTCCTCCAAAAAAAAAGAAAAAAAGAAAGAAAGGAAGGAAGAGAAAGATAACAACCAAACGGAAAAATGGACAAAAGTCTTGAACAGAACCTCACAAAAGGCGATATCTGAATGGCCCATGAACATATGAATGTGTTTCTCAACCTCATTAACCATTAGGGAGTGCAAACTACAACCACAGTGCAAGACTATTAACACCACCACGGCTAAGACGTAAAGGTGTGGCTAAGATGTGGGGCAACCAGAACTCCCGAACCCAGAGGGTGCAATGCAGGCTGGCAGCGTCTTCTGAAGTCAACACATGCAACAAACACTTACAACCCAGCGACTCCATTCCCAGGTATGCACCTAGGAGAAATGCAGACGGGTGCAAAAGACATGCTCTAGAATGTTCCCAATGCTACTGTTCATGACAGCCCACATCAGGAAGCTGTCCAAATGACCAGCCACTGTACCATGGGTGAATAAATGGCTGTAACATTCACATCACGGAATACCATACGGCCTAGAGAATGAACAAATGGCAGCTCCACGCGACAGCGTGGAAAATTTATGCAAGACTACTCGCCACCACGGTGGAAAACAGCGTGGAAAACTTCACAAGTGTCATGTTGAGCCGAGAGCCAGGCACAAAAGGGTTCATACCGTATGATCTGATTTCTATCAAGTACAACAGTGAACCTAGTTGTTTTGAAGTCGCGGCAGTGGTTGCCCTTTGGGGAATCATGACCACAGGGGCACGGTGGGGGACCCTGGGGCTGGCAATATTCTGCGCCTTTATCTGGGTGCTGGTTACACAAGTGTGCTCAGCGTGAAAATTCACCCAGTGCATACTCAGAATGAGATCCTCTGTGTCTGTGATATGACAAACACTAAAACAGCCTGTAATCCCAGCACTTTGGGAGGCCAAGGTAGGCAGATCACTTGAGGTCAGGAGTTCGAGACCAGTCTGGCCAACACGGCGAAACTCTGTCTCTACAACAAATACAAAAATTAGCCAGGTGTGGTAGTGGGTGCCTATAATCTCAGCTACTTAGGAGGCTGAGACAGGAGAATCGCTTGAACCCAGGAGGAGTTTGCAGTGAGCCAAGATTGCACCACTGCACTCCAGCCTGGATGATGGAGTGAGATTGTCTCAAAAAACAAGAACAAAACAAAGAAAAAAACCCACTAAAACAGATAACAGGGTGAGAAGTTAAAATTGTAGAGTAGCTGAAACAACAGAATCATATACAATTTTTAGCTACAAGTAGACTATATCAAATGCACAATTATAAAGATGAAAATGAACCCACATTCTCCAGTGGGAGGCAGGGTTCAGAGGACTTTCTCTTGGAGTCTGCACCTATAGGATCAGGTCTGGAATCCAATCAGCCAAAGTCTCATGAAAACACGTTTGATGGGAGGAAAGGGAAGGAGAAAGCAGGACAGACGGAAAGGGGGAGTCGAGAGACAAACAGAGGAGGGGAAGGCGGGAGAAACGGATGCACTCTTCTGAACAGCCTAGTGTGGAACGACATGCAGAGGAACGGGGCTTGTGGTGGTTTGAGATGTGAGGACAGTCAGGATGAGCTTTTCACGACAGCAGGTGGTGGAGGCCAAGTCCCCCAGGATTAAACAGGGAAGTATGGAAGCACAGGCCCTCCTGCCCCAGTTGTAATCAAGAGGAGGGCTCCTTCAAGCAACGATGCTGCTCTGAAGCAGATATATGGGAATGCCTCCTTTTAATAAACTGAAATTCACTTTCTTGATGTAGGTGCCAAATTCATTCAAAAATATATAAAACTAACCTAAACACATGCCATTTCTATTCTATGGGTGAAGCCTATGCTGAGTTGTCAAGACTGTGTATTGGCTGGGCTCAGTGGCTCACACCTGTAATCCTAGCACTTTGGGAGGCTAAGGTGGGAAGACGGCTTGAGCACAGGAGTTTGAGATCAGCCTGGGCAATATGGCAAAACCCTGTCTGTACAAAAAAAATTAGCCAGGCGTGGTGGCACACACCTGTAGTCCCAGCTACTCAGGAGACTGAGGTGGGAGGATCACTTGAGCCCGGAAGGTAGAGGCTGCAGTGAGCTAAGATCATGCCACTGCACTCCAGCCTGGGTGACAGAGCGAGACCCTGTCTCAAAAAAAATTGCCTATTAAGGTTATAAGCAAACAACATGAAATAGTGTTATGAATACAAAATGAATGAACACCTACCACTTTGTGTGTGTGTGTGTGTACCATATGTTCCTTTTTTTAAACTTTTATTTTAAGTTCACGAGTACATGTGCAGGTTTGTTATATAGGTAAAGTGCGTGTCATGGGGGTTTGGTGTACAGATTATGTCTCTAGCCATCCTACCACTTTTTAAGGGTGACAAAGTCTTGTTACTCAGCGTGCAATAACTAACCCACCAGACTCCAGGCTCCTACTACATTTCAGATGTGGACACATCCCTGGCTGGGCGTGGTGGCTCACACCTGTAATCCCAGCACTCCAGGAGGCCAAGGTGGGGAGATCACCTGAGGTCAGAAGTCTGAGACCAGCCTGGCCAACTTGGTAAAACCCCATCTCTACTAAAAATACAAAAATTAGCCAGGCGTGGTGGCGCATGCCTGTAGTCCCAGCTACTCAGGAGGCTGAGGCAGAAGAATCACTTGAACCCAGGAGGTGGTGGTTGCAGTGAGCTGAGATCACGCCACTGAACTCCAGCCTGAGCAACAAAGCAAGACTCCATCTTGAAAAAGAAAAGAAAAGAAAAAAGACATGGACGCATCCCAGACAGATATGAGGTGTAATCCTCCATGTGCCCAGTTTAATTCTCACATTCACCTCGAATGTAAAAGCTATTACCATCTCCGCTTCCAGAAAGAGAAACTGAGGCTCAGAAGGGTAAGTGACCCGCCCCCAGGCCTCCTGGCTGGTGAGCAGGGGGCTGGACTCCATGCCAGGGTCCAGGCTGTGGAGCCCATGCCCTTTGCATTCACTGGGCTGGTCTGCTCATGAGAAATTAAGTCAGCCTGACTCATCATGTCCACCTGGGGTATGGCCAGCTGCACGAAACGGGGAGACACGTCAGGAAGATCACCCAATCAGGCATGCGCATGCCACCACGGCCATCCTGTCTCTCAGTCCAAACACACACGTACTCAGCTTCTCCAGCATCTCCCGCAGGGTCTGCAGCCACAAGTGACACAGCTGCTCCTCTGGACACCAGAAAGTCACCTGTGCCCACTTCCAGCGGTGCCGTCGTGCTCTCTTTACACAGTGAACTGCACAGAAGCAAGCATGCTCATTAGTGCAAAGTTGGCAGCGTCACTGACAAAACCTCAAGTGAATATGCACCAAATGCAGCTAATTATAGGTTCCTAACCAGAATTTCCCAGGGGTTCTCCTCCCTTCTAGTTAGTAACTTTCAAGGTATATTAGAAAAAAACATCCGATCTTTCAAACCTTTTAAGTCATATAAGGGAAAAGGGCTGGGTGTGGTGGCTCACGCCTGTAATCCAGCACTTTGGGAGGCTGAGGCGGGCAGATCACCTGAAGTCAGGAGTTCAAGACCAGCCTGGCCAACATGGTGAAACCCCGTCTTTACTTAAAATACAAAAAAGTAGCCAGGTGTGGTGGCGAGCGCCTATAATCCCAGCTACTCAGGAGGCTGAGGCAGGAGAATCGCTTGAACCCGGGAAGCAGAGGTTGAACTAGCCGAGACCGCGCCACTGCACTTCAGCTTGGGCAACAAGAGCAAAACTCTGTCTCAAAAAAATAAATAAAAATAAGGGGAAAAATGACCATTAACTAAAACATTAACTAAAGGTAGCATTTGGGGAAAAAAAATAGGAAGATTTCATAAAGATAAACCAATGCATTGAGCTTGTTAAACAAGTAACAGAAAAGTTCCCTCTCGTGTAATCTACATAGAATTAATGAAGAATGTGGGAGAAGACATTTAGGCTTATCACCTGTAAAAGCGTAAGGCTTTTCCATTTTCTGCCATTTTCCACTGCCTTGATGTTTCCCGTGAACGTCTGTTTCCTCAACGGCGATGATCTCGGATACAGGCACACAGCAGGCATCTGTAAAAACACCACGTCCTTCTGTCAAAGAATTCGTCAGAATCCACACAGGTAAAATCAGTCCAACTCCAAGAAGCTGAGAATATTCTGCTTGAATATTCTCATTAGAAATTCAGGCTGGGTGTGGTGGTGTGCACCTGTAATCCCAGCACTTTGGGAGGCTGAGGAGGGAGGATCACTTGAGCTCAGGAGTTGCAGTGGGCTATGATGGTGACACTGCACTCCAGCCCTGGCAACAGCGCAAGACCCCATCTCCAAAAAGAAAAAAGATATACATATATATATATATATATATATATATTTTTGAGACAGAGTCTCACGCTGTCGCCCAGGCTGGAGTGCAGTGGTTCGATCTCGGCTCACTGCAAGCTCGGCCTCCCGGGTTCGCGCCATTCTCCTGCCTCAGCCTCCCGAACAGCTTTTTTAATCCCCCCTCCCCCAAAAAGGAAGGTTACAGGTCACTTTTAAACTCAGAAATAAATAACTGTGGGCAGCTCAATGTTACCAGATGGCGGGATGTTTTATTCAGCCGAGTCACCAAATGGAGGCTGTGATTTTTCACACGATTTGCTCAGCCATTCAAGCAGCAAATGCGGACCGTTCCGGGCCAGCTACCATGTTAAATTTGGGGAAACATGCTCAAGACATGGCCTCTGTCTGCAGGACAGTGTCTGGTTCAGAAATCCAAGTGGGAGGGAGACACGTGACAGGACCCGGGACAGCTGGAACCATGGAGCTTGCAAGTGAGGCAGAGCCCAAGTGTGGCGCGAACTGGAGTGCAGGGGGAGGAGAGAGGGGAGACTTCCAGGGGCCCAGGGGATGACAGCACCGGACATGCTCCACCCTGGGAACCAGCAAGGACCCATTCCACCCGAGCCACCTAGGGCGTGTTCATCTGCTGGGCAGCTGTAATTACAGGCCTGCACATCAAAGAAAGTTCTGGGCTGGCAGCAGAGCCGTGGGAGGTGACGGGTAACTGAAGTCCAAGGCCTGAAAGAACTTGCCCAGGAGAGCATGGGATTGAAGACAGCAAAGCCAAGTTTGAGGAAGGTGGCTTCCAAAAGCTTATTCTGGAATTACTGTTAGGCATGTATGATATATCCTTACACAGAAGAATGTTATAATTTGTGGTTAGCTTCCTAGGTTGGCTATAAAACCTGCAATATAGCTAAAATACTGTATTTTTGCCGTAGCTAAATGCAAAAAAAAAATTGCTATAACATTTGTAGTAATTTTGCATCATTTTTAAAGTTGTGGCCCATGGAAATCAAGTTCTAGGAACCTGGGAGGGTAGTGTCTGAACTGGGCCTTTGACCACTGTAGAAACCTTTGAAAGACCAGTAGTGGGGCCTCCTGATTCCCTCTGAAGTGAAGCCAGCCCCAGGGGAGCAGACTTGATGGGGAGGGGGTGGGTTACAGAGGATGAAGTCTGGCTGGAGAGCGGAGGTCTCAGGAGGTGTCTGTGTGCATCCTGCTCCTGGGTATAGGATGTGGGGTCCAGAGTGACTCTCAGGGTCCCCACCCTCTGGTGTGCCCCACCTGGGCCTCCCATCTTTTTTTTTTTTTTTTTTTTTTTGAGATGGAGTTTTGCTCCTGCTGCCCAGACTGGAGGGCAATAGCTCCATCTCGGCTCACCGCAACCTCCACCTCCCAGTTCAAGCGGTTCTCCCTCCTCAGCCTCCCAAGTAGCTGAGATTACAGGTGCCCACCACCACGCCCAGCTAATTTTTGTATTTTTAGTAGAGATGGGGTTTTGCCATGTTAGCCAGGCTGGTCTGGAACTCCTGACCTCAGATGATCCGCCCACCTCAGCCTCCCAAAGTGCTGGGATTACAGGCGTGAACTACCAGGCCCTGGCTTCCTATCTTGCCCTTCAGGCTGTGACTCTCGAACACAGTTTCCACCCACTTCTTATTCTTCCCCTCCCTTAGAACCCTGAACCCCGATGCTCCAGGCCCCTCTCCGCTCTGCCGGTCAGTGTCCACACAGGACAGCACGTGGGATCTCAGGGCATCCCAGACACCTGCACGTGGACCAGCTTCCCTGTTGGCACGTGGAGGCCACCAGCCTTCAGACGTGGCTCTTCTCGTCTGGCACGGCTTGCCTCCTTAACCACCCCCTATTTCTTGAGGTGCTGGCCTTGCCCTCTGGGTCCTGCAAGGAAGTGACCATGGCACTCAAACCCTGTGAGTGCACCTGACGCCATGGCATCCTCGTCCTATGAGACAGAGTTAATGCCAGGCCTCTGCAGCTCCAGGACCCAGCACGGGCCAGGCTCGGGGCAGGGTTCAATGACACAGACAGTGAGTCAGGAATCCACCACCTATGGATATGACAGTGAACACCGCGATCTTCCTAGACCACTGAGCGCAGGCTTCGGGACCTCCTAATACCTGCAGATAACCAGAGCCATGGCTGTTTGATAAGAAGTGGCGACAGGCAGTGAGAACAAGCCACGGTCCGAGAGTGAGCGGTCAGGTCAGTTCCCCGACATCTGATTGACTGGTTTAGGAAACCGTACAACAGATAGCACAGTAAGTCACGAATGACTCCAGGACGGTCACCTGAGTCTACGGGTTACTAACTTTCAGCCTTGCCCATTCAGTCCCACAGACTCCAAGAGCCCAGGAAGGGACTCGCCATGCTGACGAGATGGAGTCTCGTCATTTTTTTTTTTTTTGAGATGCAGTTTTGCTCTTGTTGCCCAGGCTGGAGTGCAATGGCTCAATCTCGGCTCACTGCAACCTCCACCTCCCGGTTCAAGCAATTCTCCCTCCTCAGCCTCCCAAGTAGCTGAGATTACAGGTCCCCACCACCAGGTCCAGCTAATTTTTGTATTTTTAGTAGAGACAGGGTTTTGCCATGTTAGCCAGGCTGCAGGCCGTGCCGTGCCAGGGGTGCCAGCACAAGACCAGCACAAGTGTTCGGGACAGGGCAAGAGACTGAACAGAACCAAGGACGCCCTGGGGTGAATCCAGGCACCTTCTGCCACATTGGACCTGCAGCAAGGTGTACCTGCTCCTCTGGCAAGAGAAAAAGACAAAGATGCCAGCAGGGGGCATTAGTTTACACACGTTCCTTTTACACACAGATTAATAAATGGAATTGTCTCTAAAAAGGGACAGAAAAGTTAATAGAGGAACAAAATTCAATATTGTCTGCACAGCTTTATTGAGGAACGTCAAGAATAAGAACACAGGGCGGACACAGTGGCTCACGCCTGTAATCCCAGCACTTTGGGAGGCCGAGGCAGGCAGATCACTTCAGGTCAGGAGTTCGAGACTAGCCTGGCCAACATGGTGAAACCCCGTCTCTACTAAAAATACAAAAGTTAGCCAGGTGTGGTGGTGTGTGCCTGTAATCCCAGCTACTCAGGAGACTGAAGCATGAGAGTTGCTTGAACCCAGGAGGCGGAGGTTGCAGTGAGCCGAGATCACACCAGTGCACTCCAGCCTGGGCAACAAAGTAAGACTCAGTCTCAGGAAAACAAAAAAAAGAAGAAGAAGAATATAGCTGACCTCTGAACAACATGGGCTTAACCTTCAAGGGTCCACTGATGTGGGGTTTTCTTCTTCTTTTTTTTTTTTTTTTTGAGATGGAGTCTTGCTCTTGTCACCCAGGTGTGGTGTGATCTTGGCTCGCTGCAACCTCCGCTTCCCAGGTTCAAGTGATTCTCCTGCCTCAGCCTCCTGAGTAGCTGGGATCATAGGCGCCTGCCACCGCACCCGGCTAACTTTTGTACTTTTAGTAGAGACGGGGTTTCACCATGTTGGCCAGGATGGTCTCGAACTCCTGACCTCAGGTGATCCGCCTGCCTTGGCCTCCCACAGTGCTGGGATTACAGGCATGAGCCACGGCGCCTGGCCAGATTTTTCAATAAAAGTGGCACTAAGCTCACTTGCCTCTCTTGCCTCCCCTTCCACCTCCTCCGTCTTCTCCGCCTCCACCACCCCTAAGACAGCACGACTGATCCCTCCTCTCCTCTTCCTCCTCAGCCCACTCAACATGAAGACCACGAGGATGGAGACCTTTGTAATGATCCACTTCCACTTACCAGATAGTAAACACATTTTCTCTTCCTTATGGTTTTCTTAACCACGTTTTCTTTTCTCTAGCTTACTTTATTGTAATAATACAGCATATAATTCGGGCTACATAGGAAATATGTGTTCATCGGCTATTTACATTATCGCAAGGCGTCCAGTCAACAGTAGGCTGTTAGTAGTTAAGTGCTGGGGGAGTCAAAAGTTTTCAACTGCGTGGGGCTGGGGCGCTAACCCCCATGTTGTTTGAGGGTCAATCTGCACTGGGTGCAGCTCAGGACAAGGGCTTCCTTGCTGACTCAGGAGACCTGGAGTGGTGCGGCCATGGTGGGAACACATTCCCCAGGTGGCAATGAGTGGCTGGACTTGGCGTGGCTTTGGCCTGTATCTGGCTGCAGTCTTACTGTAAAGCCGCTAAGCCTGGAGCATGGTGTCAAGGGGGTGGAACGATGAACCCCATAGGGGATTTAGAAACTGGAATAAGATAAAGGGTGAAAAAGTTTCAAGCACAAAAATGTCCGATAAATGATGGCTTCCTTTCTTGTCAAAAAGGCGGGGCTCAGCAGGGCGGGGTGGCTCACACCTGTAATCCCTGCACTTTGGGAGGCTAAGGTGGGCGGATCACGAGGTCAGGAGATCGAGACCACCCTGGCTAACATGGTGAAACCCCATCTCTACTAAAAATACACAAAAAATTAGCCGGGTGTGGTGGCGGGCACCTGTAGCCCCAGCTACTCAGGAGGCTGAGGCAGGAGAATGGCATGAACCAGGGAGGCGGGGCTTGCAGTGAGCCAAGATTGCGCCACTGCACTCCAGCCTGGGCGAAAGACAGCAAAACTCCATCTCAAAAAAAAAAGAAAAAGAAGGCTGGGCTCAAGATGGAGGCTCTGCCTCCTTCCTCCTTCAGGCCATTGTCCCTGTGTTAAGCTGAGGACTCCACAGTGAGAGAACTCCACAGTGAGACGCCTCCAGCCTAGCAGCACTCACCCCTTCTCCTGCTCTCCTCACCTCGGTGTGTCATAGGCATTATGCCCTAGTCTTCGATACTCTCATTTCTAATTAGGAGACAAAGAACCGGGCCAAGAATCTGAGCAAACGGAGAGCAGCTCCCTGCGGGGGCTCAGGAAACGCTTGCCAGCGTCCACCGGTTGGAGAGCTGGCGCCTGCTCATCTGAGGGCAGGTCATGTGGACGGCAGTGGGGCCACCGAGGGCTGGCACACAGAAGAATGCAGACGGTCCTCTAGAAGCAGAAGGAACTGCCCTCTGAGGGTTAGTCTCAAATTGCCGGCACCAAGCAGCATCCCCGCACAGCACGTGGTGTGTGGACATGCCACAGCATCCGCAGGAGAAAACACACCTGACCCAGGTGGACAGATGCTGTGGGAACATCTTGCAAAGGGCGGAAGGTGGGAATTGGGGGCACTTTCATATTCTTTTGCTGACAGAGATAAATTCTCGTGACAGAATTCTCGTGAGACACCACAGTGACTTGTATTGACATGCAGTGAGCTCTTCAATAAAGGTAATGATCAAATGGCCATCACATTCCAGAAAAATCAAATGCCACGTCAGCGAGTGAGGCTGGCCTCCTGGTTCTCGTGCGGCTCACGCGTTTGCTGGCTCCCTCTCTGCAGACCACTGCAGCATTTGCCACAGTCTGGGTAATGCCTGCTAGGGGCAGCTGAGAGCACGCTGACTTCCAGCTGCTTCTTTTTCCATTCTGTTCTCTGTGTTTTTTAGCGCTTGTTGTGATCCACTAGAATTAAATTTATTTCATGCTTGTGACTTACAGATGAAAACAGTGCCTGCTGTCAATCAGCTTTGACACTAGAAGTTCCTGGATTAAACTGAGCCACGCGCAGTGGCCTCCCATCCAGCAGGAGGGCCCATGGGTTTCCCGTGTGTCACAGGGGCACTGAGTGTCTTCCAGTGACATGGGTGCACGTGTGTGGGCACGCTTATGGCAGGGCAGGGTCAAGGTGGCAGAACATGCCGCTCCAGACCTCACGCAGCCGTCGGGAGGCCCCAGATGTCTTTCGCCTCTTGGGCATATGCAACGAGAACAAGAGCGAGTTCCCAGCCAAGAGCACAGGGGAGCACAGCGGTCCCTGGGACTCTCCCTAATGCAAGCTGCCACATGAGAACCGGCAGAGGGAACGGGGTGAGAGAGCAGGCCGCTGCCCACTGCGCCCACTGGAGCAGTGCCAAGTACAGTGTGGAAGTCTGTGGATCACACCCACACACACTGCAGGGGATGCTGAGGCCCAGAAGTGGCACGGGCCACACTGACCTCCACATGCCCGGCCCGCTTAGAGTCCGAGCAGTAAGGGTCACCCCAGAGGAAGAACACCCAAGAGATCCGAGTGGCTGGGAGTCCTGATTCCCCCTGCAATGACATGCAATGCAAACGCATTTCCCTGGCAACCCGCCGCTCAATAAACATGAGCTGTGTGAACATCTGATCTTCATTAAAAATTTAAGGTGAGTGCTTGCCTATGCCAAGGAAGACCAAAAACCAGCCCTGCCCACCACTGCCAGGGAGAGTCCAGAAATCTCACGTGCAGGAAATTCAGAGATGGTCAAACTGTCCCCCGCCCCTCCCCGCCCACCACGTCCACCCTGACACAGCCCTTGATGGGTCTAATACACAGATGGAAGGTGGGGGAAGCCAGAACCCACGTGACGCCCACAGGTCAGCCCTGAGCTGCGACTTATCCAGACACGACTGCATGTCCCCAGCCCTTGTCTCCGCTGCAGCTGCTGCTGTCATACAGGGATGCGCCCAAGTTTCGTTTTTTATGGGAAACCTTCTGATTGTAAAACATTAGTTACGATTTTAAAAGGAAGAGAAAAACTCACCATGCAAATCAAACACAGAAAAAAAATTGTGGCCAAATTTAGCCCAAAGACCTCTGCTCTGCAAGCCAGTGAGGCTGAGCCGTGGTTTTTCTGACCGCACGGATGATGAAGAAAATCTCATAGCAAGCCCCCAAAGTTCATGATGCTGGGATAAGGTACCTGCCAATTATAACTTACTGCTATTTCATGCCATAAAATGTGACCTTTGACCCTTGTCAGCACACCATTAGTAGCCACCAATGTCTCCTCTTCTTTTTTTGTTTGAGACAGGTCTCACTGTGTCACCCAGGCTGCAATCTCAGCTCACTGCAGCCTCGACCTCCCAGGCTCATGCAATCCTCCCACCTCAGCTTCCCAAGTAGTTGGGACCACAGGTGTGTGCCACCATGCCCAGCTGTTTCTTTCTTTCCTTTTTTTTTTTGAGAGATGGGGTCTCTCTGTGTTGCCCTCAGAGACCTGGTTGGTCTCTCTAACTCCTGGGCTCAAGCAATCCATCCACTCAGTCTCCCAAAGTGTTGGGATTACAGGCGTGAGCCACTGTGCCCAGTCTTCTTAGTTCTAGGGACACATCTCAAGTAAACAGTGTCCATTCCCTGTGGAACCCACCCCAGAAATCCTTCCTCCTCCTAACGTCGCGATACCAGCCTAAGGGTGCTGTGGTCTGCGTGCCCCACTCTCAGGCAGGGGCCTGGTCAGCATCCCACAGGACCACCCGGTGACCACCCAAGGTCCATGGGCTTCTGAACATCCTGCACATGCCGCCCCAACACTCCCCTGGCCCAGCCACGCCCCCCGGCCCTGCCACCCCCGCCGCTCCTTAGCATGGATGCTCCCTTAGCATGCACATGAGGCCTGGACCTGAGGATGCCAAATCATTCCTCTCAGGAAACAGGGCTGTGGCATGTGGACGGGCATGTCACCTGCACAGCCCACGTGGCAGCCAACACACAGGACTGTGCTTTTCCTGTTAAGCCAGGAGGTTCTGGAGGGCAGGGTGGAATTACACACCTGCGCAGCCCCTGTGTGTGGGTTCAGGAAATGAATCAGGCTAATCCTAGACCTGCTTAGACGACACCTGCAGAACTGAAGTCCATACCAGCTGGCATCTCAACACAGAACACCCGCCGTCCCCACTCCATGCTCACTGTCAGGTCACAGGAAACCTGCATCAGCCTCCCGTCCTAGGGACGAGACGGGGTGTCCAAGGGCTCCAGGGACCGTACGGTGCCTCAGGGAACTTTATCATGGGAACTGGACTGATTTTGCTCCAGGAACCCTGCTCTTCCCCCCTTGCACCCTGCTATGTAAGGCCACGGGGGCTACTTAAACAAATCCCAGAGTCCCTGCCTTTGAAGAGGGAGCTCACCCCAGATTCTGGAGCAGCCTCGCTCTGAGTCCCCACTCCCCGACCTGTGAGCTGAGCTCTAAGTCCCACATCTCCACCTCCGAGAAGATAAGAGGGGGCGTCGCAGAGGGCTATGAGGATCCCACTGGGTGTGAAGCCCACAGCACTGCAGGGCATGGTACACGCTGGCCTAAATGGAAAGCAGCATTCAGACATCTAGTTCTGGCCGGAATGAACCAAGCCCAACCGCCTGTCTCTCCCACCCGCTATGACTGATAGCTCTGGACAAGACACAAGAAACAGGCAGTGAACCGGGGACACCAGAGATCCACAGCAGCAGGCCCGCTGGCTGGAGAGGCCGGTGTGCAGAGTCAGCAGCTGGGAGCCGGGTTTATCTCCAGCTCTGGCCTCGGGGACGTCTGAGCTATGGGGCAGCAGGGTGGGTGCAGGCCCCTGTCCCAGAGAAGCCAGGGTGTGCTGAGGGCAGAGGGGCGCTCAGAGCAGAGGGGGCTGGAGCAGGAATACTTGGCTCTGAGAATGACCAGATGAGTCCAGCCTCACTCCTGAGGGGCCAAAACAGGGCAGCCAGGGCCTCGGAGGCTGGACAGCCAGGACCCACCTCCCTCGCCACATGAGACAGACCTGCCATCTGTACCCAGCCAGGCTGAGCACCTGCTTTTGAAAAAGAAAAATTGGCTGGGTCTGGTGTCTCATGCCTGTAATTCCAGCACTTTGGGAGGCTGAAGCAGGAGGACTGCTTGAGGCCAGAAGATTGAGACCAACCTGGACAACATACTGAGGCCCTGTCTCTACAAAATAAATTTTGAAAATTAGCGAAAATGATGGTACATGCCTGTAGTTCCCCCTGCTTGAGAGGCTGAGGTAGGAGGACAGCTTGTGCTCAAGAGGCTGCAGTGAGCCAAAACTGAGCCACTGCACTCCAGCCTGGGAAACACTGAGACTGTAAATTAATTAATTAATTAATTAAATTAAATAGAAAAATTGTCCAAATGACTTTATTTTTTATTAATTTTTTTTAAGAGACAGGGTCTTGCTCTGTCACTCAGGATGGAGTACAGTGGTACAATCATGGAACACCGTAACCTCCAATTCCTGGCGTCAAATGCTCCTCCTGCCCCAGCCTCCTGAGTAGCTAGGACTACAGGCATGCACAACACCCAGCCTCCAAAAAACATTAACAGGACTTGGCCTTACAAAATAATGTTCCAAATATCCAGGAAACAACCCACGATAAATCAGCACTCCAAGAACCAGGAAATGTTAACGTTCTCAAGGGAATAATCAAAAGACGTCAAACCTGAGATGACCCAGATGTTGATGTTATCAGACAAAGACTTCAAAGTAGTCTTTGGCCGGGCGCGGTGGCTCATGCCTGTAATCCCAGCATTTTGGGAGGCCAAGGCAAGTGAATCACGAGGGCAGGAGATCGAGACCATCCTGGCTAACACGGTGAAACCCTGTCCCTACTAAAAATACAAAAAATTAGCCAGGCGTGGTGGTGGGCACCTGTAGTCCCAGCTACTCAGGAGGCTGAGGCAGGAGAATGGCGTGAACCTGGGAGGCGGAGCTTGCAGTGAGCCAAGATCGCACCACTGCACTCCAGCCTGGGTGACAGAGCGAGACTCCATCTCAAAACAAACAAACAAACAAACAAAAAACAAAGCAGCTGTTATAACCATGCTCACTGAGACACAGTTGAACATACTTGAAGTTTTCAGGAAACAGGCTGGGAGTGGTGGCTCACGCCTGTAATCCTAGCACTTTGGGAGGCCGAGGCGGGCAGATTGCCTGAGCTCAGGAGTTCAAGACCAGCCTGGGTAACATGGCAAACCCCTGTCTCTACTTAAAAAAAAAAAAAAAAAAGCCAGGCATGGTGGCGGGCACCTGTAATCCCAGCTACTCAGAAGGCTGAGGCACGAGAACTGCTTGAACCCAGGAGGTGGAGTTTGCAGTGAGTCGAGATCACGCCATTACACTACAGTCTGGGTAACAGAGTGAGAGTCTATCTCAAAAAAAAAAAGTTTTCAGGAAAGAAATGGAAACTATTGGAACCAAAAGGAAAAATTTAAAACTGGAAAGTACAGTATCTGAAATTTAAAAATCACCAGATAGGCTTAGCAGCAGAATGAATCAGATAGAGGAATAGTGAAGTTGAAAATAGGTCAGGAGAAAGAATCTATTCTAAAGAGCAGAGAGAAAGAAATTGTTTTAATGCACAAGCACCTTCTGCTTCTGGAAGGATGGATTAGCTGTGCTTTTCCTACTCCTCCTATTAAGTGAAGCCCTGGACGTCACACATGAAACAAACATAAGAAGACTCTGACAGGCAGAGAAAAGGCAGCTGTTCAGGGCCTGGGATCTGAGAAAGACACACGGCGTCCCCCTGGGGGTTTCCTTTGCCTCGTCTATCTTGGATTTGGAACTGGAGCAGCCTGAAACCTGGAAATGCCAACAGGTACAAACGCAGAGCCCCAGTGAAAGCCAACTCAGTCTAGCCAGGGAAGGGGCAGCTTTGCAAGACAGAAAACTTTGAGACAATAACAACCTACCCCAGAAAAAAACGGGCCCAGCCCTCCAACCAAGCCCAAGTGGCCAACTAGCAGCTTAGACTTCCACCCTTGAGAGGCTGTGAGCAGGCACCCCACAACCTCTGCCAGGGCCGTACAGGGGAGGCCACGCAGGAAGCTGGAACCCCCATCAGCGCCAGCTGGTAAAAAGCCTCATGCCCACCAGGCATTGGTGGAGACAAAGGGGCAGCCCAGCCCGGGCCCCCACCCTGCACTGGCGAGGTGCCCCTTCCTCCTTGCTGGAGTGGAGTAAGAGGAGGCCTGGTGGGGAGTCAGGGCTTTCACTGCCACTGAGCTGCAAGGTGCCCACACTCCATCCACGTGCTGTTAGGGGAGTGCATGTGGGGAGCGGCAAGGAAGCATCTCCACCCCCCGCCAAGGTGGCCTTAGCAGAGGCCTGGCGGGAGCTGTACCCCCCACCCACCCGGCAATAACAAGCAGCCCCTGACTCCGCTGCCAACAAGGCTGAGGGGAACCTGGGCTTCCACCCCCACCTGGCAGTACCAGCGCCCTTCCCTGCTGGAGCAGTGCCAGAGAAACCAGCTAAACAGAAGGTGTAAACGCTGCCCAGTCTTGGAACATACTGCAAAATAACCAGTGCTAGGTGAGTCTGGGAAGGAGGGCTGGGCCTTGGTGAGGCTGAGGATAGAGGAAAACATGTCGGGCAGGGAGGGCAGAGGGCACCTGGGGAGGCACAGGGCATGCGGGAGATAATGACGGCTGGGCTGGTGAGCACGTGTGCTCCGGGAGCAGGTGGGGGCAGGGCCAGATCAGGGGGAGGTCAGGAATGCAAGCCAGGCCACAGGCACGCATGGGCGAGCAGTGCCTGGAAGAACTTTGTAGGAGGGCAGGGTGTCTAAACATCAATGGGGCACATAGGCTGGCTGTCAGGACGGGCCAACGGCACTGGAGAGGGGATTAGTGACCCTCAGGGTGCTCTCTAAACTTCCAATCCCCATCATCCAGGGTTCAGCCGCCGGGGTGCTCCCTAAAGAAATTCAAAAGGCAGCAGGAGGGGTCGGGAGGGGAAGACCAGGGCCAGCTGGAGGCAGAAGCCATCTGAGCCAGTCTGTGGCAAAAAGGGGACCAAGGTCAGCAAGAAAGGAGAGAAGAGGTGTGGGATCCAATACAGCCGAATCGAGAACCCAGCAGAGGTGTGGGATCCAGGACAGCCGAATCAAGAACCCAGCAGAGGTGTGGGATCCGGACAGCCGAATCGAGAACCCAGCAGAGGTGTGGGATCCGGACAGTCGAAGAATCAAGAACCCAGCAGGCGGTGAGGGTGGGCCACTCGCTTAGGAGAGAGGCCGAGTAGCTGGAGCTTATGTGCGGGTGACAGGCTGGCTGTCTCCAGGACAGAGGAGAACTCATGCCCGGAAGTCCACGCTGGGCTAATCGCTGAAGCCATTAAGTTGAGATGCATCCTGGACCAGCTACAGGTTCCTGAGATAACCCTCAAAAGGCAGGACTCAGCTGCATTTCTCATAGAAAACACTGTTATGCAAAAATCTAGACTGTTAGAGAAGAAAAATAAATTGGGTGGGGGGACGGGAAGTAAAACACATTAGGAGTTTCTTAAACACACAGAAAGTGTATCTTCTCGAGTATGAAAGTTTCTTAAATACTGGTGGTTTAATTTCTCTGGGATAGATAATCAAAAATGGAATTGTTGGGTCAAAGGATATCACTTTTTTTTTTTTTTTTTTTTTTTTTACAGTTTGAAAACACTGCCAGATTACTTTCCAAAAACACCCTAGCAGTTCCCACTTCCCATCCACCGGGTCTGCCAGCCCAGAAGCATCCTGAAACTTCCCCAGCACAGAGCTGTGTTTTCGCCCTTCCCCATCCCTTGCTGGATGAGAGCAGCATCTCATCATTGCCTTGGGTCAGTATCTACTCAGACGCTCAGCATCCACTACCGAATGTTTTCTTCCGTGAATCGCCTACTTATATCCATTGCCATTTGTCTAATGGATTGTCTGCCTTTTTTCCTATCAATTTTTATGTAAGTTTAAAATGTTCAAAAAATGTTAACCTGGCCAGGCGCGGTGGCTCACGCCTGTAATCCCAACACTTTAGGAGGCCAAAGAGGGAGGATCACGAGGTCAGGAGATTGAGACCATCCTGGCTAACACAGTGAAACCCCGTCTCTACTAAAAATACAAAAAATTAGCCGGACGCAATGGTGGGTGCCTGTAGTCCCAGCTACTCGGGAGACTGAGGCAGGTGAATGGTGTGAACCCGGGAGGCGGAGCTTGCAGTGAGCTGAGATCGCGCCACTGCACTCCAGCCCTGGGCGACAGAGTGAGACTCTGTCTCAAAAAAAAAAAAAAAAAAAAAAAAAAAAAAAAAAAAAAAAATTAACCCTTTCTCTATCCTATTTGTTGCAAATATCACCCCCATCATTTTTTATTTTTATTTTATGATTATTATTATTATTATTATTACTTGAGGTGGAGTCTCGCCATGTTGCCCAGGCTGGAGTGCAGTGGTGCAATCACAGCTCACTGCAACCTCCGCCTCCCAGGTTCAAGAGATTCTCGTGCCTCAGCCTCCTGAGTGGCTGGGATTATAGGCGCACGCCAACATGCCTGGCTAATTTTTGTATTTTTAGTAGAGACAGGGTTTCACCATGTTGGGCAGGCTGGTCACAAACTCCTGACATCAAGTGATCCACCTGCCTCGGCCTCCCAAAGTGCTGGGATTACAGGTGTGAGCCACCGCACCCGGCCCTTATCTTTTTTTTTTAATTTATGGTATCTTACAAAAGAAATTTTAAAATTATTTTGTCAAATAATCTAGCTTTTTCTTTATTCTTTCTGGATTCCATCTTGGTTAGGAGAGCCTTTTCCCATTCCAATATTATAAACTGTCCTCTATTTTCTTGTAAGAATTTACAGCCAGGTGCAGTGGCTAACGCCTGTAATCCCAACACTTTGGGAGGCCGAGGCAGGCGGATCATCTGAGGTCAGGAGTTCGAGACTAGCCTGGCCAACATGGTGAAACCCTGTCTCTACTAAAAATACAAAAATTAGCTGGTGGCAGGTGCCCATAATCCCAGCTACTCAGGAGGCTAAGGCAGGAGAATCACTTGAACCCGGGAGGTGGAGGTTGCAGTGAGCTGAGACCTTGCCACTTCACTCCAGCCTGGGAAACAGAGGAAGACTCCAAAAATATAATAAAATATGTTATATATACATACATATATATATATACACACACAAACATATATATATACATACATATATATACACATACATATATATACATACATATATATACACATACATATATACATATATACATACATATATATATACACATATATATACATTTTCCTATAATCCAGCTTTCTACTCTTAAATATGCACCCAAGAGGAGGAAAAGCATAGCCCCTAAAGGGTCAGGGTGTCTTTATCCACATAGTCAAGGTGAATGGACCGGAAACTGTCCAGAAGCCCATCAGCAGGTGAACGGATACACTAGTGCACCCACACAATGCAATATGACTTAGTAACCAGAAAGAAGGAACTGCTGACATGATGAATCTTAAAAAAAACAAAATGAGATAAAGCAGCCGGGCACAAAGAAGTGCACATGGCATGATTCCATTTACATGAAACTCTATTAGCATCGTGCCCGTCCCTGGTGAGAAAACAGCCCAGGGCCCAGGAGAAGGTGCTGGGCTGCTGCTATCCGGGTGATGTTTACACAGGTGCACACAATTATCAAAATTTAACCAACTATGTGCCTTAAAATGTCTGAGTTTTATTGCACACAATTATCAAAATTTAACCAACTATGTGCCTTAAAATGTCTGAGTTTCATTGCATGCAATTTAGACCTTGATAAAGTCGATTTTTAAAAATCTTGTCTTAGGAGGGGAATTAGTAGCGTGGAAAACACTCTGCAGTATGTTTTCTCAGCTTTTCTTTCATGCATATTTACATATACACAAATACCAAATATTAATCACGTCTAAGTCGAAGAGTGACTTTTTGTGTATGCTTTTCTGTGTTTTCTAGATATTATTAAATCAACATGACTTACTTTTGTAAGCAGGAAAAACATTTTTTTTTAAGTATCTGTGGCATGCCTATGTTTTGCCAGGCACTTTGCAGGGTGTGCTGAGGACACGTTTTATAAACACAGTACTGACCTGCCCAACAAGTTCACCACCAGCCTGGGACATCCCAAGTGGGGTTGGTGGAAGGAAGGGGAGGATCCTCCCACAAAGGTAGAGCCTGGGCAGTAGTCCCCTCACCCCCCAACACACACACACACACACACACACACACACACACACACACACACACACTCTTCCCATTCCCAACTCTAAAGGAATAAATGCAGGGTTTGTCTAAGTGTGTTTTGCGACAGTCAGGGGAAATAACCCAGATATCAACGCAGTGTTTCCAGTTCAACGAGCATGACCCACTTCGAGTTCCTGTTTTCGTCCTGCCCTACTTCCCACCAGGCTGGCGGCCCAGGGCACTTGCTGTCGCGGCTTCCTCAGGTGCAGACCTCACCCAGGCCCAGGAAGCTGCAGCGATCCAAATTGCTAGTCCTTGTCTGTGCTCTTGTACAGTCAGTCACTGTCCCAGCACGATGACCCACTGACGAAAGTGCATGTGCCTGGGTTCAAAGCCAGCTCCCTCTGTACATCACTGCCTCTGGGCCCAGTCAATTCCCACTCCTACTGTCCACATCTGAAATAGGGGTGATGCTACGGAGAAGACAAAGGAGTCGGAATAACTAAGCGGCCACCCCAGCAGGGCACACACAGTGGCCTTGGCTTTGTCTTTAGCCCATTGGTCACCTGGAGCTCCAGGGCTGCTCCTGCCTCATCTCACAGGTCCTCCTAGGGCCAGTTTTTGCACAATTCTCCACCTCTCATCATTCCTCAACCTAATCAATCCCAGTGTGCCCAGATACACCTGGGGGAGTGGGGAGGGCTGGGCAATGCCACCTTGCTGACCAAATTAAATGTCCTGTGAGCTGGTTCACATTCTTCTGCCCTGCTATGGCCCTACTGACCTCAAGCATAGAAGAATCGAACCTGGGCCTGATTCCTTTTGGGGACTGTAAAGCTATGAGAAAAAAACTAGAGACAGTGTGGCTGTATTTTTGAACTCATTCACAACTTAGCGTTTCCCAACTTGTTGATGTTTTCCTATTGCATGGGAGAGCACTCCTGGGTGGAGAGGGCAGGCTGCTTCCTGGAGGAAGCCCACCAGCCAGGGCCACCAGCCAGGGCCCCACCATCCATGGCCCCACAAACCAGGGCCCTCCCTCTCCAAGAGGGACCAAGCTTCCGGCAGGCCAGTCAGGCAGCTCAGGATGAACCCGCACAAAAGCACCTTGGCTTAGCAAGAGTGAGGTAATTAGCATGCCAAGAGGCAAACCCCAGCAGGCTGGACAAAAGCAGACGCCACACCACACCAAGCCCTGACCTGGGGGACCAGAAACCATAATGGGAGCTGGCTGGGGACGCCAAGGCAGAAAGCAGTGATGACTGACCTCCCACACAGATGCCCTGTAAGGGTCTGGCGTCTCTGCGGCCGCTGGAGCCTGAGGGACGCCTTACAGCCCAGTGGCTACAAGCACAGCAGCTAATTGGGCCAGTCACTTCCAGCCCCTGCGGATCGGCCCCTGCATCCCTAGGACGGGAGCAGCTGCCCTCAGGAACCCATCCGGTTTGAAGCCCAGTGGCCTGCACTTAGGAAGTGCTTGGGGGACGCAGTCATCTTCCTGAAGCCTAGGGATTTACAACAAAGTACAAACCCTTCGGGCCCAGGTCAGGCACCTGTTCTCCTTGTGTGTGGGCCCTGGTGGGTGATATTTGGGGTGTGACATTTCTACCAAAGGGGACATGAGAAATACCTTAGGAAAGTCAAGTCTCAGATGCCCAGCCACAGATAGGTGACCCCAGGGCTGGAAACCAAGTGTTGGTCATGGGTCTGAGACCACCCCTCGACCTTGGCCCCACCTAACGTTCAACTCTGTCCCCACCAGAACCCAACCCACAGATCCTCACCACTCAGCACCAGAAAGCGCCCGGAAGAACTCCTGACCTCGACTGCCCACAGGGTCTAAAGGTGTCATCCCAGGCTCCGAATATCCACCAGAGAATCTTGGCCTCCGCCACACCCACCCCATTCCAGCTCCGCACATCCAGCATGAATCCTGGCCTCTGCCGCACCCACCCCAATAATTAAAAAGAAAAAAGGCTGGGTGCAGTGGCTCACACCTGTAATCCCAGCACTTTGAGAGGCTGAGGTGGGCAGATCACCTGAGGTCAGGAATTCAAGACCAGCCTGGCCAACATGGTGAAACCCTGTCTCTACTAAAAATACAAAAATTAGCCGGGCGTGGTAGCGGGCTCCTGTAATCCCAGCTACTCCGAGGCTGAGGCAGGGAGAATTGCTTGAACCCAGGAGGCGGAGGTGCAGTGAGCCAAGATCGTGGCAGTGAACTCCAGCCTGGGCAACAGAGCAACACTCCGACTCAACAAACAAACAAACAAACAAACAAACAAAAAACAACAAAAAACAAAAACAAACCCTCTGTCCTCCTGCAGGGCTCTCTCTTCTAGTAAACAGCAGCTCCAACAGACCTCCTTCCCGTACTCAGTCCCTCCACATCCAACCCTACCCACCTCCATCTCCCATCTGGACAGGGCCAAAGCCTCCAAATCGCAGCACCCATCCTTCGTCTGGGTCCTCCACGCAGAGGCCACGAGATCCCCGGAAAATGCTAAGTTGGATAAGGCCCACCAGGGGCTCCCACTCCACTCACTGTGAAAAGCAGGTCCCCATCTCAGCCTGTAAGGCTGCAGGAGACCTGGGCCCCAATCTCCCTCCCCCATCTCCCTTCACTCCTGCCACACTGGCCTCCTGCTGGTCTCAGGGACTTAAACTCGAGGCTTTTCCTGCCTGGATGGATCTGTCCCTGGAATGCAGAGCCCTCGGTCTCTCCAGGTCTCTGGTAAAAGCCACCGCGTGAGTGAGGACTGCCGAGACCACCAGGTACCAGACAGTGACCTGCCCTCACCTGCACAACCCTGCCCCTTACCCTGCGGGCTCTGTCCTCAGTGCCCAGCTCCATCAGACACTTGTCTCTGTGTGCCCTGTCTCTCTCTCTAAGGGAAAAAGCTCTGCTGCAGCAGCGACTGTGTCACACATGCCGGCCCCCGTCCCCAGCGGGCACACAATAAAAACTTGCCAAAGAGGGCATGAATGAAATGGAACACACCGCTACCACCCAGCCTGGGTCTCCCGTGCCGCCAACACCTCCCCCTTCTCACTGTCCAGACCTGAACTGCTGCAATCCTCCCACTCCCCGGAGTGTGGAAGGGCACCTCTTTATAAGCCTCTGCCAACCTCTCTGCCACCAGACAGCTCTGCCCTAGAGCCTTGAGGAGGCCGTCCCTCCCCGGCACCGCGGCCCTCCAGGGTGGGCTATGCGTCCTCCATGTTTACCAAAGTCACTCTTCTCCTCATCCGGAGGGCCTCTGCGGGGCAAGTGGCCAACCCGTGGCACGGAAACCAATTCCCCCATCCCGAGCAGGGAGCACACCCCACAGAAAGTCAGGGGCCCCTTCTTTAACTTCTTAACAGGAAGTCCTCACCCTGCAAGGGCGCCTCTCAGGTTTCGGATCCCTGCTAAAGAAAAGCATCTGTTCTTGGAGTAAACTGCAATGCGCGCGGTGGGGAGCGCCTGGCACCCCCCTCAGGATCCATCCACAGTCCGTCTTGTCCAGAGGTGCCCTGCGGACAGACCGCACCGGGGGCCACGACCCCGCGCCCGCGCCCCGGGTCCCACCTCCCCGCGGGGATGGGGCGCCGGCCTCTCCTCCACTGCGCGGCGCTTTGTCCTCGGGTTCCCGGAGCAGACGGCGGCGCACAGCCCGGCCCCTGGCCCCGGCCTCCCTCCCGCCTGCCCCGACCCCTCCCTGGCGCCTGCGCTCCCAGGGCCCCCGGCCTTACCACAGCCGCTCGCTCCCTGCACCCGGTCCCCCCAGCCGGGTCCCCCAAGCCGCCCCCGCTCCCTGGCCAGGTCCGGCCGAACCCGGGCGGCGGCGACACTCACCCGCGCCGGGGGCGCCGGCTCCGGGCCCCGGGCTCCGCCACCAGCGCAGCAGAGCCCGCGCGGGCTCCAGGCTCACGGCGCAGCGCTGCTGCTTCACCCACAGCACGGATTGCAGCGGCTCCGCCGCCCCCGTCGCCCCCATCTCCGCCGCCGGGCTCGTCCGCCAGGCTGGGGGCGCGCGGACGCCGAGAGGAGCCGGACCGTTAGCGGCCCTGCAGTGGCCCGGGCGGCGGGCGGCGGGCGGCGGGCGGCGGGAGGCGGCGCTGCGTCACCCCGTACGCGGGCGGCGGGGACCGCGGAGGGGACGGGCGGGGCGGGGGCGAGGAGGAGGGGTGGGTAGAGGAGGGGCCGGGAGCCGGGGAGAGGCGGGGGGGACCCGAGAAGGGGAGAAGAGGGAGGAGGAAGGGGCCGGGATGGGGCTGGCCGAGGCCAGGGCGCTGGGGCCGGGAGGCGGCTGCCTTTCTCTCCTCTCTTCTCCGGCGGGTGCCGGGTGCTGAATCTGGCGCTCCCGCGGCCAGCCGGGACTCAGTGGCGCCTTCCGCGCGGGCCTCGTTTCAGGCGGGGTCCGGGCGGCGTGGAAATGCAGTCCTGGCGATCGGGCACGGCGGGGGGCGGGCCTGGATGGGGGCGCCACGGGCGACGTGACCTTGGGCGGCGGGTGCCCTCTACGATCCTGGCGTCCTGTCGGCCTGGGAGGGGGCCTGCAGCTGGGCCCCGACAGGCAGGTAAGGCTTTCAGGAGGCGGAGGTCTCTTTAGGGGGCGGGGGCGCTGGCCCTTTGAACTGCTCTGGGGCCTGAAGCCGCAGAGCAGACAGCTGAGCACCCGCCCCTGAGCTGGCGCTAGGAACCGGAGCCTGGGCCCCAGACTTGGAGAGACATGGCCCCTGTGGCCCCAATTCACCGCCTCCCCAGGAAGGCCTCCCTGACCCCCCAGCTGAAGGAATCACCAGCCTGCAGGGACTCCAGCCCTGCCTTCAGAGCACGCCCTGCCCCTTCATGCAAGCTCCAGTCTCTGCGCCCGCAGTGCTTAACACAGCCCCATAGGAAGCAGCCACAACCTGGTTCAGAGGGCACATCCCTCCCTGATTTATCAGTGAAGACTGTGCTCACAGAGGTTAAGTCACTTGCCCAAGAGCACAGGGCTCCAGTGTGGCAGAGCCTAGGCTCACACTGACACTGTCTGGATGTGACACTGAGGTCTGAGGCCTGCCCCTCCCCTCGGCTCCCCTACCCAGCCCTGCTGCTGCAGGCAGAGGTGAGGTGGGCTAGGTCCACGTGGCCTTGCTGCTGTGCCTGGCACCAGGTGGCCGCATGTACAGGTCTTACCCTGCCAGCAGCTTGTTACTGTCTATAGGGCGGGAACCAGCTATGAATCATTCCTCCCTGGGAGCCCAGCCCCTGTTCAGGCCATGCAGTGAAGGCCCCAGGACAGTCCTGCAGCCACCGTGGGCCCAGTCAGAGTCCTAGCAGGCAGTACGTGATCGTGGCACACAGTGGGGTGTGCAGCAGCGAGGCCTGCCGAGCCTCCTCCCTCCCACAGCTGCCACTCTGAGGCCTGGGAAATGTGGCTCTGAAACTTACTTGGAAAGAAAAGCTCATGCCAGTGGCAGGAGGGTGCCGCTGTGTGCGAAGAGGGTTGGCAGGCAAGGGTGGCATGGGCAGGGGCCCGGGAGCACCAGCGTCCCTGCTGGGGACCTCTTCCCTGGGCCTCCCTGTTTTCAGGCTCCCCGTGCCCCTCCCGGCGTATTCACGTTGCTGTCCTAAGGCTGCACGCCTTGGCTTAAAATCCTGCAGCCAGAGGTGGGGGCCCAGAGACGACTCAGAAGTGCTTAGGCCCCAAAGGAGCTCCGTTGGGGGAGACAGCAACATCAGTTACAAAACACACAGGAGATTCAATGAGGCTGTTAGGGTGGGCCCTCATCCAGCGCGTCCTTACAAGAAGAGGAAATGTTGACCGGGCTCTGTGGCTTACACCTGTAATCCCAGCACTTTGGGAGGCTGAAGTGGGTGGATCACCTGAAGTCAGGCATCGGAGACCATCCTGGTCAACATGGTGAAACCCTGTCTCTACTAAAAATACAAAAATTAGCTGGGTGCGGTGGTGCGCTCCTGAATCCCAGCTACTCCGGAAGCTGAGGCAGGAGAATTGCTTGAACCCAGGTGAGCTGAGATTGCGCCATTGCACTCCAGCCTGGGTGACGAGAGCGAAACTCCGTCTCAAAAAAAAAGAAGAGGAAATGTGGACACACACAGACCCCCGAGGCGTGTGTACACAGGGGTGGCCATGGGAAGGGGCAACAAAAGAGAGTGACCTCCAGGAGGCCAACCCTGTGGGCTTGAACCTTGACCTCAGACTTCCAGCCTCTGCCGACTGTTCATGGGAGACGACAGATTGCTGTTGTTGAAGCCATCCAGTCCGTGATATTTTGTTATGGCAGCCTGAGCACCCAGGGGACCTGTAGTCCTAGGATGGGCTGGGGAGGGGCCTGGCCACTGCAGGGCCCCATGCTCATGCTCAGGGAGAGAGGGTGATGTCACGAAGCCCAGGTTTCCAGAAGATGCACGTCCTGCAGTTGAGTTGCATGG
The DNA here is from genome assembly GCF_029289425.2 of Pan paniscus. NCBI lineage: Eukaryota > Metazoa > Chordata > Mammalia > Primates > Hominidae > Pan > Pan paniscus. The sequence continues at coordinate 56,582,450 of NC_085927.1, forward strand.
GAGAGGGGTTGGGCGGGGGTCAGGCCCTGTGTAGGGCCAGGGCCATGACTCTGGGCACAGCACTGGAGGGATGGGAGGAAAGAGCAGCTCCACCCCAGAGCAGCCGTCAGGTCCCTGCTGTGTGTCAGACCCAGGGGGCCCTTCGGGAGCTGGCTGCGAAGGACACAGGAGCTTTGAAAATGTAGACGAGGCCAGCCCTGGCTGCCTGAGGACCTCCCGGTACCTCACCCACCTCTTCCCTGGCAGGCACACCTTTCCCACCTTAGGCCCTGCCCAAAATGCCCTTCCCACACGTCTGCCTGGGAGGCCCCCACTCACCTTCTCCTTCGAACCACATCTTGTTTCTTGTGCCACAGAGTCCCCTGATAGCTCACTGCATGGCACTTCCACCCCCGGCTGCCACAGGGCCTCACTTCTCCTTGTGGCACTTCAGAACAACTGATGCCCCAACCTGTTGCTAGCCTGCTGTGTACATGGCTGGTCAGCTCTGCACAGGGCCCTGAGCTGCCAGGTAGGCCAGAGAGCATGGGCTCAGCCCCAGCAGCCTGGAGTTCTGGTCCTAATTAGTCAGGCCCTGACCTGCCACCTGACCCTGTCTTGTGTCCAGTCTGCAGGCTTGGGCTGCTGCCTGGTGGCCTGATGGCCCTGGGGCCTGCTAAGCCAGACATCCTGCCCAGCGGCGGCCAGCACCCATTCCCCTGGGCGGCCAGGTTGTCCCACCCATGGGCCACCTGGCTCCTGAGGTTCTGTCTAAGCTGGTCCAACCCCATACCCACGAGTGTCCCACCTACTGGGTCATCCATACCACGGGCCCCGGCCCCTCCTGTCCACGGAGCCCTGGCCACCAGCAGGAGCCTGGCACCAGCAGCCCCGTCTAGCATGGTCCCCGCCATGGCCTCTGATCTATTCTTCCCTTCTCTTCCTGGGCCCCTGGCCTTGTTTGCTGTGCCAGTCCTTCCAGCTTATCTCCCGAGACTCCCTGTCTCGTGAAGTCAGCACCATCATCTGACATCAGAAACTAGAATGCTGGGTTGGGTGGGAGGATCCTGGCACCAGCTGTACATGGGCTGCCAGGAATGCCATCCTCTGCCCTCCACCCTCAAGGAGAAGCCTCCCATGCTCCTCTTCAAGGCTGACTGCCTTAAAAAGGAGAATCCGAGGCTTCTCCTCAAGGGTCTGGAAGAAATGTCTTGGGCCCCAAGAGGCCCAGATATTTGGAGAGTAAGCTGATCATTACAAAACACATAACCCTACATTCGCCACATGATCCAGACAATCGCCCCCGGAAATAGGTATTATTTACCCCTTTTTACAGACGTGAAAACCAAGACCCACAAAACTAACCTGGCCTGCTCCGGTTGTACAGAAAGGTAATTAGATGGGTTGCAGGGGCACTCCAGGCTCCCCTGTCCCAGGCTTTGGGGTCTCCCTGCCGTGGGAGAGTCTGAAATGTGGGAACTGTAGATGACACAAGCTCCAGGCTTCAGCCTCTGTGGGCCCTGCTCCCTGGGCACTAGGGCGGGCCAGTATGTTCCACCCTCCAGGACGTGCAGGACTGTCCTGCCTCAGCTTCTTTTACAGGAAGACAGTGCTGCCCTGCCCATCCTCAACCTGCCCATCTAGGGAAGACAGACTTAGAGCCTGGGCTGAAGTGGAGGATGGCCCTCAGGGGGCAGTGGAACCAAGCTAAAAGACTAGGGAGGTGAGGCTAGCCTGGGATAGTTCCAAAGGCAGCCAGGGATCAGGACTGTTCACACCCCTGGAGGGCCAGGGGGACATCACACCCAGGGGGAGGCCTCCAAAGGCTGGGCTTGGTTTTGGCCTAAACCCTGCAGGTTCCTGCCCGGCTGACCTCCCTCCATTAGGCACCAACAGAATGTCTGTCACTCTGCTTAGCATTAGCACATTTCACCCTCAAGGTGATACTACCCTACTACAGATAAGGAAACTGAGTCCCAGAGAGGCTAGAGGAACCAGGGTTATCCAGCGGGCCAGGGGCAGAACTGGGAATGAACCCAGGACTGCCAGACTCTGAAGCCCACCCTCTTCACTGCCTTGCACCCTGTTGGCCATGTTCGGGGTTTCCACTCCAAAGCGAAAATGCCCTGAGAGCAAGCCAGCTTACCAGCACCCAGGGGAGGGTGTGCACCTGCCTCTTCTGGTGTCTTCAAATAAGGTATCCATTTCTCACTGATGCAATGCAGGCTTGACTCATTCCAGGTACTGGAGGCACAGCAATGTCCAGCCTTGGGAGTTTGGGGGAAGAGTTACCCCAAGAAGCCCCCATCCTGGTGACATCTGTGACCCCGCACGGGGTCCAGCTGAGTGGCTTTTGCACACCCTGGTCGGGTGGAGTGAGATCACTGGGGAGACGGGACCTGGAGCCCAGGCTGTGAGGACACAGCCAGAGGACATGAGTGCTCAGGAGTGCCATAAACTGTGATTTCGAGACTGATAAGGTCAGGCTAAATAGCTTGCTGGGTGTGTCTTGTTTGCCTTTTTATATTTGAGGCCTATAAAAAAATAGTGAGAAAATAGCAAGATGCCCAGGAGACAGGTGATCTGATTCAGCCAGGGGGTGGGAGGTGGAGGCACCAGTGACTCCCCCTAGCCAGGGACTGGAGGCAGGCAGGTCTGGGGACAAGAGGATGAGGGATGGGGCCACATTTGGAGCCTGGTGCACTCAGAGTAAAGAAGAAAACCTGCTCCAACAAACCCTTGAAATTGAAAATAACACCGCCTGAAGGCATGTGCAGAGGGTGCTGACCCCAGCTTAAAGAGAGGGTATGGTCCGGGCGCAGTGGTTCACACCTGTAATCCCAGCAGTTTGGGAGGCCAAGGCAGATGGATCATGAGGTCAGGAGATCGAGACCATCCTGGCTACCACGGTGAAACCCGTCTCTACTAAAAATACAAAAAATTAGCCAGGTGTGGTGGCGGGTGCCTGTAGTCCCAGCTACTCAGGAGGCTGAGGCAGGAGAATGGCGTGAACCCAGGAGGCGGAGCTTACAGTGAGCCAAGATGGCACCACTGCACTCCAGCCAGGGAGACAGAGTGAGACTCCGTCTCAAAAAAAAAAAAAAAGAGTGGGTATAGTGGGTATGATGGCCTGGCGTGGTGGCTCATGCCTGTAATCCCAGCACTTTACTAGGCCTAGGCGGGCGGATCACCTGAGGTCAGGAGTTCAAAACCAGCCTGGCCAACATGGTGAAACCCCATTTCTACTAAAAGTACAAAAAAATTAGCAGGGTGTGGTGGCGGCTCATGCCTGTAATACCAGCACTTTGGGAGGCTGAGGCGGGTGGATCACCTGAGGTCAAGAGTTCAAGACCAGCCTGACCAACATGGTGAAACCCTGTCTCTACTAAAAATACAAAAAATTAGCCGGGCACGGTGGTGGGTGCCTGTAATCCCAGCTACTCAGGAAGCTGAGGCAGGAGCCTCGCTTGAACCCAGGAGACGGAAGTTGCAGTGAGCCGAGATTGTGCCATTGCACTCCAGCCTGGGCGACAACAGCAAAACGCCATCTCCAAAAAAAAAAAAAAGGCAACAATAGGAGCATATGTCATATGCTGTCAGGACCTTCTGAGGCCGTGTCATGAGCATGTCTATAAACAAAAAATTTTTTATTTTTTGAGACAAAGTCTTGCTCTGTCGCCCAGGCTAGAGTGCAGTGGCACAATCTCGGCTCACTGCAACCTCTGCTTCCTGGGCTCAAATGATTCTCCTGTCTCAGCCTCCCGAGTAGCTGGGATTACAGGCACCCACCACCACGCCCGGCTAATTTTTTGTATTTTTAGTAGAGATGGGGTTTTGCCATGTTGGCCAGGCTAGTTTCGAACTCCTGACCTCAGGTGATCCGCCTGCCTCAGCCTCCCAAAGCGCTGGGATTACAGGCGTGCGCCACTGCGCCCGGCCAAAAAAATTTTTTAAAGGTAATGATGGATATATCATCATACAGATTGATGAATACACAACAGCATTGTGTATATTCACAGGCCCCGAACAGCAAAGACACAAAACCATAAAGGAATGGACACGAATGCAACCGTGCATGGGAGGGCTTGGCAGATGCGTTGGGATCCCAGCACAGCCAGGGCAGAGGCCAGGAACCACACCTTAGTGCACAGAGGCCCAAGGCTCAAAGTCCAGGGTGCTGTGCTCACCCAGGATGCAGGAGTAGGCAGTCACCACATGGGATCCACAGCCCCAGGTCAGTGGTAAAGCAGGGGAGAGTCTGGTGAAGGGAGGGACCAAGGTAACAGGGCCAGAGAAAGTTGCTGACCAGTGGTGGCCAGGCCAGGCCACATATCCAAGTCCTGTCCTCCAGGCTTTGTTCTGTTAAAAACAGCTTTATTGAAATATGGCCGGGCACGGTAGTTCACGCTTGTAATCCCAGCACTTTGGGAGGTTGAGGCAGGAGGATCTCTTGAGGTCAAGAGTTCAAGACCAGCCTGGCCAACATAGCAAAACCCTGTCTCTACTAAAAATACAAAAATTAGCTGGGCGTGGTGGCCTGCACCTGTAATCCCAGCTACTTGGGAGGCTTAGGCATGAGAATTGCTTGAACCCGGGAGGCGGAGGTTGCAGTGAGCCAAGATCGTGCCATTGCACTCCAGCCTGGGCGACAGAGCGAGATTGCATCTCAAAATAAATAAATAAATAAAATAAAATAAATAAGTAAATAAATATAATTCACATACAATTCACTCATTTAAAATGTACAGGTCACTGCTGATGAGTATATTTACAAAGTAATACAACCATCACTAAAATCAATTTTAGAACATTTTCATTACCCATAAAGAAACCCTATACCCATTAGCCCTCACTGTCTATACCTCCCTTCCACCTGCCTTGGCCATTAATCTACCTTCTATCTCTGTGGATGTTTTTACAGTTCATCCATGTTGTACTATTTTATTTTATTTTATTTTATTTTATTTTATTTTATTTTATTTTTATTTTATTTATTTATTTTTTAGAGGGAGTCTCGCTCTGTCGCCCAGGCTGGAGTGCAGTGGCATGATCTCGGCTCACTGCAAGGTTTGGCTCCTGGGTTCACACCGTTCTCCTGCCTCAGCCTCCTGAGTAGCTGGGACTATAGGCGTCCGCCACCATGCCCGGCTAATTTTTTTTTGTATTTTTAGTAGAGAAGGGGTTTCGCTGTGTTAGTCAGGATGGTCTCGATCTTCTGACCTCATGATCCACCTGCCTTGGCTTCCCGAAGTGCTGGGATTACAGGCGTGAGCTACCGCGCCTGGCCACGTATACTCTTATAGATGTACACCTGAGGTCAGGAGTTCGAGACCAGCCTGGCCAACATGGTGAAACCCCGTCTCTACTAAAAATACAAAAATTAGCCAGGTGTGGTAGTGGGTGTCTGTAATCCCAGCTACTCAGGAAGCTGAAGCAGGAGAATTGCTTGAACTCAGGAGGCGGAGGTTGCAGTGAGCCAAAATCGTGCCACTGCGCTCCAGCCTGGGCGTCAGAGCAAGACTCTGTCTTAAAAAAATAAAAATAAAATAAAAAAATAGTGAAAATGGTAAATTTTATGTTACGTGTACTTTACTGAAATAAAAGATTAATTTCTAGGGTGACTGCCCACGCAGGAGATTAGGGTGTCCCAGATGGGCCATGACAGCAGGGGTGGAAACAGATGGATTCAGATCAAGGTGGTCAAAAAGCAGAAACGATGGGATGCAGTGATTGACAGGATGAGGGGTGAGAGGAAACGGTCTAGAATGACCCCCAGTACTCTGCCTTGTCTGGGGGGATGGGTGCCTGCCATTTGGGTGGGAACACGAGCAAGGAGCATCCCACGGTGCCTGTGGGGTTTTGTGGTGGGGTCTGGAGGTCATTCCTTGGTGAATAGATGGGAGTGAATCTGCTTGAAGCAAGGAGGGGAGGGGACCAGGACCAGGGAGCCCCATGTCCTTGATTATCAGGGACAATCCTAGTCTCTATCTACTGTGATATCTTCATTGTTGCTGCTGCTTCTGTTCACTTGCTGGAGTAGCCCTGCTGTGGGATGAGTAATCTGGTCATCCACCAACACTCAAAGGCAGGGCAGCGAACAGGTGACCTCATTTAGACCCTGAGCAGAAACAGAACAGCTTCAGGTGGAGCCCATGAAGGAAACTGAGATGGCCCAGCCAGAGAGGCAGGAGGAAAGCAGGGCTCACAGCACCCCAGGGAAGGTGGAGAGAGGGAGGCATGGTCCTGTGGAGCCCCAGCTCCACCTGCGCTCGCTGGGAGCCTTCGCCTCACCTGTTGGAGCCTCCGTTTTCTCTCACATGTGAAACGAGGATAGTGATCACAGAACAGAGTGGCTGAGAGCTCAAGATTCAAGTCCAAACTCTGCGAGGAAAGGCGGTGAGATCTTGGGCCAGGGTTTCCTAGGACGGCACTGTGGACATTTGGAGCCACATCACTCTTGGTGGCAGGGACCGTCCTGTGTACTGCAGGATGTGCAGTAGCATCTCTGGCCTTCACCCAGAGACAACCCAAAGTGTCCCCCAGACATTGCCAAATCCCCCATGAGAACCTCCGCCTTCCAGAAATCACTCGATTTCTCTGTGCTTTGGTTTCTTCCTCTGTAAGTGAAGATACTAAAACCAACCTCATGGGATGTTATGAAGGTTAAATAGTATCGTAAATGCAAAGTGCTTGGCATAATAAGGACTCATTAAATGTTAGTTCATAAAATCAGAGTGAGCAGCCCTGGCTGACTGTTGAGCCCAGCATCTGGGGTACTGTCGGCGCTCAGTCGGTGGCGGCAGTGGTCATGTTTCTCTGAGGCTGGGGAGAAAGCCTCAGGGGCTACCTCTGGAGGGACTTCTGTCCCCAGGCAGCAGCCAGAGGCACTTGGAGGGCTGTACTCCCCACTCAGGGTCTCGCTGATGCTAAGGGGCAGAGGGGATCCCTGCTGGACTCTGCATCCCCTATGCTGCACGCTCCCTTCCCATCCTGGCAGGACCAAGCTGCTGGGTCTGAGTTTTGGGGCTCTGGGAAGTGGGCTCCTGTGACTGCCATGACTCCCCATAGGGGGAGACACACCCAGACGTCCCTGGGCTGTCCTCTGGTGACCAAATCCCCCTGGTTTGCTGGACTTTCCTAGTTTAGTGCTTCAAGTCCCACGTCCCGGGAAACCTTTCACTTTTAGGAGGTGGATCGCTCAAGCTGTCCTGATTCCAGGTTGTACAGCCTTCCCCAGGGATGGGCTAGGCCAGCTGCACCCTGGGCCCTGAGCTCTCCTTGCTGGGCTCATCTCAGGTGGCACTGGGAGGTGACCTCATTTAGACCCTGAGCAGAAATAGAACAGCAGCGCCAATCAGCAGCTGCTCGGGAGCCAGGGGCATGTGGATCTGCCCCAGCCTCTCCGCAGAGGGATGCTTGTGGGATACGGAAAATTCCACGTGCAATCTTCTTCCACGGAGAGGAAGGGTTGTGAGGATGCCCCCTTCCTTGGGGAGGCACCCAGTTTTGCTTCTTGCTTGTCCACTTGTCAAGGGTGAGAGCATTTGGGGCCGGGAGGCACAGACCCTCAGAGATGCTGATTCATTGGGTGTGAGGCAGGGTGGGGTGAGAATCCACATTTTTCACACCCTCCTCAGGGGATCCGGATACAGGTGGTCCTTTCGACGCACAGTGGGATACAGTAGGGACCTGCCTTGCTCTGTTCCACCCAGGGTCAGGGGCCCAGGCCCTGAATCCACTCTGCACCTGGGCCTGGGTGGTCACCCGCTCACTGGACACAGCCCCCAGAGGACAGCCGAGAGACAGATGCCCGGATGGAGCCTAGCACAGAGCCAGTACGACGTCGCTGCTGCTGAGAGCCGGTGTCTACCTCCGTCCACTCGATGGAGTGGCCTCTTGTATAGGTGGGCACCTGGTGCCAGGAGAGAACCCTGGCAGGGAGCTGAGGGACCTCTGTGGTCAGGCTGCTTCACTGGCCAACCAGGGACCTTGTGCCATTCCCATCCCCTTGCTGCCCCCAGCTTGCCCTGAAAGCACACATGGGGGTGGTAGGAAGCCAGGTGTCTCTCAGTGTCTGTCCTGGTGACGATGGGACCTAGAACATGCTTCCCCACCCAAATCCCTCCCACATTCAAAGGGAAGCCTGGGTCTCAGTGGTCAGGGACCGAGCAGCTGGGCTTCGCCGCCGGTGACTGCTTAGGGGGTAGGAAGTGGGGTGGCCTTTCTCGGGACTGCCCCGCTAACCTGCCCCTGTAGCTCCTGCAACAGCCTCCCAAGAACCAGGGCTGAGAGGAGAGCCTCCCAGAAGCCACTGCTTCGCTTGTGCCTTCACCCCCTTCCCTCCCCAAGGTGGCTGCTCTCTCGCCCCAGCATCTCCTCTGTCCTCTCTCATTCCTCCCCACCGGGGGCTGCTTACCGTCAAGAGTGGAGGGGTGACAGAAACAGCATTGGCTGGGGAGTCAGGGGAGCTAGGGCTGAGTCTAGCTCTGTCTTAAATATATTGCTAGTTTCTAGGCCTCAGTTTGCCCACCCACGAAATGGGAGTATTGGAGGCAGGAATCTAAGGTGCCCACCTGCTCTCATACTCCAAGGCTCCTTGGGCACATCCTGAGCCCGCCGTTTCCCACAGACAGAGCTGACTGCCTGCTGCTTTCTCTGTACCTTTTGTGACTTCCCTGGGAGCAACGTGGAGGAAGGGCCAAGTTTTGAGGTACACAGAGCTTGCTTTGTCTCATGAAGGAAAAAAAGTTCCATGCTTTAATCTTCCTCTTCCAGTAAAGAAACAGCCTGAAGTGGCCTGTCTGCGAGTCACAGTGTTAACTCAGATCCACAGGAAGATGTTCACCAGATGCTCCTTGGCCAGGCTGCCGCCATCCACTCGGGGGTAAACAGTCTCCAAATCAGGGCTGGCTGGCGGCTGACAGCCAGGGCAGGAAGTCTGCAGGGCAAGCTGCAGGATGTCACCCGAAGGAAACATTTTGTGTTGTGCATTGCGGTGGAGAAGTGCAATGAGGCTTAGGGGTTGTGAAAACAGATTCCTCAAGCCTTCACGGAGGACCTCTGTGCTGGAGGTCTCACCCAACAGGTCTTGCAGGCTGGTCTCAGAGAAGTTCCTAGAGCTGCGCGTGGAGTCACCCAGGCTTCTCCCCCATTCAGTACGGATCCCAGACATTCGTGGGATACTTGCATCTCCCTATAGCACTTTCCCATGTATCGTCTCATCTGATCTTTAGAAGAACCCTCCTAGGCATGCAGGACAGTGCTGATTACCTCATTTTACAGATGGGAAGGTGACGCTCAGAGAGGGGGCTGGGATGTGTCCATGTCACATGGAATTGAGGCCACCTGACCCTTGACCAGCTCTTTGGCTGCAAGTGGCATTTCCAGATTTCCAGTGGGTGATATGAGGCTTGTGACTCAGAGGGGTGCCCCAGAGATGAAGGGAGAGGAGGCATGGGGCAGCTCTGGGGAAATGCCTTGCAGGGGATGAAGGGAGAGGAGGCGTGGGGCAGCTCTGGGGAAACTGCCTTGCAGGGGATGAAGGGAGAGGAGGCGTGGGGCAGCTCTGGGGAAACTGCCTTGCAGGGGTGCCTCGGAGATGAAGGGAGAGGAGGCGTGGGGCAGCTCTGGGGAAATGCCTCGCAGGGGATGAAGGGAGAGGAGGTGTGGGGCAGCTCTGGGGTAACTGCCTCGCAGGGGATGAAGGGAGAGGAGGCGTGGGGCAGCTCTGGGGAAACTGCCTCGCAGGGGATGAAGGGAGAGGAGGCGTGGGGCAGCTCTGGGGAAACTGCCTTGCAGGGGTGCCTCGGAGATGAAGGGAGAGGAGGCGTGGGGCAGCTCTGGGGAAACTGCCTTGCAGGGGTGCCTCGGAGATGAAGGGAGAGGAGGCGTGGGGCAGCTCTGGGGAAATGCCTCGCAGGGGATGAAGGGAGAGGAGGCGTGGGGCAGCTCTGGGGAAACTGCCTCGCAGGGGATGAAGGGAGAGGAGGCGTGGGGCAGCTCTGGGGAAACTGCCTCGCAGGGGATGAAGGGAGAGGAGGCGTGGGGCAGCTCTGGGGAAACTGCCTTGCAGGGGTGCCTCGGAGATGAAGGGAGAGGAGGCGTGGGGCAGCTCTGGGGAAATGCCTCGCAGGGGATGAAGGGAGAGGAGGTGTGGGGCAGCTCTGGGGTAACTGCCTCGCAGGGGATGAAGGGAGAGGAGGCGTGGGGCAGCTCTGGGGAAATGCCTCGCAGGGGATGAAGGGAGAGGAGGCGTGGGGCAGCTCTGGGGAAACTGCCTCGCAGGGGATGAAGGGAGAGGAGGCGTGGGGCAGCTCTGGGGAAATGCCTTGCAGGGGATGAAGGGAGAGGAGGCGTGGGGCAGCTCTGGGGAAACTGCCTTGCAGGGGTGCCTCGGAGATGAAGGGAGAGGAGGCGTGGGGCAGCTCTGGGGAAATGCCTCGCAGGGGATGAAGGGAGAGGAGGCGTGGGGCAGCTCTGGGGAAACTGCCTCGCAGGGGATGAAGGGAGAGGAGGCGTGGGGCAGCTCTGGGGAAACTGCCTTGCAGGGGTGCCTCGGAGATGAAGGGAGAGGAGGCGTGGGGCAGCTCTGGGGAAACTGCCTCCCAGGGGATGAAGGGAGAGGAGGCGTGGGGCAGCTCTGGGGAAACTGCCTTGCAGGGGTGCCTCGGAGATGAAGGGAGAGGAGGCGTGGGGCAGCTCTGGGGAAATGCCTTGCAGGGGATGAAGGGAGAGGAGGCGTGGGGCAGCTCTGGGGAAACTGACTCTCAGGATGTGCGTCAGGGGCTTTCCCAGCCGTCCAGTGGCATCCAGCATGGTATGGGGCTAGAGTCATGGGGGCAGGGCATCAGGAGGCTGGCACTCCTGCCGTGGGTGGATGGCATGAGGAAAGGAGGCTTCAGGCATCTTCCTGCGTGGGAGAAACAACGCCTACTCCCTTACCAAGTCCCTGAACCCTTCAGCTGCTAGCACTCCCCAGCCCATTGTCTGTGCCCACTGGAGCCCGTGTGGGTGGTGATTCTGCCCTGTAGGAGCCCCCCATGGGAGTGGAGGGGAAAGGCCAAGTTCCCCAAAGACAAAGTCAGTTTATATTCAGGGAGGGGCCCACGGGAGGGAGCAGGCCCTGGAAGCTGGGGGCTGGAAGTCTGGAGCTGGGGGTGGGGTGAGGTGTTTGCCTGGGCCTCAAAGCATGCAGTGATTTCAGTGAGTGAGGGTGCGGGGTGAGGGACGGCTCCCAGGCAGAGGGCACCAGCAACAGGCACGCTGGAGTGTGTTGAGGGACAGAGTACTGGGCAGTGGCAAAAGAGGAGCCCCCAACCTGGAGAGGCCTTGGGTACCAGAGTGAGGAGTCCGCCGTTTCCCACGGACACAGGCAGCCCCTGACGGCTCTTGAGCAGAGTGTTTTATGATGGGGGGTGCTGGGCAGCAGTCATTGGGGAGGGCCATGGGGAGAGGCCAGCAGGGGACCAGGGCCCCCTCTCTTGGCTCTAACAGCCCCGCTGTGCCATGGGCAGGATGCCTGGCAGGTCCAATTCCAGGCATGGCCGAGGCCAGCAGCCGTGGAAGAGTGTCTGGGGTCAGTGGCTGACAGGAGTGAACGAGGAAACGAGGAAATGGGGCAGGGCGGGGAGGGCGTGGCACGCACTCCACCAGGCCCCAACAGGTGCCCAGTCTGCCATGCACCCCTGGCCTTGGCCTGGTGCCTGATAGCTGCCCCTGCTAGGACCTGGGGGTGCAGCCCAGCTCTGACAGCTCTGGGAGTGAATCCTGGGCTAAGAGCCACGAGTCCTCTTCAGGGTTCAGCTGCTCCGCTGAGGCTTAAACCAAAAGGTCATCAGCTCCCGTTCAGCCTCCCTCTCCCCTGCTTCCTCCTTCCCCCTCCCTCCTTCTCCAGCTCTTCTTCCTCCTTCCTCTCCTCCTCGGGCTCCCTCCCTTCTCCCTTGATCTTTAGAAGAATCCTGGGATTCTTCTCCATGGCTGTTACATTTTTAAAGCAACTTAAAAATCCGTTTATGTGCAAATGTTTTGTGAATGTATCACATGCTAGGGGAAAATTCTAGGAGTGAAGATAGATGAATGTTCTCAATGGCTATGAATTTTGAATGGCTGAAGACTTTATAAAAGGACAGTGGCAGTCATCTCCCTCTGACACAGGGGGAAGGTGAGACCCAGAGAGGGGCTGGGACTTACCCAGGCCACTTTCCCTGCTCCCTTCCTCCCACGCCCTACCAAATCACACTGTGCACTGGGAACAGTATACACGAGAGCCTTGGGCCCTCCTAAGTGGAGCTGCTTTTCCTAGAATTGCCATCAACATTTCTAAACAACGTGGCCCATCTGGGGGCAAAGCCTCCTCCTTTGGTAATGACCCCTGCCACAGTAAGGGCCTGACCCTTTGCAGGCCATTGCAGTCCGCAGGCTTGACTCTGCCTTCTGGCAACAGAGCTGGGGGAAGGCCCAGGAAGGATCAAGAGGGTTCCAGGCCCTGGGGCCCTAGCTCCCCACTTCCCTCAGGTTACATCCTGTGCACTTGCCAAGTATGTCATCAATGACCAAGTGAGGACCCCGGGAAGCTCGGTGGGGAAGGCGGGGGGCTATGACCTACTGGAAATTCCCATAGCCAGAGTGATGGGGATGAGGGAGAGGTGCTGGTTTGGGACACAGCCTGCTGCAGGGACTCACAGAGCCAAGGACAGAGCAGAGCAGGCGTGGCAGGCGGTGTGAGGACCCGGCCCTGGCAGCTGGGAGGGTGCCTGGATGATGGTCCCCCTGCTGGAGACCCCCTCTCTTGCCTGTCTCAGTTGGCCTGGGCCTTGTCCTCTGCTGACCAACACCCTCCACACATTGCTTGACGTTCACAGTGGGGAGGTGTCCGGTCTTGGGCTCCATGGCTGCCCTTTGCTAGGGGCACCAAGAGGGACGTGGTGATCAAGGATCTGGGGGATTTCTTTTTTTTTTTTTTTTTTTTTTTTTTTGAGACGGAGTCTCGCTCTGTCGCCCAGGCTGGAGTGCAGTGGCGCGATCTCGGCTCACTGCAAGCTCCGCCTCCCGGGTTCACGCCATTCTCCTGCCTCAGCCTCCCGAGTAGCTGGGACTACAGGCGCCCGCTACCACGCCCGGCTAATTTTTTGTATTTTTAGTAGAGACGGGGTTTCACCGTGTTAGCCAGGATGGTCTCGATCTCCTGACCTCGTGATCCGCCCGCCTCGGCCTCCCAAAGTGCTGGGATTACAGGCGTGAGCCACCGCGCCCGGCCGGATCTGGGGGATTTCTTTGCAGGTGGCTGAGGCTGGGCTCCCTTGGGGCTCCCAGAACACTGTGCAGGCATCTCATGTCAAACATGGATGCATTCTTATTGACCAGGCACCATTCCAAGCAGCCTATGTGTCCATTAGTTCTGGCCACAGCTTATTCTTGGTGAAAGGCTGCAGGTGGCTTTCTAGAGATGGTAGTGACTGCTGTGGCAAGGGCGGGTGGCCTGCACAGCACTGCCCCTCCCGTGGGAAGGTCCCGGCATCCTGGAGGTCCACATGGGCTAGGGCCAGGCGTTTTTCCCTCGGGAAGGCTGCTCTCACCTTCCCCACCAGGAGACATGGGAGGTCCTGGCTCCAAGCTGAGCCCCCTGCAGTTGTAGAGGGGCCACTCTGATGGGGAGGGAATGCTCCTGGGTTCTGCTGGCACAGCCCGCTTGGCACAGTGTGGCACTGGATGGAAAGAGGAGAGACCAGGGGATCTCCCCCTGCAAAACACCACAAATGCCTTGCTTCTCGGGACCTCAGTTTCCCCAATCCTAAAACAAGAGACTTGGGGTCACGCACCAGGAACACTTTAAGTTTGGGCCTTGGGCCTTCCCAAGTGGAGACGCTGCCTAGGGGTCAAAATGTGTGAAGGGAGAGGGGTGTGGGAAGCCGGGGTAACCAGAGGACTGAGCCTGCTCCAGCAGATACACACAGGGGTTACCACACCAACGTGTGGCCCTTGAGGGCTCCCTGGCTTAGCACTGCCTCTCACCCCTCTAGCCCTGGCCCTTGCCCCTCAGGCCCCTGGCACCCCTGGGCCCAACACTGGGTCCCATGCCTCCCCCACCCCCATCCCCAGGCCCCGCTCTTGCTTCCTGCAAGTCCTGCCCCACGCCCCTGGTAGCCTCTGCTTCAGTGAGGATGGGTCCTTCTCCACAGTGACAGAGGGGATGGAGATGTGGCAGGAGTTCCTTGGAAGGTGCCATAGGGCATCACTTCATGCCAGCTGTGGCTTGGTCCCTTGCGTAGGGGAGTAGGGGGGAGGGGCTGCCTTTGGATCCATTGCCAGCGAGCTTAACTCCTCCAGAATGGCATGTCCCCCCACCCCTTGCAGTGTCCCCAGGAGACCTGGGTGGGCAGCCACCATCCCTCCTTTGGAAGAACCAGTGTCATCCGAAGGTGGTCAGGAAGTGGGAGGATGATGCCGAGTGGCCAGTACAGACCCTACAGGGCCAGATTCCTGAATTTTATTTTTGTTTGGATCACTAAGCATCAGTACTATAAACAGCAGTTCGCCCTGGCTGGGTTCTGTCATGTGCCCAGGTTCATGCCCGATTGCATTGAGCCCTCTGCCAGCAGGTGAGGAAACAGGCTCAGCTGAGAAGGCTGCCCAGATTTGCACAGCAGGATTGAAATCCATGTCTGTCTGGTTCCAAAGTCAGGGGTTCATCTACCTTACCACTCGGCCTGACCCGCAGGCTCTTAGGATTGGGGAAACCGAGGCCCAGAGAAACGAGGTGTTTGCAGTGTCTCAAAATAAGAGACCACTCCCCCCAGTCTCTCTTTCCATCCAGTGCCACACTGTGCCAGGCAGGCCATGCCACCAGAACCCAGGAGTGTCCCCTCCCCACCAAAGTGGCCTTCTGCAACTGCAGGGGGCTCAGCTTGGAACCAGGATGCCAAACCATGCACAATCCCAGCAGAAGTGTGGCGCCAGCACCTTGCCTGCCTTCTCCCCTCACCCTCAGGATGTCCATGCCTGGGATGCCACATGGGCAGGCCCTTTAGTGCCAGCCTCCCCACGCCATGCACCTCTGGGTCTATGTCCACTCAAAAGTGCCATTCAGGCTGGGGCCGCAACACACTTTCCATCCTGGCCGCCAGGCTCTGATGTCATAAGGGCACAGAGTTCCCAGGTCTGTGTCCCCAGTTCCTAGCAGTCAGATATCTGGCCCAGTCAGATATCTGGGAGATGCCTGCTCTCCGGGCCACTTTCTCTTCTGGTGTTAAGTGACAGACCAGCTCCTTCCTTCACTCTAGCAGCTGCGGGAAGTCCAGGGATGACACAGCACCATGGGGCCATAGGGCTTTCCGGTTGCCACTCCAGGCCAGGCTTCACGTCACTTACAGACTCACTCCCTACTCTGCGTTGTCATATTTGCTCAGAGATTTTGATTTACAAACTGCCTTCCAGTCCATTGTCTCAGGGGATTCCCATCATGACTCTGGGAAACACACAGGGCAGGTGTCCTCATCTCCATTTTACAGGTGGGAAAACGGGGGCTGGCCGTGTTTACAGCAGAGTGTAATCAGTCACAGGAGACATGAGGCCAGGATGCAGCTTGCAGACGGCCAGTCTGGGCTCCCTCTGATGTCTGCTGTCCTCTCTCTATCCTGCCTGAGTCACTTTGGGTTGGACTGGCCATGAGTCACGGCCGACTGTGGCTCCTGCACGTTTGCCAAGGGGGTGGGGACCCACGTGCTGCAAAGGACCATGGGAGGAAATGCCACAGCTGGTTGTGTTTCCGATTAGCAGTGGGACTGTGGCCAGGGCCCAGCAAGGTGAACCGGACAGTGAGTGGGCTGTGGGGTCAGCAGCTGGACTCCAAACCCTGTTCCCTTCACTCTAGCTGGGGGACTTTGCCTCTTGAAGCCCCTACTTTCTCATCTTTAAAATACAAATCATGATACCCACTGTGTGCGCCATCCCCTCCCCACCCCCACTGCCACCCCCTCCCTCCCCACCACTGGGCATCTGGTGAGGGGGGATGAGGAGGATGCTGAGGATGCTGGAATTTGCTGAGCTTGAGAGGTGGAGAGGGTTGCAGATGCACACGGGAAAGGGACTGAGAGGCCTGCAGGTGAGGTCTGGGCAGGAGGTCTGCAGGAGCATGGCAGAGGATCGAAGGTGATGGAAGGGGCTGAGGGTGGCTGTGAAGGGTGCGATGCATCTCCAGGGTGCATTTAGGAGGCTTGTTTGCACGAGCCGTGGCATAATGGCCCTCCTCTGTCTACCCTGAAAGCCTCCGAAAATCAGTCTTATTCTTCAAAGCATTTGGATTTGCATTTGTTGTTTTTCCTGGATGTGAAAATAATTGATCAATTTTTTGGGGGTGGGGGTGTCTTTTTAATTTTTTTTTTCTTTTTTTGCATCTAAGAAAGCATTTGGGCGGCTCGTGCCTGTAATCCCAATGCTGGCCGGGCATGGTGGCGCGTGCCTGCAATCCCAGCTACTTGGGAGGCTGAGGCAGGAGAATCACTTGAACCTGAGAGGCAGAGGTTGCAGTGAGCTGAGATCATGCCACTGCACTCCAGCCTGGGCGACAGAGTAAGACTCTGTCTCAAAAAAATAAAATAAAATAAAATAAAATAAAAAATCCTAAAGCTCCAACATAATCCTTGACTCCACATCCTGGATCCTGGTGCAAGGTGTGGCGTCCCAAGGCCTTGGGCAGTCCTGCTCCTGTGGCTGCTCTATGGGTTGGGGTAGAGTGCCTGCAGCTTCTCCAGGTGTAGGTACAGCTGCTGGTGGCGCTACCATTCTCGGGTCTGGAGGGTGCAGTCCCCTTCCCACGGCTCCACTAGGCAGTGGAGTTCACTACTGTGAACTCTGTGTGGGCCTCCAACCCCACATTTCCCCTCCATACTGCCCTGGTAGAGGTTCTCTGTGGGGGCTCTGCCCCTGGTGGAGGTTCTCTGTGGGGGCTCTGCCCCTGAAGCAGGCTTCTGCCTGGGCACTCAGGCTTTCTCATACATCCTCTGAAATCTAGGTGGAAGCTGCCACCTTTATTCTTGCATTCTGTGTGCCCACAGGTTTAACACCACATGGAAGCCACCAAGGCTTATGGCTTGTATCCTCCAGAGTGGTGGCCCAAGCTATACCTGGGGCCTTTGAGCTACAGGCGGAGCTGGAGCAGCTGGTATGTGGGGAGCAGTGTCCATAGGCTGAAGAGTGTCCTGGGCCTGGCCCCTGAAACCATTCTTTCCTCCTAGGCCTCTGGGCCTGTCATGGGAGGGGCTGTCTCCAAGATCTCCCAAATGCTTTTGAGGCCTTTGTTCCATTGTCTTGGATATTAGCACTTGGCTCCCTTTTAGTCATGCTAATCTCTCTAGCTAATGGTTGCTCCCCAGCCTGCTTGGATTCTTTCCCTGCCACATGGCCAGACTGCAAATTTTCCAAAATTTCATGCTCTGCTTCCCTTTTAAATACGAGCTCCAACTTTCCTTTGCTCCAATATATGATCATTGGCTGTGACAAGCAGGCAGGCCACCTCTTGAATGCTTTGCTACTTAGAAATTTCTTCTGCCAGTTACCCTAGGTCATTACTCTTAAGGTGTCTTTACAGCAATGCCCTGCTTCTTGGTACCAGTTTTCTGTGTTAGGCTACTTTTGCGGTGTTTATAAAGGAATACCTGAGGATGGGTAATTTATAAAGAAAACAGGTTGAATTGGCTTATGGTTGTGCAGGATGTACAGGAAGTGTCGTGTTGGTCTCTGCTAGGTTTCTGGTGAGGCCTCAGGGAGATTTTACTCATGGTGGAAGGTGAAGCGGGAACAGGCATGTCACATGTTGAGAGCAGGAGCTAGAGAGCTGTATTTCTTTTGAAAACATATTCTTTGATTTATTTATAGTTTAAGATAAGCTTGAAAAATATATACTTGGTTTAAACAATCATACTCATTTCCTATTGTGGTTTTCTACTTCCTTATTTGTAAGATTCCCATATATTAACCCTTTGTCAGACATAGCACATATATTTTGTCCAATTAAAAAATTTTTTTTGACAAACAAGTAAACATTTTAAGTTGTCAAATCCACCAGTTTCTCTCAACATGGCCTTTGGTGTTGTAGTGGATATTGGGATTGTTCCTGGATATTGGGATTCTAACCCTCCCTTGTAGGGCAGCAGCCACAAAATTTGGAAGGATTGACTCTCGTTGCCAGCTACAACGGAGCATCTGCCAGGTGACAGGTCCCCAAATGACACTGGATGACCCAGCTCTTCCCCCTCTTGCTTATAATTTTTGGGCAGAATATACAGAGGTTGCAACATCCTGAGATAAGGTGGAACTGTCCCGAACAGCTCAGGCTTTGTGCTCATCTCCCCTAGATCAGGATGTCCTGCAATGCTGTAGCCCAGTGGACCCAGTTGCATTTGGGGTAGAGAACCCAGAGTAGAGTGTGCTTTTCACGCCCCTCAGCTGTGGTGTGAAGTGGGGGGACCTGCAGACAACACTCTAGTGCCCTGGGTAGCTTTCCTGATTGCTGGTGGACTGGCTCGCCATGGATCCTAGGCTTGGGTTGATGTTTGGGGCCTTTCTGTGAATAATAAAGTTGCTTTGTCTGATGTGTTGTGCAGGTGTTCTGTTTTACCAGACTAGACATTAAGAATGCAGTGGGTAGGCCAGGCGCGGTGGCTCACGCCTGTAATCCCGGCACTTTGGGAGGCTGAGGTGGGTGGATCACGAGGTCAGGAGATCAAGACCATCCTGGCTAACATGGTGAAAACCTGTCTCTACTAAAAATACAAAAAATTAGCCGGGCGTGGTGGCGGGCGCCTGTAGTCCCAGCTACTTGGGAGGCCGAGGTAGGAGAATGGCGTGAACCTTGGAGGTGGTGCTTGCAGTGAGCCAAGATTGCCCCACTGCACTCCAGCCTGGGTGACAGAGTGAGACGCCGTCTCAAAAAAAAAAGAATACAGAGGGTGGAGGTATGACAGCTGTAGCAGCTAGGTCAGCTTTGAGCCCCTGCCAGAGTCAAGAACCCTTGCAGAACTCTGGCTGCTGGGTTTGTGCAAAGCCTCCTGGCAGTCTTAGGAAACTCAGCAGAAATTGGTGAGGTGTTTAAGTGTGCTCTCCTGGAATTGGTAAGCAATGTATAGTGCTCCCTTCCCGGGGACTGATACTAGTTCACAGTATTTCTGCTCTCTAGCATCCGGACTAGAGGTAAGCACATGATCCCAGGGGCCCAACAGAGGCATCCTGTGACCTCAAGGGGAAGTTGTCCTTGGCAAAGACTTAAGAGACTGACAGAAGGAGACAGGCCCCTTGGGTCATTGTTGAGCTGCTGTATCAGCCCTTCTCCAAACCTTCTGAGCTACTTCTGGGCTTTTTCATTAACCAACTAATTCCCTTTGTAGTATAAGCTAATTTGAGCTGAACTTTGTCATTCTTGCAACCAACAGCACCCTAACTCATCCTGACTTAGTGTCAGGAAATGGCACGTTGCTAGTCCCTGTAATATAAAAATGGCTGAAAGGAGTTGGGGAAGAGGGCAGTGAAGACGACACCTCCCTCTCACGGTGTGAAACTGGGGACCTTTGCTATATGCCATCTATTACTGTGGTAGGCTGAATAATGAACCCCTGAAGATATACCAGGACTTAATCCTGGGACCTGCAAATGTTACCTTAAATGGCCAAAGGGAGTTTGCAGGTGTGATTGAGCTAAGGGCCAGGTGATGGGGAGATCAGCCTGGACCAGATTATCCAGTGGGCCTGGTGCGAGGTCAGAGCGATCCAGGAGGAATCGGAAGGAGAGAAGATGATGTGATGATGGCAGTGGAGATTAGAGTGATCTGCTTTCCAGACAGAGGAAGGAGTGTCGGCCAAGGAATGTTAAGCGGCCTCTAGAAGCTGAAAAAGGTAAGAAACTGACTCTCCCCTAGAACCTCCAGAAGGGGGCAGCCTTGCTGACACTTTGAGTTTAGTGCAGTGAAGTGCAAGACTTTGGACTTCTGACCTCCAGGATTGTAGGAGGGGAAATGTGTATTGTTTTCAGCCGCTAAGTCTGCAGCATTCCGCCAACAGCAGCCTTAGGAAACCAATACAGATAGAACAGTCAGCTTTTTACTTTGGGGCACAGGCTCGGTGCCTATGGACGGTACAGCACCAGGAGGAGGCAGAACCCACCAAGTGGGAGTGTGGCAGCTCACTCAGTAAGGTCCTGTGAGAGATATTCTAAGCCCGGAGCAGGCCATCTGAAAGCAAAGAAAGCAGAAAACACTTCCCGAGGAACCCAACTGGCATTGCAAATCCAGCCATCCTGAAATACTATCGCAATTATTATTATTATTATTATTTTTTGAGGCAGGGTCTCACTGTTGTCTAGGCTGGAGTGCAGTTGTGTGATCCTAGCTCACTGCTGCCTTGAACTTCTGGGCTCAAGTGATCCTCCTGCCTCAGTCTCCTAAGTAGCTAGGACTAAGAGTGTTTACCACCATGACTGGCTAAAAAAAAAAAAAAAAAAGTTTCACAGAGATGGGGTCTCCCTACGTTGCCCAGGCTAGTGTTGATCTCCTGGTCTCAAGTGATCCTCTCGCCTCAGCCTCCCAAAGTACTGGTATTATAGGTGTGAGCCACTGTGCTTGGCTTGCTGCACTTTTGTTTGCCTTACCATGTAGTTCAATGTAGCTCAGTGCCAATGTAGCTCAGTGCATAGCACAGTTCAAACTCAATAACTATATTTTAATGTATTATGAAACATTTTATACATGTAAAAACTCATAAAGAATATAACCAACACCTGAATATAGCCCATCTGCCTTAAGAAACAAAGCATAATAGCACAATTGATCCGCTATGAATGAATTCCTTCCTGTTCACAGTCCCCACCCGTACCTACAGGCAACCACCCTCCTGAATTTATCTTTAACCATTCTGTTTTTTTTTTTTTTTTGAGATAGGGTTTGGCACTATTGCCAAGGCTGGAGTGCAGTGACATGATCATAGCTTGCTGCAGCCTCAAACTCCTGGGCTCAAGGGATCCTCCTGCCTCAGCCTCCTAAAGTGCTGCGATTACAGGCATGAGCCACCATACCTGGTCGCATTCTCATCCTTTAAAAGAAAATAGTACTAAATGGTATCATACCATGTGAATTCATATTCAACTTTTTCTCATTCAACACTGTGGAGTCAGGTGCAGTAGTGCTTGCATCTGTACTCAGCTACTCAGGAGGCTGAGGTGGATCACTTGAGCCCAAGATTTTGTGGCCAGCCTGGGGAACATAGTAAGCCCCATTTCAAAAACAATCCCACAGTTTGCAAAATTCATTTATGTTGATGTATGCACCTAATGTATTCATTTTTACTAACTTATGGTATTCTACTGCATAACTGTGTAGATTATCGATTCTGCCATAGATGGCATTTTGGTTGCTTCTCCCCCAGACCCCAACTACCACTAGAAGCAACGTTGCACTGAACATTCTTGTCTTTGCACGCATAGGCAAAGTACTCTAGAGCACATACCAAGAGTGGAATTGCTAAGTTATAGAGTATCTTTGCTAGAAATTGCTAAGTGGCCATCCAAAGTTAGTGAATGAGTGTACACTCCTACTGGCAGTGCAAGAGAGTTCTGCTCTGCTCACAAATCCACATCCTTATTAAGTTTGGTGAAGACAGATTTTTAAGTTTTTGCCGATCTGTTAAGTGTAACATGGTATGTCCTTAGTTTTAATTTGCATTGCTGCTCAATACTTGTTGCAAAAATGAATAAAAAATGTTCCACTCATTACCTCTGGGATTTGAGGATCTGTCCCAATTCCTAGGTCCCATATCTAGACTCCAACATCTGTATTACTTTTGGCTTTCAAAACTGGCCTTCTACTCAGACTTTCTTTTTCCATCTTCACGTTTCTGTTGTGATCCTAGTAATCCTTTGCTTAGCTGGTTTTGAAGCCTTCAAGTCAATCTCAGCCTCACTCCTTCGCCTGAAAACAGTAGCTAGCAAAGTATACGGTAAGCTATAAAAAGCACCCGGATCTAAGGTGTAACCAGTCACTAAGGGCTGCCAGTTTTTCCTCTGTCAATTGTTTCAGTTCTTCCTTCCTTTCCCCTTCCATCAGGTTAATCCTGCTGTCACCTCGCTCACTGGTTCTTGCAATAAGCCAGACTGAGCTGGATAGAACCGCCATGGTCCTCAGTGTTGTCTGTAGGGGACCTCATTGTCTGAGGCTGTCAGGGCTCTGTCAGGAGGAGACCCCTGGTGCCTTCTGAGCCCTACTAGGAGAGGATTCTAGGAGAGTAGGACGCCTTGCACATAGTAAGTACTAAGTCAATGTTACTTACCAGTAAATGAAGAGGCATGGGAAATTGTTATTATTTTTGAGACGGAGTTTCGCTCTGTCGCCCAGCCTGGAGTGCAGTGGCACGATCTCGGCTCACTGCAAGCTCTGCCTCACGGGTTCACGCTATTCTCCTGCCTCAGCCTCCAGGGAAATTCTTAATCAGAAAATATGTCTTCAATTTTTGTTTTAAAAGAGAACTGGCAGGAGCTCCAAATACACTAAAGCTCCAGTCTGAAATGACAGTCCCTGAGCATTCAATCTTTGGTCTAAGAAGCACAGAAATGTAATGCAAACCAGACACGGTTTTTTTAAGTGATTTTCTGCACACACACACACACACACACACACACACACAAAGTAAAAAGATCTAGTCATAACGTGTGCACCTGCAGTTCCAGCTACTGGGGAGGGTGAGGCAGGAGGATCACTAGAGGGCAGGAGTTCGAGACTAGCCTGGGCAACATAGCAAGACACCCACCCCCAGTCCCCCCCGGAAAAAAAGAATAAAAAAGGTAAAAATAATTTTAAAAAGAGTAAAAGGAATGTAAAAATAATTTTAATGCATTTTATTTAATCCAATACATTAAAAATGTTACCTAACATGCAAACAGTATACAAATTATTTTATACGACGTCTTTGGAATCCTGTATTTTACACGTAAAGCGCATCTCACTCCGGACTAGCCAGGTTTCAAGCACGTGATAGCCGCACAAGGCTGGAACCCAGGCCTGGGGAATTAATTCTTGTCCTCGGTGCTCAAACCATTCTTTCCTTCAAGCCTGGCCTAATCCCCAGTCTCTCTCATCTCTTCGAATACGCTCCGCGGTTATGCCCCTCACCTCACTGCACTGCAAATATTTCGTCCACTGAGTATTTGCTGATCCTCACTCAGTGCCGGGTGACCCAGCTTGACCAGCACCCGCAGCCGCCCTGCCACTGTTGGGCCGGGTATGGTGTGTCTGGCTTCCCTCTGTTCTGGGCCGGCTCCGAAACGCGCTCAAGAGAAATCGGAATCAGACACGGGGCAGTTCAGCTTTGGAAATGAGGAGCTCGAGGCTCCTAGGAGTCCGTTGCGGGCAGGTGGGCGCCGCTGTTGTGTCGGGAGAGCCAGGAGCGACAGACTCAAACTCAGAAACCCAACCACCTCTGCTCCCTCCGCGATGCGTGTAACGTGCGTTGCGCGGCGTCGCCCTTTAATAACGACGGGCGCTCGGAGTGCTGCGTCACTCGCCACCTGGGACTTAGGCGGGACTTCCGGGCGCGCGTAGGCACAACTTCCGGAAGGAGGCGGAAGAGCTTCTCGGCTCTACGCTCTGGAGTCCCGGGAGCAGTGAGGGGCCACCCGGGGCACAGGAAAGGGCCGCTGGGGGAGGGCCGGGTGCACTCGGGGTGTCTGGGCCGCGGGTCTGAGGGATGAGGAGGGGCCATGGCCAGCGACGGGGCCAGGAAGCAATTCTGGAAGCGCAGCAACAGCAAGCTCCCGGGCAGGTGGGTGTGCCGGGGAGGGCCAGGTCGGGGTCAGGGGTCAGAGGTCAGGTGGCCGCGTTGGCCTCCTGGGCTGCGGGTGGAGTCGGGGGTCTGGAGAGGGCAACTTGGACTCTGAGGAGACTGCTGGATGGTGTGACGGACGTTGGGGGGCTCGGAGGTCGGAGCGTGGGGTCTGGGGGTGACAGTGGCTGCACGTAGGATCGAGGCTTGCAAGGACGAGGAGGAGCTATTGGCGTTTTTCCTGACACTGGCAGGCTTCTTTCCGAGAAACTCCTGGGCTCCCTGGGGAGGCTGGAAGGAACTGATTCGGGTCATGCTGTGAAGTTTGGTGGAGTCCGGAAGCTGGCCGGGCTGAGGCCCCGTCTGCTGGGTGGATCAGTTTCTGCAGAGGGTGTGGTGTTTTTGACCCACTTGATTTGCCTGTGGTCTCTTGAGGGCTGCGGCTCTTGCTTGAGCATAGAAGAGGACTAGAGTTTCCCTGTGAGTTTCCATGTTTCTGCTTGCTGGTCTCAAAACCACCTCCTGTATTGTGTTAGCAGGAAGTTTTTTTTTTTTTTTTTTTTTTTTTTTTCGGCTGGAATGATCTGGGTACACCCTAGATGCTATTACAGCTCCAGAGCTCCAGAGTCCTTGTCTGATTGCTGTGGCGCTGAGCTCTGCCAGGGCCCTAGGGAATGAGACATTACGTGGAGGGTACCTAGGATAAAATCAGCCACTGGTGAAAACAGATCAGAGATAAGCAAACGTCAAGATTTCAGAACATAGTTCTGTTCCAAAGCTGAAGTCTGGAATGCTGAAAATTATGAATTGTGTTACGAAGATAAGTCTGAGTAGAATCATTCATAAACACAGTAAAATGGTTTGTACTCCTGTTTCATAATAAATATTATTGTTTGAGTGTTTGAATGATAAACTTTGGAATTTACTGCATCCAGTTAGAAAAGTTTACTTTTGGCCGGGTGTGGCGGCTCATGCCTGTAATCCCAGCACTTTGGGAGGTCGAGGTGGACAGATCACCTGAGGTCAGGAGTTTGAGACCAGCCTGACCAACATGGAGAAACCTAGTCTCTACTAAAAATACAAAATTAGCTGGGCATGGTGGCACATGCCTGTAATCCTGGCTACTTGGGAGGCTGAGGCAGGAGAATCACTTGAACCTGGGAGGTGGAGGTTGCAGTGAGCCGAGATGGTTCCATTGCACTCCATCCTGGGCAATAAGAGCGAAACTCTGTCTCAAAAAAAAAAAGGAAAGTTTACTTTTACGAGTGATCTGGGGGTTAGCAGAGTGAGTTACTGACAGCTCAGACAGTGGCTTTGAGAATGAAGGGAGTCATCAAAGGTGGCAGGAGACCCTATTGGACTCCACAGGACCGTGCTTGATTCGAGAACAGTAAGAGCTTTCAACAAAACCAGTGTCAGGGTCCAAGGTGAGTGAAGATTCTGGAATGGTGGTGGATAGGAGGTCCTGGTAGTGACAGGAACAAATGCTGTAGAACATAGAGTCCAGGGAAGAGGAGCCACATGACAGTGTAACTTTTATGTGTTACTTTTAGGTCTTAAGGTTTTGGTTCCTCATCAGTCTAAACTCTAATTCTTAATCAGCTTAGATGTAAGAATAACAGAGCTGCTGTGTGGAGTTACAGCAGTGACTCAACCTTTGGATTGAAGGCTGTGACTCTTGGTAATTTGTCCTTATACTGAGTTGAATTTATGTCCATCTGGAACCCATGGATGTGACATTTGGAAATAGGGTTTTTGCACAAGTAATCAAGGTAAAATGAGGTCATACTGGATGAGGGTGGGCCTTAGTTCGTCAACTAGTATTTTTATAAAAAGAGGGAAATTTGAATACAGAGAGAGACACACAGGGAAATGGCCCTGTGGAGACAGAAACAGAGATTGGAATAGTACATTTACAAGCCAAGGAAAGCCAGGGGTTGCTGGCAGCCACCAGAAGCTAGAAGAGGCAAGGAAGGATGCTCACCTAGAGACTTGACAGAGAGCATGGCCCTGCAGATGACCACTTGATTTTGGGTTTTTGGCGTTTAAAACTGAGAGAGAATAAGTGTCTGTTGTGTTAAGCCATTCAGTTGGTGGTAATTTGTTATGGCAGCCACAGGAGACTAATACAGGCTCCAGCTTTCTTCTGTGTGAACCTGAAATACCGAACACCAGCTTTCCTTTTCCTCTGACTTTGATGCTATTCTGTGTCTTAGGCACTTTTGAGAGCAGCTTCTGTATTACCTTTGTGAAGTTGGAGTCTTGGAGAGTTCGAGGCTGTCACTGAAGAGGGCAGAAGAAGAAGGAGAGGTTGGGTGCACCAGGAAGGCCTGTGAAGCCTCTGTGTCTCCCATCCGTCTTGTGGCTCAAGCCTCTGGCAGTGCTGCTCTTTCAGGTGGCAGGCTGGAAC
Organism: Pan paniscus; assembly: GCF_029289425.2. Lineage (NCBI taxonomy): Eukaryota > Metazoa > Chordata > Mammalia > Primates > Hominidae > Pan > Pan paniscus. The sequence goes on from NC_085927.1 coordinate 56,608,634, forward strand.
TCTTCCCTGAAGGAGGAGTCACAGAGGGGTGCCCGTTTTCCTATCAGTAGTGGTGATTGGTCACTAGCTGCATATTTATTTAGTCCACACCTATGCAAGCACAGTGCTAGTGGAGATCCTAGCCAGGTTCCTGTGGCTTTGGCAGCTCTTTCAATTGTTTCCCATGATTGTTTTCTTTCTTTTTTTGTTTTTGTTTTTTTTGAGATGGAGTCTCACTGTGTTGCCCAGGCTGGAGTGCAGTGGTGTGATCTTGGCTCACTGCAACCTCTGCCTCCCAGGTTCAAGTGATTCTCCTGTCTCAGCCTCCCAAGTAGCTGGGATTACAGGCGCCCACCACCACGCCTATCTGTTTTTTTGTATTTTTAGTAGAGATGGGGTTTCGCCATGTCGGCCAGGCTAGTCTCGAACTCCTGACCTCAGGTGATCCATCCACCTCAGCCTCCCAAAGTGCTGGGATTACAGGCGTGAGCCTCCATGCCTGGCCTTGTTTTCCTCCTTTTTTTTTTTTTTTCTGAGACAAGAGTCTCTCTCTGTAGTCCAGGCTGGAGTGCAGTGGCATGATCTCAGCTCACTGCTACCTCCACCTCCTGGGTCCCGGTTGAAGCAGTTCTCCTGCCTCAGCCTCCTGAGTAGGTGGGATTATAGGCACTGGCCACCACGCCCAGCTAATTTGTGTGTGTGTGTGTGTGTGTGTGTGTGTATGTGTATGTATGTATATATTTTTTTTGAGACGGAGTCTCACTCTGTTGTCCAGGCTGGAGTGCAGTGGTGCGATCTCGGCTCACTGCAAGCTCCGCCTCCCGGGTTCACGCCATTTTCCTGCCTCAGCCTCCCGAGTAGCTGGGACTACAGGTGCCTGCCACCACACCTGGCTAATTTTTTATATTTTTGGTAGAGACGGGGTTTCACCGTGCTAGCCAGGATGGTCTCGATCTCCTGACCTTGTGATCCTCCTGCCTCGGTCTCCCAACGTGCTGGGATTACAGGCGTCAGCCACTGTGCCCGGCAATTTTTATATTTTTAGTAGAGATGGGGTTTCACCATGTTGGCCAGGCTGGTCTTGAACTCCTGATCTTGTGATCCACCAGCTTCGGCCTCCCAAAGTTCTGGGATTACAGGCGTGAGCCACCACACCCAGCCTTGTTTTCCTCTTTGTTTTTGAGTGCAGCCCTCATCTCAAGGAAACTCAGGAGGAAGACTACACCCACTGTACAATACAAGACTAGTAAGGGATCTTTCAGATAGTTCAACTCTTTTTTATTTTTGAGATGGAGTCTTGCTCTATCGCCCAGACTGGAGTGCAGTGGTGTGATCTAGACTCACTGCAATCACTGCCTCCCGGGTTCAAGTGATTTTCCTGCCTCTGCTGCCAAAGTAACTGGGATTACAGGCGCCCACCACTATGCCCAGCTAATTTTTTTGTATTTTTAGTAGAGATGTGGTTTCACCATGTTGGTGTGGATGGTCTCGATCTCTTGACCTCATGATCCGCCCGCCTTGGCCTCCCCAAGTGCTGAGATTCCAGGCATGAGCCACCGTGCGCGGCCCACACCTCCTGTTTTTATGCAGCCTGAACTAAAGTCCCCCTTTTTTGCATCAAACTCAGTGTTGTTGGTGCCTCTGACTTCCTGTTCTCCCTGGTATGTGCTTGCTTTCACTAGTGAGATCCACAGGTTTAGGAAAAGTATCTTTGTCATTCTTGCATTGTCAGTACCGATACATGGTGTTTATTCCGAACTATCTCCTCGATTAGCCTGGAGAGTGAGTGGTTTGGCCAGGGTTATAACTGCAGGAGAGGTGGTCTTGCTGGTAGACCCTCGGTTTATGCACACCCTGGTCCTTAGGTTGCATATTTGGCTGATGCTTTCCTAGAAACTTTGTTTCTGGATGAGCCAGGATGTGTGGTGTAGTAGATAGACCCTCCTAGTCAGAGGACTAGGAGTTGGTGGTCCAGATTTTAACTTTCTTTTTCCGGTAGTGGTCTTCACCAAGTTACCTCTGGGGCCATCAGTGTCTGTATGTGTAGCACAAAGCGGTTGAGTTTGGTTTAAGTAGCTATGGCAAATGGGGAGATATCTTTGGCTTGGCACGATTCTCTTTGAGGAGAAAAGAATGGGCTTCTTGGACCAGTTTTGAGAATTTGATGATTTGCTGATCCAGCAAATATGTATTCAACCCATAGTATGTGTTAGGAACAGCCCCAGGTGCTGGAGATAATATTAGTGAACAAAATAGACCTAGATCTCTGCTCTCCCAGAGCTTACAGTGCAGCAGGAGAGCCGGGTATAAATAACATAGCTCAGTTAAATGGAGTTAACTGTTGGAAGGTGACAGCTGCTATCAAAACAATGCTGGGAAAGAGGACTAGGTGGCTTAGTGGCAGGTGTGGTGGTGAGAAGGAGCCCTTCGCTGAGGTGACATTTGAGGAAAGATTTGCACGAGGTGAGGGAACAGGCCAACCAGGAGGCTGGGGAAGAGCGGTCTGGGCAGAGGAGTGAGCAGGTGCAGAGGACTCCCAGACCGATGCTGGCGTGCTTGAGGAGACGAGCTGGGGCCAGGGTGGGTCTGGCCGAGAGAAGGGGAGAGTCGTGGGGTGCGTCATGAAGGGTGGTGGGGTAGGGCCTCATGACCACAGTGAAGACATGGACTGTTCTTTGATTCTGGCTGAATGGGGAACCTTTGGAGGGCTTTGAGCAGAGGAGTGGCATGGTCTGCATTAGGTTTAATGGGATATCTTTGGCTGCTGTACTGAAGACAGATTGGAGGCTTTGGGAGTCGGGGCAAGGGCAGAAGCAGGGAGACCAGGAGGCCAGGGTGCCGCAGCATCCAGTGGTCACTGGTGGTGGCGGCTTGCACCTGAGTGGAAGCTGTGGTGGTGGCAAGAAATGGTAAGTGATAAGAATCCAAAGGTTTGGCCGGGCGCAGTGGCTCACGCCCATAATCCCAGCACTTTGGGAGGCCGAGGTGGGTGGATCACTTGGGGTCAGGAGTTTGAGACCAGCCTGGCCAACATGGTGAAACCCCGTCTCTACTAAAAATGCAAAAGTTAGCCAGGCATGGTGGCTGGCGCCTGTAATCCCAGCTGCTCGGGAGGCTGAGGCAGGAGAATCGCTTGAACACAGGAGGCAGAGGTTGCAGTGAGCCAAGATCGCGCCACCGCACCGCAGCCTGGGCAACAGAGCGAGACTCTGTCTCAAAAAAAAAAAAAAATAGAATCTGAAGGTTCAGTCTCTGACTGTCTGGGCTGGTTCTTTCCTGGGCCGCTGACTCTCTTGGCTCCTGAAGGGCTGTTGCTTTCCGCAGTTGCAGTTGGAATTCTCGCCACACTTCACTTTAAAAATGCCAAGACAAAATCACAGCACACTGGGCTTGAGAACACAGGCAGTCTTTCAGTGTGGGTCTGATGTTTGCTATTTTAGCTCAGCTCCGCCTGGCAGGGTGTGGTCTGCTGACAGAGGGTATGCAGGCAGCTGGGGTATGTGGAGTGTGACGTTTGGAAGTGGCATGGTGGTGGCTGGGCGCTCTGGCTCATGCCTGTCATCTCAGCACTTTGGGGGGCCCAGGCGGGTGGATCACCTGAGGTCAGCAGTTTGAGACCAGCCTGACCAACATGGTGAAACCCCGTCTCTACTAAAAATACAAAAAATAGCTGGACATTGTGGCGGGCACCTATAATCCCAGCTACTCAGGAGGCTGAAGCAGGAGAATCATTTGAATCTGGGAGGTGGAGGTTGCAGTGAGCTGAGATCGCGTCACTGCACTCTAGCCTGGGCGACGGCGACACTGTCTCAAAAAAAAAAAAAAAGAAAGTGTTATGGTAGCAAGAAAGGCCCAAATTGAGCATGGCAAGGATGTGAGTGCTGGGATAAAGCTGGAGCAGAAGAGGGTTCTTAGTGATGTGGCTCTGACAGCCTTCAGCTTACATTGCCAGAGCCACAAGATGTCTGTGAGCAAATCAGACAGTCGGCTGAATAGGCCACAGTCCGTCCTCAGCCGAAGGAGAGGCACTGTTGGGGATGATGAATTCATTTGGAAAACGTTTACGAGCTCCTCTCCTGTGCCAGGTGCTGTGGTGCGTGCTGAGCAAGCCATGTGGCTCTTCGCGGCTGGATGCCTGCCCCGTGAACACATGCGCACAGACTGCAGTGCTGGGCAGGTGGCAGTCCCGGGACCCTGGCAGAGTAGCAAGGCCCTCACTGGGTGGAATGCTCATGTCCTCCTTACACAGGTCCCGCTTCCGACGAGACCTGGCTGTACAGCAGGAACCGATCTGGCTGCTGAGGTCAGGGGAGGGTGTATCGGAGCGGGGAGCGCTTGACTGGGGAGGAGGGGCATGGAGGGTGGGGAGGAGGGGCATGGAGGGTGGTGAGCAGGCACCGGAGCTGCTTCCAAGGCCATGGTGAAGATCTGAGCTGTGGTCCTAAGAGCCATGAGAGAGTGTTGAAGGGTTTTAAACAGGGAGGGGTGTGATACTGTGACACTGTTCGTCATCCTTGAAGAGAGGGCGAGAGAGGAAACTGGTGGGCTTCTGAGGAGGCCGAGGCCAGATGCTGTGGGGTTGGAGAGGAGTGGGCATGTTCAGGGTACACATGGCACACTCAGGATTCACTGATGGGCGGGGTGCTGGGGGTCGAGGTGATCTCCAGGGTGCTGGCCTGAGGGGATGGGAGTGTGGTAGGCAGAATACTGGCCCCCTAAAAGTGTCCTCATCCTCATCCCTGACCCCTGTGAATATGTTCTGTTACATGGCAGAGGGGAATTAAGGTCGCTAATCAGCTGACCTGAAATGGGGGAATTGTCCTGTTACCTGGTGGGCCCAGTGTAACCTCACGAGCTTTTGGACGTGGTCAGAGACATGGTGTGGGATGGACTCCACCCACAGCGGCTGGCTTTGCAGATGGAGGAGGCAGCCACCAGGAATGTGGCGCGGCTTCTAGAAGCTGCGAAAGGCCTTCTGCGGATGGCTAACAGGAGAGCAAGTCCTTGCTCCTGCATCTGCCAGGAGCTGAATTCTGCTGCCAACCGGAGTGAGCAGGAAAGGGGTTCTCCCTTCGAGCCTCCCGGAAGGGGCACAGCTGGCTGACGCCTGGACTTCAGTGTGATGAGACCCATGCCGGATTTCTGACCTTCAGAACTTCGAGATAGTGAATGCATGTTTTAAGCTGTGGTAATTTGTTACAGCAGCTGTGAAGAGTTGGGGACTGTGCCGAGGGATGTCTGACAGGGAATGGCAGGTGGCCCAGCACCTCCCTCAGCAGAGTCCTGCACTTGGATGTGGGCAGGAGTACCTTGGTCAGCGGCCTTGGGGGTGGTCACTGGGTAACCTCCACAAAGTGTGTTTAAACCCAGGGGACTGAAGTCAGCTCGGAGGGTTCTTCCTATGTCCTATGTCCTGCTCAGGCCTAGGAACCAAATAGAGCCCTGCCTCTTTCCTCAGAATGTTGGCTGCTGCTTCTGGCCGCCTTGCTTTCTTGTGTTTTTTGTAAATCTGTATTGCCTTTTGCTTATGTTTTGAAGAGATTGTTTATTGGGTAAGAACCCTCAGTCCTGTTTTCCATGCAGAGGGAAGCCCCGGAGTCTTGTTCCGGCAGTGATTGTGTGTTCCCCGCCAGTTGGGTTTCTCTTCTTGTTTGTGAGTGGAGATGACCTTCCTGTGACGGGGGCCGCGGAAGAGCTGGTGGGTGAGATTTTGCTGTAGGTGCAGTTCCTTTTCTTGTTCCTTTCAGCGGTTACTTTCCATGTTATTAAATGTCTTACTTTGTCCAGAAACACTTTGAAAAATAAATTGAATGTGAATCATATTTCCTTTCTCTTACATATTCGTCTGATAGAGTAAATCTGGACTCTGGGTTAATTTTAAATGAAGACAAAAATGATTGATCCCTGACAATTTTGGATTATTTATTTATTTGTTTCTTAAGTAACAAGAGCAGGAGGAAGTACCCCATCGCCTCCAAGTGTTTTTGAGGAACCATGGGATTCCTCATGGAATTAAGGAGAACAAGTCTTCGGAGACCACTTGTCTGTTTTTCTTTCTCTTTTTCTTTTTAATTTTTTATTTCTATAGATTACTGGGGAACAGGTGGTGTTTGGTTACATGAGTAAGTTCCTTAGTGGTGATTTGTGAGATTTGGGTGCACCCGAGCAGTATACACTGAACCCAGTCTTTTATCCCTCACCCTCTTCCCATCCTTTTCCTCTGAGTCCCTGAAGTCCATTGTGTCATTCTTATGACTTTGCATCCTCATGGCTTAGGTCCTACTTACTATTTTTTTTTTTTTTGAGATGGAGTCTTGCTCTGTTGCCCAGGCTGGAGTGGAGTGGCGCGATCTCAGCTCATTGCAACCTCTGTCTCCCGGGTTCAGGCGATTCTCCTGTCTCAGCCTCCCGAGTGGCTGGGATTATAGGCACATGCCACCATGCCCGCCTAATTTTTGTATTTTTAGTAGAGATGGGGTTTCACCATGTTGGCCAGGCTGGTCTTGAACTCCTGACCTCAAGTGATCCACCCGCCTCGGCCTCCCAGAGTGCTGAGATTACAGGCGTGAACCACCATGCCTAGCCGTTAGCTCCCACTTATGAGTGAGAACAGGTAATGTTTGGTTTTCCATTCCTGGGTTACTTTACCCAGAATTGTTGTCTCCAATCTCATCCAGGTCTCTGCGAATGCCAGTAATTCATTCCTTTTTATGGCTAAGTAGTATTCCATCGTATATATACATATATACACACATATACATATATATGTATACACACATATACATATATATGTATACACACATATACATATATATGTATACACACATATACATATATATGTATACACACATATACATATATATGTATACACACATATACATATATATGTATACACACATATACATATATATGTATACACACATATACATATATATGTATACACACATATACATATATATGTATACACACATATACATATATATGTATACACACATATACATATATATGTATACACACATATACATATATATGTATACACACATATACATATATATGTATACACACATATACATATATATGTATACACACATATACATATATATGTATACACACATATACATATATATGTATACACACATATACATATATATGTATACACACATATACATATATATGTATACACACATATACATATATATGTATACACACATATACATATATATGTATACACACATATACATATATATGTATACACACATATACATATATATGTATACACACATATACATATATATGTATACACACATATACATATATATGTATACACACATATACATATATATGTATACACAAACACACATGCACCGCACCTTTTTTTTTTTTTTTTTTTTTGAGATGGGAGTCTCACTCTATCACCAGGCTGGAGTGCAGTGGTGTGATCTTGGCTCACTGCAACCTCTGTCTCCTGGGTTCAAGCGATTCTCCTGCTTCAGCCTCCTGAGTAGCTGGGATTACAGGTGCTCACCACCATGCCCAGCTAATTTTTGTATTTTTACCATGTTGGCCAGGATGATCTCCATCTCCTGACCTCCTGATCCTCCCGCCTTGGCCTCCCAAAGTGCAGGGATTGCAGGCATGAGCCACTGCATGTGGCCACACCACACTTCCTTTATCCACTTGTTGATGGATGGGCATTTGCATTGAAAAGAAGTCATCTCTGTTTTTCTTTCCCTGAATGGCCACAGTGTAGCATGGCCTGCCTGCGGCCAGGACAAGGGCAGTGCTCACTTGCAGGGGCCTGTCCTGGCTCTGTGGCCTGAGAGTGACACCTGCCCCTCCTTTCCTTCTCTGGCAGGCTCAGCGTCTCTGCCTCTCCTCAGCTCAGCCCTTCACCCCCTGAACACAGGCCGTGGAGATCTGCATCGTGCAGTGCTTCTAGGTGCAGTGGGGAGCCCAGGAACAGGAGCCCGTGTCCTGTCACAGGGTGGGGAATGTCACCGTGCTTGGCCCTGGGAGCACAAGATGACCCACCTCGTAGTTCTTTTTCCTGAGGAGTCGGGGAGCGTGTCTGTGTGCGGAGCAGGCTCAGAGCAGGTGTTCCCTGCAGCACTCAGAACTGAGGTGGCTGGGGCCTTGGTGTCACACCTCACGCTAGGGATTGTCTGTGGAGTGCTTCCCTTGGGCTAGGCACTTATTTTTATTTTTTTTGGAGATGGAGTCTCGCTCTGTTACCCAGGCTGGAATACAATGGTGCCATCTCAGCTCACTGTAACCTCTGCCTCCCGGGTTCAAGCAGTTCTCCTGCCTCAGCCTCCCCAGTAGCTGGGGCTACAGGCTCATGCCGCCACACCCAGCTCATTTTTGTGTGTGTGTGTTTTAGTAGAGATGGGGTTTCACCGTGTTGGCCAGGCTGGTCCCGAACTCCTGACCTCAGGTGATCCGCCCACCTTGGCCTCCCAAAGTGCTGGGATTACAGGTGTGAGCCACTGCACCCGGCGGGCTAGGCACTGTACATGCAACCACCCGTGTAGTCCTCATAGCAGCTGGGGGTGGTACCGTGTGGTCCCTATTTTACAAATGAGGAAACTCAGAAGCTGAGCTACGTGCTCAAAGCCACACAGCTTATAAGTGGCAAAGCTGGGGTTTGAACTTTAGAAGTCTGTGCCCTTACCCATCACAGCCTCATCCTTATCTCCTCCATTCCCTAGGGGACTTAACAGGTGTTGAAATTATTACAGAGAAAGCTGACTCACTCACCAGGAATCTGATCCTGCTGTGGGCTGGCTTGGGTGGAGGTGTTCCTCCCGCCCCCGCACCCATCCTCCTGTTTGAACTCAGGCTGCTGCCTGCTGGGCCTGCCTGCCCTTGGAGCCCTGCTGAGCTCAGCCTGAGGCCTGGCTCCTCCAGGCTGGGGGAAAACCACGCTCGCTGTGCTCGGCAGCGGGGATTCTTCTGGAGTGAGGTGAGCAGCTTGTTCTAGGTCCCCCCTGGTGTTCTCTTTGCAGACAAGAGGCAGAGGTATCAGGAGGCCCAGAGGGAACAGGGCTGCCTGGGCTCTTCCCATTTCTGGGCCCCGTGCTGTGGGGAACTTTCATTTTGAGTATCCCCAGACTTTTTGTTCCCCCTTTCTGAAATGTTTCCTCTTTTCTGGTGATAAACATGGAAATTCCACCCCGAGTGCTGCGGTTCATGAAGGGGCACGTAGGCCCTGTGAGTCCAGTTGCTTAGAATACCTGTGGGTTTCCTTATTGAGTAGGAAGTAGAGGCTGAGAACGTCTGTGTTGTTACTGATGGCAGCCCCCCGGGGCAGGGCCAGGCATTGCTGGGCGCGCTCTCCTCCCTGAGTCTGCCTTCCCGGAACGGCCTGCAGTGGGGAAGGTGGGCCTCTGCTGAAGGCCCCGAGCTCCTAGGGGAATGGGTTCACCTTCAGGCCCATCCAAGGCAGAGCCCTTTCCGGCTTCGGGGCCCCTGATATTTCTGGGCCCCCGACTGCATCCGCTCTGTTCCCACGGGTCCCTCCTGGGTGTTCTTGCTCATGCTTGGGTTCATTTGAGCGCTGCCTCGCCCTCCGCCATCCTCTTCCTTCTCATGTGCGCTGTGTGCACTGGAGCCCGGCCGATGCTGATAGAATTTTTAAGTGTGCCGTGCAGCTTTCTGCACCTGGGCCTCTACTCCTTGCTGTGCTGGTTTGAAATGGGCCTTCTTTTATCAAACATTTTTACTAAACTAAAAAATAAAATAGGCTTGCTGGCTCTAAGGCTTTCACCTAGATGAGGCGAGTGATGTTTATTGCAGTCGTCTGGATGAGCTCCTGATCCTTGGCTGAAAGCCATCAGTGGCTCGGGATGTGTGGAGAGGACAGGGCAGAGGACCCGGTCTTGGAAAGGGGGTGGGTCCCTTGGTGTCACTGTGGCTCTCTTAGGGGTGGCAGCTCCTCTGCGAGGGCTTGGTGCACCCGCCGCCCTTGGTTTCACGTGAATGTGTTTGTGGCGGGGAGGCCAGCGAGTTGCCTGGGACTCCCTACATTATGCTGTTGGGGTCGGGAGTCAAGAGGAGATCTGGCCTTGCTTCTTTCCGAATACGGAAGGGATCGGGGAGGAAGAAAGGTTCAGAGACAGTCATAGTTTTATAGAATCTATGACTATTTTCCTGCTCACGTCTGGGGCCTTGGGAGTTGCTTTTTCGGGGTGGAGGAAGAGCACAGAGCGCCACCTCTTCTGGTTTGAGACTGGGTCTGGCTGCTGCCGAGTTCTCAGGTTTATTGATGGTGCAGTAGGTGATTCCTGCGCGGCCACAGCTGCCTCCTGGAAGGGCTGGTAGAGGGTTGTTGGCTGTGGGCCGCATTTGTTTTCTCTTAGAATTAATCTCTATATTGAGTTAGTTTTGTGTTCCAAAACCAGTCACTAGAGCCACCGTAACAGCTTGTGCATCAGCCAGATGTGCCTGCCTCAGCAGTCATGCTTTTAAATAGCTGAGAGAAAAGGCCACCTTTACAGCAGCTCACTAGCTTTTAAGAGGGTGTCACCTAGCTGGGTTTTGTCGTGAGAGAATGTGCTGTATTCTTGGAACTTAATTCCTTCAAAGATATGGGGTGCCTTTAAAATGGGTAATCATTCACACATGCGCACAGTGAGGAAGAGAACTAAATGGAACAAGCAGTTACGGGATGCGCTCTGTTTGCACACGAGGCCCTGGGGCATGTGCAAAGGTGAGCCTGGTGTTACTCCTGCTACCGAGGGACTTCCGTTTGCTGAGGGAGACAGACCAGCCAGGAGCTTCTGCCGCAAGGATGCTGGTGCCAAGCAGGCCACGGAGGGGCCAGGAAGCCCTGTGGCAGTATGGGCAAGGAAAGGGGAGTTTTCACTGAGGACATGAGATGACATTAAAGTGGACTTTGAAGGTTACCTGGGGTGTGGGGCGTGTTCTGTAGTCAGGGGCTGGGACAAGGCCTTCTTGGCACAGGGTGGCTGGAACACAGCCTGAGTGAGGAGGAGTACAGGGTGTGTTTGGGAGCCTGGCGGGTCGCTGGCTACCTGAGAACAGAGGTGTGCGTGGAAGTAGTGGGCACAGCTGCGGCTGTGTGGTGGGATGGTGTGCGTGGAAGCAGTGGGCACAGTTGTGGCTGCGTGGTGGGGTGGTGTGGATGGAAGGAATGGGCACAGCTGCGGCTGCGTGGTGGGATGGGAGGTGAGGGTCAGTGTTCAGGATGGTGGCTGCAGGAGTTTTGGCTTGAGGCTCTTTTGTGTTTGGAGTAGGGAAGGTTTCTGAGCAGGAGTGACCTGATCAGACCTCCTGCTACTGTTTATTGACCTCTTGCTGTGTGCCAGAGGCAGAGGCTCAGGTCAAGGAACTGGCCTGAGATTGCACGGGTAGGACAAGACCAGCCAGGATGTCGGGTGAGAACCATGGCCGTGGGGAGGAGAGAGAGAGGAAGGGGACTGTCAGGAAGAGCTTGCAATTCAGTTAGTTCAGTAGATATTCAAAACGGACCCTGTGCCACACTTTGCAAAAGGTGGGAAAAAAGAGCCCTCCCGAGAGGGGATGTGTGAGCCGAGAGGGGCAGGAGGACACTGCACAGGCCTCATGGGACCTGAAGGCATACGAGTTCTTCCCCAAGGCCTGTAGGAAGACCTTGAAGGATGTTCAGCTGGGGAGTGACCCATCCTCTGATGGGCACAGGACGACAGAGCTGAGGCCAAACCCTGGGGCAGCCGGTGCAACTGTCATGTTCTTCTCAGGAGCAGGGGATGGGTCAGGGCCAGGGCTGATGGACAGAGAAGAGAGATGTGTGGGAGGTTTCCAAGGTGACCTAGAGTATGTGGAGACGTGGGTGGGTGGTGTGCTTCAGGGAGGAGACGAGGCTGACCCTCATGTTGGTGGGTGGCAGTTCTGGAGGTGGTCACAGGAGATACATGGTCAGAATGAGAGAAAATGGAGCCCTGATTTAAGTTAGTGGAACAGAGGGTTTTCGATGCCAGGACATGGGCCAGTGAGAGCCAGGGGCCACCAGAAGAGGGCTCGAGGGAGAGGTACGAGGCAGGGACGAGCACATTGTCTATTTTTGTGTGACTGGTAGAGAGTGATGTTGTCCAAGGGTGGGGACCAAAGAGTGGGTGTGAGGAGTGGCCGGTGGGGCACAGCTGATTTTTTGGGGAACCCGTTGACCTGAGGTGGTGGATTCGTGGCTGAGAGTTGGCAGTGGTTTTGCTTGGAGGCACGTGTTTGAGAACCGTTTACTCGGGTGGAGGAAGTCAGGAGAGAGCATAATTTTTCATATGAGAAGGAAGGAGGACTGAGGACTCGGCTTTGGGGAGCAGAGTTGGGAACACACAGAAGAGTCTGGGGCATGCAGAGAGGCTGGCAGGAGGCAGAGGAGGGAGCAAGAAGAAAGAGCTCAGTGTGGTGAGTCCCAAGGGGAAGCTGGGCAGGGCCAGGATTGAGTGAGAAGCAGCAAGAAGGAGAGAGGGGAAATGGGCCTCGGTGATGGCTGGCTGCCAGGGTGGCGGAGCTGCTCCGAAAGTCATGCATCACTTAGCGACGGGGACGCCTTCTGAGACATGCGTCCTTAGGTGATTTGGTCCCTGTGTGAACATCACAGAGCACATTTATACAAACCCAGGTAGAGTTAGCGCAGTGTCGCCTGCTGCACACCTAGGCTATATGGCACCGTCTGTTGCTCCGAGGCTATGCGCCTGTACAGCATGGTACTGTTCTGAATACTGCAGGCAGTTGTCACACAATGGTTGGTATTTTTGTATCTAAACATCTCTAAATATGGAGCAGGTATAGTACAAATACAGAATGAAAGATAAAATGGCATACTCGTGTAGGGCAGCTGGTGCGATTGGCGCTCACGGACCGGACAGTGCCCTTGGTGGGTCGGTGAATGAAGGGTGAGTGAATGGGAAGGTCTGGGTCCTCACTGTGCATCGTGTAGACGTCATTAGCACTCTACATTTAGGCTCTACTAGATTCATAAACACACCTTTCTTCAGTAGTAAATTAACCTTAGCTTGCTGTGACTTTTAAACTTCATAAACGTTTTGATTTTTAAAAAACTTTTTGACTCCTTTCTATTAACACATAGCTTAAAACACAAATACATTGTACAGCTGCACCAAGATATTTTTCTTTATATCCTGACTCGGTAAGCTTTTTTCTCTTTTTAAAATTTTTTATTTTTTACTTTTTCAGCTTTTTGTTAAAAACTAAGACACAGATACACACATTAGCCTAGGCCGACACAGGGTCAGGACCGTCAGTGCCACTGGCTTCCACCTCCACATCTTGCCCCAGTGGAAGATCTTCGGGGGCAATAACATGCATGGAACCATCATCTTCCGTGATAACATTGCCTTCTTCTGGAATGCCTCCTGAAGGACTAGGGACTTGCCTGAGGCTGTTTTACAGCTTTTATTGTATTTTGTTTTTTAAACAAGTAGAAGGAACATAACTCTAAAATAATGATAAAAAGTATAGTACAATAGGCCAGGCACAGTGGCTCATGCCTGTAATCCCAGCACTTTGGGAGGCCAAGGCAGGTAGATCACCTGAGGTCAGGAGTTCGAAAGCAGCCTGGCCAACATGGTGAAACCCCGTCTCTACTAAAAGTACAAAAATCAGCCGGGCGTGGTGGTGGGCACCTGTAATCCCAGATACCCAGGAGTCTGAGGCAGGAGAATCGCTTGTACCCTGGAGGCAGAGGCTGCAGTGAGTCGAGATCACACCATTGCACTCCAGCCTGAATGACAAGAGCAAAACTCTGTCTCAAATAAAAAAACAAGTATAATACAATTAGTACAATGAATACATCCATAAAGCAGTAGCATAGTTGTTCATTATGATCAAGTATTACATACAGTACATAATGTATGTGCTATACTGTTATAGGACTGGCAGTGCAGTAGATTTGCTTACATCAGCATCACCGCAAACACAGGAGTATGCTTTGTGCTGTGATGTAACTTTGGCTGTGACATCACTAGGTGACAGGAATTTTTCAACTGCATTATAGTCTTACAGGACCATGGTCTTATATGTGGTCCGTTGTTGACTAAAATGTCGTTATGTGGTGCGTGACTTTACTTCTCTCTGTTGGAGAATTTCTTTCTTTTTTTTTTTTTTAAAGGTGCCCACCACCACACCCGGCTAATTTTTGTATTTTTAGTAGAGACGGGGTTTCACCATGTTGGCCAGACTGGTCTTGAACTCCTGACCTCAGGTGATCTGCCCGCCTCGGCCTCCCAAAGAGCTGGAATTACAGACGTGAGCCACAGCGCCTGGCCAGGACAATTTCAAAATACTTCCATTTCCTTCATATTTTCTGTTTTCTATAATAAACACACATTGCTTTTGTTATGTGCGGGAAAAAAATCATTGTAAAAATGCTGTTTCCAAGACCTATTTCCAGAGATGTCCGTTTGACCCAGTAATTGCCTCAGCCCCTGCTGGGTTCTCAGTGCTCCGAGGGCTGTGAGGAGTGTGACATGAGACAAAATGCAGTCCCTGTACCAGGGAGTTTGTGGCCCAGAAGCAGCACCACATAGCTGGGAGCCTTCCAGGACAGCGTATGTGTTGCTGCCAGTCAGAGTGGTGTGGGTGTCGGGGCGGGACAGCCCTCGGAGACCCTCTGGTTTGGGTCTCAGGTACCACGTCTTTCTGCTGTTGACCCTCGGGGTGGGCACAAGTTTCAGATTATGCTGTGGACGGAGGGGATGGTGGAATTGTTCACTGTTGTCATAATGGTTTTTCGTACATTTTTCCTCCAAAGCTCCTAGAGTTAATTTCCTTGGAAAATTTACTTCTGAATGTATTTTATAAATCTGGGGAGTATCACCATGTGTTAGAATGAACTGAGTGGTAAATTCAGTTGCCAATTTGAGTACGTATTTCAGAAAGCTGCTATTGAACCCTAAGGGGGCATTGAATAATGACTGTGCTTGGAGAAGAGAGGTTGATTAGCCATCAAATGAATTTGACTAGATGACTTGCCTGTTTACTTCATATATGTGAAATACAGAGAAGCATTTAATCGTAAATGTTTCATTTATTTTATGATCCCGAGAACATTGCAGCTGGATTTATTGCTTTTCCATACTTTTATTTTCTTTCACTCTTCCCTGTTTCCCTCACTGCTATTTTCACCTACTGCTGTTTAACCTTCAATTAAAAAAAAAAAAGCTGTTCTGATACACCATCAGGTTTGTTTGAAAAGAGCACCTTGGTGTAGAGGCTTCAAATTCAAACCAGAAAAACATTCTGCAGGATCTGCCGGGGAGAGCTGCCTCCTGTCAAAACCCAGCGGCCTCGCAGCGTTGGCCCGAGTTGCTCTGTCCCTCTTGACTCTGACTTGTCTCTTCCTGCTTCAGAGTCACCTGTATCCTCATGGATTAGCTGCCTTCACTGAGGCGGCCCAAGGACAGGGAGAGGGACTCTCGCTTGTTCACTGTCAGCTTTCCAGGACCAGCCCGGGCCTGGTGTGGAGCAGGTGCCCAGTCAGTGTTTGTTGAGTGACTTGAATGGAGAAACATAACGCAGCGTAGTCAGTAGAAGCTGAAGACATCTCTGTTGCACGCTGCTGTCAAGCAAGGACCAAGTTGGAGGCCTTAGCTATCCAGAAGTAGATTCTCAGCAAGTATTGGATTTTAGTATTTTGTTTATTTTTTTTTAAATTTAAGCTTTTCTGAATCATGTTGTAAAGACAGCTCTGGGCACAGTCCTGAAGAGTTGGTGTTGATGTCAGGGACCCATTCTCTTTCTCTTGGGCATTTCCCCCTGCCCCGACCCCCACAACTGACCAGTGTCTCCAGCCTGTTCTTATGCCGTGACCCCTCTGCTCTTCTCCCTGGAGGTGCCCTCCCAATTTTGTTTTTTTTTTTAGACAGGGTGTCATTCTGTTGCTGGAGTGCAGTTGCTGGTGCTGGTGTTGCTGGTGTCACTGCTGGAGTGTAGTGGTGCGTGATCTTAGCTCACTGCAGCCTTGACTTCCTGGGCTCAGGTGATCCTCCCGCCTCAGCCTCCTGAGTAGCTGGGACTACAGGAGCACACCACCATGCCTGGCTAATTTTTATATTTTTTATAGAGACGGGGTTTCACCATGTTGCCCGGGCTGGTCTTGAACTCCTGGACTCAAACGATCTGCCCACCTTGGCCTCCCGAAGTGCTGGGATTATAGGCCTGAGCCACCACGCCCAACCCCAGTTCTCGTGTTAGACCTTAGTTTACCTGCCTCACCTGCCATGGGTGTCCTCGGGTTCCCCTTACGAGTGGTGGCATTGCAGTTGCATCTCCCTGTGCCTATGCTGAAAAGGGGAGCTTTGGCCACAATTCTGAGGGCTGTTTTTGGGGAGGGCATGGGGAGGTCTTTTTGGTTGGGGGTCTTCTCCAGGGCACAGCCTCTTGGGGCATCTCTCTGCTGGCCTCTCCCTGGCCTGCCCTGGGGTATCTTGTCCCTTGTGCACATTGTTCCACTTTCACGTGCGTGCGGCCTCTCCTGTCGTGGGTTAGAGTCTGTGACCCTTCATCAGTGTCTGCTCATGCGCTCTTCCGTCTGAGAGCCCCCGCTGTGTGTTTGTAGGATCAGCAGGATGTGTACGCATTGACCAGAACACCCAACTAATGGCCCCTGCCTTGCTCACTACTAACCAGTTAGTCCTCCTTAAGTTTGGGGGCAATGAAATCTGTCATTCTCATGTGAAGCATGCTGAAGTGTGTTGTGCTGTGGTGATTTACGCTACAAACTTGTCATTCATGGTGGGACAAGTGGACTTGGACTTCTTCTTCTTATTATTATTGAGATGGAGTCTCACTCTGTTGCCCAGGCTGGAGTGCAGTGGCACGATCTCGGCTCACTGTAACCTCCGCCTCCTGGGTTCAAGTGACTCTTCTGCCTCAGCCTCCTGGGTAGCTGGGACTACAGGCGTGCGCCATCACACCCAGCTAATTCTTGTATTTTTAGTAGAGACGAGGTTTCACCATGTTGGCCAGGATGGTCTCGATCTCTTGACCTTGTGATCCTCCTGCCTCGGCCTCTCAAAGTGCTGAGATTACAGGCCTGAGCCCCCGTGCCCAGCCGGACTTGGACTTATTTAAAGGTTGAATGAATGAGGCTGCTCAGCCATCTCGAGCCTTCCCTTCCATGACGTCCCGGCCTTCCTGGGACACAATGGGGTCAGGGAGGGGGCCCTTCCTTTCCTCCCTTCCATCTTTGTGGAGATACCACGTACATACCACACCGTTCGCCCATTTAAAGTGCTTGGTGTTTTTAGTATATTCACAGTTAGGCAGTCATTACTACAGTCAGTTTTAGAAAAATTTCATCACCACAGAGAGCAACGCTGTACCTGTTAGCATTCACTTCCCATTCTCTCCTCCCCACCCTTGGCAACCATGGGGCTGCTATCTGGCTTCAGGGATTTGCCTGTTCTGGATGTTGCATGTCAGTGGAATCATACAGTATGCGGCCTTTTGCGTCTCTCAGCTTCGTGTTGTCAGGATTCACCCATGCTGTGTTGTGTACCAAGACTTCATTCCCTTTATGACCTAATATTACTCCATTGTATGGTTAGGCCACGTTGTATTGACCCACTCATCAGCTGGTGGACATTTGCCTTCATTCTTTGGCTGTTATGGTTAATGCTGTACAAGGTTTTGGTGTGGATGTGTATTTTCATTTCTCTTGGGTATCTACCTCCGAGTGGAATTGCTGGGTCATGCGATAACTCCATGTAACCTTCTGAGGACCTGCCAAACTGTTTTCCACAGCAGCTGCCCATTTTTAATTTCCTACTAGCAGTGTGTGAGGTTCCGGTCTCTCTGCATCCTCACCATCACGCTTTAGCATCTTTTTAATTTCTGCCATTCTGCTGGGTGTGAGGTGGTATCCGATGGTGGTTTTGATTTGTGTTTTTCTGATCGCTAATGATACTGAGCTTACTTTTTGAAAGATTTCTGTTTACAGTGTCAAAAGAATGGGCAGACTTAGAGTTATCAGCACTGTGCCCCCAGGAGTCCTCCATGTTTTGACCCTTCTGGAGAGTAAGGCGGTGCTCCAGCAGTGTGCCCGTGTCCAGGCCACGCACACCTCACCTTCACAGAGCCAGAGCGATCTTTAAAAAACTAGAAAGCGTTTCAGACATTCAGAAAGGGCACACAGGCTGATGTAATACAGAACACACCATATCTCCATCCAGCATGGGAAAGAGGACGGCGCACACACGCAGTTGATGCCGCTGTGGGGTCTTTGCCTGAACTCAGCTGCTCCCTCCACCCATTCTGAGTTTTGTGTGTCCATTCCCATGTGTGCAGGAGCAGTTTTTTTTACCACTCGTGTATCAAAAATGATATATAGTATCATTTCGCATTTAAAAAATTTTTTTAAAGGATGCCACACTGTCAACTTGCTCTCCTCTTCAGTGTTCTGTTGATGACATTTATTTGGATTGGTTCTGGTGGTTCTAGTTCATTCACGTCTGCTATGGTTAGTATTCCATTATATGTATGTATTCTGGCTTATGCATTATTCAGTCAATGGGCATCTAGGTTTATCTCAAAAAAATTTTTTAATCTTTTTTAGCATTATAGACATTGCTGAGCTCATCTCCTGCGTGCTTGTGCAAGGGTTCTCTAGGTCGTCTATCAAGAAGTGGAATTACGAGCTCATCTCCTGCGTGCTTGTGCAAGGGTTCTCTAGGTCGTCTATCAAGAAGTGGAATTACGTCATATGCATCTGCTTTTCATAAGGAATCACCAGGGTTCTTTTTAATAAAAAACAGTAGATTACTGCAGTGTTTCAAGGCAGTTTAATTCATTAAAAAGTTTATTGACTAATATACTTTTTTTTTTTTTTTTTTTTTGTATACAAAGTCTTGCTTTGTTGCCCAGGCTGGAGTGCAGTGGTGCGATCACAGCTCACTGCAACCTCAATCTCCTGGGCTCATGTGATCCATCTACTTTAGCCTTGTGAGTGGCAGGGGCTCCAGGTACTTGCCACTGTGCCTGGCTAAGTTATTTTTTTGGTAGAGATGGGGTCTCACTATGTTGCCCAGGCTAGTCTTGAACTCCTGGTCTCAAGTGATCCGCCTGCTTGGTCTCAAGTGATCCGCCAGCCTCCCAAAGTGCTGGGATTACAGGTGTGAGCCACCATACCTGGCTGGTTAATATACTTTTTTAAAGACAGATTTCATTATCTGAATTGAGGTAGGTGGGTATGTTGCCACATATTCTTTTAAAATATCTTTAGTTGTAGTCTGCTTTTCTTTTTAGCTATGCAAAATCAAATAAAAGTGCAATTTTGATTAGATAAAATGGGGTTCCTTTAGTCTCAGTTGAACTTTGTTGGAACATTTAGTGTTTAGTAAACAAAAATGGTTTGCCTATGAAGAATTTATGAATTTCTGGCTGTCCCGGGAGGAAAAGCCTGTGGCCTGTGATAATGTTGCAGAGACTTTTTTTAAAAAAGGACATGCAAATAGTGGCCAGTAGGCCAAGAAGCATGCTGGTTTTGAGCAATAGAGATACATTGGGAAATGATAGGAAGAATGTAAACGTTCATATACAGAGAGATCGATAATATTGATAAATGCTATTTGTAGGTCATGTCCCAGTATTCAGATTTCTGTGATATACGGTCATCTCATTTCATACATGTTCTTATTCCCATTTCCAGGATGAGAAAACGAAAACTCAGAGTACTTACTTGGTTAAAACTTTACCAGCTAGTAAGTGTTGGAGCTGGGCCTTGAACCTGAGCCTTTGATTTTTAAACCTGAAAGCTTTTTACCAATGTCAGAGAGGCATCCAAGACATTTCAGGAAAAGGACATGACAGATAGATTGTGCTTGATCTAAGCAGGCTGTATCTTTTTTCCACCCCCTGGCATAGAGCAAGCATTTGATTCTGCTCATAGGGTTTGTGGGTCAGAAATTCACATGGGGCACAGTGGGATGTCTTGTCTCTTCTCCATGATGTCTGGGGCCTCACTAGGAAGACTTGAAGGCTGGGGCTGGAATTATAAGAGGGCTGATTCACTGACTTGTCTAGCGGTGATGCAGGCTGTCCGCTGGGCCTTCAGCTAGTGCTGTGGGTTGTAATGTGTACATATGGGAGATCCTTGTGGCTAATTTTGGCATCTTCAGAGAATGGGTACCTGGGTTCCAAGAGCGGGAACCCAAGAGGACCAGGTAAAAGCTGTATTGACTTTAAAACATTATAACATCTTCCCTGAGATACAGATAGAACACAATTCACCCACAATAGCCTTCACCCATTTAAAGTATATAATGCAGTGGTTTTTTTAGTGTCTTCAAAGTGTTGTGTAACTATCACCACAATCAATTTTAGAGCATGTTTATTGCCTCTAGAAAACCTCGTGTGTCCTTTAACTATCACCCCTGCCTTCCTCCCTGTTCTAGTCCTCAGGTAACCACTAATCTACGTTCTCTGTATATAGAATTGTCTATTCTAGGGATTTCAAATAAATGGAATAATATAATGTGCATTTCTTTGGTAATTATCTTCTTTCACTGAGCATAATATTTTCAAGATTGATCTATGTTGTAGCTTGTATCACTACTTTTGTTTTGAGACAAGGTCCTGCTCTGTTGCCCAGGCTAGAGAGTGCAGTTTTGCCAACATGGCTCACTGCAGCCTTGATCTCAACCTCCTGGGCTCAAATGATTCTCCTGCTTCAGCCTGCCATGTAGCTGGGACCACAGACATGCATCATCATGCCTGGTTAATTTTTTGATTTTTTGTAGAGATCGAGGTCTCACTTTGTTGCCCAGACTGGTCTTTAACTCCTGGGCTCAAGTTATCCTCCCCACCTTGGCCTCCCAAAGTGCTGGATTACAGGCATGAGCCACTTCCCATCCTTGTCTTTTTCCTGAGCTTAGGGGCAAAATATTCAGCCTTTCACCATTAAGTGTGATGTTAACTATGAGTTTTTTGTAGATATCCTTTATCAGGATGAAGATTACCTTTGATTCCTAGTTTGTTGATAATTTTTATAATGAAGGAGTATTGAATTTTATCATATGCTTTTTCTGCATCTATTTAGATGATCATGTGGTTTTTATCCTTTATGCTATTAATATAGTGTATTGCACTAATTGATTTTTGGTTATTAAACCAACCTTGCATTTCTTGGATAAATTCCACTTGATTATGATACTTAATCCCTTTTTATGTGTTGTTGGATTTGGTTTGCTAGTATTTTGGGTTTTTATGTGTATATTCATAAGAGATACTGGTTTGTAGTTTTCTTTCTTTGTGATATCTTTGCTTGATTTTGGTATCACGGTAGTACTTGCCTCATAGAATGAGTTGGGAAATATTACCTCCTTTTCTAGGTTTTGGAAGGATTTATGAAGAACTGGTATTAATTCTTTTTTATCTATTTGGTAGAATTTACCAGTGAATCCCTCTGGGCTTGGACTTTTCTTTGTGCGTAGTGTTTTGATTACTAATTTAGTCTCTTTATTTTTATTTTTTATTTTTTTGAGACAGGGTCTTGCTCTGTTGCCCACACTTGAGCGCAGTAGTGCCGTCATAGGTCACTGTAACCTCAAATTCCTGGGCTCAAGTGATCCTCCCACGTCAGCCTTCTGAGTAGCTGGGACTACAGGTGTGTGCCACCATGCCCACTAGTTTTTTGGTTTTGAATAGATGAGGTCTTGCTTTGTTGGCCAGGCTGGTCTTGAACTCCTGGGGTTCAAGTGATCCTCCCACCTTGGCTTCCCAAAGTGCTTGATTACAAGCGTGAGCCAGTGTGCCCGGCCTCTAATTCAGCCTCTTTCCATGTTATGTATCTAGTCATATTTCCTCCTGCTCCTTGAGTAAGTTTCAGTTGTGTGTATCTTTCTGGGAATTTGTGCATTATATCTAATTAATTTTATTTGTTGGTGTACAGTTGTTCATAATATTCTCATAATTCTTTTTATTTCTGTAAGGTTGATAATAATGTCTTTTCCATCATTTCTGACTTTAGTAATTTAAGTCTTCTCTTTTTTCTTTTAGTCAGTCTAGCTAAAGGTTTGTCAATTTTATTCATCTACTCAGAGAACCATCTCTTGGTTTTGTTCATTTTCCTTATATTTAAGGAAATAACCAGACCAGCAGCTTTCTGTGTCTCCGTGGAGTCCTGCTGTGGTTCTGGGAGTTGCCTCTCCTCTCTTTCTGTCTAGTGGCCTGGCCAGTGCATGTGGCGGCTCCTGCGTCTCCCCTTCACCAGAGTAGCTCTGCCTTTACCTGTTTGGCATTTCCATGTAACATTTCTTTTGAAAAGTTGGTTTACTGCCAAAGTACTGGCTTTCATACAGTGAAACCCCACAGAACAAAACTGGAGCTGCGTGCATTAACATTGATACATAAAGAACAATCTTGAGGGAACATCTAGTTGCAAAGATACATATGTATGAAATGATAATAGTGTAAACTTTGCAAATGTGCAGAATAATACTTTATGTTGCCCAGAGATCCACGTCTCTTCCATAATAGTATAAACTCTTACATGGAAATGGAAAATGTCAAATACAGGTTGGTAGCCACCTCAGAGGAGGCAGGTAGAGAACCAGAATGGGGAGGGTTTCAACTCTTATATGACAAAATGTTGGAATTTGGTGGAAGTGAATCTCTGGGTGGTGTCTGTGTGGTTATTCCTTATGTCCTATATGTCACTAAGCTGGCTGCAGCCTGCCAGGGGTGGGTGACTTTGGGCAGGCTACTTTTTTTTTTTTTGGGACGGAGTCTTACTCTGTCGCCCAGGTTGGAGTGCAGGGGCGTGATCTCGGCTCACTGCAAGCTCTGCCTCCCGGGTTCACACCATTCTTTTGCCTCAGCCTCCCGAGTAGCTGGGACTATAGGCATCCGCCACCACGACCGGGTAATTTTTTGTATTTTTAGTAGAGACGGGGTTTCACTGTGTTAGCCAGGACGGTCTCGATCTCCAGACCTCGTAATCCGCCCACCTTAGCCTCCCAAAGTGCTGGGATTACAGGCGTGAGCCACCACGCCCGGCCAGGCAGGCTACTTTCTTAAGCTTTCTGTCCCTCAGTTTTTCCACCTTTAGAATGGGAAGAGTAATGATATCTGCCTTATTGGGTTGCAAAGATTAAAGGAGTTAACACATTAAGAGTTTATAGAGTAATGCTCATCTCTGTTAGCTACTACTATTATTCTCTATGTTTTATTGCTTGCAGTATTGATAGTAAAAAAGAAACGGCATGTTGAGCAAATCTGGAGGCTGTTGAGAGTGGTTGGAGCTGAGCAGTGGCATGTGGCGTGGTGGTCACAGGGCTGTTCCTTCACTTTTCTGTGTGTTTCATTCCTTTGGTAAAAGTATCCAGCACCAGCCCCACTGGGACCCGCCTGTGGTTCATGCCACAGGGCGTCTGTGTCCTCAGCACCCAGGACAGTGCCTGCCACGTAGTTCCTTCCTGGTTGAGAGGAGGGATCAGCGCTTTGCTTTCAGGTCATCTTCAGTTTGAAACTGAAACTCACTCTGATGTATGCAGAAATAAATGTGATGTTTTCATCTGGATGCTGACTTTAGAATTTTCTTCTGAAATCATATATTTCTCCTTATTGGCTTTTTTTTTGGGAAGGAGAAGTCATAACAAACCCTTCAAGGGGCCAAACTCTTTTGAATTCCTTTCTCTTCTCTGGGTTTCCAATCTTCCTCTGTGGAGTGAGGGGTGGGACTGGGCTCCTGGGCCTTTGAAGGAAGGCCGGGTGTGGGCTCATGTTTCTGCTTGCTGTGGTGACAGGCCCTTGGCTGCCACTTTGATGTCCCACTGATTCCACTGCTCCTGGCCTTCAGATCAGGTGCGTGCTGTTTTGTTTGTCTCAACCTTCTGCCAGCCACTTTTCCTAGTTCTAAGTGTGATTTTTTTTCTTAAGGAATCTTCCTTCTTTTCTTTTTCTTTCTTTCTTTTTTTTTTTTTTTTTGAGACAGAGTCTCGCTGTCGCCCAGGCTGGAGTGCAGTGGCGCGATCTCGGCTCACTACAAGCTCTGCCTCCTGGGTTCACGCCATTCTCCTGCCTCAGCTTCCCAAGTAGCTGGGATTACAGGCACGTGCCACCACGCCCGGCTAATTTTTTGTATTTTTCATAGAGACTGGGTTTCACTGTGTTATCCAGGATGGTCTCGATCTCCTGACCTCGTGATCCGCCCGCCTCGGCCTCCCGATAAGACTGGGTTTCTGTGCTCCTGTGACATGCTCTTGTAGGAATCATCATAGAACAGTCAAAATGCCAGTTGAAGTTTTGCTTTTGTGAGTAAACTGTAAGGGCCGGAATAGTTTGGACGTGTTGTGCTTATCTTGGCCTCCCCAGTGCCCTGTCCGAGAGTCAGTATCGAAAAAATGTTTGTCAAGTTTTGCTGAAAAATCTTAGAATATAAAAGTGAACATTTGGTATAATTAATACGTTGTGCTACAGGCATAGGAATGGGATACCGAATAGAAACTGAGTGGGAAACTGAAAAATGACCCAATGTAATATTTTAACGTTAAAGATGATGTTCTCAAAGCAGTGGGTGAAAGGAGAGGTTACTGAATAAATGACATTTGAACTCTTCTTTATTTTTTTTTTAAAGTTTCCTACTAAACACTATATAGCAAAATAAAATAAATTCTAGGTGGATTGAAAACTTAAGGGTAGGAACGAGCCCTCTAGAAGGATTGAACTAGCACACGGCAATGTTTATGCACTCTCAGAAGGGTCAGGCCTTTCCAAGTGTCGTCCCCAAAGTGGAATCACGAGGAAAGGACACAAGAGTGGCTCAGCCTCCCAGACCAAGGAAAACAGATTGGCCACTGCCATTGTCTTTCTGTGACTGCTCTAGCAAATCATCACAAACTTACTGGCTTACAGCAAACATGGTATCCTAGAGTTCTAGAATTTGCAAGTCTGATGTGGGTCTCACTGGGCTAACACCAAGGTGTTGGCGGGGCTGGTTCCTTCTGGAAGCTCCAGGGGAGAGCGTTTTCCCTGCTCTCTCCAGCTTCAGGAAGCCGCCCACATTCCTTGGCATACAGCCCCCTTTCTCCACGTACAGAGTCAGCCATGTTGCATTTGTGTGACCTTCCGCGGTCTCTTCTGCTCTGACCACAGCCAGGAAGGTTCTCTGCTTTTGAGTACTCATGATTAGATTGTGCCCATCAGGATTGCCCAGGATGGTCTCCCACCTCAAGGTTCGTATTCTTAATTGCATCTGCAAAGTCCCCTTTGCCATGTAAGGTGACGTAGTCACAGGTTCTGGGCATTAGGATGTGGACGTCTTGGGTGGGGGCCGTTATTCTGCTGACCACACCACCAGAACGACTAAGAAGGAATCCTCTGTTTACAAGGTTTTTTTTTACAAAGCAGTGAGAAAGTGGTGAGCACCTCATTAGAAAATGGACAAAGGGTATGAGCAGACAATTTACAAAAAGGAGGTACAAATGAACAAAATAAAAAAAAAAAGTTTTACCTCACTAATGAATGAAGAGGCACATAGCCGACACAGAGACCACTGTTCTCTTGTTGAATGAGCAGTGGTGTGTGGTGTTGACACTGCTGGTGGGATATGAACCACGGCTCTTCAGCAGTGTGGACCAGTGGCCTTTTTAATGTGTGCTTTATGTCCCAAGCTTTCCATTTCTAGGAGTTTATCCCCAAGAGGTTATCATAGTTGTGTGCAAATATTTGTCTCCAAATATCTTTATTACTTTTTTTGTAATCACTATATTATTTTATTTTTTAGAGACAGGGTCTCACTCTGTAACCCAGATTGGAGTGCAGTGGTGCATTCTTGGCTCACTGCAACCTCCACCTCCCAGGCTCAAGCAATCATCCGACCATTTTTTTGTAATCACTTATTTTATTTTTTTGGGACAGGGTCTCACTGTGTAACCCAGGTTGGAGTTCAGTGGTGCAATCTTGGCTCACTGCAACCTCAGCCTCCCAAGTAGCTGGGACCACAGGCTTATGTCACCACGCCCAGCCAATTTTTTTGTATTTTTTGTGCAGACGTGGTTTCGCCATGTTGCCCAGGCTGGTCCTAAACTCCTGAGCTCAAGTGATCCGCCCACCTCGACCTCCCAGCATTGCCAGTATTGCCTTCAACAAACAGAGATTCGTTTATTTCCTGTGTCTGGTAGTCTGTGGTGAGCAGCGCAGGGTTGGGCAGCAGCTCAAAGCCGTCACAGCCCCATGCTGTTTCCTGCCTGTCTGCCCTGCTGCCCTTCATGGTGGCATCTTCACTCACGCACGATGGCTGAGGCCTCACCTCTGTGTTCCAGGCGGAAAAAAGGGAAAGAAGCTGGGGGCCAAAGGGGTGCTAGCTAAGCCTGTTTTTTTTTTTTTTTTCCAGAAAAGTAAAAACCCGCATTTATTTCTTGCTGGCTATGAAAAATAAATGTGTGTCACAGGGCCAGCCGTGGCTGACGTCAGCCAAAGGAGCAAAGGCTTCTGGGTAGAGGTTGATGAGTCAACCAACAGTGTCTGCCACGTGGGGTATTTCATTTCCATCAGTTTTCCAAATTTGCTCTGATGCATGTAAGACTTTTATAGTAAAACTGTTAAGTCTTTTTCTTTTTGAGACGGAGTCTTGCTCTGTCACCCAGGCTGGAGTGCAGTGGCACGATCTCGGCTGACTGCAACCTCCGCCTCCTGGGTTCAAGCCATTCTTCTGCCTCAGCCTTCCCAGTAGCTAGGATTACAGGCATGTACCACCATGCCCAGCTAATTTTTGTATTTTTAGTAGAGACAGGGTTTCACCATGTTTGCCAGGCTGGTCTCCAACTCCTGACTTCAGGTGATCCGCCCGCCTTGGCCTCCCAAAGTGCTGGGATTACAGGCGTGAGCTACCGTGCCAAGCCTGTTAAATCTTTTAAAAAATTATATTTATCTTTTGCAATTCTGCATTCAATTTCAGACAAAATGATGACAGGTGAGAATTCCCAGGTGGGCGTTTCTTCGAGTTTTTAGTCTGTGGGCAGAGGCCACAGTTCCTTCATTGCACTCCCAGACACCCTCATCACCGTGTGGATGCCCGAGGGTCTGTGGTGGTGCTTGTCGGGCTGAGGTCCATTCTCAGGGACGGGCTGAATGCCCTGCTTGTGTGGGGTGTGGGGTGTGGGCTTGTATGGTGCCACTCATCCCTTCTGAACTGGGCCCTCAGGACCCCGGGTGGCTGCAGAGGGGCCTGCTACAGCCCATGAGGAGCTGCTTCCTTCAGTCCTGTGGGTTCCTGGGAGCCCACCTTTCGGCTGAGCTGGTGGAGGGCTCTTGGGAAGGCAGGAGAGAGGCTCACTGGTTTTCCTTTTCTTTTCCATCAGCATCCAGCACGTGTATGGTGCCCAGCACCCCCCCTTTGATCCACTGTTACATGGCACGTAAGTGACGTTCCAACCTCACTTGGCGTCTCGGCTCTGATATGGGAGGGCTGTGGCAACCCCGGTCTTCCTGCTCCCTTCCTGCTCCCAGGCATTCCTCAGGGAGGAGACTGGTTTCTCATTCAGCCACACTGATCAAGCAGTCGCTTTGTGTGAGATACTGTGCACCCCGTGCTGCGCATCCCGGTGAAGATGGCAGATGTGGGAGCCACAGCCTGATGTGGGGAGGTGGGGGAGCCCTGGGGAGAGCCAGGAGCTGGCATCCTTTAGCCATGGGCAGCCTGGCTGCAGCCCATCCATGCTGGCTTGTCCTTTCCGCTCCTCCTTCCCGCATTCTCCACCAGCTGCTGGAGCCCGGCCCTGGCCTGTCCTGGCCCCTCCACAGCAGGCGGGAGCGCAGAGTGTGGGGCTTGTGCTGGGCTGTTGTGACCCTGCAGGACTGCACCTGTCTGACAAGTTTCTCACGTGAGGTGGGGCCGATGTTGTGTGTTGTCCTATTTTGGGGGAATCTTGTTTAAATGATCGTGTCTTCAAATCCATATACCACAGGCCTGCACCCTGCACAGGCGCTCCTGGCCCACACCCCTCACTGCTGGGCAGGAGCCTTACTGGGATTCGGGGAAGGTGCCCCAGGCACTGGCCAGAGTGAGCTGGGGTGGTCCTGCAGGGTATCACCATGTGGCCCTGCGCCTCCTCCCAGGTGACCTTCCTGGAGCCCCCTCCCCCTCCTGCCACTGAGTCCTCATGGGCTTCGCCTGCTCTTCTTTTGGCTGTCTCTGTGAATTGTGTTTGCTTTTTCACTCACTATTGCTAGATCGAAGCTGAACACTTCTATGCCTGTCTTTTCACCTGGGAATTCTTTCCTGGCTGGTTTTGGGTGAAGCCTTCGAGCATGTACGAGTAAAGACTGCCTTTGCATTGCAGTTTGCTCAGGTCCACGGCCAAGATGCCGACCACACCAGTGAAGGCCAAGAGGGTCAGCACCTTCCAGGAGTTTGAGAGCAATACCAGCGATGCCTGGGACGCTGGGGAGGATGACGACGAGCTCCTGGCCATGGCGGCGGAGAGCCTGAACTCCGAGGTGGTCATGGAGACGGCCAACCGTGTGCTGCGCAACCACAGCCAGCGGCAGGGGCGGCCCACGCTGCAGGAGGGGCCAGGGCTTCAGCAGAAGCCCAGGCCCGAGGCAGAGCTGCCCTCACCCCCCAGCGGCGACCTCCGGCTGGTGAAGTCGGTCAGTGAGAGCCACACGTCCTGTCCTGCAGGTACGATGGGAGGACTGAAGAGATGGTCTGGGTTTCTGGCCAAGCTAAGAAAGTGGCCAGAACACACTCACTGTGGGAGAATCAGTGGGTTCCCATCCTCATTTGCAGCAGGCCCCCTGGCCCACGAGAGCCCTTATGGTTCTCTTCCAAGGATAGGGGAGTGGCCTGCGCTCTTTCCTAGGTCCCCCAAGTGCTTTCTTCTGTCCTAGCTACGTGCGTGTCTCCTCCCAGTGGAGTGGAGGCTTCTGGCCTAGCTAAGTGCATCTCTTCTCCGAGTGGAGTGGAGGCACCAAGCTGTTGTGGGCTGGCCGTGAGAGGGCCACGGGGGAGCAAGCGCCTGGGGACACTGTCTCCCTCCTAACTCCACCAGCTTGCGATGGTTCCATGGGTGACATTGCCAGCCGAGGGGTCAGGCCCCTGCATGTTTAGGGGCTGGCCCTCTAGGCAGCTTACAGGATTCCTGCCAGGTGTGTGTACACGTGGGCTCAGGTCTGTAGGGGCTGGGAGTCTGACTTTTGGGTCGGCCACGTTTGCACTCTGACCCCCTCGGGTGGGGTCGTGTCTGGTGCCATGTGCACGGCACTGGTGCGCAGCAGCTGTTCTTGAGGCTGTTTCTGTGGCTGCTGCTCTTTATGTGTTGCAGGCCATCACGTCTGTGATGGAAAAGCTGCACGGTTGTGCGATGAACCCACCGTGGGCCGCGGGCACTGTTTTCAGAGCTTGGGATACCCCACTGGACAGACTGAGGTACATCGGTGCCCTGCGGCAAGTCCATTCTGGTGAGAGGGACAGATGCAGCACTGCCCACAGTCAGCAAGGGGGCACAGAGCGTGCTGGGAGGCAGCAGGTGCCACGGTCAAGAGAGGCAGAGAATGGGGTGGGAACGCGGTGGCCCTGAGAGCAGTGGGAAGCAGGTGTCATCTGAAACGGGGAGGTCAGGGTGTCTTCGTGTCAGTGGTGCTGTTGGGAGGCAGGGGGTGAGGGGCAGGGGCGAAGGCCAGCTGGAGCGGCCACTGGCCCTCATAGGTACCTCCCTCCAAGGTCTTCTGGGGGCTAGGGTGCTCTCCCCACATTTCCAGCTGAGAAGATGGAGATTGTTAGGGTGGCCTGATTTTACCCTGGAGAACTAGGTTTCATACCTAGGTCTAGTTTTTAAAACCACTTTCTAGGAATTGGTTAACTTCTAAAATGTTACAGCTCTTATTAGTTGAGAATGCTGTGCGTGATTTCATTTGATCAGTTTTCTTTTTGGAGTGTAATAAATTTTAAAGTCTTTGAACTCGTAACTGGAAATCTGGTGATGGCCTTTGCAGGAGGCTTGGAAACCTGGTGACTGACTAAAGCATGCACTGACCGCTTTCTGCAGGCCCAGTCCTGGGCAGCGCCCTTCAGCCTGTGGCAGTCGGAGTTGGCAGGATCCCTGGCTTCATCTGCTCATGGGTGGTGCTGACATTGAAGCTCTGTGAGCCTCTCCGCACCCTGCCCCCTACCCCCAAGATGCAGGGCACTGTCAGGCTGAGAGTGGCCAGGACCGCAGGACCACATGGTGTGTGGCTGGGGGATCTGACAAGAGGCAGGCTCAGGCTGTGACCAGCTGGGGTCGGGGAGCTGTGAGATGTCACCCTGGGATGTCACCCTGGGATGGCCTCATCCTGGAAGAGCCAAGCAAAGGATGCTGCAGGCAGCTTGCGCTGGGAGAAGGGGGCCCATGACCTCGTTGCCTTGTGCTCCTACTTGCCTGCCTTGGAGTTGGCCACCTTTCCTGTGTTTGCTTTCTGGGCAAGCTTTTTTTGAGTACTTCAGTATAGTGACAATGATACCATATATTGATCATTTACTGTGTGGCAGGTACAGTATCAAGTCCCTGTGATACTAAACTCATTAAGCTTTGCAGCAACACTAGGACATGGACTTAGGGGCTCTGCTCAGGAGTGAGCGGCCCCTTACGTGTCCTGATGAAGCCACATCCGTCATTTCTGAAGATCACAGGGAAGTCCAGCTGAGCACCTTTAATTCTGGGACTCAGTGCACAGCTGCTCTTCCTGCTGAATATTCACTCTGAGGAACTTTAAGTGCTGCTGAAGCAGGAGCCTCTGAAGGAGGGAGAGGGGGCACTGTCACCCATGGTCCTCCCCTCTGCTCAGGTGCTGGTTCTCAGCCCTGTCTGCAGTAAGGCCGGCAGCGGAAACTCTGGAGCCAGACGCCCCGGGCTGGAGCCCCAGCCCACTGCTTGGTGTGCGGCTGCTACAAAATAGGAATCACGGCAAGGGCACTGAGGCTGGTGGGAGGAGATCCTCCTGGGGGTTGGGGGGAGTCAGGGAGAGTGGGCAGCGGGGATGGGGGAGGAGACAGGGCGGTACTCCGAAGTCTATGTCCCCACTTTAGCAGACTTTTCTGGAAATTTAACTGGGCCACATTCTGCCCAGAGGCCATAGGTTGCCTGGCTCCTGGATAGCCTGAGGGTTTCTGTGTGAATTATTTTCCCCCACTCCCAGGTTATGAGGGAAACGTGGGTGCTCTGTGGGAAGGAGGGCGCGGGGGAGTGCGGCTCCTACCTCCTTGCTCAGCGGCTGCTGGAGTGGATGTCGGCCCGTCAACTGCAGCGTTTGCTTCGGCTCCATTTCCTGGAGTTTATTTTTCACTCTACTTTAATTTTCAGTTTTTGAAAAATGAGATAGCTAGACAGGAGTTAGACCCAGGAGTTGGGAGCCTTTCCCAGCCTCTTGCTTGTTGGTCTCGGATGGCCGTGTTGAGTGATCTGAGGGCCTTAGGGTCTTCCCTTGGGCTGACCCGGTCCCGGGTTGCTGGGTGGAACGTGGTATCTCACCACCTGCTTGGATCCCCGTGGGCCTATCCATCTTGGGGGTCAGTGGGGCCTTGTTGGGCAGCAGCAGAGGGCGGGAAGGAGGGCGGGCAGCTTGTACTCTAGTGCCACCGCGGTCACTGCCTGTGGTGGGGTCTGGGAAGGTGCCATCCCTCACCTGTCTGGCTTCCTTTGTTTCCTTGGGATGAGGGTCCCTGTGGGACCTTCCTCCCAGGGCACTGGTGAGACCCAGGAGGGCCAGGCAGGTGGCGGGGTTGGGCACGCTCTTGAGATGGCAGGTGAGAGCCCTCGCAGCGCCCTGGTTCCTGCTGTGTCCCCACTGTTGCCTTCTGTCCTCAGCACCTCTGCAGGCTTTCTCCTTTCCCTCATGGTAACTCATGGGCTTGCCCTCCACACTCAGGCCTGGCTGACCCGAGGGCACCGTCCTGCACAGACCCTCTGGGTCATGTCACCTGGGCAGGCCCTGATCTGCCACCCCAGGCACTGGTGGGAGCCTGACCTCCACACAGCCCGAGGGGCCCTGGAGTTTTCTGGCTGTCATTGTGTTGCTTTTATGCAAGGTGGTCCATTTCGTTGGTGAATAATACTCTGCCAGTGAAGCGAGTGAATTTCAAAGGTGTCAGTTCCATGTTACTGCTCAAGAAACCAAGGTCCCCACTGCTGAGTGATGGGAAGAAGGGACCCATCAGCATTCACAAAGGGACAGTGGCACAGCAAGGAGGAACGTGTAGTCGGGAGGAGCGCCCTCACCCTCACCCCCATTCTCTCACCCCTGCAGAAAGTGCCAGCGATGCCGCCCCTCTGCAGAGGTCCCAGTCTCTCCCACACTCGGCCACCGTCACGCTGGGTGGCACATCTGACCCCAGCACCCTCAGCAGCTCAGCGCTGAGTGAAAGAGAGGCCTCCCGGCTCGACAAGTTCAAGCAGCTGCTTGCCGGCCCCAACACGGACCTTGGTAAGCACCCTGCCCTCTGGAGGACACACACAGACATTTCTTGCTGTTTCTGAAATAGATCACATCTTAAAGGATTCTATATATGCTTATGTAATGCACACGCGTCCGTGTGTAATTTGCCTTGCAGGAAGGTGATGTTTTCGTGTAATATTTTCAAGTCAGTCACTAAGGTAGTAGCAATTTGTGCTTTAGACACGTTTTGTTAATGTTTTTCCCATGCAATTTGAAAATGTATTTTGCGTTCCTTTGTTTTCTTTTTTTAAAATTTGAGACAAGGTCTTACTTTGTTGCCTGGCTGGAGTGCAGTGGTGTGATCATAGCTCACTGCAACCTGGAATTCCTGGGCTCAAGCAATCCTCCTGCCTCAGCTTCCTGAGTATGTGGGACTACAGGATTGTGCCACCATGCTCACCAGATTTTTTAAACATTTTTTTCTACAGATACGGGTCTGCCTATGTTGCCCAGGCTGGTCTTGAACTCCTAGGCTTAAGAGATCCTCCTGCCTCAGCGTCACAAAGCACTGGGCTTAAGGCGTGATCCACCACGCCTGGCCCATTCCGTTTTCCTGTTGTCCCATTTGCACTCTTTATTATTGCTGCCCTTGGTGAGCCCTTCGAGGCTGGCCAGGTGGACATCCTTGTTCTTGACAGTATTCTGAAGACAGTGGCTCATGGGGGCACAGCGCTGGTGACCATCAACTCAATCTGCTGGTTTTGTACTTTCCTACCTTGGGGCTGGCAGTCATCAGAGGGTGACAGGCTGTGAGCCCTGCAAGGGGGCAGGGGTGAGGCTGGGGCAGAGGGGCAGGCCCACAGGGCAGAGCACAGTCACCAGTGTGACTCTTCCTGCGCGAGTTGCTTCCAGGCACACGCAGTGCCCATGTGGACTGCCGTGGCCAGGCTCTGTGGAACGCACTTGCTTTCAGTTCCTCTGGTGGAATTCCTGCTGAATCCACGTCCTTCCTTTCCGTATCTCATCTTTGTGGAGTGCCACTCTGGCTAGGTGTTTGCTAGACGCTGGAGCTCTCGGGAGGACCGGAATGTGGCCTTGGTCATGAGATTGCTTCATTGAGGGGACAAACCTGTATCACACAGTTATGGCTGGTGTCACTGTGGCACTCTAAGAGCCAGAGGTGCAACGCCTGGCTTGGCCAGGAGGTGGCGAGTGGCGCACGCGGATGGGCCGCCAGGAGCCACGCAGGAGCCATGCAGGGGCCATATAGGAGCTTGCAGCAGCCGGGCCTTCACGCTCAGGCCCAGGGCAGGGAGAGGGTTTCCGGGCAGAAGCAGCGGTTCAAAGGGCATGGCTGAAGCTGTGTTCTCGAGGCGGGGGAGGGCTCTTGGAAGGTCTCCTGGCTAGAAGGACACAGCTCTGAGTAGAGTTCTCAGAGTGGGTGGTTGTTTCTTCCTTATGTTTGTTTTTTTTGAAACAGCAACACTTGCATGTGTTATAACATGACACAGCACAGCAGGGTGTATGTGAAAATGAGGCCTGTCCCAGCCTCCACTTTCCCTTCCTTTCCACAGCTCCAGGTGTCTCCTTCCAGCGATGGCCCATGCATCTGTTGTTTTAAACGTTTCGTGTTGATGCAATTCAAACTTGCAGAACAGTTGGCATGAATAGTGCCAACAACTCCCATATGCTCTGTACCCAGAATCACCAATTGTTTACGTTTGCCCATTACCATTCTGCATGTGTGTGCCTGTTTTTGTGTGTATATATACATTTTTTTCCTGAACCATTTGAGAGTCAGTTGGAGATATATCCCTTTACCTCTGAAACCTTCGCTGCATATTTCCTAAGCACGAAGACATTCCCTCAGTATCATCACAGCACAGGGGTCACAATCAGGAAATTTAACGTTGACACAGTACTATTTTAACACTTGTATTATTTTCATCCACAGGCCATAGTCACATTCTGCCAGTTGTCCCAGTAATGTCCTTTCCCTCTTTTTTCTTAGTCCAGACTCCAGTGGGGACCATGCGTTCCATTTGGATGTCATGCCTCTGTCTTCTCCACTGACCTGGCGCAGCAGCTTTGCCGGTCTCTGCATTTCCATCTTGACACTTTAGCAGAGCACAGGCCAGTGATTTTGTGGGATGTCCCTTGGTTTGTGCTTGTCTGATGTTTGCCCACAATGAGATTCTGATTGATAATTTTTGGCAGGAACATCACTGAAGGGATTCGTGTTCTTCTTGGTCATCGCAGCGGGGGCACGTGGTGCTGGTGGGTCCTCGCGTTGAAGATGTGGACTCCGATCACTTGGTTGAGGTGGCGTCTGCCAGCTCTTTCCACTGAAGAGCTCCCCTTTTTCCTTTGGTGATGAAGTGCTCTGTAGAGAGATGCTCTGGGGTCTGTGCATTTCTACAGTGTATTTCTTTCTCCCCTTGCACGGCAAGGCAGTTGTGCACCTCACTTTTTAAGGGAATGATACATTTTCCCATGGTGTACGTGGAGAACCGCCTTAGTCTTTAGAGTGCCCTGTAACATGCCATCCTATGGATGTCCCCCGACTTGACTGCACCAGCCCCTGCGGTTGGGCAGCAGGTTATTCCTAACTTGCTATTATTACAAACAACTTGAGAACGTTTCTTCAGGCGCCTGAACCTCCTTCTGTGATGGTGACACAGAGCATCCCTAGCCATGGGTGAGGCGAGAAGGCAGTGTGGGGGATGGCTCTGTGATTTCGCCTAGAGCACCAGGTGTGGAAGTGTCACCCACCAAGACAGGAGATAAAGGTAGATCGTGCTTACGGGAGTCTAGTCTTGTAGTTGATGTACCCATCTTGGCCACTTCCTCTTCTAGCATGCCAGTGCCCCTTCTCTGCTGGCTCTCCTGCCTCCAGGGTGGTGTGGAGATGCAGAACCACGTTGCACCTGGGAGAGTGGGTCCTGGAGCCGGGCTGCCTGTGTGGAGAGCTGGCTCCAGTGGTTACTCGCCACGTGACCTTGGGCCAGCTTGGTGATGATCCTGCTCTCGGAGTTCTTGTTTGCGTGATAGGCATGATGAAAGCGGTGCTCATTTTGCAGTTTAAATGAGATAGTACGTATGACATGCTTAAGAGAGTGCCTAGCACATACTAAACACTCAAAAATGTTAGTTATTTTTATGGTTGTTGTTACGTTCATTTGAACTGGCCTTTTTATCTTCTCACTTGATTTTTGCGCTATTGACGTATATGGTCACTTTTGTGGTCATTGACGAGTCAAGGACTTACAGATGTTTTCCTGGTTGTGTCCTGTGGTTTCCAGCAATAGGCAGGTGGAGGAGAGACAGCTGGTGAAAGCAAGATTTGCCTGATGGGAACTCTGTGCTGGGTCAGGCTCTGAGTACCCACCTGGAGCATTCTGGAGGACTTTGTAATTGAGCCAACTTTTGGAAATTAAAATCATACTTAAAAGTAAAGCTTTCAAGACTTGTAGGAAGATGGGAGTATGTAGGGCTAGATTTTAGCATGTAAAAATCAAGTATTTTGTTAGGTTGAGGGGACTGTGGGTTTTTTCTTTCTTTATAATTCTATGTAAATATCAAATCTAAAACCAAAAAGCTAAGTGCAGAGCTTTCAAAGTTAAACGATGACTGCATTTGTATTTAGTAGCAAGAGAAAACATCGCCAGTAAATTGCCTGTTTTTATAAGGCAGTTAAGATAGCTTTGGAAGACAGTGGAATGTACTTTCTTCACATTACATGAAAGACGTAAGTGGCAAATATTTGCCAATGTTGGAGAAGCAAATCACTGATGTGAGAAGTGACTACAGAAATGAGTCTACCTGCTGAATATCATTCTGTCCAGCGGAGTGCTGTTTTTCTTTGTTTAGCTTACGCTCTGTTGTGAGCCTGGGGATGAAAGTAGCAAATAGAACTTAATAGCTCATTTTACTGTTAGCATTGGCTCAGTATTTACTCACACAAAGACTGCCTGCTTTGAAGCCCCGGAAAATGACACTCAAGTTGGTCACATGTATCTGGTGAATGGTAGTGCGATTTGGTAACATGTAGAACACGCAGTTTCCTGAGGACCGTCTAGGGCCTGCCTCGCAGCAGTGGGGCCTCGGAGGGCAAACTGTGTGTGGAGCTCAGCTCTGGCCCTCAAGGCTTTCGAACGGTAGGACAGAAGGCAC
This sequence comes from Pan paniscus, assembly GCF_029289425.2. Taxonomy (NCBI): domain Eukaryota; kingdom Metazoa; phylum Chordata; class Mammalia; order Primates; family Hominidae; genus Pan; species Pan paniscus. The sequence continues at coordinate 56,645,156 of NC_085927.1, forward strand.
GACGACCCGTCCGTCAAGGAGTGGGGCCAGGCCACGGCTGTGTTCCACTTCCCCTGAGGGGTGACCATCCAGTCTAGGCTTTATGAGAGCGTGCTGATAGATGGAGGTCAGCGGGAGAGGGTGTTTTGGGGGTTGGGAGGGCATGAACAGAAGTTTGGAGCCATATACCTTGGCAGCACTAATACGAGTAGATGCCCCCTTGGTGTCCGCGGCTCTAGGGCAGCCGTGAAGGGGCCTGGGCCCTTGGTGACAGGAGGAAGCAGGTGCGGCCTTGGAGTAGGCCCTCAGTGTGATGGCTGGCCGTGTCCTTACTCATGAAGTGGCTCAACCTACCTGTTTCGTCAGCTGTAGAGGGAGCACGAGACCTGCCCTGCAGGGTCCTCGTGAAGGTCAGTGGGAATTTATGTAAAGTCACTCATTCATCCAGGCTCTGTTGAGCACCTGCTGTGGTTGTGGGCACTGGGGAGAAATCGGCGGCGAGGCTTGCAAGGGCCCTGCCCTCAAGGAGCTGACATTCTCGTGTGAGGAGACAGAGGGAGCTCGCTCAGTACCCCCGCAACCATCAGAGGGCAGGAAGCATATAGGGAGAGTCAAGGCATGTGGAGGGTAGAGGCTGGAGCTGCTCTGCAGTTGGCTGTTTCTGGGGCGAGATCTGCACGGAGTCAGGTATTTGAAGAGGGGGCATGAGCATTCTAGGGACAGGCCCAGAGGTGCAAAGGTCCTGCGGGCAATAGAGCTTCATGTGCTTGAGGGGTTGCTGAGGCTCTGGCCTGGTGGCTGAGTGGGGTGTGGGGAGAGGCCTGCAAGGCAGGCAGGGACCAGGTCCCCAGGGCTGAGAAGTCCAGGAGAAGGAGCTCTGCTTTTACTTCGAGCACAGCATGAAGCCTCTGGGAGGTTTTGAACCGGGGGAGTAAAGCGCGGTGCAGAGCATCAGAAAGCGGTTGCTATTCTGTGGAAGGAAGAGCCGATGACTGCTTCTGAGCAGAGTGTTGCCAGTGGCCATGGACGAGGTGGAGTCCTTGGGCAGCTCATGGGAAGGGCTGGGGGAGGGTCAGAGTAGGGTGGGAGACTAGGGGGCAAGAGTGGAGGCCGTGGGCTGGGGATGTGGGTGGGGTGGGCTGCGTGAGTCGGGGGCTGATGAAATCTGGAGCTGGGTAGACTGGCGAGAAGGCAAGAGCCAGGACCCCCATAGCTTAGAGCCTGGGGTCTGCAGGGATGGGGAACAGCCGATAGACACAGAAATCAGAACACACTCCAGAGATGGCATTTCACTGGGGAGACAAAATCACGTCCTCATGAAACAGAGAGCCAGGGAAAGCAGTGTGTTTAAATGCTCCCATGGTTACAGCCGCTGGGGGCCTTTACTCTGCGCTGGGCACTGTGCTGTAGAGACTGTGTTATCAGTCACCAAAAGACCCCCCTCTGCACCCCCACCCCCTTCCTGCGTGCCCCAGATTGCTGGCCTTATTGCTGGTTTACAGCTGAAGAGCTTGAGACAAGGTTAAGCAGGCGGCTGCCCTCCAGCCCCACAGTGAGGGCAGAGCTGGCTGGGAACCGGGGTCACCCCGGGCTGGGCTCCCAGCCTCCAGGTCACACGTTTCTGGTTAATGTAGACAGTGGGCATTCTTGGTGCTGTTGGAGGCCTGAGGAAGGGCGGCGGTTTTCTGTCCTGTGGGACTTGTTGGAGATCTCGCTTCTGCTGTGGGAGCTGGGGCCCGGCCCCCAGGAGCTGAGGCGGGGAGGGCACTTGGTTCTTGCCACCTGGCCGTCAGCGTTCAGCGTCGCCCTCTAGTGGCCAGGTGCTGTCTTTGCAGCCTGGGCTTCATGACCACAGCAGGGCACGTTGGCCTTGTGGGTGGGGGGTGCTTACGCTTGCGCGTGTCTGTGTGTGTTCACCGTGCTTACTGAAAGGCAGGCACAGCCTCAGAAGAGAATAACGTGAGGGATGAAGATGAAAGCTCTGGCTAACTCGGCCTTGCCCTGGCGTCTCATCAGGGAAGGGCTTTGTCAAGGAAGGCAGCCCCCTGGCCACCTAGAACTGCTGAATGCAGAGGCCCGGGGCGGAGGGAAGAAACTTCCGCTCACACAGCCCTTCTGTGCATGCAGTGGCCCAGCCACACCCGGATCCTTGCTGGCCCTGCTCTGTCCTCAAGTCCCCTGCAGTGAGTGTCACATAGTAGGTACTTGTCATTTGATGGTTCGCTGACTCTTCAGCTAGACCTTTCTTGCCTGCCTTTGGGGCATACATGGTCCTGTGTCTCTGGTTTTACTTTGTTTCTTAGATAAATTTACTAGGTAAGTAACTGACACTACCATCCAATGGCAGCTCAGCAACAATGCGATGGCACCTCCTTGAGCCAAGGACGGGCTTTCCCAACCGTGTGGCTCTGGGTTTGCATTTTCCCCCCATGGCTTCCCCCACATCTCTGTTACTCTGCTTTCCCTCAAAGCTTGCCCCTGGCCTTGGCCCCTTTTTGCCCGTGTGTTCCCACTTAGGACAGGAGCTGTGCCTATTTCTTTTCTCTGCTCATTTTGTCACTAAAGGGTTTCTGTGATCATCATTAACGGAAATGTTATTGAAAGTTAGAGAAATAGAAAAGATGATAAAACCAACAAACCAAAATTGCCACTGTTTCCACATGCTGTATTAACTAGAGTTGTGCTTGCTTTTTCTCTCTAATTTATTCCCTCTTAATCGGTTCTTACCTGTCCTTCAGAGCTCACTAGCAGAAATGGCTCTCAGCAGCTGTTTTGTCTGCAGAGTGACCTGGGCTTCAGGCAGGGAGTGCGAGAGCCTCAGTGAACACGCTGGCTCCCCCCTTTCACGGCATTGCCGGCATCCTTTTTTCTGGGTGACGTGTTCCCTGCTCGATGTGGTAGTTGAACTACATGTGGTGTCACTCGGCTTAAAATAACCAAATTAGATGTGATTTGGTGAAAATTAAGAATTTTATTTACTATCCATAATAGTGTAAATGTTCAGTTTAATAGGAAACCTTTCACTGTTCCTTCAGGTGATTTGTTTCTGTTGAATGATGATTTTTAGTCTGTAATATTAAAAGCAAATGCTAAAAGAGAGTTTGTAAGTCTTTGGTATGGTTTTAAAGGAGCCGCCTTAAAAACTTATCTGTTGCATGTTTGTCTTTTTTTTCTTATAATTTCTTTTGTAGATGAGGATATTGGATACAGACTTGAGCAATTGTGCGACTGTGGTGTTTTCTCTATGTGAGGGATAGGAGAAGGAAAGTAGGGCGAGTATGGCAGGATCCCCAGGGACTCATTGCTCCTTGCCCTGTACAACATTTTCTACTTGTAACTTAGCTCCTATTATGGTTTCCTCTAAGAGAGTGTGAGTTTGTGTCCATCTGCCCATTAGACTGTGATCCTCTCTTGGGCCGTGGCTGGAGTCACTCATCCTCCCGTTCCAGTGACTGGCACATGCATGGCACATTCTCAGGAAATGCTGGCAGAGTTAATTGAGCCACCAGCGGTCAGTCTCCTTCTCTCCTACCCTGTGTTCTTCAGCGGTGAGTGGGGCATCGCTGGTTTTCCAGTTGACACAGGGTGGCTTGTATCTGGGGCCTTCCGTGAAGGTGTGTTTTTGCTGTAGGTAACAGAAAAGCAGACGCAAGGACTTTTGAACAAATTCAAAAGTTAAGTTTCTCAGCAAGATGCCTGAAGGCAGGTAGCTGTTGGCACTGGTTCACTGGCTCAGTGATGTCCTCAGGATCTAAGCTCCATGTCACTTGGCCTCTTCCTCGTAGCTCTAAAGGGGCTGTCACCATCATGGGGTGATGGAAGGAGCAGTCACCAGGGCAGGCGTCTTCTTACTGGGAGAGTAGGGCTGCATTCAGAGCCAGGCCACATGGCCACTCCTGGTGGTAGGGGGAGCTGCCAAGGATGTGTCTCCTGTGGGCTGGACATGGGCACTTTCAAACCGGGATTCTGGAAACAGAGAGGTGGGATGGGTTGGATATTGGTTAGGCAGCCAACTGTGTTTGCCATTCACAGAGATTGATGTGTGTGTCTGTCACCCACCCCACCCCAGATTTCTGGTTCCTTAATGTCTTTCTGTCCTTCTTCTTCTTCTTCTTTTTTTTCTTCTTTATTTTGAGATGGAGTCTTGCTCTGTTGCACAGGCTGGAGTGCAGTGGCTTGATCTCGGCCCACTGCAGTCTCCGCCTCCCAGGTTCAAGTGATTCTCCTGCCTCAACCTCCTGAGTAGCTGGGATTACAGGCACCCACCACCACACCCGGCTAAGTTTTGTATTTTTGGTAGAGACGGGGTTTCACCATGTTGGTCAGGCTGGTCTCGAACTCCTGACCTCGTGATCCACCCACTTCGGCCTCCCAAAGTGCTGGGATTACAGGTGTGAGCCACCGCGCCTGGCCTCCGACCCTCTTATCACACTACCCCATGGCTCAGTGCCGAGCGCTGTGTGGAAAACGTAGTATAGAGACCCAGATGTTTGATTGCATTGAACTGTCTACAGAGTGCTGGGTGTAGAGGGACTTAGTAAATGAACTTTGAATTCTCATAGTCAGTGACATGGCATTTAGAATGAACCCTCCTCTGCTCTGATTTTTTTTTTTTTTTTGCCCGGAAATGGAGCTGAGACTCAAAGGGCCAAAAACCATCCCATTACTCGAGTGCACAGTCCTGAAAGCTGCCGAGAAAATAATGTTTTTGTTTTAAGATGGTTTAAATTCCTTGGAGTCTATTATTTAAAAAATATTTAAAAATTATTAAAAAATTTTAAATTTAAATTAAATTTTAAATTAAATTAAATATTAAAAATATTTAAAAATTATTTTAAAAATATTATTTAAAAAAAGTATGGCCACAGACCATTAGAACTGACATGTAAGACTGAGCTGAAAAAAAAATCAAGCTAAAAAAGGATATAAAATGTGTTAACTTAGAAAAATGTGATAATGTACCTTTGACTTTCTAGGGGCTCTGGGTATGATGGTGAGTTGTCACCCAAGCCTGAGGACAGAGTGATGGGAGCCTGAGGGGGCAGAGGTGAGTGTCTGTGGCTGGTGGGTCCCACCCAGGTCTGGAGTGGGGAGAATAGTGCTGATCTTCGGCCAGTCAGACCCGAGTAGATACAATTATGGAATTGGGTTTGGTGATATGAGGAGGGGAAGTTCAACCTCTTCACAGGGCTGGCCGAGCAAATGTGTGCAGAGCCAATAGGGCTTTGCTCCTCCCCAGGCATGGCCTGGATACTCTAGTATTATGGGATATTTTATAAGAGGATTGGCAGGTTCTGTGACCGCAGATTCTTCCTGCTCAACCGCAGATTCTACAGGTGCATCCTGTAGACACTTTACAGGCGAAGTTACAGGGAAGAGGATTTCTTTAAGAAGGAAAGTTGGAAGACAGTGGTGAGCAATTAGAATTCACCACCAGCGTGGAACGATGGGGGATCAACAGCAGCAGGATTGTTCTCCTTCTTTAGAATTCAGGGCTTCAGGGATTAGTGTTGATTGTGATGGTGATTGTGGGGGTGATGGTGATGGTGATGATGGTGGTGATGATAGTAGTGATGGCGATGATAACTGTGATGATGGTGGTGATGATAGTAGTGATGGCGATGATAACTGTGATGATGGTGGTGGGAATGATGGTGATACCAACTCTCCTGTTTGTCGGTGTTGTGGACCCTGTCAGCCCGTGCTGAGGACTTCTGTCCTGTCTGCTCTGAGGCCCCAGTGCTGCTTTGCTTGGAGCTGTTTGGGACGCACAGTGGGTTTGATGTTAGAAGGAAGAAGCACACGCATGCGTCTGTGTGACAAAGCCATTTGCTTGATAACACGCTAGCACTACTTGGCACTGTACCTCTGCAGCGGCAGTGACCAGTGTTTATCCAGCCCTCCCCACAGGCTAGCTCATTTGTTTGGCATTTACTCCATATGATGAGTAGGGCGGCAGGATTCCTGTGATTCCCATTTTGCAGATGAAGAAACTGAGGCTTAGAAATGGAGGAGGACCTAAGGTCAGATGCCAGCCAGTAGCAACAATCACTGGATTTAATCCAGGCTTCTTTGCATTGCACACTGCTTTGCTTACTTTAATAGGACATGAAGAGTTCGGTTTTAGAAATTTTATACAGGGCTGGGTGAAGTAGCTCATACTTGTAATCCCAGCAGTTGGGAGGCCTAGGTGGGAGGATTGCTCGAGCCCAGGAGTTGGAGGCTACAGTGAGCTATGATCATGCCACTGCACTCCAGCCTGGGTGACAGAGCAACACCGTGTCTCTAAAAGAAAAAGCAAAAAAATAAAAAAGAAACTTGGTACAGGATTAAATCATAGATGATTAAAATAAGAAAATGGGAAGAAATTTCTAATGAACAGAAATGCAGTAAGGTGCTGGGCACGGTGGCTTATGCCTGTAATCCCAGCACTTTGGGAGGCCGAGGCGGGTGGATCACCTGAGGTCAGGAGTTCGAGACCAGCCTGGCCAACATGGCAAAACCCCGTCTTTACTAAAAATACAAAAATTAGCCGGGCGTGATGGCACACGCCTGTAATCCCAGCTACTTAGGAAGCTGAGGCATGAGAATTGCTTGAACCCGGGAGGCAGAGGTTGCAGTGAGCCGAGATTGTGCCATTGCACTCCAGCCTAGGTAACAGAGTCAGATTCTGCTTAAAAAAAAAATAAAATAAAATAAAACAAAGAAATGCAGTAGGGATGGGAGGTGAAAAATAAAAAAAAATCCAGTTGCCATCACAACTGGATACAATACAGGAAGTTACACCTTAAATCAGTTGCCAAGAATAAAGCAAATCCTTGGTTTTGCATAGAGAGGTGAAGGATATCACCTTTATCCTGATGTTATTGTGTGTGGTGAAATGTAGTCAGGTAAGGCTTTGACTTTGGTGTTTAGCCAGCTTTTTTTTGGGGGGAGACAGTCTTGTTCGGTTGCCCAGGCCGGAGTGCAGTGGTGCGATCTTGGCTTACTGCAAGCTCCGCCTCCTGAGTTCACGCCATTCTCCTGCCTCAGCCTCCCGAGTAGCTGGGACTACAGGCACCCACCACCATGCCTGGCTAATTTTTTGTATTGTTAGTAGAGACGGGGTTTCACCGTGTTAGCCAGGATGGTCTCAATCTCCTGACCTCGTGATCCACCCTCCTCGGCCTCCCAAAGTGCTGGGATTACAGGTGTGAGCCACCGTGCCCGGCCTTCACCAGCTTTTGAGGTATTCATATAAACTATTGGAGGCTTTCTCTTGAAATCCCAGACTATGTTCAAATTGGTCCTAAAGAGAAGAAGTTCAAGTTTGCTTAAAATCCTAATGTAGATTATCTTAGGGTAAGAGAATCTAAAGAATAGGTTAGTGTATTAATTTGCCTGGGCTGCCATAAGAAAATACCACAGAGTGGGTGGTTTATGCAGTAGACATTGATTTCTCCCAGTTCCAGAGGCTGGAAGTCCAGGACCGGGGTGCTGGCTGATCCAGTTTCCGGGAAGGGCTCTCCTCCCGGCTTGCAGATGCCACATTTTTGCTGAGTTGTCACATGGCATTTCTTCTGTGCATGTGTGGGGAGAGAGATCCAGAGAGAGAGAGGGAGGTGGAGAGCGAGCGTGCACAGGAGCTCTCTGGGTCTCTCCCCATAAGGACACTTATCCTGTGGCTCAGGGCGCCACCCTCATGACTTAATTCAACTTCAGTTACCTCGTTATAGGCCCTGTCTCTAGACACAGTCACGCTCTGGGAGAGGCCTTCAACATACGAATTTGAGGATACAGTTCAGTCTCGAATAGTTAGCATATCTTTTTCAACTCATCTTTTAACCCAAGGTAAACCCATGGATTTGTTTTAGGTTCTAGAAGTAAGAATAACCACATCCCCTGCCACCCTGACCCTTAGCATCTCGGGGGTCAGGGCAGTATGGGAAACAGGACCATGGGCTTTGGGGTGGCGCATGTCAGGTCCTGTCCGGGCTTCGACATTTACTAACACAGTGACCTGGGCAGTGTCTTCATCTGTAGAATGGGGTAATGTCAGAGGCCTCCATAGTGTTTGGGAGGCGTGATGAGGCCGTCTGCGGAGTGGTTAGCAGGGAGCCCTGCCCGGCTGCTGTGTTGTTACCGTCGTTTTCCTGTGTGTCCTCCCCGCCCAGATTTTCCATTGAGGCCGTGAAGCTATATAGATGGCATTTGTTGTCCTTTTATTCAGGTTGATATTACATCCTCCTCCTCTCCCATGCTGTTGTAATCTTCATAACCATCATTTTTAATGGCTCTATAATGTTTTGAAAATGATCGTTACTTAAAATTCTTATTAAAATTGCATATCTAAGTCAAAATTTCATTTATATGCTTGATCAAAATGTAGACTTGTTTGAGAGTATTCAAAATGTGTCACATCAGCTCACGCATGCAGAAGTGATGTTCCTGGGTGTTCTGGAGGAGGGAGCAATGCTCCGGGGCTCACCACTTGCAGTTTAGGAACTGGTAACATTGATTTCTACTCTATTTACCAGTGTTCTAATTGGAAAAGCTGCATTATACAAAGTTAAAACATTTACAGTGATTCCTCAGGGCTTGCAGCCTGACAAATAAATCTCCTTCGCTCCCGACCCTTCTATTTCTGTCTCCTTTCAGAAGTGTTCTGCACATATTCGAGTAGATTTATATAGACGTGTGTTAATATATTTCTCACTCTACCCCATTCTTTTAAAAATACAAATGAAAACGTAATAGTGTTACGTGCCCCTTTTCTCACTCAAAAAAAAAAAAGTATATATTTATGGAGAGCATGAGAACAGGTAAGATTTAGTATATAGGTATAATCATCTTTTATTTTATTATGAGGGTCAAAATGGCATAAAATCATCAAATTTTTAAGTAAAAATTCTGTTTTAAAAACTTGAGGTGCAATTCAAATAACAGACAATAAACTGTTTTGTGGTGAACAGTTCAGCGGCTTTTGGTACATTCACACTGCTGCACAACCCCTACCTCAGGTATTCCTCATGCAAAAGAATAGGGAGATATTTAAGCTTTGGGAGGAGTTTTTTTTTAAAACAACAATTACATAATTGGCGAGTTTTTATTCTTAGAATCAAATGAAGAGGTAGCTCCGCTTTCGACCCTTCTAGACGCCCCATGATGATACACTCTTCCATTAAGGAACTCAGATTCCTCCTGGGAGATAGGAGACACCAAATCCGTCCTTTTGTCCTCATGTGAGTTCTGTGGGGGCGGCTGGGCTGCTGAGAGTCTGTACCCTTACATGCAGGATGATTGAAGAGGCTGGGCTTACTTTGGGGAGCATGGCTGGCATAGGCCAGGCTGTGTGTCAGAGTCCATCATGCGGCTGTCATCCAGGACAGGCTAATTACCAAGTACCCTGGGTGCAGGGCAGCAGACTGGCCTCGGGTTCCTGTGGGCAGGGGACAGTGGGCATCGGATATTTGATGAGCTTGTTTCGGCCAGATGCAGGCACTGGATGGTGACTGGGCCACGTGGACAGACTTTGGTGCCTGTCCGTGGCCTGGTCAGGAAGACCCATTGCATGGAGTGGTAAGGAGCTGTCAGGGACAGATTCTGGCGTGGGGTGGAACCAGAAGAGAGACACAGGTGACAAGAAAGCAAGGTTCCCATCTCTTCATTCATCCGTCAGACACGAGTAGGTGCCTGCCGTGCCAGGCCCTGTGCTGGACGGTGATGAGCACTTGAGTTGTGTGGCTTCTGAAGGCTGGCATTTGTGGGTGCATCTTGTCTCATGGGTGTGATTTCCATAGTGGGAGATGGGGCAAGCCTCTCTTAGGGAGGGACTCACTTAAGCGGAGAGTTGAGCGGAGGAGGCAGAGCGGAGTCTGAGTGGCGAGGGTGGCAGCAGCAGCAACAGTCACAAGCAACGGTCACAACGGTGTATCGAGCTGGGTGCTGAGCGCGTTGTGTGCAGTGCCCCTGCGATTCCTAGAGACTTACAGAGGCTCAGTGTCTGGCTCAGGGTCGCCCAGCTAGTGGAGCCAGCACTCGAGGCCAGGTGTGTCAGAGAGAGCCAGCATCCAGTCTGTCGCCCTGCAGGACTGATAGTTTCAGAAGAAGGCAGTGGTAGGAAAAGCCAAAAATGCAGCTGGGGTCTGTTCTTGGAAGATCTGGCCCGCCAGGTGAAGGCATTCGATTTGAGGCAGCTGTGGTGCCGTGAGAAAGCCACTGGAGAGGGAGAGGAGGTGCTGAGATCCTGGGCTCAGATCCTGCCTCTGCCACCCTCAGACCGTCCAGCCACTTAATCCCGCCGTAGCCTCAGTTTCCCTATTGGTAAAATCAAGGAATTGGTCCAGGTGGTTGCCAAGGTCTGGAAGTCTTTGTTCTGTGTGTAGTTGGGAGTCCCAGAAGGTTTTGGGCAGGGAGTGGAATGATCAGAGCTGTGCTTTGGGGAGGTTAATCGGACTTCTGGTGCTTTGTGATTATCCTGCTGTAGGGCTGGAAGTGATGTGGGGGTGACACTTTGAAATTCAGCAGCAGGTGAATTAGCTATGCTCTGAGCTGTGGCTGTTTGGAACTCCCTCTTGCCGTTTCTGGGTCTGGTGGCAGCTTCTGCTCCCCTGCCGCTGCCTCCTCCTGCCTGCTCGTTCCCTGGCACCAGCACTGGCTTCTCTGCACACCCTGTGGGCACAGCAGGCACAAGGATAATGAGGCTGTTTGGATGGGCTTGTGGTGCTGAGGAGACACGGAGCACCAGTGAATCATGGGGATCACAGTGGCCCAGATGTGAGGCTGGCATTTGAAGTTTGCAGGCTCTGGGGCTCCCACGGGTTGGTCACACTGTGGGCTGCCTGGCCTCACAGCCTCGTCAGCCACTCTTCCCACCCCTTTGGGGACACTGCCCACCCCTGTGGGGACTGCCGCCTTTCTGCTGGCTGTGTGTGGCTTTGGTTTAGCTCGATGGGGGTTTTGAAATGGGTTTTCCATGAAGTTGATTGAGGAATTGGCAGAAGGCTCACTGTGTTTAGCGAAAATGGATTTTAGTTAAAGATGCAGCCAGGTAACTCAAACTTTGGGATGACTTTACTGATCCTTGTTTTATTATCATACTTGTCAAATTTAGGGACTGCTATTCAGTTGACAAGAAAATGTTTCCTAATCCTCGTAAGCTTAAATTTGCTTGTTTCGACTTAATGTTAGCATTTATCTTTTTTGCTTTGGTTCTTTCAAGCCATTTGATGCTTCTTTTGACTCTTTCCATGCTGCAGTTGATCTTTGTGGCGTGTACGGTCTTTTTCCTATTGTTGATAGAGTCTGTCGTGTCCGGAGCTGTCCGTGAGGTGATTTCTGCGGCCGCCGCTGCCCCTTGGTCCGCTCTTTGTCTCCCAGGCGGCTCCGCAGGTCTTTCTGTATGCAGGCCACTGCATTTCATTTGCTTCTTCCTTTACTTTAATGACCTTCTAGATCAGACCATTAAATACTTCACTAAAGTACACTCTTTTCTTCCATTTATTCATGGTTATTTCCTCAATAAAGTGTATATTGAATTCGTAAGACACAGATTTCCTTGTGTGTGCCTGTTCCATCAGAAGTCATTGAAACTTTTCTAGGCTTGGGGCTTCTGTGCTTGGAAATTCTGTCCCTATTACCTAAGCCAAATATTAAAGAATAAGATCTATTTAGCAAAGTCATTTTTTGATCCTTAGTATGCAGCATTTAATTTACAGTTATTTTCAGTGGGATTTTAAATTTGCTTTGGCCAGTATGGGTGACTTCTCTGGAGAGGGAGAAATCTTATTTTTACTTTAACTTTTTATTGGCTTTTCCGTTTTCCCGGGGTAGAAGAAGAATGCTTTAATAATAGTGAAAATTATTTCTGATTATTTCATTCAATTACAATATGTAGTGAGCTCCTACCAGGCGAGGCACAGGGGACCCAAAGGCTTCCGCTCCAATGGAGAAAGAGATCTGCCGCAGATAATTACGGTAGAACTAGGGAGGGTTAGGGCCCTTAAGCATATGTCAGAAGTTCCGTGGAAACACAGAGGAACGAGTAATGAATTCTGCTGGGGATTTGGCTGGGGGTGGGAGCAGGTGGGCCTTCAGGGGCCAGAATAGCTGCAGAGAAGTTATCCTGTCTGTGCTGGGCCCCGGAGGCTGAGCCACCTCCTCAGCCCAGGACTGGGGCAGGGGTTCCATGAAGGCAGGGGCACCTGACGGACAAGAAATCAGATCTAAAAATACAGACAGTATTTGGGAGGGTGGCGTGGTTTGGACATCTGAATCTCTTTGTCAGACATAGGAGGCTGAGACCTGGTGCTCCTTCCAGGAGCCATGGTGGCGACCAGAAAGCCGTTGCTGGTTTCTGCCTTTCTGCAGCCCTTACATAGTCAGTGCACACCCTGGCCTCTTCACCCAAAGGCTCGCGTGGCAGGAGCACCAGCCTTACCTTCTTAGAGAATATTTACTTATGTTCATCTTTGCTATTCTTAAATATTATTTAAAATTACAGATGGTCAGTGTTTGAAATTTAGAAACTACTGAGAGTAATAATAAGAAAAATAATAGAATCTAATGCTATGTGCCAGGTGTGGGGTGCGGAGTCCTTGATGTACATTTTCTTGATCATTTCTCACAGTAGTCCTGTGAAGTGGATGCTATTTTTATTCCTGTTTGACAGATGAGGAAACTGAGGCTTGAAGGGGTTAAGAAACATGCCCGACATTCCAAGATTTTGACGTCACAGAGCCAGGGCTCAAACTTAGGAATGTCTGAGTCCACTGGGCACAGGCTCTCCTGCCTGCTGTGCAACCTGCCAAGACCAGTCTCAGGAAGAAAGATAAAAACCCGTGTAAACTACCACCCTGGATTCCCCGGGACGTTAAAAAAGCTGATCTTCTTTGTCTTTTTGGGAGGGCTGTGTGTGTGTGTTTTCCTTTTCACGTAGACTTGAGATTAAGCAGTGTATCTAATTATATATCTTCTTATATTTATTTTATTTTTAATTTTTGTTTTGAGATGGAGTCTCACTCTGTTGCCCAGGCTGGAGTGCAATGACAAGGTCCTGGCTCACTGCAACCTCCGCCTCCCAGGTTCAAGCAATTCTCCTGCGTCAGCTCCCGAATAGCTGGGGTTACAGGCCGCTGCCACCACACTGGCTATTTTTTTTTTTTTTTTGTATTTTTAGTAGAGACAGGGTTTCACCATGTTGGTCATGCTGGTCTCGAACCCCTGACCTCAGGTGATCCACCCACCTCACCCTCCCAAGTGGTGGGATTACAGGTGTGAGCCACCATGCCCGGCCTATTTTTACGTATTTTAAATAATGTCTTTTCCCATGACACTAACTTTCTTTGAAAACATGATTGTTAATGGCTTTATAATAGTTATCAAAATACATTCATTTCTTCCATTTGCTTGTAGGCGAAACATTTCTGAAGACATTCTATTATTTGGGTGTTTAAGTTGTTTCCAGTTTTGTTTTTGATGTTGTTTTTTATTTATTGTAATTACTAACCTGTGAGACACACCCCTGAGACATAACTCTTGAACACTTCCTTGTGTATTTCCGTGGCGTGAGCCCTGGGGCGAGGACTCGGTGTTAAACAGAGCTGCGCGGCGGTCGCTTGTTCACTCGTGTTGTCTTGCTTGTCCCTGCGGTTCCCTGCTGGCCCCATGCAGTTTGATAGCCGCTGTTGACTTGATTACTCTTTGCCCTTCGTTTCCTCTGTGTCAGTGTTTTTGAATTGAAGTGCCCCTGGGCACAGAGTCCTTTATTTGGACCTTTGGATGTTTTCTCGCTCAGAGTACGCAATCCTACTTCCCCTGTGTTTGATTTGCCAAGGTTTTTCTGCTTCAGACTTTCTAAATTCTTCAGAGGATTGGTGGGCAGTTCTAACAAGACGGTGGCCATTTTTCTTTCTAATTTATTCACTTGTTTGCTCACTCATGAATTCAGTCATTTGCTCATCGATTTGTTCACTCATTTACTCGGAAAATGTTTCTTAAGCATCTGCCTGGTGCTGGGCACTGACGATACAAAGAGGTATTTGTGAGTGGTGCTCCCTGCCCTGTAGCAGCTCATCCATGTTGAGAGACCAGGCAAAACAGGAAAATTCCAGCTTTATGGCAAGGTGAAGGAAGGGGATGGGTGCCTGGACCTCCGTGGATGGGGCTTGTTTGGCTGGTGGAAGGATGGAAGATGGAGGAAGAGGGCCTGCGTGGAGGGGAGGCCTGCTGGTGGGTCGGGGGTGAGTGGAGATAATCGGCTGGAGCCCGTGGGGTGTGCCTGTGTGCTCCATGGGCAGGTAGGTCCCACTGCAGCCTAGGGGAGGGCTCTGGGGAACGAGAAGCAGATTGGATTTTATCCTGCAGGTGGTGTCATTTCCCTGCCTACAGTTCTTTAACAATCACACTCACACCCTTGGGATAGGGTCCGAAGCCTCTGGCCCTCTGGCTGCTGCGAGTGTCCTGGGAGCCTGCCCTGGACCTCTTGCTGCCGCCGGCCGCCTGCCTGCCTGCTCTTGGCGGCAGCTCCTCCTCTGCCTGCGGTGCTGTCCCTGAGCCTCCCCACTGGAAGCTGTCTGTGGCCTGTGTGCCTCGTTCCCCTACACTTTGGTTTGGAGGGTATCACAGGGGCGGGATTGGGCTTGGTGCCGGGCCTGGCTCAGGGCCATGCTTGGTAATGATTTGGTAAACTGAAGAGTAAGCTCTGCCTGGAGCTGTGTTTACTCTTTCCCTTATCTCAGCCAAAAACTGTCCTTTTCAAGAAATTTACTGCCTTTCTGTAAGCACTGAATGAAGTTATTCTTTCCAATAAGATTAGGTAAATTCTGTGGAGGACTTGAAGGAGAACCAGTCCCATCAGAAGTCAGCCCAAGAATAGTACCATCTCAACAGCGGTAGATTTTATTGGGGCACATTGTGTGTGAGGCTCTTTGCTTCAGGCAGTGGAGTGAGGTGGGGAACAGTACAGGGAAGTTAGCCACGTGGTAGATGACAGGATGAGTCATGATTCTTTTTTTTTCTTTTTTGGGCTTTTCAGAGCCTTTTGATGCTTATGCATATTATCAATCCCCATGACCAAAATAAGATAGGCCACATTTCCTAACATTTGTCTACAGAGCTGCTTATTCACAGGCCACTTTAACATTTCACGGTCGTGGTGGTCTACAGGAAGCGGGTAGAGCTTGTGAAAACTGAAAACCTTATTCATGGGGTCATTCCCTCTGATTCAACCTCATTCAAAGGGTCATTCCCTCTGATTCCCTAATTATCAGATCTTAACATCTGAATTCTCTCAGTGTCCTTTTCACATAGGCAAAATGCTGATGTTCGAACATTAAAGACTTCCAGTAAAAAGAACATCTTGTATTGCACAGCTTAGAAAATTCTTTCTAAACTCATCAAGTTGTATACATTTAAGTAGGCACATCTTTTTGTAAGTCAATCGTATCTCAAGAGAGTGGCTTAAAAATTTTTTTTTCCTTTTGGTTGTACTGGAATAGCTTTCTCTGTAACTTCTACCCTTTGGCTGTAATAAGTGGGGCTGTATTGGATGAGTCCAATTCCCTATTCACATTGCTGTAAGTATATGAGGATACTAGGTTGTCCTTTTTTTTTTTTCTTTATTCCTTCTAAAAAAAAATCTGGGATACAGGTGCAGAATGTGCAGGTTTGTTACGTAGGTTACGTGTGCCATGGTGGTTTGCTGCACCTATTGACCTGTCACCTGTTGACCTGTCCTCTAAGTTCCCTCCCCTCACCCGCCCACCAACGGGTGCTGGTGTGTGTTGTTCCGCTCTCTGTGTCCGTGTGTTCTCATTGTTCAACTCCCAGCTATGAGTGAGAACATGCTATGTTTGGTTTTCTGTTCCTGTATTGGTTTGCTGAGGATGATAGCTTCCAGCTTCATCCATGTCCCTGCAAAGGACATGATCTCATTCCTTTTTATGGCTGCATAGTATTCCATGGTGTATATGTACCACATTTTCTTTATGTAGTCTATCATTGATGGGCATTTGGGTTGGTTCCATGTCTTTGCTATTGTAAATAGTGTTGCAGTAAACATATGTGTGTGCATGTATCTTCATAGTAGAATGATTTATATTCTTTTGGGTATATACCCAGTAATGGGATTGCTGGGTCAGATAGTATTTCTGGTTCTAGATCCTTGGAAAATCGCCATACCATCTTCCACAGTGGTTGAACTAATTTACATTCCCACCAGCAGTGTAAAAGTGTTCCCATTTCTCCGTAGCCTCGCCAGCATCTGTTGTTTCCTGACTTTTTAATAATCGCTATTCTGGCTGGTGTGAGATGGTGTCTCATTGTGGTTTTGATTTGCATTTATCTGATGATCAGTGATGTTGAGCTTTTTTTAATGTTTCTTGGCCGCATAAATGTCTTCTTTTGAGAAGTATCTGTTCATATCCTTCTCCCATTTTTTGATGGGGTTGTTTTTTACTTGTAAATTTAAGTTCCTTGTAGATTCTGGATATTAGACCTTTGTCAGATGGATAGATTGCAAAAATTTTCTCCCACTCTGTAAGTTGCCTGTTCATTTTGATGATAGTTTCTTTTGCTCTGCAGAAGCTCTTTAGTTTAATTGGATCTCATTTGTCAATTTTGGCTTATGTTGCAGTTGCTTTTGGTGTTTTTATCATGAAGTCTTTGCCCATGCCTATGTCCTGAATGGTATTGCCTAGGTTTTCTTCTAGGGTTTTTATGGTTTTGGGTTTTACATGTAAGTCTTTAAGCCATCTTGAGTTAATTTTTGTTTAAGGTATAAGGAAGGGGTCCAGTTGTAGTTTTGTGCATATGGGTAGCCAGTTTTCCCAGCACCGTTTACTGAAGAGGAGATCCTTTCCTCATTGCTTGTTTTTGTCAGGTTTGTTGAAGATCAGATAGATGGCTGTAAATATGTGGTGTTACTTCTGAGGTCTCTGTTCTGCTCCATTGGTCTATATGTCTGTTTTGGTACCAGTACCGTGCAGTTTTGATTACTGTAGCCTTGTAGTCAGGTAGCATGATGCTTCCAGCTTTGTTCTTTTTGCTAGGATTGTCTTGGCTATATGGGGTTTGATTCCTTATGAAATTTAAAATAGTTTTTTCTAATTCTGCAAAGAATGTCAATGGTAGTTTGATGGGAATAGCATTGAATCTGTAAATTACTTTGGGCAGTATGGCCATTTTTACGATGTTGATTCTTCCCATTGATGAGGATGGAATGTTTTTTCCTTTGTTTATATTCTCTTACTTCCTTGAGCAGTGGTTTGTAGTTCTCCTTGAAGAGGTCCTTCACATCCCTTGTTAGCTGTATTCCTTGGTATTTTATTCTCTTTGTAGCAATTGTGAATGTGAGTTCATTCATGATTTGACTCTCTGCTTGCCTATTGTTGGTGTAAAGGAATACTTGTGATTTTTGCACATTGATTTTGTATCCTGAGACTTTGCTGAAGTTGCTTATCAGTTCCAGAAGTTTTTGGGCTGAGCTGATGGGGTTTTCTAAATATAAAATCATGTCATCTGCAAACAGAGACAACTTGACTCCTCTCTTCCTATTTGAATACCCTTTATTTCTTTCTCTTGCCTGATTGCCCTGGCCAGAACTTCCAGTACTGTGTTGAATAGGAGTGGTGAGAGAGGGCATCCTTGTCTTGTACCAGTTTTCAGAGGGAATGCTTCCAGCTTTTGCCCATTCAATATGATATTGGCTGTGGGTTCATCATAAATAGCTCTTATTATTTTGAGATATGTTCCATCAATACCTAGTTTATTGAGAGTTTTTAACATGAAGGGATGTGATGTTGAATTTTATCAAAGGCCTTTTCTGTATCTGTTGAGATAATCGTAGTTTTTTGTCATTGGTTCTGTTTATGTGATGGATTACGTTTATTGATTTGCATATGTTGAACCAGCCTTGAATCCCAGGGATGAAGCCTACTTGATCATGGTGGATAAGCTTTTTGATGTGCTGCTGGATTCGGTTCGCCAGTATTTTATTGAGGATTTTCGCATTGATGTTCATCAGGGATATTGGCCTGAAGTTTTCTTTTTTTGTTGTGTCTCTTCCCAGTTTTGGTATCAGGATGATGCTGGTTTCATAAAATGAGTTAGGGAGGAGTCCCTCTTTTTCAATTGTTTGGAATAGTTTCAGAAGGAATGGTACCAGCTCCTCTTTGTATTTCTGGTAGAATTCAACTGTGAATTTGTCTGGTCCTGGGCTTTTTTTGGTTGGTAGGCTATTAATTACTGCCTCAATTTCAGAGCTTGTTATTGGTCTATTTAGGGATTCAGCTTCTTCCTGGTTTAGTCTAGTTAGGGTATATGCATCTAGGAATTTATCCATTTTGTCTGGATTTTCTAGTTTATTTGCATAGAGGTGTTTATAGTATTCTCTGATGGTAGTTTGTATTTCTATGGGGTCAGTGGTGATATCTCCTTTATCATTTTTTATCGTGTCTCTTTGATTCTTCTTTCCCTTTTTCTTTATTAGTCCAGCTAGCCATCTATTTTGTTCATTTTTTCAATAACCCAGCTCCTGGATTTGTTGATTTTTTGGAGGGTTTTTTGTGTCTCAGTCTCCTTCAATTCTTCTCTGATCTTAGTTATTTTTTGTCTTCTGCTAGCTTTTGGATTAGTTTGCTCTTGCCTCTTCTAGCTCTTTTAATTGCGATGTTAGGGCGTCGATTTGAGATCTTTCTGGCTTTCTAATGTGGGCATTTAGTGCTATAAATTTCCCTCTTAACACTGCTCTAGCTGTGTCCCAGAGATGCTGGTACATTGTCTCTTTGTTCTCACTGGTTTCAAAGAACTTTTTGATTTCTGCCTTAATTTCATTATTTACCCAGGAGTCATTCAGGAGCAAGTTATTCAATTTCCATGAAATTATGTGATTTTGAGTGATTTCTTAATTCTGAATTCTAATTTGATTGCACTGTGGTCTGAGAGACTGCTATGATTTCAGTTCTTTTGCATTTGCTGAGGAGTGTTTTACTTCCAATTATGTGGTCGATTTTAGAATAAGCGCCATGTGGCACTGAGAAGAATGTATATTCTGTTGATTTGGAGTTGAGAGTTCCGTAGACATCTACGAGGTCCACTTGGTCCAGAGCTGAGTTCAAGTCCTGAATGTCCTTGTTAATTTTCTGGCTTGTTGATCTAATACTGATAGTGGGGTGTTAAAGGCTCCCACTGTTATTGTGTGGGAGTCTAAGTCTCTTTGTAGGTCTCTAAGAACTTGCTTTATGAATCTTGGTGCTGCTGTATTGGTTGCTTATATATTCAGAATAGTTAGCTCTTGTTGAATTCTTCCCTTTATGATTATGTAATGCCCTTCTTTGTCTTTTTTGATCTTTGTTGGTTTAAAGTCTGTTTTATCAGAGACGAGGATTGCAACCCCTGCTTTTTTTTTTTTTTTTGCTTTCCATCTGCTTGGTATATTTTCCTGCATCCCTTTATTTTGAGTCTGTGTGTGTCTTTGTGTGTAAGATGGGTCTCTTGAATACAGCACACTGATGGGTCTTTACTCCTTATCCAGTTTGCCAGTCCGTGTCTTTTAATTGGGGGCATTTAGCCCATTTACATATAAAGTTAGTATTGTTATGTGTGAATTTGGTCCTGTCATCATGATGCTATCTGGTTATTTTGCACACTAGTTGATGCAGTTGCTTCATAGTGTCATTGGTCTTTATATTTTGGTGTTTTTTTGCAGTGGCTGGTACCGGTTTTTCCTTTCCATATTTAGTGCTTCTTTTGGGAGCTCTTGCAGGGCAGAGCTCTGCAGTTTATCTGGTGGTAACAAAATCCCTCAGCATTTGCTTGTGTGGAAAGGATTTTATTTCTCCTTTGCTTATGAAGCTTAGTTTGGCTGGATGTGAAATTTTGGGTTGAAAATTCTTTTCTTTAAGAATGTTGAATATTGATTCTTTCTCTTCTAGCTTGTAGAGTTTATGCTGTTAGTCTGATGGGCTTCCCTTTGTGGGTGACCTGGCCTTTCTCTCTGGCTGTTCTTAACAGTTTTTCCTTCATTTTGACCTTGGAGAATTTGATGATTATGTGTCTTGCGGTTGATCTTCTTGTGGAGTATCTTAATGGTGTTCTCTGTATTTCCCGAATTTACATGTTGGCCGGTCTTGCTAGGTTGGGGAAGTTCTCCTGGGTAAATATCCTGAAGTGAGATTTCCAGCTTGTTTCCTTTCTCCCCATCCCCTTGTGGTACTCCAGGCAATCGTAGGTTCGGTCATTTTATGAAGTCTCATATTTCTTGGAGGCTTTGTTCATTCTTTTTCATTTTTTCTCTATTCTTGTCTGCATACCTTATTTCATTAATGTGGTCTTCAAACTCTGATATCCTTTCTTCTGCTTGGTCGATTCAGCTGTTGATACTTGTGTTTGCTTCACGAAGATCTCATGCTGTGTTTTTCAGCTCTGTCAGGTCATTTATGTTCCCCTCTAAACTTGTTATTCTAGTTAGCAGTTCCTCTCACCTTTTATCAAGGTTCTTAGCTTCTTTGCATTGGGTTAGAACATGCTCCTTTAGCTCAGTGTAGTTTTTTATTACCCATCTGCTGAAGCCTACTCCTGTCAATTTGTCCATCTGATCTTCTGTCCAGTTCTGTGCCCTTGATGGAGAGACACTGTGATCATTTGGAGGAGATGAGGCACTCTGGCCTTTTGGGTTTTCAGCATTTTTTCGTTGATTCTTTCTCATCTTTGTGAGTTTGTCTAGTTTTGGTCTTTGAGGCTGCTGACCCTTAGTTGGGGTTTTTTTTGGGGGGACTTTTTGTTGTTGTTGATGTTGTTGTCGCTTTCTGCCTGTTTGTTTTTCTTGCAATAGTCAGGTCCCTGTTCTGTAGGGCTGCTGCAGTTTGCTGGGGGTTCACTTCAGGCCCTATTCAACTGATTCACTCCCATGCCTAGAGATGTCACTCATGGAGGCTGGAGAGCAGCAAAGATGGGTGCCTCCTGCTTCTTCTGGAACCTCTGACCTTTAGGTGCACCAACCTGATGCCAGCAGGATCTCTCCTTTATAGGGTATTGATAACCCCTGTTGGAGGGTCCCACCCAGTTGGGTGGCATGGGGAGCAGGACCCGCTTAATGAAGCACTTTGTCCCTTGGTGGAGAGGGTGTGTTTTGCTGGGGGAGAACCCACTTGTCTGGGCTAAGGGTTGGTGGGGGCTGAGGTCACCAAATGAAGGGGCCCTACTTTTGCTTGAATGGGGACCCTGGGCTAAGATCTAGGTGAGCTCCAGTATATGCGAGAATTGCCTGTCTCCTGGGGAGCTCCCCAAGCCAGAGGCCCCATCATTCTTGGGTTGAAAACCAGTATCCTAGGGTAAAGGACAGCAAGAGAGTTGGTGCTGGGACCATTCAGACCAATGTGGGTAACCTCTGCTGTCAGGAACCACAAGTATCCGGCTGCATCAGGCTTCTGGGAGTGACTGCAATTTGAAATCCAAAGCATCTTACTGTCTTCTTTGAAGAAATACACATGTAGGAGGCCGAATGAGGTATAAGGTTGAGGGTCCATGACAGTGTCTCTGTGAAGAATCCAAAAGCCAGGGCAACACCAAACTGTGGTGATTCATGGTGACCCACAGCCTTACAAATCTGATTTATTCAAAGGTGTGATATAGAAAAGTTTAGGCTTATATACATAATGCACGTTTATTATAGAAAAATTTGGAAAATATAGAACACTGCTGCAAAGAAATCACCACGTGTGCATCACCAGCTCCATTTAGTTTCTGTTCTTCGTGTGGTTGATACTACTGTACCCTACCTGCCATTTGAGGTCCCCTGGGAAGGGCAGGCCCATTCAGGGAGGCCCAGGGCCCTGGGTGAGTTCTCAGGGCATGGGAAGCTGTGTGGCAGGTGCCCGCGTGGTGTTTGTGCCGTTGTCCATGCTGGGCAGGATGCAGACTGCAGTGTGGCTTGAATCCTGCCTCACCACTTACGGGGAGGATTCAATGAATTCATGGAAGGCAGGCTCTTAGAATAGTGCCTGGCACGTGGGCGGTACTTAATAAATGTTAGCGATGCTATTGAGTTTTCTTCTCATGGTCACTGCTGGGTCTGCTCTGCCTTCTCCGGAACTCTTGATGTAATTTAATCAGCTCACAGCACTTCTGGGGTAAGAGCCTGCTGCGTGCCACATGCCGTCACAGAAGCCGGGAGTGCGGCCGTGACCAGGACCAGCAGGTGCTGCACACACACACCTGACCCCATCCGCACACAAGTGGGATGGACAGTAGAGCTGTGATTCAGATGATGCAGGACCATGGTCTGGGGCAGCACCACCCAAGGCAACAATGCCAGCCCGGGTGTGATTTAAAGTGTTCCTGTAGCCATGGTAAGGAAGTAGCAAGCAACAGGTGAGATGAGTTTTAGTAATACATTTTATTAATATAATATATAAACTATATCACCATAACACGTTATAAATTCAGTATATAATAGATATAAAAACTGTCAATGAGATAACTTACACTCAGTTTTCTGTACTAAGCCTAGAGTGTGTTTCCTACTTAGAGCGCCTCTCAGCTGGACCACTTTTTGGGTGTCCTGAAACTTCCGTGGCTCGAGGCTCCTGTGTTGGACGGTGCAGGAGTGAAGAAGGGGCTGCTTATGAAGGTGATTTGGATGGTCATTCTGATGGGGTGACAGTGAAGCGTAGACCCAAAGGATGAGAGGAGATAGCCACCTGATGATTTGGGGGCACATAACCCTCTAAGGAGGGCTGTGTGGGGATGAGCTTGGTGTGCATGTGGTCCTTCTCCAAGAAGGCAGCTGTGGCTGCAGTGAAGTGAAGGTGGAGCTTGGAGGTGAGCGAGGAGGGAGAGGAATCAGAGCTGCACCCTGCAGGCCCCTGAGGGCGGTGGAAGGAGGTCACGTTCCTTGCTAGTTGTGGTGGAAAGCCAGTGGAAGGTTTGAGCTGGGGCTGGCGTGATTCGACTTAGGCTTTCAAAAAGATCCCTGTGGCTTTTCTGTGGAGGTAGGAAGACCAGTTAGGAGGGTGGTGGCTGGAGTGGGTGGAGGTGGAGGAGGTGATGAGAAGTCTGGGGTTTGAGGGGGTGTATTTTAAAGCTCTGGGGAGGAGGCTTGTTGAGGGACTGGGTGTGAAGGATGAGGGAAGGAGGGCCATCAGGAGTGGCTGTCGAGGATGGGGCAACTTGGAGAGGAGCAGATTTGGGGAGAAAAGAGACGGAATTTGGCTTGGGACATGTAAAGCCTGAGGTGCCCTGAGCCATCAGTCAGGGTGTCAAGTGGGCAGCTGGACACAGGTGTGTCTGTAGTGATCTGTAGCCGAGGCAGATGCCAGGATGGGGACGTGGGGTGTGGATGCTGGAGTTGCATTGAGACCTGGCCTGCCCAGCATTCTTTTTCATGTGCTGATCTGCTTTGGTCAATACATTTTTAATTCTGCAAAGAAGGGTGGTGCCTGTGTTTTCCCTTAACGCAAGGCATTTGCGTGTGCAGCAGGCGTCAGTGGAGTTTTGGAGTGTCAGGGATAATGTAATAGTTATGTAATAACTTAAAATCGATGACTAAACATCCATGTTCTCCCCAGAGAAATTCCTTTTGCCACCAGGAATTTCTTACAGGTGCCTTTTTCTTCCTGGGGGTCTGAACCCTGCCTTGCCCATGCCTGTGCTGTGTTTCCTCTCTGCAGGGGCCCAGCTCCCCTCACCAGCACAGGGGACCCGCAATGGCTCTGCCTTTGGAATCTGCCCGTCTCCCTTTACCAGGAGATGCAGAGAACTTTGTTCTCTCCCTTCATATGAATTATATAATACCCACTTGCCGAAAAAGATTACAGTGAATTGTTTTTTTTCTTTTGAGACAGAGTCTCACTCTATCACCCGAGCTGGAGTGCAGTGGCACGATCTCAGCTCACTGCAAACGCTGCCTCCCAGGTTCAAGCGATTCTTGTGCCTCAGCCTCCCAAGTAGCTGGGATTACAAGCATACACCACCATGCCTGGCTAATTTTTGTCTTTTTAGTAGAGACGGGGTTTTGCCATGTTGGCCAGGCTGGTCTCGAATTCCTGGCCTTAAGTGATCCACCCACTTTGGCTTCCCCAAAGTGCTGGGATTACAGGTATGAACCACCACACCCAGCCTAAACTGAATTGTTTTAAATAAAAATTGCCCTCACATATTGCATATGTAATATGAAAAAACGTTTTTCAAACAGAAGTTCACCTGGGTGATGAGACACTGTGGTGGTCTTCTTTTTTTTTTTTTTTTTTGAAACGGAGTCTTGCTCTGTCGCCCAGGCTGGAGTGCAGTGGCGCCATCTCGGCTTACTGCAAGCTCCATCTCCCGGGTTCACGCCATTCTCCTGCCTCAGCCTCCCGAGTAGCTGGGACTGCGGGTGCCCACCACCACGCCTGGCTAATTTTTCGTATTTTTAGTGAGATGGGGTTTCACCGTGTTAGCCATGATGGTCTCGATCTCCTGACCTCGTGATCCGCCCACCTTGGCCTCCCAAAGTGCTGGGATTATAGGCGTGAGCCACCACACCCAGCTGGTGGTCTTCTTTTAATGCTAAACTGTGGCCCTTTGTGTGACTGGATGTTCTTCTGCAAGCCGACATTCGGTACCAATGTGGGGTTCCATTGTTTGGCTGGACCACACTTCCCTGGCCACCCCCGTTCTCCATTTGTTTCTTCCAAGTTTTTCCCATTAAACACTGCCTCAGATATCTTAGTACTCACATCTTAGCTCTCATCTCTGGTTATTTTCTTGGGATAATTACTCAATGTAAAATTATTGTTTCCAAAGATATGCCTATTTTTAAGACTTGATCAAGTTTTCTTTTTTCACATCTTATGGGCCATCTGTGTTTCTGCTGTCAATTTCCTGAGCGGATTTTTCGCTGATGGTTTTGTCTTGTCCTAGTGTGTTTGGGAGAGGGCTTTTCGTGTCCTGGTGTCCTGGAAGGTGGATGGGATGCAGGTGGAGCTTGGGCACCCAGGGCTCCTGTGAGGCTCAGCAGGGCCAGCCTGGGTGGAAGAGAGGTCCCGGAGACTGTCCCGGAGCTTGCCTGGCTTGAGTGCTACGGTCCTACAAAGTGAAGTGTTGTACCCATTTTAGAGATGAGGACATGAGTTTCAGAGGAGTGACTGGACAATCCCATAGCACCCACGCAGCAGAGTCAGGATTTGAACCTGGGCAGACGCTTGCCCCATCCAGAGTGAAACTTGTGGACGCTGTGCAGGACGGTTCCTGGCTTGCAGTCAGCACTCAGATAGCTGTTGAATGAATACACGAAAACGTAAATGTGGTTTTAGTTTCCGTTTTTTTTTTTTTTTTGAAAGACAGATTAGCTCACTGTAAAATCTGTTTTTCTTCCTTTGCCAGGAAGCCATCAACAGAGACTCTTTCCTCTATCCTGTGGTAGAGTTGATTGACAGGGTTCTTTGTGCCTGGAAAGCAAATTATGTTAAAATTATCTTCACGACCTATTTATAAGTGCCACGATTCCTCAGCACTCTTTGGTTATAATCTGTGTCCTCAGGTGAGTGGGGTCTCCTGGGTCCCACAGCGCCCCCTGCCTGTTCAGGTCAGGCTTCTAACTTACCTTGGAGAGTGCTCTGCCCGCCGTCACCAGGCGATGGTGTTGTGACCTCACGTGGGGCAAGTCATGCAGGCCGAGTCGGTGTTCCTGAGCTCCCATGCAGCGAATGCGTCACCTCGGGAGAAAACTGTGTTCAATGTCCTCTTAACGACGTTGGCTTTTTCACCATCGGTGCAGCTTGTGTTTCTAAAACATGACTACCTCACCCACATTGCCTATCCCTAAGGCATTTCAGCCACCCAGAGCCCCTTCGGAATCTGCTTTCCTTTCTCACGGACTTACCTTTTGCACATGCGTGTACCAAATGGTATTTTATAAGTCGTAGTCTTCTCGTATCAAAACGAGTCCTGGCCGCCAGCAGAACATCTGATCAGCCTAGGTGATCGGCCTGCCCAGAGAGAGCTCCTATCATTTCCACTTGAGGATGCGTGTGGGCTTGGTCAGTTTGTGCAGCCTGGTGGTGTGAGTGAGGTCTCAGCCTTAGGTGGGCTTCTGAAGGGTGACCTGTGACTCCTCTCTTCTCTGAGAGTACCTGGGTGGAGCGTACTGGGGTCCCAGGATGATGGATGATGGGCCACTTTTACTGGGGCGGGCAGTGAAGACTTCATCTGGAGGTGCTTGTCTTATCCGCAGGGACTGTCTGTCTCAACCACGTGAGCAGCGTTAAGGCTGCTCTGCAGCTCTTTGTGCGGATGTATGGCATGGGCGCTCCCCTTTGTGCTCCCCACCCTAACACAACCTCAAGTGTTGTTAGGCCTGTGCGTCATGCAGTGTAATTTCCCCACAAAGTGTCACTGCAGATTATTCCCAGGACTTTCACGCCCCAGGGACTTCCGTGTGCCATTGACTAAGATTAGAAGCATCTTGAGGCCAGGGGGCCTCTCCATGCTCCCTTGCCCTCCAACACAGCAGAGGTTCTGGTGCAGCGTCAGGACTCCAGTGGGATTTTTCTTTTGTATTTGAGAGAATGGATGGAGGTGGGATACATTTGCTCAGCATGATTTCTCGCCCACGGATTAATAAATATATGTAAGTGTGATAAAGTTAAAAAATGGAGGCCTCATAACTCTGCAGGAAGAAAGACAAAGGAATTAAAGATTGAAAAGGCAAGAAGCCTTTGAAGCAGCCTGTTGTCCTCTTAGTTGTTCACATTCTGGTTCTAACAACATGTCCACTTGAAGAACCACCTGGGCCACTGCGAGACGTTTGTCACTGTGAGATGTTTGTCTGTTGCATTTCTCTACCCACTCCCACGGCCTCTCCTGGAGTTCACACTCTCCCTGTCTCTGGCCTGGGCCGCTTTGGGAGTCTCCCGTCTGGCCCAAGGGCGTCCAGCTTACCTCTTCCTGCCCGTCTCCCACAGGCGATCTTGTTAGAGGCCAGTCTGCTTACCTGAGCTTCTGCTTTCAGATCCTTGGTTAGCCTCCTGCATGGAGCTCAGAGTCCAGACTCCTCAGCCTGGGACAGGAGGCCACACCTCTCACCACCTCCCACTTAGGCCTTCTCCCACCCTCCTGTCTCTGTTTGGACTGTTCTCTGCCACCCACTGTCACTCTAGCCACATGGGCTCATCTCTGCTCTTCAGGTGAGCTGTGCACATGTGCACACACAGATACACGCCCTCATGTTGAGCGCTCATTTCCTTTGTGCCTGGTGCTGTTCTTAGTACCTCATGGGTCTTATTTCATACTTGAAACGACCTACGTGGCAGGTTCTATATTGTCTGTTTCAGATGAGCTAGAGGCACTGATACAGTAAACAAAGTCCTTAAGGTCACACACTCTCCAATGTCACAGGTCTGGGATGAGAGCCCAGATGTGTCCCCTACCCCCTCCACGTTTCTGCTGGTGGTCAGGGGTGGGGGTTTCCCTGCTTCGCTTCTGTGCATTCTCCAAGTGTCGGATCAAATAGCACCTCCTCTTTGTGGCTCTTTTTTCTTTGACTCTTCTCTCCGTCCTTACAAAATTAATTGTGCAGTAATCAAACGCATTGTTTCATAGTTACTTGTGGCCTGGGCTGTGAGCCCTCAGGGTAGGGGTGCATCTTATTCATCTTCAGGTTCCGTGGTTCAGGGCACATATTACGTAGGTACCTGGTGAAATTAGGTAATGTTTGGGATGTCTTGAAAATGTATGTTGTGGAACTCACCCCCTTCATGGCCTGGTGAGTAGGGGTTTGTGAGGGATGGTCCTGTTGTTGCTTCTCTCTTCCTGTGCTCCCTGATGCTCCTGAAGTCACCTCTGCTTTTGCTGCTGATTAGAGACAGAA
The DNA here is from genome assembly GCF_029289425.2 of Pan paniscus. NCBI lineage: Eukaryota > Metazoa > Chordata > Mammalia > Primates > Hominidae > Pan > Pan paniscus. Next base: position 56,672,958 of record NC_085927.1, read on the forward strand.
CTCTTCTAACCGACTTACTAGCACGGAGAGAATACATCTACTTCACATTGCTGCCAAGTTAATACTGCATCTGGGAAGGCCAGAGAAAAGCCAAGTTAAGAGAATCTTACTGCATAATTTATGAAAGACTGAGTCATAAAATAAGCATTTACAGTGGCCTGTTTGCCCAAGGTAGGGAATGCTAATGCAGCTATTATTCATCCCGATGGGGCCAGCAGCGTTTCTATGGCTCCAGAAGGTCTTCTGGCTCTTAGTTGCCTCCATGGATTTCTGAGGTTATCTCTAGCCTTTGTTTCCAAAATTGGCTCTTTTCCTGTTTGGGGGCCGGAGGTTTGGAGTTCAGTGCCGTGTGAAACAATTTTGTAGGAACTGTGTGTGTTGATATTTCTAAACAATGGAGGTCGTAAAGAAAAACATCCCAAGACACCAGATTCAGTGCCAGCTCAGTACTAGGCACCATGAAAGGAGCAGGGGTACACAGGGAATTGAGACTGGCTCTGTTCCCAGGGTGCTGTGCTCGGCGAGAGACAGAATGTCTGCCTGGTGCTGTGAGCGCAGAGCCCTGGGTGGGGAAAGGATCTGAAGTGGAGACATTTCCCAGTTGCTGATGGTACAGCAGGGCTGGAAGGGTGTGGAGCTGGGCATAGGTATTGTGGGCATCAGGCGTGCCGCACCCAAGGCGGGAATGCATGGGGACGCTGAGGCGAGTGACTGGAGGCAGGCTGGTGTGGTGGATGGTCTGCTTTCTGAAGGCTTGTGGTTGCCAGGCCTGAGAGTGACTGCTCATCGTATGTGACTTCTCTCCACTCACACTACTTCCCATCACTCTTCGAGCCCCTGGAGGGTAGGGCCCTATTCTCAATTAATGACAGATCAGTCATTGCAGTGTTTCCAGCAGCCCTCAGATCTCCCAGGGCTAGAAATCGCAGGGCGTCATGTTGCATGTAGGCTGCAAGCTGTGAGCAGCTCTGTGTGTGTCTTCATTCCAGCCCTAGCTGGAAAGTGCAGTCTGTCTGGGACCGCTCCCATGGCACAGAGCAGACGCGAAGGGCTGGTGGAAGGTCCCAGTGCCTCTTCGAGCTTTGCCAGGACAGTGTGTGTCACATCACTTTCCGTTGGCCAGCTGATGGCACAAGGCCAAGCCCAACATCAATGGGCAGGAATGTATAATCCTTTTACAGGGAAGTGAATCTTCAAGAACAGTGATACAGGCTGCTACTCAGAGCACTTGAAGGATTTGAATCTGGGAAGTAATGTGATCCTATTTATAATTTTTAGAAAGTTCATTCTGGTGCAAGTGACCTGGAAAAGTGCAGATAGATTCAGGGTCAGCGTAGGTGGGAAATACATTTATAGCTGCCTGTGCCGAGCGGGCTCTGGGCAGAGGGTCAAGCTGTTGGAGTGGGGATGGTGAAGAAAGAAAAGCTTTAAGAGGTATCTCAGAGGAAGATGGAGTCAGAGAATCTAGTGACTGGTGGTGTGAGGGAGCCTCAGGGTCCCAGTGAGTCATGCTGGGCATTGGAGTCACGGGGAATGACAGTGACCTCATCTAAGAGGACACGAGAGGAGGAGCAGATTGGGCAGGCCGAAGGCATTTGATGTGGGCCACTGGGTCCTGGCACCATGAGAATGGAGGTGTTGGTGGACGAAATCACCCAGTGGGCTGTTGTCAGGCAGGAGCAGAGAGCATGGACAGAGCCACCCCTGACATTTCCATGGGAGGGAGGGCGCTGACGTGGAGGACCTCCTGTGTGGCTGACATTGTTGCAGGAGTCTCTGTAGCGTCTCCTGTTGGATTTCCAGCAACTCTCCAGAGTAGATTCTCTTTACCACTGTTTCGTTTAACGGTTGTGGGAACCGAGGCCCACAGAGGTCAAGATACCTGCTCCAAGGTCATCCAGCAGATGAGCCTGAACCTGCAGTAACTCCCGGACTCGGAGCACAAGCACGTGGCTTGTGTGTTCCTTCTCAAGTAGGACCACTCCTGGTGTCCTTTGGTTCAAGATCATATCTAGTATATAATGAAATTTTGTTTTATGCAGTTTTTCAAGTGAGTTCACACCCATGGTCTGATTGAAAAAGTAATTAGTATTCCTATTAGAGCTTACCAAACAATCCCCTGATACGTGAGCATCCACAGAGGAACAGAGCAGCACTGTGTTTGTGATCTTTGATTTATAGCTGCCTGTGCCCAGTGGGCTCTGGCAGAAGGCTATAAATAAAATTAAAATAAATGGAAACAATGCACCTATAAATTGGGTTGCAGGAACCTCCAATTGCCTTTTAGAGGAAATCCCCAAGAAAATGCTGTTTGGCAATCCGTTTGAAAGAGAAGGAGCGATAGATCATCGTGGCAAAGTCAGGAAAGTGAAGGACAGGATACAATGTTGAAATGTTTCAAATATTAAAATTAGCTGATTCCAGTGAATTGCTGTTTGGTGTTATCGATGTTGGAAGGTCCTTTCCCCCCTCATTATTATTGTATCTTTCCAAGTGGGATAAAAGCCATCAGTTGCAAGTGCAGGATTTTAGGGAGGCAAGTCAGTATTTCTCTTATTCCTTTTGTTTTTTGAGTCAACTTCTCGGCTTCATGTTTGGAAAATGGTGGAGGCCCAGCAAGAGGCTGGGTTTGGGCAGGATGTCTGGCCTGATTTTGCCCTTGTATCTGAGAGACAGTCCATGCATCATGGCAGGGAAGGGCCAAACTGGAGACCAGGTGGCCATGGGGCAGATCCAGAGCAGGAGCCGTGGGCCTGTGTGTGGGGAAGTCACGTTGTCTCTCTTTAGAAATCTTGTTATGCCCTTCTTAATTGTGTCCCTGAAAGTTATGATTTATGGAAAAGCGTATGTTTTCTTTTAAAATATGTTGGCTGGGGCCGGGCGCAGTGGCTCACGCCTGTAATCCCAGCACTTTGAGAGGCTGAGGTGCGTGGATCACGAGGTCAGGAGTTCGAGACAAGCCTGGCCAACATGGTGAAACCCTGTCTCTACTAAAAATATAAAAAGCTGGGTGTGGTGGCGGGCACCTGTAATCCCAGCTATTCAGGAGGCTGAGGCAGGAGAATCGCTTGAAACAGAAAGGCGGAGGTTGCAGTGAGCCGAGATCGCACCACTGCACTCCACCCTGGGCAACAAGAGCGAAACTCCGTCTCAAAAAAGAAAAATAAATAAAATATGTTGTCCACATAAAATATTTTAATAAAAATATGTAAAATACATTTATTCTTATTCTGTGGAAATAAATGATAATTATTTGGCTGATGTTTGGATATCTGGTGCTAACAAGCCACTAAAGTCATTGGCCAGCGACATTCTCACTGGTCAGACTTTGGCCAGCAGGCACAGGAATGCGCTTTCTGTCACCTGGCTTCCACTTGGCTCTGTGGAATGTGAGGAAGAAGGGATAGAACAGGGACAGGGAAGGGCGGATGGTGTCCATCCCCAGCTAAGCTGCATGGGGATTCCTCTTGGAGACTGAATATGAGTGTCAGCAGAAGCCTGCAGAGCACAAAGCATGTGTGCATTCTGAGGCCCTGTCTGCATGGGCAGCTCCAGGAAGAGGCAAGGTTAGATCTCTCCTGACTAGGAGGCCCAGCCTCAATTAAAGCTGTGATTTGAAACTTTCAGGTTAGTGGGAAGATACATATGAGTTAATCTCTTTCTATTTAAGTCTTAATTTTATATATGTGATGACTAGGCAGTGTTTAGAATCTTTGTTTGCTGTGTGTCAATGCACTAATGTGACTTTTAACTTATTGGACCATACTTATAGGAAGCTCAAGTTGTTTGGGCTGAAGGTCATAGCTCAGGCCCTATTATAAACCTACTTGAATTGTAGGTGGGGGATGCTCAATTAGACCAGCTCATGGTAACTGCTAAGCTACCTGTCACCACTTGAGGGCCTTTCAAGATCGGCAGTTAGAAACCAGCATGGCCGGCCGGCTCCTTGCATTGCAGGCACAGTGGCTTCTCCTGAGTCCCACGGCACATTCTTCTACTGGGCTCAAGCTGCCTTGCCTGAAGGGCTTTGTGCTACTGTCCCTGTCCTTAAGGTCTTCATGACTCGTGGGGGTGATAGAACTCAAGCCAGCAACTGAGAAAGGATGAATATTCAAAGGAAGGGAGGAACACATCTGGCTGGAGTGATCAGGAACATTTTTAAAGGAGAAGGTGACAACTGAGCAGAGGAGCTTGGTCTTGAATAAATGGAGAGATGGGATAATATTCCAGAAGAAGCAATGGAGTAAAGTTGTGAAGGTGGTTCCAGAGCAGTGAAAGGTCTAGTTTCCCTGGAGCCTTGTCTTTGGGTAAAACTGCAACTGCATGCCAGCCTACTGATACCTGAGTGCTGATAAACAAAGGCGTTTTTGTGGGTTGAAGAAACCATAGGCCAGGGTGCAAGGACTTGTCAGGAGAGAGGAATTGGGTTTTTGTTCCCATTTGGTCTCTCTGCCAGATGCCTTAACATTTTAAAATTCTTTTCTTTCCATTTTCTTTTTCTTTTTTTCTAGAATTCATATTCTTCTCAACATTTTTATTTGTAGCATTTTCTTATTTAAATTGTATTTGGACCCTCTATATCCCTAGCCTCTGAAGTAGACTCAACCCCAGCCAAAAGGAGCAGGTGCAAAGCTCAAATCCTGATTAAGAGGAATGAATACAGACTGCTGGGTTGAATAAAATAGGGAAGAGACTCAAGGGTATAAGGAAATACCAGAATAAAAAAGCACACTGTGGCAAATGATGTCAGAAAGATGGTGAAATAGGAGTTTTCAGCCCTCATCCCCCCAGCAGTAATACTGATTTTGACAAATGCCCACAGGTGAGAGTACCCCTGTGGAGCACAGGAGTACAAGTGCAGAGGTCTTAGCAGTCTTGTTGGAGAAAATCACTCAAGAATAGACACACTGAAGAGGGTAAGAAGAAGAGTTTCACTTATCCATAACACCCCTCCCCCAGGGCAGCATAGCTCAGTGCCAACTCCCTTGGTTCTTGACTTCTCTCAAAAGGGAAGGTGAGAGCATAGTGAACACCCAGTGACCCCAGCCATGTGGGATGCTCTCCAGCAGGCCCACTCCTTTCTCATCCCTTTCAGAACACTGAGTGGATCAGCATGACTGAATAGTTTGGGAGCAACTAAGAGCAAGGAAAAGGGGCTGGGACTGTCAGCAGTCAGGGCATGGAACTCAACAAAGGGCTACAGTTTCTACTAACTGCCTTGTGGACTTCACTAAGAGGCTAGTCCACAAATTTCATAGGATCTGTTTCCTGCAGACACCCCCACCTAGCCCACATATGCCTCCAGCATTCTGTATGCCTCCCTTCCTTGGCAGCTGGCACAACTGCACCCCTGTAGACAGCACGTGAGCCTCTGCAGATTGTGTACAAGCAGACGCAGACAGCTGGCTTGACTTTCCTATACTGAGAGAAAGAACTTAACCTTCAACACTTCTGAGCACTGCCCTGAGGAAAAATAAATGGAAGCTTCGTGACACCTGGCCTGGCTTTGTGGGATTGAGATAAGGTATAGAATCCTAAGACTTACCCCCAAATAGGGAACAAGAGGAGTGGAGTGGGTACATTAATAGGAAAGGTCTGAGAGGCTCCCAGAATTCCTAGTCAGGCCGATTGGAAGATCTTTCTCTTCTGAAGCCAGTCAGTAAAGACTGGGGAAAGTGACTGTTACTTCAAATGCAAAGACAGCCATGCAAGACTTAACATGAAAAGTCAGGGAAACATGACCTGACGAAAAGAACATTATAACTTTTCAGTAACTGATCCCAAACAGATGGAGATCTACAAATTTCCTGACAAAGAATTTAAGACAATTGAGAAAACAGACAACTCAACAAAATCAGGTAAATAGTATATGAACAAAAATGGGAAGTTCAACAAAGAGAGAAATCATAAAAAAGAACCAAACAAATTCTGGAGCTGAAGAATACAGAGACTGAACTATGAAATGCAATTGAGAGCTTTAACAACAGACTCTAACAAGCCGAAGAATCAATAGGCTCAAAGACAGGTCATTTGAAATTACCCAATTAGAAAATAAAAAAGCATGAGAAAGAGGGAAGACAGCCTGTAGAATTTATGGAACAACATTAAGCAAAGCCATATACGCATTATGTGAATTTCAGAGGGAGAAAAGAGAGAAAGGGGCAGAAAGCTTCTTTAAAGAAATAAGAACAAAAAATGTCTTAAATCTGGGGAGAGAAATAGCCAGACTCAAGAAGCCCATGGGACCCCAAATAGATTGAATGTGAAAAAGTCTATACTGAAACACAATATAATTAAACTGTCAAAAGTCAAAGACAAACAGAATTTGGAAAGCAGCAACAGAAAAGCAACTTGTCATATACAAGAGAATGTCCTGAGACTATCAATGAATGTGAAAAAGTCTGTACTGAAACACAATATAATTAAACTGTCAAAAGTCAAAGACAAACAGAATTTGGAAAGCAGCAACAGAAAAGCAACTTGTCATATACAAGAGAATGTCCTGAGACTATCAATTTCTCAACATAAACTTTGTATGTCAGGAGTGAATGGGATGATATATTCAAAGTAATGCAAGGAAAAAAAAAAACCTGCCGACTAAGAATATAATACCCAGTAAAGCTGTCCTAATGAGGGCAAGAGTTTCCCAGACGAAAGTGGTGGAGATTCATTACCGCTAGACCTGCTTTAAAAGAACTATGAAAGGGAGTTAAATTTGAAATGAAAGGATGTTAATTAGTAACATGAAAACCTATGAAAGTATAATATTCACTGGCAAAAGTAAGTATGTAGTCAAATTCAGAATACTTCAATATTGTAATGATGGTGTGTAAATCACAGTTAACTCCGGTATAAAAGTTAAACACCAAAAATATTAAAATAACTGTAGCTACAACATTTAGTTAATGGATATACAAAGATGTAAATTAATTATGGTATCAATAGCAAAATGTGCGTGTGTGTGTGTATTTGTAAGAGAGAGAACTAAAAGTATAAAGTTTTTGTGTGCGATTGATGTTAAGTTGTTATCAGCCTAAAATAGATTGTTAGCACTATGCATTTTGTAACACTATTCTAAGCCTCATGGTAACCACAAAGAAAAAACATACAGTCGATATGGAAAATATAAAGAGAAAAGAATCAAAGCATGCTATTACAAAAAAAAAATCATCACAACAGAAGACGGCAAGAGAGGAGGAAAGAAACAAAAGAGCTATAAAACAATTGCAAAACAATTAACAACCTGGCCATAGTTAAGTCCTTACCAATCAGTAATTACTTTAAGTGTAAATGGATTAAATTATCCAATCAGAAGACAAAGAGTGACCGAATAGATTAAAAAAACAAGATCCAACAATATACTGCCTGTAAGTGACTCACTTTAGTTTTAGTGACACATAGGCTGAAAGTGAAGGGATAGAAAAAGATATCCCACACAAATGATAACAAAAGAGAGCAGGGGTGACTATCTTTATATTAGGCAAAATAGACATTAAGTTAAAAACTGTCACAAGAGGTTGGGTGCAGTGGCCCATGCCTATAATTCCAGTGCTTTGGGAGGCTGAGGTGGGAGGATTGCTTGAGGCTAGGAGTTTGAGACCAGCCTGGGCAACATAGGGAGATCTTGTCTCCTAAAAAAAAAAAAAAAAAAATTAGCGGGGAATGGTGGCATGTGCCTGTAGTCCTAGGTGCATATTTGATGTTAACGTGAACTGTGATCACAACCCTGGGTTCCACCCTGGGGGACAGAGCAAGACCCTGTCTCAAGAAACAAAAAAAGTATCACAAGAGACAAGGGCATTGTATAATGATGAAGGGGTCAGTTCATCAGGAAGATATAACAATTGTGAATATATGTGTATCCAACATTGGAGAACCTCAATATATAAAGCATATATTAACAGAATTTAAGGAAGAAATAGCAATACAATAATAATAAGGGATTTCAGTATTGCACTTTCAAAAATGGATCGATCATTCGGACAGAAAATCAGTAAGGAAACAGCAGACTTGAATAACAATATGGACCAAATGGACCTAACAAGATATAGACAGACCATTCCATCCAACAGCTGTAGAATGCACATTCTTCTCAAGTCATAAGGAGCATTCTCCAGATTAGATCATTTATTGGACCACAAAACAAGTCTTAACAAATCTAAGAGGATTGAAATAATATCAAGAATCTTTAATACTTGATAGCACACAATGGTGTGATACTAGAAATAAAGAAGAAAGTTCACAAATACGTGAACAAGACACCCCTAAACTACCAGTGGGTCAAAGAGGAAATTAAAGGGAAATAAAAAGAAATCTTGAGGCAAATGAAAATGGAAATACAGCATACCAACACTTCTCAGATACAGCAAAAGTAGTTTTAAGAGGAAAGTTTATAGTGATAAGTGCCTTGTTAAGAAAAAAGATTGCAGGCAGGGCTCCGTGGCTCACGCCTGTAATCCCAGCACTTTGGGAGGTCGAGGCAGTGGATCATGAGGTCAGGAGTTCAAGACAAGCCTGGCCAAGATGGTGAAACCCCATCTTTATTAAAAATACAAAAATTAGCCAGGTGTCGTGTTGGATGCCTGTAATCCCACCTACTCGGGAGGCTGAGGCAGAGAATTGCTTGAACCTGGGAGGCGGAGGTTGCAGTGAGCCAAGATCGCGCCTCTGCACTCTAGCCTGGGAGATAGAGTGAGACTCTGTCTCAAGAAAAAAAAATTGCAAATAAACAGCCCAACTTCTACACTTGAAGGAACTAGAAAAAGAAGAACGAACTAAGTTCAAAGTTAGCAGGAGACAGAAAACAGTAAAGATTAGAACAAGTAAATGAAATAGAGAGTAGAAAAACAACAGATGAGATTAAAAAGAACCTAAGAGTTGGTTTTTTAAGGAGATAAAATTGACAAACCTTTAGCTAGACTAAGAAAAAAGAAGACTCAAATGAAATCATAAATGAGGAAATATTGATAAATTCCTAGAAACATATAGCATACCAAAAGTGAATTATGAAGAAATAGAAAATTTGAACAAACCAGTAATGAAAAGGAGATTGAATCAGTAATTGGATACATCCCAACGAGGAAAAGCTCAGGACCAGATGGCTTCACTGGTGAATTCTACCAAATACTTAAAGAAGAATGAATGTTAGTTCTTCTCAAAAGTCTTTCCAAAAATTGAAGTGGAGGGAACATTTCCCAGCTGTATTATGAGGAGATATTATACCCTGATTTAAAAGCCAGACAAGGACATTACAAGAAAAGAAAATTACAGGCCAGTATTCCTGATGAACATAGATGCAAAAGCTCTCATCAAACTACTAGCAAACTGAATTCAACAGCACACTAAAAGGTTCAGACACTGTGATTAATTGGGATTTATTGCTGGGATGCAAGGATGGTTCTACACACACAAGTCAATAAATATGTATCACATTAATAGAATGAAGGAGAAAAATTATATCATCTCAATAGATGCAGAAAAATCATTTGACAAAATTCAACATCTTTTCTTGATAAAACTTTCAATAAATCAGGTATAGAAGGAATGTACATCAACATAAAAAGGCCGTATATGACAATCCCATAGCTTAAGATCTTACAAATGCCTTTCCTCTAAGATCAGGAAGAGGACAGGGATGCCTTCCCAGCCAGAGCAATTAGACAGTAAAAAGAAATAAAAGGCATTCAAATCAAAAAGGAAAAATAAAATTTTGTGCAGTTCGCATGATCTTATACGTAGATAACCCTAAGGACTCCACCAAAAAACTGTTAGAACCAATATACAAATTCAGTGAAATGGCAGGATACAAAAATCAACATACAAAGATCAGTTGTGTTTCTATACACTAACAACAACTCTCCGAGAAATTTAAGAAAGCCCCATTTACAATAGAATCAAAAAGAATGAAATACTTTGATACTTTGGTGTGAATGTAACCAAGGCGGTGAAGGATTCTTCTTCTTCTTTTTGTTTTTTTTTTTTTTGAGACGGAGTCTTGCTCTTTCACCCAGGCTGGAGTGCAGTGGCGTGATCTTGGCTTACTGCAACCTGGAGGTGAAGGATTCTTACACTGAATACTTTAACAGTTGATAAAAGGAAATAAAGAAGACACAAATAAATGGAAATTTATCCCGTGTGTATGAATGGGAAAAATTCATATTGTTAAAATGTCCACACTATGTAAAGTGATCTACACATACGGCAATTTCTATCAAAATTCCAATGACATGTTTTGCAGAAAGAAGAAAAACAATCCTAAAATTCATATGGACCCACAAAATATCCCAAATAGCCAAAGTAGTCTTGAGCAAGAAGAATGAAGCCGGAGCCACCCCACTTATTGATTTCAAAATATGTTACAAAACTAGATTATCAAAACAGTATGATATTGGCATAAAAACTGACGTATAGACCAATGGAATGTGGAGTAGAGAGCTCAGAAATAAATCCATGCATTTGTGGTCAACTGATCTTTGACAAAGGTGCCAAGAACGCACAACAGGGAAAAGGGTAGTCTTTTCAATAAGTTTGTTGGGAAAAGTAGATATTCACATACATGAGAATGAAATTCGACCCTTAACTCACGGCATATACAAAAATCAACTTAAAATGGATTAAATACTTAAAGGTAAGAATTGAAACTGTTAAACTACTGGAAGAAAACATAGGGAAAAAGCTTCTGGACATTGTTCTGCGCAGTGCCTTTTTAGATATGACACCAAAAACATAAAACATAAGCAAAAATAGACAAATGGGATTGCATCAAATTAAAAAGCTTCTGCACAGCAAAGGAAATAATCATCAGAGTGAAGAGACAACCTATGGATTATAAGAAAATATTTGCAAACTATACATCTGATATGGGGTAAATGTCTGAAATATATAAAGAGCTCAAACAACTCAACAGCAAAAATGAAAACCAAACAAACTAAATAACCTGATGAAAAAGTGGGCAAAGGACCTGAATAGACATTTCTCAAAAGAAGACATACAGATTATCAATAGGTATATGAAAAGGTGCTCAACATCACTAATCAGAGAAATGCAAATAAAAATCACAACGAGTTATCATTTCACACCTGCTAGTATGGCTCTTACCAAAAAGACAAATGAGGCTGGGCGGTGGCTCACGCCTGTAATCCCAGCACTTTGGGAGCCTGAGGCAGGTGGATCACGAGGTCAGAAGTTTGAGACCAGCCTGGCCAACATAGTGAAACCCTGTCTCTACTAAAAATACAAAAATTAGCTGGGCATGGTAGTGTGCGCCTGTAGTCCCAGCTACTCGGGAGGCTGAGGCAGGAGAATGGCTTGAACCCAGAAGGCGGAGGTTGCAGTGAGCCGAGATTGCGCCACTGTACTCCAGCCTGGGTGGCAGAGCGAGACTCTGTCTCCAAAAAAAAAAAAAAGAAGACAAATGATAACAAGCATTTGTGAGAATTTGTAGAAAGGGGAACCTTTTTACACCGTTGGTGGGAATGTAAATTGATATAGCCTTTATGGAAAACGGCATGGAGGGTCCTCAAAACATTTAACACAGAACCGTCAGATGATCCAGCAATCCCACTTCTGGTATATATCCAAAGGAAATGAAGTCAGTGCCTCGTAGAGGATATTTGTACCTTCGTGTTCATTGCAGCATTATTCTCAATAGCCAAGACATGGAAACAACCCAAGTATTCACCGATGAATGAATGAGTAATGAAAATGGGTGTGTGTGTGTGTGTGTGTGTGTGTGTGTGAGAGAGAGAGAGAGAGAGAGAGAGAAAATGGCATTGCCATGGCCTTAATGATCCCCAGAATGGATGTGTTGAAATGTAATCAGCAATGTGATAGTATTCAAAGGTGGGGCCTATAGGAGGTGATGTGATTCATGAAGGTGGAGCCCTCATGGATGAGGTTAGGGCCCTTAGAAAGAGGCCTGAAGAAGTGGGTTCACTCTCTTCTGCTATTTGGCCATGTGAGGACATGACATTTGTGCCTTTTGGCCATTCCGCCATGTGAGGACACAGCAAGAGGGCCGTTGTCAGACACTTAACCTGCCAGCACCTTGATCTTAGACTTTCAGCCTCCAGAATCGTGAGAAAAAATTTTCTGTTCTTTATAAATTATCCAGTCTCAGGTATTTTGTTTTAACAGTACTAATGGAGTGAGACAGTGATATTATTCACCCTTAAAAAAGAAGGTAACCCTGTCATTTACAGCAAGATGGATGAGCCTGGGTGACATTATCCTACATGGAATTAGCCAGACCCAGAAGATATTCATCATCTTCCTCATATGTGGAATCCAAAAAAATTGCATTCCTGGAAGTAGAGAGTAGAATGGTGGTTATCAGGAACTGGAGGGCTGCAAAGTGGGGAGATGTGAGCCAGAGAGTATAAACTTTCGTTTATACCATGAATCAGTTCTAGGGATCTCATGTACAGCATGATGACTATAGTTAACAGTACTGTATGGTATACTTGGAATTTGTTAAGAAAGTAGGTTTTAAGTGTTCTTACCACACACACACAAGGTAACTGTAACATGTGAGGTGAAGGATATAATTAACTTGATTTTGGTAGTAATTTCACAATGTCTACATAAATCTGAATCCCATGTTGAACATCTTATTTGCATACCATTTTTACTTTTTGGTTACATCTGTTAAGCTGGAAAAAAATTGCATCCAGATATTCCTGGTATCCCTAATAATAACATTCTGTATTATTATTTGGCCCATCCAACATGAAACAAGGATAGACGGGTTTGTAAGTTACAGGTATAGGTATTTTTGCTGCAACTTAAAAACTTTTCCTTAATTTAAAACAGGCACCATCAATTTTGCATTCTTTGGTAAAGGCATGAAGAACCCAGACCTGAAATAACAAGCTGCTTTCTTTGGGGCCATTTGAATGATAGAGACAACTAAGATGTGGGATATCATTCGGCCAAAAGCCGTATAGGCTGAGCAGTCATGGGTTTGGGTCTCTATGGGATCTAAGACTTGGAATTTATTTTTAACATTTTATTTGAAACTTTTCAAACATGGAGAAAAGCTGAAAGACTTGTCATGGCCATCCATTGAAGCCACCATATAGAGTATGTTAGGTCTGCCGCCATCTCTCTTTCTGTCTCTGTCTATCCATCCATCAATCCGTCTCTTCTTTTTGGATGCATTTCAAAGTAAGTTGTAGATATCAGTTCCCCCCGTAAACACTTGAGTATGCATGTCATTAACTAGATTTAGGGTTTTCGTGGAGGTAATATTTACACCATGAAATGTACAAACCTGCAGCACAAAAATCAGTGGGATGAGTTTTAACAAATGCATGACCTGTGCAGCGTGATCTCCGATCAAACTGTAGAACATCAGCCTTACTGCAGAACGTTCTCCAGGGCCCTTCGGCAGTGCACACACTGTGTAGCCACGCCCAGCGGGCAGCTTCGGGAGATGAGTTGGGGAGGGAGGGCTTTGGCGCCTTGACAGGTAGGGATGTTCCAGAGCTGCTGTTGCATGCCCAGGGCACGCCTTGACAGCATCACAGTTGAATGGAGCAGTGTCTGGGTGACATCGATGAGAAGGGAGCTGAAGGAGGTGCTGCGGCCCATGTTCATGAGGAGATGGAAAGAGGGCAGAATGGCAGGGCCGGGATCCTGATGTACCCTGGGACTTGGCTGTCTCTGAGTGTCTGCAGTGCCTCGAGCACACTGTGCGTACCTGAGGCAGTTGGTGGGAAATGGATTTAGTTCCATGCGTTCAGCTGGGTGGCCGGATTTCAGGGCATCATTTGTGAAATGACCCACTGTAGTGTGGTGGTTCAAGGGGAGGCACTGAGCCAGTTCTGCTGCTCGCCTTTAGCTCAGGGTCCTCATCTGTCAAGCGGGAATCACTTGCTTCTGTTGTTACGAGCATTCGGTGTACTAATACAGTAATACAAACCACCACCTGCACAGAGCAGCGCTCAGTCAAGTCAGCTGTTGTTGTTGTCGTTGATTTTTATGATAATAACTCCCCTGCAGAGATAAAACAGCCACGGGTATACAGTGGCTGCCCGGCCGGTGCTGCAGCAACTCTTCCTCCTGGGATGCCAGGGGATTGAGAGTCGGCTTTATTCTGAAGCTGTCCCAAATATGAATCATTCACTGTTATTAAGCCACCTCAGCGTGCCCCCTTTGTTATCTGGGCCCAAAAGAGCACAGAGTGTGGCCCCCAGTACATTTTGGGTGAAGCCTTTACACCCATCCAGCAAGTTGGGGCTGGGAGTGGGTATCACGCATTCTGTAGATGACGTCTGTAGACTTCTGGGGTTTTTCAGTAGAGGGGCCATATTGTTTATCATCTGTTTTGGGGGTAAACGGGGCACTCTTAACAGTTTAAGAGGGGCAGGTGAGCGGTGAACTGGGTAAACTGAGATGTATGATATCCTAGTTCCCTGGGGTGAAGGAGGCCAAGCTTTTCTGTTAATGAAAATAAACTGCATCTCATTCACAGCGGATTGACCTGTGAGCGTAAACACAGCCTGGGGAGTAGCACCCGGCAGCACCCTGTGTTCTCACATCATCGGGAAGGACAGCTGCCTTCCATTCATCATGCTGGCAGATGCCGTTGGCTGTGCTGGGGCCAGAAAGCATTTGGGATGGGGTCAGGACATCTCAAGGCAGATAGATGTTTGTGGGGTTGTTCGGTCTTGATGGTCACACGGTCTCTGTCTTCTTGGCTGTCATTTGCAAAGGAGTACAAGCTTGGGCTGGACTGGCCAGCCAGCCTTCCTGTGGGTGTAAACATGTGGGTAAGGCATGCTAGATGCTGGGCGTGGGCACTCTGGTCCAAGCACATTCTTATCAAGCCGTTCTAAGCATTCCAAGTAGGAGTCTCATTGAGAAGCATCCCTTTCTGTGGTCTCGCCATGCCACGGTGCCCATGTCCAGCAGTCACTGAGTACACCGTTAACTGCTGTGTAGACCGTGAACTATTCCACTGTGTGCTGCTTCCTTCTCTTCTTACTCTCCTCTTTGGAGAAGTTTATAAGCTTAGTTGCATTTAGTTATAAAGCATCTGGGCAGCCCTGTCTCCCTCTGATTGTACCCCCTGTGGGCATTCATTAAGCACCTCCTCTGTGCCAGGCAGTGTAGCCACCAGCATAAAGCTAGTGACTGAGTGTGTGCCAAATGTCTGTGTGGTTGAGTCGTCAGCTTGACGTGGTGGGACAGAAGTGAGTTTGCAGGAGACTGGGTATAAGGATGGGGAGAGCTTATGGGTGGGTAGAGGAGCACAGCACAGCCAGAGTGAACCAGGCAGAGGTGAGGCCGAGTGATTCCTGGGAAGGGTTGGGCTGAGCTGGATGCTTCCTTCTGGGTCCCCTGTGGGGTCTGGAGCAGTCACCTTACCCAGTTGTAACGAAGCCCTCCTGCTCACTTGCAGGCATCATAGCAGTTGATGGTCTGAGCCCAGTGAGGCTGGCCTGGACGTCTGAGCAGAGCCGTCCCAGGCCCAGGGGTCCTATTGGGCTCTTAAGTGGAGAGCGGTAGGAGACTGTTGGGTTGGAGATGCTGCGCCCTCCTTCATCCCAGCAAGTATTGCCTGGGTGGTCTCAAAAGTCCTGTGCCATAGTCAGATTTGGTTTCTAGGACTTCTCCAACTCTGGAATTCTCTGGAGAAGGGAGTCCTGTCTGTGCCTGGAGTCCAGCGGGCCCTGGTGTTTCTTGATTATACCCTGGCATCCAGTGACTGTAGTCTTTGATTCCTGCATTATCTGCAGGCGGTTGCCTGTGCCAGGAGAAGGCCATTTTGGTGAGACGAGGAATGTCTTTGTTGATCAGTGGAGGAAAGAACGTACCAGCGGGATATTGAGATTGTTAATCAATTGTTTTAGGATAAATACCCAACTTTCTCTCCTCTTAGCTGATTAGATTCCATCTTTCTCTGTGCTTGAGACGTAAGGACGTCTGTGCTTGGGCACAAGGTTGTATCTGACGTTATTTTCAGTCTTCTACGTGGATCCTGAATAAGTCTTTTGTTCCATTGAGAAGATTAAGGGCAGTATTTGGTTGGAAAATTTTTAATGAAGCACCTAACAGAGCTATTATTCATTTTTGAAACAAGTTGCTGTGGTTACCGTAGTAATATTAAGCCTTTTATTAAATATTTTTCCTTTCGGTTTTGAGGTAAGTTTTCATTAAATGCTGATGGGGGAGCTGGAGATCCACGAACCTGGTGTCTGGAAAGAATTTTCTAGCTCTGCTGAGTTAAATCATTCAAGGAATTTATGTTATGGGAACATAAAGCTTATAAATCTAGTTTATCATATCTATCATTTAATTGTTCATGCAAGCCAGCTCTTCATGTAGCGATTTACAGTAATCTCAGTGAAATAACAGTGTTGTGTCCCAAAATGAATAATGCATGCCAAGAAATTGTTGAGCTCCTTAAAATCATTATGCTCAAAATATTAGGCTCTTTTATTTGAAAGTGATAGAATGATGATCATGTACTAGTTGCAAGCTGGGGACTTCAGAGTCTGTCGTTCCTGCTTTGCGTTGGGTCGCCAGCCCTCAGGAAGGAACCGCGGCGAGCCGACTCCAGGAGGAGGATGCACCTTGCTGCAGTCGGCCTGCAGGAGCAGCCGGGGAGCTGCCAACAGCCAGGGCTCTGTGGGAGGGCTGGGGTGTTGGCTTAGGGGTAAAAAAATTCTGTGTTTAAAAGATGAGATGCTTTTTAGACATCCATCTGTCTGGGACAAGAAATGGGTATCTTGCCATTAGTA
This sequence comes from Pan paniscus, assembly GCF_029289425.2. Lineage (NCBI taxonomy): Eukaryota > Metazoa > Chordata > Mammalia > Primates > Hominidae > Pan > Pan paniscus. The sequence goes on from NC_085927.1 coordinate 56,689,703, forward strand.
TTGTTGCCAGGCAGAAACCATGGAGTTTACCACAATGCATCTGGAAGGCAGCAATGTGCCGAGTGCTTTTTCTCCCCTCTCCTGTTACTCATCTATCTCAACAGCACACATATACCATGATGTGGTTTTAAATAATGAGGCAAACAGGCAATAGCTGTTGTGATCTTTCAATGAGAACGGTTTAGTGAGTTGGATTTGTTGCTAGCAGCACTGATCCATTTGTATGTATGTTTGTCAGTGGGCGTGGTGACTTCGCTTACTCACCTATGCTTTCCGTCTTTGAAGAGCTACCCTGCAAGCAGTGTTGAGGTCAGAGGAGACAGTTCACTGTGGGCTGTGGGGTGCCTAAGTGTGGGAGGAAGGGTGACTTCTTTTCCAGAAGAGGGAAAGGCTCTGCTCCTCGGGAAATGGACGGAGTTTTCCCAAATGGGAATATCATCAATCATTGTCATCAGGCCTGGGCCACCTTTACCATCTCTCACGCTTAAAAAACAAAAAAAAACTGTGTTATAAAAAATTTCAAACATGCACAAAGGTCGAGAGAACAGTGCAGTGAAGCAACACACCTATCAGCCGGATTCGGCGGGTATTAAGATACGCCACCAGCCTCTCATCTTCACCCAGATTCGGCGGGTATCAAGATATGCCACCAGCCTCTCATCTGTCCCTTTCTTTTCCTTCTCCTTTACTGGAGTATTTCAAAGCAAACCCCAGGCATCCTGTCATTTCCCCTTTCTGTACGTCAGTATACATTCCACAAAAAACAAAACAACTCCTGCTGTTTTCAGAACCCGGTGCTGGTGCCGTCGAGAGACTCTTTAGGCGGGTGTCCCCTTCTGTGGAATCTCACTTGGGGTTCAGCAGTCCAGGGCCGGGCCTTGGAGGCCATCAGCCTTCCTTATCGGCTGTGCAACTAATGATCTTTGGTCAACTGGGACTGGGCTGAGGACTCTGCAGTGTGGAAAACCAGTTCTGCAGTGACCTCTCCCTCATTTTTGGAGACCCCAGGTGGGCCTAACCTGGAGGCATTTGGTAAGTTTTGTGCCATTAGTTTGACATTTAGATTCCCACATAGGAGAAATAGTGTAGAAGAGATTGCCACCATGGGAGACCTGGGAGGCAGGAGGCCTGGCCTCAGGTGTCCTGGAGAGTTGTAAAGACCAGAATACACCTTTTCGGAGGAGCAGAAGTCACCTAGCCAGTGCTGGTTTACATATCTACCAGTATCTGCCCTAGACGTACCCAGTAGGTCCTAAGGCATGAAGGTTGGCCTGGTTTATGTTATGTGTCATTTTCCTCACTTTTGTTTGTCAAGAACATTTTCTGCATGTTGAGAATGATCGTTGTTACGCATTCTGCTGCTTCTCTGCCTTTCTTCTATCCCTTCTCTTCACACGCTCCTCCTGCCCCACCGTGTGGACGTGTCTGTAGGAAAATGTGGGGTGTGTTGGGTTTTCCTGTTGGTCTAAGTCGTGCCTGCCAGGTCTGCTGATGATGTCTGAGGTCTGTGTTTTTCTCAGGTTAGGACTTTTGAGTCCTTTCTTACAAAGGGCTTTATGTACAAAACAACCCTGTAGTAGAGGCACCCAGGCTTGTTGGTCCTCTGTGTTTGGAGAGGAGTGCCCCACTCATTCCAGGGAGGGAAAATGGGGTTTGAAATGAAAAAGTTTCCATTGTAAATGGACATTTTTATGTAAAACATCTAAGAACATGTAGAGGACCAGTTCTGATGGCACCTAGAGAAATAGTCAAGGTACCCTAGTGGGGTGTGTGTGTGTGTGTGTGTGTGCACGCACTCTACACAGTAAACACCCGGAGGGAGACTGCGAACACTTCTTGAGCAGCAGATATTCTTTCTGGGTGACGTTCCTTCTTAGAAGGGAGGGGTTGGGAAACTATTAAATAGTTGGGAGAGTGATCTAAGTTAGTTGGACGATGGCTTTGTGATAGGAAGTTTTTGCTCATTAAGAGCGGCTTTAAAGCTTTTAATTTTTATATACTTCTGCCTGTAACTTTCCCCACTCTCTCCAAAAAAATGGTATCGCGGAGGCGGTGTCAGAAGAGCCCCAGAAGTATTCTAGTGGAACTCAGGTCGTCCTCCACCCTTGCGGGCATAAATCTCATGGTAGAAGCTTTCCTTCAGGGACCCGAGAGAACAGGGAAGGAGTGCTTGCTGTTGGAAGGCAGTGGAGAGCCAGCTAGAGGTGATTCTAGGCTCATGAACTGGTCTATGACTAACTGCAGTGAGTTTTTAAAGCAGGTTGTATATGAAGTTTAAGTGATGCCTCATCGAGGCTCTGATTTCAGAGCAGCCTGTATGGTTCTCTAAGCCGAGGGAGAGACCTGGTGCAACAGGGAGTCGACCAACCGTTTGCAGCCCCTCTGTCAGTGCCTTAGACAGGAATCCAGGTAGGCTCTCTCTGGTACAAATGTTATCGCCTTTTTCTTGGTAACAAGGGCTTTTTGGTTGGCATTGCTGAGTCTGTATGATGATGTTTATGCTGTTACTGTATATTACTTTTTTATGGCATACTATTTCTGTTGCAAATAGTCACAAATATTGTTACAGTTTTGAGTGCATTATGACACGTTGCTCTAAGTAGTCTCACGTACACTTTGGGTTGCAGGGCTGAGCAATTTGTATTTTTCCTTTGGTGTTTCTTTGAGTGTGCTTCAGCCCACTGTAGTAGCACCTCACTGCTTCACCATGCAGTTTTTTTTTTAAACTCCTATGACATTTCATTGCTGGTAGGGACCTCGTGGGGACCCTTAACCAGTGCACCCTCTCCTCCCTGTCCCCAGTCTCTGTTTGAGCCATTTTGTGATACATGGTTCACAGATCACCCTCAGATCCTGGATTCACCACTTAGTAGCTAGTTACAGTACTTTACCCCATCTGTCTGGAGTGGCTGTCTCACAATTTGTGTGACGCTCTAGGCAGAGCACGTGGTTGTGGCCATTATTATTCTGATGCTGGACAATTCTTTCTTCTGTGGCATTGCTGTCTGCCTGCAGGTTGTCCCCGTTGACCTGGCCCTGGCTGCTGGAGTGGATGCCTCCGTCCAAGTGGGTCTCCAGACGGCAGATTGCTCTGTGGGTGACCTGCCATCGCTCAGGCAGCCCTAGCCTGCCCTCAAGGCCCTCTGCCAACTGCCTTCCTCCTGGACACCTTTTTATCTCTCAGTGTTTCTCTGCGAAATTCTAGAAACGATTAGTGGAGGCCTCAGATCCCATTACCTCCCAGGACAGCTTCCACGCACTGTGGTCCTCACTGAACCTGCTGTTGACTAAGACACAGTCTCCGTCATCTTTATTAGAGAACAGCTAAGTCAAGTCACCTGTCCTGGGCTGGACAGGTGACTCAGATTCATCTGTCTTTTTACTCTCATCCCAGCCTGCAAGGATTGCTGGGAGAGGCTGGGCAGTGGGCAGCAGGCAAAGCGACACCTGGAAATGTGGGTCACACAACCCGGTTCATTTATTGTCTCTGTTTTTCTCTGATGGAGTGATCTTGGATTGGTTGTGCAGCTTTTGGGGAGTCTTCAGATATAAAAGTTGCAACGACAAAATGAGGTGCCGGATACAAGTGTCAGCTCTGCCTTGCTCCGTGACTGTCGCCTGGTACCGTAGTTTCTCTCATTCGGTTATGATTGCTCTTTCTATGATGTGTGGCTGGTGGATTGCCGAACATGCCTTCTTTGTCTTCACTTTAGTTCTTGTTAGTTATGTATTTAGCCAGGTTGGTTTAGATGAACTTGGGTAAATGACAGCTGGTGATGATATTTTAGTTTAGTTATGGTTGCTACCTGGGGAACATTTGGAGGAAGTTAGCTGCCCCTGGAACAGCTCCTGCATTTGTGGAGACATAGCCCTTCTTTCCTGGGTGTGCATCCGTGCAGCAGCTCGACTGCATGCCTGCTGTGTGCTGGAGTGCATGGTGGATGCAGGCAGGGGCCACATGTTCCTGGAGCTTACAGGTCAGCAGAGATGGAGATGAGTGCTGAGGGGCACACAGGAGGGCCTCTTGTCTGCCCTGTCTCTCAGGAGACAGGCTGCTGTGTGCCGTGGGGTTGTGGGTGCCTTTGAGGTACCCTGTGAAATGTCTCATCCCCTGGCATTGTCATGCACCTGATGCCAGCACGGTGGCTGTGTGTGTGCGTGTGCGCATGTGTGCATTAGAAATTCACACATGCAAATGTGGTATGCAGAACTCTTTTGGGAAGGTTTAAAACTAGATCCAAAATCTTGGGAAATAACTATTATCCCATTCTAAAAATGTTCCAGTTGTACCCACTAGGATGATTATAATAAAAAAGACCAAAAAGAGAAAAAAGGCAGGGATTAACAAATGTTTGCAAGGCTGTGGAGAAATCAGAACCCTTATACGCTGCTGGTGAGAACGTACGGTGATGCAGCTGGTGTGGAAAAGAGCCTGAAGGTTCCTCAAACAGTTCAACATAGAGCTGCCATGTGACGAGCTGCCATGTGACCCATCAGTTGGACTCCTAGGTATGTATATTCCCAAGAGAAATGAAAACCCATGTCCACATACAGACTTGTACATGAATGTTCATAGCAGCATTTTCCATAATAGCCGAAAAAGGGGAAACAATTCAGTATCTTTCACAGATGAATGGATAAAGAAAAATAGTCTCTCCAGACAGTGGAATATTATTTGGTCATAAAAAGGAATAAATGGATGAACCTTGAATGCATTATGTTAAGTGAAATAAATCACAGAAGCCCACATATTGTGTGACTCCTATTTATATGAAATGTGCAAAATAGGCAAATCCATAGAGACGGAAAGTGGAATGGTAGTTGTGGGGCTGAGGAATGACAGTGAACAGGCACGTGGTTCCTGTATGGGGTGATGGAAATGTCACTGGTAAGGGTCGCACAGCTCTGCATATACTGGAAACCACTGAGTCCTACATGTTAAATTTGATGGTATGTGAATTATGTCTCAATAAAAAAATTCAAAACATACCTGTTGGCTTTGCCGTGGGATGTCCCTAAGGTGATCTAGAAGAGGCTCTGCCCTCAAAGAGGTTTCAGTCTGTCGGAGAGGTGAGGAATAGTAGTAGACCACAAGATGCAGCTGAACAGGTTCGACTTTCACCGTATTCCTACCTGACATCACCTCCAGGGTTCAAACCCGGGCTGGGGCAGGCATGGCTCTCAGGTCACAGAGCCCCTCCTGCTGCTGCACTCATCTCTAGAGACCCCTTCCAACGGGAGAGGCTCCCCAGAGCTTGGTGCCTGAGTGCCTGTGCCCGAGAGCCTGCTGGTGCCGGCCTGGCCCAGGCCCTGAGGCAGGAGGCCCTCGATGGTTTGAGAAGGCGTGGACCCAGGTTGTTTGAAACGGTTTGCCTTGGCACTCTTGCCTGGTCCTGGCTGTTCTGCCCGGTTAAGGACAGAGTGCAAGGAGTCCTGGGAGCTCTCCTCTGTGGCCTGTGTGAGCCATCAGGATTCAATGCAGCGATTAGAATTCCTCATCTTCAGATGGGGAGAGATGCCATTGGGAGAAGAATCAGAAATGGAATTTCAGAGGTACTTAGTGACCTCCTTAGCTCTTTGTTGACTGTGGTTGGCAGGGCTAGGAAGGGGTACATGGCTCAGCACACAGTGGCAGTTGGGTTTTAGGCTCTTAATAGGGGTGTGCTCTTTCTGTCTTTCTGCCAAGAATGTCATGTTGGTCAAAGTAGGGCACATTAAGAAGCAGGGGCCATGAGCTGGTGGCAGCAAGCCAGTGGCAGGCTCCTCACAGCCCCTGGCTTTGTTGTGCATTTGGGTTTGATGAAGACAGGAGGCTTTTCCTTGGACAAACTGGGCCTAGAAGATGCTTCGTGGGCACTGTGGTGGGGCTCAGGGGCGCCGCAGGCAGCTGTACAGCTCTGGTGGTTTCTGGGAGTCAGCCGTCTTTCCCAGGCGTGCTGCGGCTGCTCAGCTATTTGAGGGGATGTCGTGGGCATCACAGTGGCCTGGTATCTGTGTAAGCCCTTGCTGGCCTGTCCTTCTCAAAGTGAATGAGGGAAATACAGAAGAAAGGGTGCCTTGAAGCTCTTCGGAGGCTCCCTCCCCTCCCAGGGCCTCCTGGCTTCCCGGCCCGCAGAGAACTTTAGCACCTCCCCTCTTCCAGAACCCCAGGGTGGCTGCTGCTGCTGCGTGTGCCCCCGTCTGTGGTCTGGCCTGTTTCTTCAGCGACACCATTCACATGCTGATCCCTTGGTACACGTTCCCTTGAGGCTGAGCACAAGCTTATGAGACTTATGGAATCTTCCTTCTGTATTTGGGATCCTGATAACATTTGTCCGAATCTCAGTGGCGTGAGGTCCTTGTTTTCTCAGGGGTGGACGAATCTGCCTCTGGAGACATCATACTGGGTTGAAGGCTTGTTCTTGGTTCCAGCTCCACGAGGCCTCTGCCTTTGCTCCACTTCACTCACCTGACTTCTTTCTTGACCCCTTTGACCATCAGTGCCCAGCCTTTTCCTCACATCAGACTCCTACTGAATCTGTTGACTCCTGTCTCTCTGCTCCTGCTTGAGCCTCCGTCTGAGCTCCGTCCATCTTGCCTTGTGTAAAGTTGGCTGTTTCCTGGCTGCATCACGAGCTCCTCTAGGGAGAGCTGCGCTTTGCTCATCTCCCTGTGCGCAGAGCCTGCCCGTCCTGGAGTTCCATATCACTGGCGTTTTCTGCATCTCTGCCGACTGAGGTCCGTTCCGTTTCTTGCATGAAGAGCCTGGTTTGGGTCCCCTGGCGCTCTTGTGGGACTGGACGACAGTCCATTGCCTGCACACTGTGACCTCCAATGCTGCTTCTGTTGGGAGCACGATTCCTTTGCAGCCCTTCCTGCTGAGGGGACACTTTGGAGGCCTTTTAAGACCAGGAGCTCAGCAGGCAGTTGTCTATGGAAAGATGGGGGCCTGAGAGGATGACGGGGCCTTTGCTGAGCATCCGTGTGTGTTTCCAAAGCATTTGCCCCTCTCTGCCTTCATCCTCGGCTCTGCCTCCCCTCGTCCATCCTTTCATGCTCCATCAGCCCCCCAGCCTGGTCATATTTCTCACCTGCTGTGGTGGGGCAGGGGTGGCAGAGGCACCTCCAGGATCTGAGCAGAACCTTGGGAATGTTGAAAGCAGGCGAGAGGCATGAAGCCGCCTCCTTCAGGATGTTCTACTCAACTGTACCGTGGAAGGATGGGCGCAGGAAATCTTGAACATTTGAAAAAATGTCCTTTACATGAGGGTGGGCCCCACGCCTGGCTCTGTGCCCACGTGGCTGGCCTTGACTCTTTCGGGGGCTTCCTCCAGCCTCCAATAGAGGATCAGCATGAGGGAGTGAGGGCTTCACGTCAGCTGCTGTGAGGGATGACGTGAGATACGGGTGTTCTTAAAGTGCTATTTCCCTTAAAATCTGGTTTTTACTTACTTTGCTGAAACTGGTCACCAAAGACACCACATTTGCCTCATTGTATTTGAGAGTGGAACAGGAACAGAGAAATTAATTAATTCAGTTTTATAGATGAAGAAGGGGAGCCTGAAGAGGTTCATTGTTCAACAGATACTTACTGAGCACTCACTCGAGGCCGGGCCTCGTCCTCTGGGCCCTGGAGACTCAGCAGTGAGCACGTGGCTGGTTGGAGTGATGGGCACAGAGCTGGGCACAGGCAGTTTCGGAAAGCACATGAGACTCTTTTCTGCCTCAGGGATCACTTTCTCAGCCATGCCGCATGACCTCAGAGGCATTTTGCACCAATGGACACTTCGTGAAAAGTTTTTTCCCAGGGGTCTGTGACATTTTGCCCCGATTTCCCCCGCTGTCTCCGAGTGTCCCCTGTGAGTGGACTCTTTCTCCTTCACACCCATGTGCGTTTCTGGACTTCTTGTTTTAAACACGCTCTTCCTTGGTTGGGACTCTGCCTGTGTTTCCGCACCTCTGAGCCTCATTGCCCAGTGTCCATGTCTTCCGGAGGTGCCTACTGCACTGTCTTGGGATTTTGCCCTGTCAGAAATGTGTCACGTGTGATAGGAAGATCATGGACGTGGTTGAGAGTCAGGGCCCTGAGTTTCCTTTCCTCATTTGTAAAATGGGGATGGGAACTGCTCTCCAGGATGACAGATTGTCACGTGGAAACCAGTGCACGGCGCAGACACTGCTCCACAGTGTCGACATCCCTTCTCTCTCTCCCCTTCCCGTTCCCTGCTCCTCCTCCACTGAACAAGCCACCCCTCTCCACTTCCTGTTTACATCATAGATGGCGCCAATCACTCCTACCCAGGGTAATGTTTGGTCATTGTCATTTTGGCCTTTCTTTGTCCCCATATCTAGTTATTGCTGAAGCCCACCCCCACCTGTTCTTGTTGTTTCCGGATGTTCTCGCACTAATTCCTTCAGCCTTTCCTTTCTGCCTTTGATGGGTCTGCCCTAGATCAGACCTTTATGATGTCTGCCCAGGCATTGAAGTAGCTTCCCAGCAAGTCTCCTTGCTTCCCTCTTCCCCTGCGATGCATTCCATGTCCTGGCAGGAGGTGAATCACATTGAAACGTGGCTTTGACCTCTGCTTTAACAGCTCCCCGTTGCTTGCAGGACAAAGATCACACTCCTGATATTTAATGCCTTTCTTAATCGGACTCCTAATTACGTGTTCATCCTCTGTTTCATCCAGACATAGGAACCTGCTGATCCCCCTGCTCATTGTTAATCTCTGCCTAATACTTGTGAACAGTAACTATTAAAATATATGATAAAACATAGAATACTCCAATGACACAATAGATGGCAGAGTAGTAGCCATTATAATAGTTAATAATAAGTAACAGCCATTAATATTTTTCTTTGCCTGGACTGTGTCTTTCCACCCATTTTCTATGGGCCCGGTGCTACCAGGAAGCCTCCTCCACCTGTGCTACCCAAAGCACCTATGGCAGAGCCCTGGACACAGGTTGATCAGAGGCTGAGGTTGCTGGGAAGTGCTGGTTTATCTCTGCTGTCCTGGGATAATTATTACTTGTGCCCAAGGTGTCTGCTTTGAACGATACACCATATGGTCCCCTTACCTATACATAATACAGAGTGTGAATGGCAATCCACTGAAATCTAGCTTACCCAGAGCCCTTCTTTCTTGCCCATCTCACTAGACAGGTGGAGGGTTTTGTATTGTTACTTTTTGTGTTCTGTTTAACAAACCTTCCTCAGCACCTCATCTGTGCAGTGATACCACCAGGAGTTAGGAACACGGGGATGTGGGAGGTACAGACCATGAGCTTGTGGTTGGGCTTCAGAGGGGCCTGGAAAGAGGTACAGCTCTTGCTGGCATGAATGTAGGAAGGGAGTGATTGTGCCACTGTGGGGTGGAAGTGACCTTGTGCAGCCTGGGAGTCAAGGTGGGATTCATGCCGTCCCTTTCACGGAGTAGCAGTGGGCTGCTGGGTAGAAATCCAGGATTGATGGGGTTCTAGACAGAAGCGCTCTGGGGCACCAGATCCAGGCTCCCGCAGGATAAAGCAGGCCTGACCGTGCCGTGTGGGTTGTGAGCCAGCCGGGGGGGTTGATGGTCAGTTCTTGACTGTCCCGGGGTCTTTCGTTGCCATCTGAGCCTTTCTTCTGTGCTTCTGTGCGTTTTATTTGAAATTATATGCAGGGGACTGTGGGATTATGTTGCTTTGCCTTGGTAATTACATTGCATACTTATCTAAAATTAATTGAGCTTATCATGGACAAGACTCTCTCTAGCCTTTCTGTGTATCCAGCTTCCTGTCTGGTGGATTTCTCAGTCACGTGTGACATCTAGGCGTGTGCTCGCTGGCCTCCGGAGCCACAGAAGGAAAGTGGACAGAGGGAGTCCCTCAGCAGTGCTGAGAGGCTGCCCCTCTCCTCTGCATGTCCTCTGAGGTTTGTTCCGGGGGCTTCTACAGGGTGACAGGTGTGGGAATGATGAGCCTGGGGTACAGCACGTGCCAGAGAGGTCTTGTGATGCCAGGGCCCTACCCGAAGTGTGGATGTGGTGAAAAGCTGTCTTAGGAGCCTCTGCGTGGCTGCCCCATTAATATTTACATAGCGTAGCATCAGAACGATTATGCTTGCTGAAGCCAATCTTGTTATTGACTCTACCTGTTAAGAAATGGAGTAACCTGCTGCCAGGTACTGTTACCAGCAAAGGCTGCTAACCTCAGAAGGGGTTTGAGCTGAGTCCTGCTGTATATGTTTTAATGCTGAAAGTATAAGAGGCTGAGTGAGTCCAACTGGAAAGTAAAAATGTGAACTTCAGGCTTCTAATTTGTTGAAAGGATTTAGATTTTTAACATGAAATAGCAGTAGCCTTTCCTTTAATTAAATGCCATGCAACATTGGCTGCGGGATCAATGATATTGAAGGAAAAAACAGTGTAATTAGACCTTGTGAAGTGACTAACAAATGATTAGGGCTCTCTTTCAAGAGTGGGCGTGGGGGCTGGTACCGAACGTGCAGATTAGTTGCAGTTTGCCTTTCCTTGCTATAGACTTTGAAAGGCCAAAGTTTTCCCTTAAACATTTTGGGTCTGTTTCTTGATTTCCTGTCAGCAACAAATGGATATAGCTCTAATTTAATCACTTCCGTATTATTAGACATTTAGATCTTTTTTTGATGTATAAATAATGCTGTGATGACATAAATATTTGTTTGCATTTTGGATAATTTCCTTGGGACAGATTCCCAGAAATGAAATTACTGGCTCAGAGGGTGCAAGCATTTGAAATGAGGTTGGGATGCGAGCTAGAGGCATCTCTCCCCATGAGGTCTAGTCGTAGAATTGCCTCCAGCCCTATTTCTTGCTTGATGAAGACTGGAGTGTTCCCTGGAATGCCTGTGTCTCCCATGTGTGGGGTGCCCCCGTGGAAGGGGTGCCATGGGCATCATTGGGTCACGGTGTCTTCCCAAGCAGGTTTGGTTTGCCCTATGCCAACCTCAAGCCCTCACAGTTAAAAACAAAAAACAGAACAACACAACCACTTAGATCAGTCCTTTGTGTGGATTTCTGTTAGCGTAACCAGGCCCTGGGACTCTGGGAGAGCTCTCTTTGCTCTGCTGCCATCTTGCCATCCAAGAAGCACTGTCCAGACTGAAATCTCTGCTGCCCCTGGGTGGGGCTGGTCAGCTCTCCTCAGCCCTGACCCAAAAGCTGCACGTCAAAGCCCATCATCGCTGTAGTCCCGCAGCAGAGGGCCTCTGTTTCTGAGAGCTGCCTTTCTGAGAAGGTAGTTGGGGTTATAAATGTCCTTAAAACATCCTTATTCTAGACTTTTTTTAGACATCTTTACTGAGATGTAATTCACATACCATACAGTTCACCATTTAAAGTGTACAATTCAGTGGTTTTTAGTGTGTTTGCAGAGTTGCTTGACTGTCATCACAGTCAATTTCAGAACAATTTCATCATCTCACAAGGAAATCCTGTACCCATTTGTAGTCCTTCCCCACTCCCCCAATCCGTCCCCCTGCCCCAGGCAACCAGGAATCTGCTTTCTGTCTCTGTGGATTCATATAAATGGAATCACACAATCTGTGGCCTTTGAAACTGGCTCCCGTTCCCTCGCATGGTGCTGTCAAGGCTCATCCGGGTTGGAGTATGCCTGCTTCATTCTTTTTTGGCCAAATAAGATTCCATTGAATGGATGTGCTGCGTTTTATTCATCCACTCTTAGTGAATGGACATATGGGTGTTTCCACTTTTTGACAGTTATGCAGACTGCTGCTTATGGACATTCATGCACACGTTTTTGCAGTCGTGTTTTCCTTTCTCTCGGGGATATACCGAGGAGTGGCGCTGCTGGCTCACGTGGTAACTCCATGTTGAGCATCGCCAGGAGCTGCCAGACTTTCCTGCAGCTGCCGCAGCGTTTTACATTCCCACCAGCAATGCATGAGGACTCTGGTCTTCCCACATTTAAACATTGTCGCCATCCTCCTGTGATCCCACATTTAAACGTTGTTGCCATCCTCATGTGAAGGGGTATTTCATTGTGGTTTTGAGCTCCCGGATGGCTCTGAAGTTTGAGAATCGTTTCCCATGCTTAGTGGCTGTCTGTATATCTTCTTTGAAGAAATGCCTATTCACATCCTTTGCCCATTTGTAATTGGGTTACTCATCTTTTTGTTATTGATATCCAAGACTCTTGACACTCAATACTGTCTTTTTAAGTTGGCTGCCGTGAGGACCAGGCTGGAGGCAGCCGACAGCAGGCAAGCCGCCCTGTGCCGGCAGGCTTTGTTTCTTGTGGCAAACACCCCTTCCCCCAGCTCTGATCCATGTGTATCTCACGGATGACCAAGCTGGGCCTCAGAGCTACGTTTCATGTTTATGATGAAGTAGTCGCGGGAACGCATGCCATCCGTGTTCCTGCAGAGGCGCCTGCAGGCATTTCTGATGCTTCCCCACCGATTGTGGGAGGAGACATCTCTCCTGCAGAAGAGCAGGGGGACCGAGGGGGAGCGCTGAGCGATACGCTGGCGGGTGTGCTTCGAGCGCTTCTTGCTTCGAGCGCTTCTTGGGAGAGGCGGCCTCAACCATTCCAGATGGAAGGGCTAAGGAGAGGGAGGACACCCACCGCCGAGTAGGGTAGAGGAGTTATTTTACTAGTAGGATTTGTTTTTCCTGCTATGAATTGGGTGCGTTCACTGTGGTAAATTACTAAAAATAAAAGAATTCTATGTGTGTTGCACATGAGTGTTAAAACTAGCAAATTCAAACAAAACAAAAATGATGAGAAAAAAAAGTCCCACATGCCCACGCGCAGACCAGAATCCTTTTCGATAGAGGTCCGCGCAGTGCTGTGCCCCTTCCCGGGACCACAATCCTTTTCGATGGAGGTCTGTGCAGTGCTGTGCCCCTTCCCGGGACCAGAATCCTTTTCGATGGAGGTCTGTGCAGTTCTGTGCCCCTTCCCGGGACCAGAATCCTTTTCGATGGAGGTCTGTGCAGTTCTGTGCCCCTTCCCGGGACCAGAATCCTTTTCGATGGAGGTCTGTGCAGTGCTGTGCCCCTTCCCGGGACCACAATCCTTTTCGATGGAGGTCTGTGCAGTGCTGTGCCCCTTCCCGGGACCAGAATCCTTTTCGATGGAGGTCCGCGCAGTGCTGTGCCCCTTCCCGGGACCAGAATCCTTTTCGATGGAGGTCTGTGCAGTGCTGTGCCCCTTCCCGGGACCAGAATCCTTTTCGATGGAGGTCTGTGCAGTGCTGTGCCCCTTCCCGGGACCACAATCCTTTTCGATGGAGGTCTGTGCAGTGCTGTGCCCCTTCCCGGGACCAGAATCCTTTTCGATAGAGGTCTGTGCAGTGCTGTGCCCCTTCCCGGGACCAGAATCCTTTTCGATGGAGGTCTGTGCAGTGCTGTGCCCCTTCCCGGGACCAGAATCCTTTTCGATAGAGGTCCGTGCAGTTCTGTGCCCCTTCCCGGGACCAGAATCCTTTTCGATGGAGGTCTGTGCAGTGCTGTGCCCCTTCCCGGGACCACAATCCTTTTCGATGGAGGTCTGTGCAGTGCTGTGCCCCTTCCCGGGACCACAATCCTTTTCGATGGAGGTCTGTGCAGTTCTGTGCCCCTTCCCGGGACCAGAATCCTTTTCGATGGAGGTCTGTGCAGTGCTGTGCCCCTTCCCGGGACCACAATCCTTTTCGATGGAGGTCTGTGCAGTTCTGTGCCCCTTCCCGGGACCAGAATCCTTTTCGATGGAGGTCTGTGCAGTTCTGTGCCCCTTCCCGGGACCAGAATCCTTTTCGATGGAGGTCCGTGCAGTTCTGTGCCCCTTCCCGGGACCAGAATCCTTTTCGATGGAGGTCCGTGCAGTGCTGTGCCCCTTCCCGGGACCACAATCCTTTTCGATGGAGGTCTGTGCAGTGCTGTGCCCCTTCCCGGGACCACAATCCTTTTCGATGGAGGTCTGTGCAGTTCTGTGCCCCTTCCCGGGACCAGAATCCTTTTCGATGGAGGTCTGTGCAGTGCTGTGCCCCTTCCCGGGACCACAATCCTTTTCGATGGAGGTCTGTGCAGTGCTGTGCCCCTTCCCGGGACCAGAATCCTTTTCGATAGAGGTCCGTGCAGTTCTGTGCCCCTTCCCGGGACCAGAATCCTTTTCGATGGAGGTCTGTGCAGTGCTGTGCCCCTTCCCGGGACCACAATCCTTTTCGATAGAGGTCCGTGCAGTTCTGTGCCCCTTCCCGGGACCAGAATCCTTTTCGATGGAGGTCTGTGCAGTGCTGTGCCCCTTCCCGGGACCACAATCCTTTTCGATGGAGGTCTGTGCAGTGCTGTGCCCCTTCCCGGGACCACAATCCTTTTCGATGGAGGTCCGCGCAGTGCTGTGCCCCTTCCCGGGACCAGAATCCTTTTCGATGGAGGTCCGCGCAGTGCTGTGCCCCTTCCCGGGACCAGAATCCTTTTCGATGGAGGTCTGTGCAGTGCTGTGCCCCTTCCCGGGACCAGAATCCTTTTCGATGGAGGTCTGTGCAGTGCTGTGCCCCTTCCCGGGACCACAATCCTTTTCGATGGAGGTCTGTGCAGTGCTGTGCCCCTTCCCGGGACCAGAATCCTTTTCGATGGAGGTCTGTGCAGTTCTGTGCCCCTTCCCGGGACCAGAATCCTTTTCGATGGAGGTCTGTGCAGTGCTGTGCCCCTTCCCGGGACCAGAATCCTTTTCGATGGAGGTCTGTGCAGTGCTGTGCCCCTTCCCGGGACCAGAATCCTTTTCGATGGAGGTCTGTGCAGTGCTGTGCCCCTTCCCGGGACCACAATCCTTTTCGATGGAGGTCTGTGCAGTGCTGTGCCCCTTCCCGGGACCAGAATCCTTTTCGATGGAGGTCTGTGCAGTTCTGTGCCCCTTCCCGGGACCACAATCCTTTTCGATGGAGGTCCGCGCAGTGCTGTGCCCCTTCCCGGGACCAGAATCCTTTTCGATAGAGGTCTGTGCAGTGCTGTGCCCCTTCCTGGCTCTGGCGCGGCCAGCGTCTTCTGGCGACAGGTGTCCTGGAGACTGGCTCTAGGACCACTGAGGAGATCCTGCTGCCAGGCGGGTCTCCTGGAGCAGTGAGCAGGACAAGTCCTCTCGGGCTCGAGTGTAAATTACACGAGTGTTTCCTGTGGTGGTGAGTGGGGGTTACAGGGTGTGGGACAGAGGGAGAAGGTGCACCTCAGCTTCCACTTCCTTTGGGGGAGGCTCTGCTCATTCTGAGAAGCTCTTTTGGCGAAGGCATATTTGAAAACAGATAATAAATTAATGTTTTCTTTTAAGGCAGGGTCTAAGCTCTGTTGCCCTGGTCAATCTTGGCTCACTGTCTCTGCCTCCCGGGTTGAAGCCATTCTCCTATCTCAGCCTCCCGAGTAGCTGGGACTATGTGTGCACCACTATGCCTGGGGTTAATTTTTTTATGTTTTGTAGAGATGGAGTTTCGCCCTCTTGCCCAGATTGGTCTCAAACTCCTGGGGTCAAGCGATCCACTGTGCCTCGGCCTCCCAAAGTGCTGGGATTATAAACTTAATTTTTAGAATTGTGTTTTATCTCATGTAAAATGACTTAACAGTTAATTGTAGGACAGTTTCTAGAATAAAATGTGTCTCTATTTTAATTTTTCATTCCTTTAAAAACATTAATCTTTTCAGGTTTTCAAAATCTAACAGTGTGGCCAGCGTCTAGCCCAGGTGGCCTCTCTGTGTGTTTTACCAGTGGCTTGCAGGTTTCTGTCCTCTGTGAGCAGCCCAGATGGCCAGAGACCCCAGGGGGCCCTCCCCTTTATTCAGAACTTGCAGGATTGTGGGAGTGGATGGCCTGGCTTCTCTTGTGGTTCTTGAATTTGTCTCTGAGGACATTGCATCCTCAGATTCTGTCTCTCACTGGGGTGGCCACCTGGGCCAGCGGTGCCCATGTTCTACTGGCCAGAATTGCGCACCTCCCAGGAGAGGGAGGGGGGCGGCTGGTGCCCTCACTCCCGTCCCCCCGCTCAGAACCCATGGGCAAACTCAGAATTGTGTATCCCGGCCGCACTGGGGCTCTGAGCAGTCGTCTTGGCCATGGCTGACAGTGGGGCAGGAGGTGGGCTTCCTCAGCCCACTCTGCTTCTCTCTGGCTGTGGTCGGTGTTGACCCAGTTTGACTCTGACTTTTCACCTTGTCCTAAGGATCCCATGAGAACATGTCTGTAGAAGGCACAGAGCACAGTCCCTGGCCCTGTTTCTCTCTTCCTGTGCTTCCAGGAGGGACTGGGCATGTGATGTCAGGACAGTGTACTGGGGCCTCTGTATGGCCTCCCTGGCCTTGTGGCTTCAGGAGGGACTGGACATGTGGTGTCAGGACAGCGTAGTGGGGCCTCTGTATGGCCTCCCTGGCCTTGTGGCTTCAGACAAGTGACTGAGCTCCCCTGGGCCTGAGTGATGACATTCAGGTGTTAATGAGTGAGTGTGAAGATTGGATGGAACGCGGTATGGAACCTGGCGCACAGCAGGTCCTCAGTGAATGTCAGCTTTTGTTCCCCAGCTCCATGAGGTCTTCTCGCTCTTAGCATCCCCCAGGTGCCTGGCCCTCACGAAGTGGATCCTCTGTAGATCTCGGGTATATGAAGTCAACAGTGGCCCAAGGAGGCTGTGGGCAGGAGAGGCTTGAATGGTTGCAGATGGAGGTGCTGGTGGTGCAGTTGGGAGTGAGATGAGATTTGGAGATTTTCTCTTGCCGTGAGCCTTCCTCAGCCCTCTCTTACTTCTGTTCTCAGGGCATGTATGCACTCTGTGGCTTGTCCAGAGCCTGCGACCTTGGTTGAAAATGGCTCCCGAGGCCATTCTCCCAGTGAAGCACTTGCTTCCACTCAGTGTTGTTCAGCCCCGGGAGCCAGCCAGCGAGAGCGGGGCTGCGGGAATTGGCTGTTTGGAGACAGGGTAGGAGGGCTGCAAGCTGAGGGTCTGCAGGGGTGGGTGTAGGGTGTTTCCCATCCAAGGCCGCAGCCCAGAAGGGTGGTGGATTGCCTGCCTGTAGCCATAGAGAAGCAGAGAGGAGGCTGTGGCAGGGCAGAGGCCCCACCCTGGGAGGTGCAGCTGAGAGGCCGGATGCTGGGGCTTTTTGGAATGGAGGGGGCTTCTGATTCTGGGGTGCAGGACTGGGGAGCATGGGAGGAAAGGGGACAGTCTCTTGAAGAGGCACCGTGGACCCGATTTTAGAAATTTCTAAATTAAAATTTCTGTTTTAGGAATTTTGCCTGTAGGTAGTCTCTGGTCCGTGGGCTTCCGAAGCATCTTGTCCAGATTTCTACCACTGCAGTTGCCATAGTCTGCGCAGGGTAAGCGTGGCATGGCTGCCCCAGCAGGAGCTGCCGTCCTGGGGGAGAGGAGCAACTCTCACTCTCTTTCTGTGGTTGCACTGGTCATGGGTTAGGTACCCACACCAGGTTTATGGAGTGAAGGCAACATGCTCCCCGTCCTCCCAGGGCCTTGAGTCTGATGGGCACCCATGACAAGCAGCCAGGAGGTGGCTCTCCAGGTGGTCACTCTCCAAGACAATGAGAGGAGGAGCTGGAGGCTTCATGGAGGAGATGGTGTTCCAAGGATGAGCAGGGCTTGCCTAGGAGGAAAGCGGGAGGGGCAGGAGACATACTGGTATGCCAGTAGTAGATTCGGAATGTCTCTTCTGATCAAGCACTGTGTTGGTGACATAGGTGGTGCATACTAATTGACCAAGGTGTCCCAATTGACCAAGGGACAGAAGCCACCAGAGCAGTGAGCTCAGAGCCCTGCTCTCTTTGATCCCGTTTCTTTCAGGCTGGCTGGGTTCTGACTGGTCAGGAGAAGTTGGTCTATCTGGTATCTCAGCAACTAGTCACCTCTAGTATTTAACCTTGTCATTTGATGCACTTTCTTGGTCATCGTGCTTATCCCAATTAGGATTTAATTAGAGCCCCATAATAGGGTTTTAAAAGTGTATTGGAAACCAAAGGGGTCATGCGATATGATTTTACACAAAACAAAAGCATTTCCGTCATTCAGGAGCCTCATTCAGCCCCCATGTCTCTGTCGGCTTTTCCCTTAAAATGTCCCCTTCCCTCAGCCCGGGTTGCACCTGCTTCTGGCCTGCATAGCTTTCTCAGACGCTCCCCCTCCGTGAAGAATGCCTCCCTCCATTCTCCTGTCTGCCAGCCTCATGGACATCTCTTATGTCCAGGGACATAGAGCCTCCTCTGCGAGGCCTTCTCTAGCTCAGCATCTAGCATTGTACAGAGGCGTCTCGAGTTGTCCCTGGGCCCACTCCTTGTGTTTATTCACTCAGGTAGCTGTTTGCCTCCTAGGGGTTCAGCATAGCACATTGCCTAGTGGAGCGTTTGTCCAGCACCTTTCCTGACATTCCTGATGCCTCCACGTGCATATTCCTTCCTATTTGTAACCAGAAGCTGCCTGAAATTACACACACACACACCCCAACTTTCAAATAAAAGAAGAAGTTAAAGCTAGAGAAGTTATTTTGAAAAACTCTGTTATGTTAATGATAGCAATTAAGGGTCACGAAGCCTAGACTCCCATAACTTGAGAAAAGCTGCCAGGCAACAAGCATCCGTGGCTCTCTCATGGTCCTGCAGTGGAAGCAGAGACAGAGCAGCCACCATCCCTTGCTGCGGTTTGGGCTCCAGGGTCCTGCAGAAAGAACACCTTCCAAAAGGCTCATTTAACTCTATCACATGATCAGGGAAAACCAGTTTCCCTCCTGGCTCTCTGTGGAAGTGAAACCTTGTTGAAATCTGCCAAAGGCTGGAGAGGAAAAGAACAAACTTATTTCTCAGGCCTCCTGTACTTTCCCCTCTGACATTCAGCTTTCCACAAACAGATTGGTGAGGAGCACACAATTCAGTAGATAAACGATAAAAATCATCTTTTGGATTGGTGGTTTTCTCTTGCCCCCTATTTTCACCTGAGAAGAAACACAGCCTTTTTCAGAAAGTTAATTATTCCATTTTGAAAGCCTGACGGTGATGGGCATGTAGTCTGTTTCTAGGTGTACCTGCACTATTTTGGGGACCTTATGGAGTGCCAGTGGTGTTCCCGAGGGAGTACCATGGGCAGCTCCTGGCTGGATTGATTCCCACCTCTGTTGCAGGACAGTGCCCGGCCCATACCCAGTTCATCCTGTGTGTTGAGTGCAGTGGCGTGACCGACCGAGTGAGTGAGTGAGTGAGGAACTCAGGCCTAGGGATTTGCTGGCTCCCATTTGGGCTCTGCCATTTCTGGTTGCTATGAGCCTCCCATCACTGTGCTTGACTTTCATCTCCCAAGTCACCCAGCAAGACCTGTGGCATCTGTCCAAATACTGGTGGTGGTCTCACCGAACCCACACCAGGTCATACCTCTGAAATCTTTGCCTAACATCCATCTCCCAACCTCCATTGGCTCCTCAGCACCTGTGTGTATAAATCCAGGTGGTTGGCACCTGTTCCTGGCATCTCTGCAGGATCCAGGCCCTGCCTTCCTCTCCAGTCTTATTTCTTGCAGGCACCACCCCCTGCCGCATCTCCACCCTCTGGATGGGTGCACCATACTAAGCTCTTGCAGTGACAGGCAGATGTTTTATTGTTTCACACTCTGTGCTTCTGTTTGTGCTGCTTCCTCTCTAGCTGCAGTGTCCTTGACATATACCTTACTTGGTTAGTTTTAGGTCAGATATTTATTTTACAAAGTCATCTACGTCCCTGGTTTTAAAAATGGAGTAGCATAGGTTGAGCATCCATAATCCAAAAATCTAAAATCTGAAATGCTCCAAAGTCTGAAACTTTTTGAGCAGTGATTTGACACCACAGGTAGAAAATTCTACACCTGATCTTATCTGAAATCACATGTGAACTCGTAGGTGCACAACACACAGTTTATCAGTATCCCCGAGGGAAATGAGACCCTTCCAGCCCCTTCAGCTGTGATTTGTCTTGTCTGTGCACATCCAGATTCCCCTGCACAGGCATGTCCACAGGGGGTGATAAGACCACACGTGTGCGTTGGACACACCAAGGGCCGGTTCCCCCAATGCCCCCCCATGGGGGAGGCCTGTGTGCATTACTTGCTGTGACTTTTTGCTTACTCTTTGTTCTGGGGCGTAAAGATACTATTGAAAATGCCAAAAAAGTCCTGTAGATACCCCTCTGAGTAACAATGATAAGAAAAAGGAGGATTTATGTTTATCTGTAGCACAGAAAAGTCAGGCTGTTGGAGAAACTGGACTGTGGTGTAAGTGAAACATCTTACAGCAGAGTGTGGTGTTGGAATGACCACCATATGGGACCTGAAGATACAGAAGGAGAAACCGTTGAAGTTCTGTGCCGAAATTGATGAATAGAAGTTAATGAAAAATTAAAAACCAGTGCATAAAGCCAAAAAATAAAGATCTTTTAAAAATATTTATTTTATCTATTTTTTGAGACAGAGTCTCACTCTGTCACCCAGGCTGCAGTGCCGTGGCGTAATCTTGCCTCACTGCAACCTCCTCCTCCTGGGTTCAAGCGATTCTCCTGCTTCAGCCTCCCAAGTAGCTGGGACTACAGGCGTGTGCCACCATGCTCAGCTAATTTTTGTATTTTAGTAGAGATGGAGTTTCACCATGTTGGGTCAGGCTGGTCTCAAACTCCTGACCTCAAGTGATCGGCCCACCGCAGCCTCCCAAAGTGCTGGGATTACAGGTGTGAGCCACCACTCCCAACCCCAAAAATGAAGATCTTGATTGGGTATTGAGAGAGTGAATCCATCAGCATCACACTGAACATCCACTTAATGATACACCTGTCAAGCAGCAAGCAAAGCTGTCTCTCCATGAACTAAAAGTTGAAAAGAACTGTTACTCTTCAACAGGCTGGTTGCAGAAATTTAAGAATAGATATAGCATTACATTTTTAAAGGTTTGTGCTGATCATGAAGCGGTGGAGAAATTCCTTAGTTTGCCAAGATCATCTCTAATAAGAAGCTGATGCCTGAACAAGTCTGTAGTGCTGATGAACCATCATTGTTTTGGTGTTCTTGCCCCAGAAAGACACTGACGACAGCTGATGAGACAGCCCTTCAGGAATTCAGGATCCTAGGACAGAATCACTGTGCTGGGCTGTGCTGGGCTGTGCTAGTGCAGCAGGCATGCGGAAGCGTAAACTTGCTGTGATCCGCAAGAGCTTGTATCCTTACTGTTTTCAAGGAGTGGATTTCTTACCAGTCCTTTATTATGCTAACAGAAAGGCATGGATCACCAAGGACATCTTTTCTGATTCCCTTCGCAAACGTTTTGTATCCGTGGCTTGGGCTCATTGCAGGGAGGCTGGACTGGATGATGACTACAGGATTTGTCATTTCATGACAGCTGTTCTGCTTATTCTCCAGCTGAAATTCTCAACAATAATAATGTTTATGCCATGCATTTCCCCCCAGATGTGACTTTATTAATTCAGCTACGTGACCAAGTATCTGTAGATCAATGAAGAATAGGTATCAAAACACTTTCTTGGGCAGCACGTTAGCAGCAGTGAACAGAGGCGGCATGGGTTTGGAAGGTTGTCAAAAGATGTTTAGCACGAAGGATGCTGTATATGCTGCTGCCAGTGCTTGGAACACAGTGACAAAACAAACAGCTGTGCGTGCGTGGCACAACCTCTGGGCTGTGACTCTGTGTTCAGTGATGATCATGAACCAAGTGGTGACTTTGAAGGTTTCTGTGTGTCAAATGAGACAAAAACGATGTCTGACCTCCTTACATATGTAAAAAATATACCTTCAAGGTCCATCAGAAAACTGGGAGAAGTGGATATCAAAGAAGTCCTCCACATCGATAAATGAGGTACCAGTTGTTAACCATTGGAAGAAGTGGATATCAAAGAAGTCCTCCACATCGATAAATGCGTTACCAGTTGTTAACCATCAGTAGATGCTGAAATAGCCAAAATGGTTTTGAGTCCAGGAAACTGTGATGATAGTGATGATGAAGATGATGACGTTAACACTGTAGAAAAAGCATCTATAGATGACATGGCGAAAATGTGCGACAGGCTTACTGAAGGACTAGGGCAGCATGCGATCACAGCAGGGCAAGAAATCACGTCAATTTACAAAATCAAAGAGACACTTAAAAGACAAAAACTGTTGCTAATAAGCAGATGACTCCAGAGGAAACATTTAAAAAAGCCACCTGGCAGAATGCCTTCTCATCCCTAGAGCACCCACTTCCTGGTCCCTCAACTGCTTCTGATGTTTCTTCTCACTGAGAAACCAAAAACCAAAAAGCAAAAAACCCACAGTGTCCAGGAACCTTTTAATGGAAACCCAGCACTGTAGATGGAGACTGGAAGCTGCCATTGTTTGTTGCTGCCGTTGCTTCGCAGCGGGTGCGGGTGTTCTGGGGAGGCTGCCGTGCCGCTTAGCTACTCTGAACGCAGTTTTTTCACTGTATTAATGGTAGGTCATATTTTTTACTGTTAAGTACGTATGTGGGAATAAGTGTAAGAAAATGATTGCTTATTGGTAGCATGTAAATTTAGAGTCAGGAATGATGATGCCAGACAACCACAGATTGTCCTCACGAGTGGCTGAGATAGTGACACCTTGGCTTTTGGGTGGTTCAGTATAAACACATTTTGTTTCATGGGCAAAATTATTTTAAAAAGGTATGAAATCACCTTGAGGCTATATGTGTAAGGTATATATGAACCATAAATGAATTTTGTGTTTAGATTTAGGTCTCATCCCCAAGATATCTCATTATATATATGCAAATATTCCAAAATCTGGAAAAAAACCCAGAATTCGAACACTTGGGATCCCAAGCTTTTTGGATAAGGGAGACTCAACCGGCAGTATAAGATTCGTACTGGAAAGAGTAGTCCTCCGTCCCCACCCTTCCTCATCCCTGCCTTCCGTCTCTGAGGTGAGGCTGTCATTGTACCTCTTGGCTGTTGTTGCTGGTACTTGTCTTGATATTTCTAAATACTATGCTAATTTTGCAGATTTTTACAGTTTAGCCGTATTTATTAACTTTCTACTCTGAAGCAGAGGGTTTAACTCTCTTACCATGCTTCTTCCTCTTCTCCTTCCCCATCCTCTCAGTTTAATTTTTGGTGACATTGGGATTCATTGTTTGTGATGTTGTAACTCTAACTCTGGTTCATGACTGAGTACCTGTCACGTATAACTTGTTTTATCCTAGAGTTGTTCATTTGCGGGGTGAGGTGGGGGAGCTCACTGTGTGGGTAGGAGTAGGTGGGGGTGCCCCTGTGTTCTGCTCCAACACAGCCCTTTCTGGGGGTTCTTTGCCCTCAGTTGGCCTCTCCGTGTTGGCGTCCCCTTGTCAGGCTGTTATCTGCGCTGCTCCGCTGCCTCCCACTGCTGTGTCTGCTGTCCATCCTTCACATTTCTGCTGACATTTCTTGTCTGCCTCCTTTACGCCCTTGTCCTTGTTTATGACATTATTCCTTTACTGCCCTGTTGGTGAGAGTTAGGGGGTAGTAGAGATAAATCTGTGCTTTGCTTAGTTTCAAGATGGCTCTCCAGCAGCAGCTCACGGAGAATCTTTCCTGATGTCCCCTTCTTCAGAGAAGAGACCACCCCTCCTCTGGTGACTCACTGTACCTTGCATTCCTTTCTCCCATAGTCCTGGTGAACAGTGATTTCACTGGCTAGATTTCTTCTTGTTATTTGACAGTGAGCCCCTTGAGGGAAGGAACTGGGTTTAATCACTCCCTTGGAGGCTAGTTCTGGGCCTGGTCCGTGGTGAGTGTTGATTGGCACCCGCCAATGGGATGGATTAATGTGTGGGTGGACTCGGCCTGGGGATCGTCTCAGTGGCTTTGCCCAGAGGCAGCTTACACAGGGGGCATGCTCAGCAAGTGCTGGCCACATGGAGTTGATCTGTGAGGCTCCCCTGTGTGTGGCTTTAGGAACAGGACATATGCGTATTTTTGTAGAACCTCTTTATGCTGGTGTCACTCAGCATTTAGCCTAGAACCACATGTAAGCCTAAGTGATTGCAGTGCACATGCATTTCTTACTATTGTTCAGTGTTTCTTCCAGATTTTATTATTACAAAAGGTTTTAAAAATCATAATTAAAGGCAGTTAATAAGAAATGAATCTTGAGAAAAAAAGACGCTTAAATGATGGGTTGATTTTTCTGTTATTCTTGGCTTTTCAGAAAAAAGGTTCTTATAATTAGGAGTTCTTTGCATACACCATTTTGTGACAGATTTCTGGTTCAGTCTCAAATGTGATATTTTACATCCAATTAGAATGAATGAGTCCCAATTGCTTTATGGTTTGGGTTCACAGAGTGTGCTGAATAACTGCATCTGTCAGCATAACAGAAGTGTGCTCTTGGATTTGTACATTATGTCACAGTTCACACATGTTTCCCCATGTATTGTCTCTTTGTTCCTTGTAAAAATTATGTGACTTAAGCAAGGCAAGTATTTTTATTTGTCCTGTATTTTAGGGGAGGAAACTGAAGAGGGAGAGCCTCCAGATAGTCATTGGCCAAGCTGGTACTTGAACCCAGGTGCACTGAACCCACAACCAGTGTTTGTTCCTCTACCCTCTGCTCTCTGTCTGCTCTCTTTAGAGTTAGTGCTTGGTAATTTCCTATTGATAAGTAAAGCTTTCACAGTGCAGATGAGCATGAAATTGTGATTTTGGTGGTGTTTTCCTGAAAATATTCCAAAGTTTCAGTTTTCAGAAAGGAAATCCACTGTTGTAGAAGAAATGTTATTTATTTCTCATTCACTTAATCTCATTCATTTTCTACTTATGTAAGTTTTTTGTACATTTTAGTTTTCTCTCTTAGAGCACTTAGGATTTTACTGCCTGACTGTGTGAAAATATAGAGACAGAAAGCTGAAAGGAAAGCTGTCTTAGTCTGTTTCATGTTGTTCTAACAGAATACCACAGAGTAGATAATCTGTAAGCAACAGAAATTCCGTCTCTCCCAGTTTTGGAGGCTTGGAGGTCTCGCATCAAGGTGCTGGCATCTGGTGAAGGCTTGCTTGCTGTGTTGTCACATGGTCGAAGGCAAAGGGCAAAACGGGACAAAATCTGTGTGCTCACATGACAGAGAAGCAGAAGAGGGCAAATCTACTTTTGGGAGCCCTTTTATAATGACCTTAATCCAGTCATGAGGGTGGATTACTCATGACCTAAACACCTTCCACAAGGCCACCTCCCAACACTGTTGCACCGGGGATTAACTTTCCAACACATGAGTTTTTGGAGGGGACAAAAACATTCAAACCATAACAAAAGCCAGACACACATGTTTTAAACATAAAGACAGGCAGTTGAAATAAAAGGGTAGAAAAATATATGTCATGCAAGGTCTAATCACAGGAAAACGAATTTGCTTATAGTTACATCAGGAAAAGTAGACCTCAAGACAAAGAGTTGTATTAGAGACAAAGAGGAATATTTCATGATGATGAAAGGATCAATTCATTAAGTAGAGAGATGAGTCCTAAATGTGTATGTACCAGCTTTACAATGCATGAAGCAAACATTGACAGCAATAAAGAGAGAAATAAACAAGTAAAATAAACAAGAAATAAAACAAGTAAACATTGTAAAATCCTAGGCAGAAAATTTAACAGCCCTCTGTGAGTAATTGATACAACAGGTAAATTAAAATGTTAGTAAAAGTGTAGAAGATTAGAATAACATTATCAACCAGTGGGATCTAATTGATTTACAAAATACCGCATCTACTAACTGATAATGCACGTCCTTTTCAAGGACATATGGCACATTCACCAAGTAGACTGTATGCTGGCCCCGAAAAGTTATAGTAAATATCAAAGGGTTGAAATACCACCAAATTCATCTGACCAAATGCTTTAAATTAAAAATCCATAACAACAAGATACACAGAAAATCCTCAGACATTTGGAAATTTACCTGCATACTTCTAAACAACCTATGGATCAAATAAATCACAAGGAAAGTTTGAACTGAATGATAATGACAACACGTGTCAAAATTTGTGTGATGCAGCTAAAACAGTGCCTGGAGGAAACTTTATACTTTTAAATGCCTGTATTCGAAAAGAATAAAGGTTTCGAATCAGTATTCAAAGCTCTCATTTTAAGAAACTGGAAGAAGAACAAAAACCAACTAAAAGAAGAGAAACAATTTAAGGGTGAAAAATCAATAAACTGAAAAATGGGTAAACAAGAAAAGAATCACTAAAATATAAAGGTTTTTTGAAGAGACCCTTGAAAAACCTCTAGTTAGACTAATGAACAGAAAAAGAGAAAAAACAAGTTACCAATATCAGAAATGAAAGAGGGGACATCACTACAGATCCTACAGACATTAAAAAGATAATAAGGGAATGTTATTTACAATTTTACATGGGGATATTTCTAGAAAGACACAACTTAAACTAATGCAAGAAGAAATGGAGACCTTTAATATCCTTATATTGATTAAAAAAATTAAATTTGTTATACAAGAGCCTTCACTCAAGGAAAACATCAGGACCAGATGGCTTTGCCGGTGAACTGTATCAAACATTTAAAGTCTATCAAACATTTAAAGAAGAAATAATAGCAATCTTCCAGGATCGCTTTCAGAAAAGAGAGGAGGAGTAAACACTTCTCATTTTTTTTAAGGTAACGTAATCCCGATACCAAAATCTTACAAAGACATTATAAGAAAAGGGAGCCTGAGACCAATATTTATGATGAATATAGACACAAATTCTTTAAAAATATATTAGCAAATTGACTTTTGCCTTAGCCTATGAAGGGGTAACTGCCAAAGGAATTGCTCTCCTGTTATCAACAGCTAGAAGACTGGATCAGATATGTGAAACAACTGTTTTCAGATATTGGACAACAGGCAGTGCAGGGCTGTGACCCTTTGAGATAGGAGATAAGTAAGGTGAACTTTATAAGGACTCAATTTGCAATTGAATGCAGTTGCCAAGCAGCAGCATAAGTGGGGGAACCCTAATGAAACAGGCAGCTTTGCTGAGTGTAGGAATTAGGAAAGAGTTTTGAGGAGGCCAAAACAGAATCATATATGGAGCAGAGTGTTGGAGAGGAGGGAATTGTATAGGGAGAGAACCCCAGATGTCTGCAAAGTCCCATCAAGTCCTTGGCTGAGTATTGATCTGCTCAGGAGTAGGGTGGGATTCTATGAGCTGGGGAAAGTAATCAGAAAGCAGTGAGTTGAATAATCCCAAATGCGGTGGGAATCGAGTGTTGGAGAGACAGCACCTGCAGGAACCTGGCGAATGAGCCATATGAACCTGGAAGACACCATTCGTGTCCCTCCAGCCCTCTCTATTGAATAGGATGAGATCATGCCAGCTGACAAAGGAGAAGTTTTTACAAAATCCAGTTCCAGTATCACAGTGGCAATAAATTGATACTTGGGATATCTGGCATTCAATAAAAAAGTAACCGGTATGCAATGGAACAGAAAAATATGACCCATAATCAGAAGAAAAATTAGTAATTAGAAACAGACTCATGAATCAATAATAAAATTTTGAACAACCCAATAAAATATGGGTAAAGGATTTCAATGTACACCTCACAAAAAGTATAGAGATGGCCAGTAAACACATGAAAATCTCTTCAATGCTCAACATCATTAATCATCATAAAATTGCTATGTAAAATCACAGATACCCTTTAACACGTACTAGAATGGCTAAAATAAAAAGACTGACAACGCTAAATTTTGGCCAAGATGTGGAACGATTCAAATGTTCATACATTGCTGGTGGGAAGTGTAAAATGGTGCAATCACTTTAAAGAAACTTATGGCAGATTTATTTTAATTAATTAATTTACTTATTTATTTTTAAATTCAGGGATACATGTGCAGGATGTGCAGGTTTGTTACATAGGTAAAATGTGTCATGGGGGTTTGTTGTACAGATTCTTTCATCATCCACGTATTAGGCCCAGGATCCATTAGTTACTTTTCCTGATCCTCTCCCTCCTCCCATCCTCCGCCCTCCAGTAGGCCTCACAACATGTGGTATTTGGTTTCCTGTTCCCGCGTTAGTTTGGTAAGGATAATGACCTCCAGCTCCATCCATGTCCCTGCAAAGGACATAATCTTGTTCCTTTTTTTTTTTTTTTTTGAGACAGAGTCTCGCTCTGTCACCGAGGCTGGAGAGGTGCAGTGGCACGATCTCATCTCACTACAAGCTCCACCTCCCGGGTTCACACCATTCTCCCGCCTCAGCCTCCTGAGTAGCTGGGATTACAGGTGCCCACCACCATGTGCAGCTAATTTTGTTTTGTTTTGTTTTTGTATTTTTAGTAGAGACGGGGTTTCACCGTGTTAGCCAGGTTGGTCTCAATCTCCTGACCTCGTGATCGGCCTGCCTTGGCCTCCCAAAGTGCAGGATTACAGGCGTGAGCCACCTCGCCTGGCCAATCTTGTTTCTTTTTATGGCTGCATAGTATTCCATGGTGTATATGTATCACATTTTCTTTATGGAGTCTCTCATTGATGGGCATTTAGGTTGATTCCATGTCTTTGCTATAGTGAATAGTGCTGCAATGAACATAGGTGCGCATGTGTCTTTGTAATAGAACGATTTATATTATTTTGGATATATACCCAGTAATGAGATTGCTGGGTCAAATGGTATTTCTGTCTCTAGGTCTTTGAGGAATTGCTACACTGTCTTCCATGATGTTTGATCTAATTTACACTCCCACAGACAGTGTAAAGGTGTTCCTTTTTCTCCATAACCTCACCACCATTAATAATCACAATTCTGACTGATATGAGATGGTATCTCATTGTGGTTTTGATTTGCATTTCCCTAATGATCAGTGATGTTGAGCTTTTTTTCATATGTTTGTTTGGCTACAGGTATGTCTTTTTTTTTTTTGAGACAAAGTCTTACTCTGCACCCAGGCTGGAATGCAGTGGTGCAATCTTGGCTCACTGCAGCCTCCACCTCTTGGGTTCAAGTGATTCTCCTGCCTTAGCCTCCCAAATAGCTGAGATTACAGGTGCATGCCACCACACCTGGCTAATTTTTCTATTTTTAGTAGAGACGGGATTTCACCATGTTGCCCAGGCTGGTCTCGAATTCCTCACCTCAAATGATCTGCCCGCCTTGGCCTCCCAAAGTGCTGGGATTACAGGCGTGAGCCACTGCACCTGGCCTTTTGAAAAGTGTCTGTTCATGTCCTTTGCCCCCTTTTTAATGGGGTTGTTTTTTTCTTGTAAATTTAAGTTGCTTATAGATGCTGGATGTCAGACCTTTGTCAGGTGCATAGATTGCAGAAAGGCAGTTTTTAAATAAAGGGAGATGTACATCTGCCCTATGACCCAGCAGTTCCACTCCTTCACACCTGCCTAGGAGAAATGGAGACATACACCCACAAAATGTATATCCACAAGAGTGTTCATCGCAGCCTATTTATGGTAAGAATCAGTAACTAACACAGAAGTCTAAGAATGGGTGAATGTGTAAACAAGTTGTGGTATATTCTTAGAATACTTTTACTGCTTGTAAAGAATGAACTACTGGTACTGGCAACATGTGTGACTCTTACAAACACATTCTGAGCAAAAGAAATAGGACACAAAGGATATATACTGTCTGTACTGTTTATATGAATTGCAAGAACAGGCAAGTCCCGTCTGTGGTGATAGATACCAGAAGGCAGTTAACTTGGAGTGGGGGCCAAGAACGACTAGAAAAGGGCAATAGACATGTTCTGTGTCTTGTCTGAGGGCAGCAATACTTTTTTTTTTTCTTTTTTTTGAGACAGAGTCTCACTCCCACCCAGACTGTGGTGCAGTGGCGTGATCTCGGCTCACTGCAACCTCCGCCTCCCAGGTTCAAGTGATTCTCCTGTCTTAGCCTCCCCAGTAGCTGGGACTACAGGCGCCAGCCATGATGCTTGGCTAATTTTTGTATTTTTAGTAGAGATGGGGTTTCACCATGTTGGCCAGGCTAGTCTTGAGCTCCTGACCTCAGTGATCTACCCGTCTTGGCCTCCCAAAGTGCTGAGATTACAGGTGTGAGCCACTGCACCTGGCCTAGCAATATGCTTATTATATGTAAATTATACGTTGATTCAAAATATCACACCCCTCAACAAACAGACAAATCTCTAAAGGGGAGGAGGAAAGGATGGAGCATTGTGTCCAGCACTTAACTGGAGACAGACAAAAAGCCGAGTGGTGGAGTCTGACCTTCAGGAGCACATACATTGCTTCTAGGAGACAAGGCTGGTGCTCATGACACCCTCTGTCATTGGCGCTCACAGAAGAGATAAGTGAGTGAGGACTGAGTTGTCAGGAAGGCATCTTAGATGTGGCAGGTCTTGCGATGGACCCTGAGAGCTGCATGGAATTTGACAAATCGGAGATTAAAGTGGTGATGTCACAGAAACTTTGTAGTTTTGTGGGAACACCATAGGGCGTACAGTGGAAAGTAAGTCTTCTACCATCCTTGACTCCATCCTGGGAACCCCTCCCCAGATTCTGCCTGTGCTTTCAGATTCTCGTATGTGCCTACAGAAATAATCATTGTATCTACAGATTGTTCCCTTTTCACTTCATAATTTAGATAAACTTACTTCATATCCGCACAAAAAGACAGACATTCTTTTCTATGGCAACAGTGTATTCTATTACAAAGACACATGTGCATACAAAGACCTAGCAATGTCATTACTGGGTATATACCCAAAATAATATAAATCGTTCTATTACAGAGAACATTTTTGAATGTTCCTGTATTTGGCCATCTTGCTTATCTCAGAACTCTGTTTCCTGCCATTCTCTGGGGTCTGCCTCTGTCTCTGTTGGCGTCATTCCTCAGGCTGGTTGGGTGCAGATGGTTGCAGCAGTTCTGACCCCCACATCTGACCCTGGTAGCTTTCAGGGGAAGAGGAGTGGGTTGCCTCCAGGAACTTCCCGAGAGCCGGGTGGAGTGTTCTCAGAAGCCCTCAGCTGTCTGTGCTCAGTGGCTTAAGTAGGCGCCTAGGCCCATTGCTGACTCAGCCTTTGGTGAGGTGTGGGCTAGCTCTGCGGGGCTCCAACTAGGCCCACCTGTGGGTTCAGCTGCCTCTGGGCTGACTCCCCACCCCCAGGGCTGCTGCAGGGAAGCATGGTTACTTTGCACAGCTGGGATTCTGCTAGAAAGATGTACCAAACACCTGTGAGGATGGTCATGTGGCTTCCCCGTCGACCCCATTCAGCATGTGGGTAAAGCTACAAGATTTCCCGACGTTGAACCATCCCTCCTTCATTCTTTACCTGTATTATTCTTTGAATATCCTGCTGCTGTGCTTTGATCTACTAAGATTTTATTTTGGATCTTTTTGTCTGTATTCAGAAGTGAGATTTGTCTGTGCTACAAAAGTCTTTTTAAGAATGGAAGGGACGTAGTGGACAGACCCTGGTATTGAAGGTTGCTTAGTTCCTGTGTGACCTTGGTCAAGTCACTTAACCTCTCTGAGGCTATTTCTTTCATATACAATAGTGATCACAGCCCTAAGTAACACAAGCTTGTTTTGAGGATCAAATAAGATAATATGTATGAAAGCTCTCTTTTAACACCAAAGCTTGAGCAGTTTGAGGCTTGTCTCATTATGTATATTCAGGATTTTTGAATTTTTGTGAATTTCTTCCAGTGAAGAGAGAGGTTTAGAGAACATTAACAAATGAGTTTCCTCTCAGCTTTTTCTCGTAAACCATAATCAGAAAACCAGAGTTATGCCAAGGGAGAGACACTGGGAACATGGTCGGTAAACGTTACATTATTGGTGTTCAGATATGAGGTTCCTGCTTTTCATAATATCCTTAGGGTACTGGGGAAGATTTGATATTTTCTGAGATTGCTGTAAAATGCAAGTTATTGCTGCGACTATTGCCCAATTATTCTGTACTTATTTTACTTAGACTTTAGTAATTGGAAAAAGATTAGATGTCAGGACTTTGTATTTTGTTGATTATATTAGCAAAGTCTTCTCTTTAATCATTTCTTTTATTCCTGTTATTAATCATTAGCTCCAAGCTGTTAGGAAAACAACCTAATGGTAGATTCCTAACTTAAAGAAATAATTACTTGAGTTTCCGTGGGATTGGACAAGTGTTGCTATACCTAGACATAGAAATGGATTCTCTTGCCATTTGGGGCATGGGAGTGAGACACTCAAGGAGACTCGGAAGGTCGATGGAATGCAGGGCCCACAGCCTTACCCCTCTGCCCGATGCTTGTCCTTCCCTGCCCTTGGAGGTGCTGGACCTTGCTCCAGGACCCCTCTGCCTCTGGCCAGCCCCTCCCTGCTCGTGATTTTTTTCTACTTGTAGGTATTTATAAAGCCTCATTGACTTGTATTAGACTACCTTGAAGACTTTGTTGTCTGTGTAGAATATGGCCACATCCTTAATTAATGGTGTATAAAGACAAGCTTATCTCCGTGAAACAATTTCTTTCAAAACCAGTAGTGAGAAAAACCACATCATATATGTATGCTTAAATAGCATATAGAAAGTTGAGATGGATGAAAGAAAGGAAAACCAATTAACATGATCAGGTTGGGGAAAAAGCCTTCAGGAGAGAGTAGGGGGAAGGAAGAGAGAGAAGGAGGTGGGAGGGAGAGAGAGAAGGTGGTGAGAGGGAGAGAGAGAAGGAGGTGAGAGGGAGAGAGAGAAGGAGGTGGGAGGGAGAGAGAGAAGGAGGTGGGAGGGAGAGAGAGAAGGAGGTGGGAGGGAGGGAGAGAAGGAGGTGGGAGGGAGGGAGAGAAGGAGGTGGGAGGGAGGGAGAGGAGGTGGGAGGGAGAGAAGGTGGGAGGGGGAGAGAAGGTGGGAGGGGGAGAGAAGGTGGGAGGGGGAGAGAGAAGGAGGTGGGAGGGAGGGAGAGAAGGAGGTAGGAGGGGGAGAGAAGGTGGGAGGGGGAGAGAGAAGGAGATTGGAGGGGGAGAGAGAAGGAGGTGGGGGGAGAGAGAAGGAGGAGGGAGGGAGAGAAGGAGGTGGGAGGGGGAGAGAGAAGGAGGTGGGGGGAGACGAGGTGGGAGGGGGAGAGAGAAGGAGGTGGGAGGGGGAGAGAGAAGGAGGTGGGGGGAGACGAGGAGGTGGGAGGGGGAGAGAGAAGGAGGTGGGGGGAGAGGAGGAGGTGGGAGGGGGGAGAGGAGGAGGTGGGAGGGGGAGAGAAGGAGGTGGGAGGGGGGAGAGTAGGAGGTGGGAGGGGGGAGAGAAGGAGGTGGGGGGGAGAAGGAGGTGGGGGGGAGAAGGAGGTGGGAGGGGGGAGAGAAGGAGGTGGGGGGAGAAGGAGGTGGGGGGGAGAGAAGGAGGTGGGAGGGGGAGAGAAGGAGGTGGGAGGAGGGAGAGAAGGAGGTGGGAGGAGGGAGAGAAGGAGGTGGGAGGAGGGAGAGAAGGAGGTGGGAGGGGGGAGAGAGGGAGGTGGGAGGAGGGAGAGAAGGAGGTTGGGGGAGAGAAGGAGGTGGGAGGGGGAGAGGAGGTGGGGAGAGAAGGAGGTGGGAGGGGGAGAGAAGGAGGTGGGGGGAGGGAGAGAAAGAGGTTGGGGGAGAGAAGGAGGTTGGGGGAGAGAAGGAGGTTGGGGGAGAGAAGGAGGTGGGAGGGGGGAGAGGAGGTGGGGAGAGAAGGAGGTGGGAGGGGGAGAGAGAAGGAGGTGGGGGGAGAGAAGGAGGTGGGAGGGGGAGAGAGAAGGAGGTGGGGGGGAGAGAAGGAGGTGGGAGTGGGGGAGAGAAGGAGGTGGGAGGGGGAGAAGGAGGTGGGAGGGGGGAGAGAAGGAGGTGGCGGGGAGAGAAGGAGGTGGGAGGGAGGGGGAGAAGGAGGTGGGAGGGAGGGGGAGAAGGAGGTGGGAGGGGGAGAGGAGGTGGGGGGGAGAGAAGGAGGTGGGACGGGGGAGAGAAGGAGGTTGGGGGGGAGAGAAGGAGGTGGGAGGGGGGAGAGAAGGAGGTGGGAGGGGGAGAGAAGGAGGTGGGAGGGAGAGAGAAGGAGGTGGGAGGTGGGGAGAGAAGGAGGTGGGAGGGTGGGAGAGGGGGAGAGAAGGAGATGGGGAGAGAAGGAGGTGGGAGGGAAGGAGGCCAGTATACTCTGGACTTCTCTGGTTGAAGGAGGAAGGGATCATGGGGCCTCACGTGTTCCAGGGTAGCTCCAGGATTCTGTTGTAAACAGGTAACCTGTAGCTTGGTTTGAATAGAATGGTCACTTACCTTCTCTCAGATATTGAAATCAATCGTATCTGAAATGTTGATGATTTAGTTTAATTTGTTTATGGGGCTCCTTGCCTCCTAATTAAACAGGTGGAATGTGTTAAAGCACTGGGGAGGTTTGCTAACCTTTTGCAAATCTTGTTTTTCCTTGTCTCTTTTTTCATCAACAGAGGAATTACGGAGGTTGAGCTGGTCCGGAATCCCTAAGCCAGTGCGTCCAATGACGTGGAAGCTCCTCTCAGTAAGTCCCACCGCACCGCCCATCAGCGCCTCCTTCCTGTGCACAGGGACTGCAGGCGTCTGGCCTGAGTAGGGCCTGACAGCCACAGCCCACGGGTTTGCCCTGGCTTTGTTGCAGTGATAAAGGCCTTTGTTCTGGCTAAGCTGACATTTTCCATTCTTTGCTTAATTTTAAGCTTGGTTTGACAGGACTGGCAGAAAACAAGAATAGGTAATAATTATGACAACTATATTTTTTCCTCAGATTTTATTAAAAAATCTTTCTATGTTCCAGCCTGTGATATAGAAAGGTTTCAGCATAGATGGTTGTTTCAACTCCGAGGAGTTGAAACAGGGAAATATGTTTTAATTTTGTTTCAAATATGCTGAAAACAAGGACATATGTTTGACCAAGTTTTTTTTTTTTTTTGTAAGTATTAGTAGCGTTGTTAGGAAAAGAGAAGAAATGGATGAGAGAAGTGGTTTGTGTTTCTGTGGTGGAGTGTGGAGTTCTGGCTGCCGCAGCTCTGGCGCTCAGCTGCCGGTCTGGAAGTCCTTGGGGAGAGGTTGGGGTAGGCGGTGGTGACATCAGCATGCCTTCGTGCACTTAGCTCAGGCTTGCCGTTGGAAGTGAGTTTGGCCCTGCCCACCATTTCAGAATTGTTTATAGACAGTTTTCTTCTCTTTTCCTTTTTCATTATTTTTGGAGCTAAGTCAATAGGGAGCTCTAAATGTTTACTCTAAACTGGGTCTGACTTTTAGTATTTAAGACTCTTTCTGGCTAATGAGCCTTAATAAGTTTGCAGCTTAGTACCTCGTAATCCTAAATGCAGACGCAGCTCTGAACAGCGAATATTTATTGATTAAATATTCTTTTGCAATTAAAATTAGACTTGCTGCCATTGCTTATGTTTTTGTTTGGTGCTTTTTTATTTTAACCTAGTTTTCCAGTTTATATCCAGTTTTCTAAATGTCCCCTAAGATAGGTTGCAGACTTCTCAGGTTGGTTTGTAGGAAGTTTTGATGAAAACACCGAATTGCCGTTTTCTGTTTATTAAGGATGTGCCGTGTCTAGGGGGAAAGTCTCACGTGAGTTATTTTATACTGTGCTTTCTCCTCTAATTCTCAGCCTCTGAGGGTTGTGGTTCCGCTTCCCTAATGTGTGTAGTACGGGAGTTGATGTGGAAATGGACACTCTGGTTTCAGTGGACAGAGGAGCACAAGGGGAGGTGACAGACAGCCCCACTCTGCTGGTTGTGGACAGGAGGGCAGGTGGGTGTAGGTGGAGTCTGGGCCAGGAATCCCGGCGAGGCAAGTGAGAGTGTGAACCCAGGAGATCTGAGACTGGTCTCAGTTGATTTAGAAAGTTTATTTTGCCAAGGTTGAGGGCGCACTGGCGACGCAGCCTTAGGAGATCCTGACGACATGTGCCCAAGGTGGTCGGGGCACAGCTTGGTTTTATACACTTAGGGAGACATGAGACATCCATCAGTACATGTAAGAAGTGGCGAGGGAGCTTCCCGGTCACAGATAGGTGATACACGAATGGTTACATTCTTTT
Source organism: Pan paniscus (assembly GCF_029289425.2). Classification (NCBI taxonomy): domain Eukaryota; kingdom Metazoa; phylum Chordata; class Mammalia; order Primates; family Hominidae; genus Pan; species Pan paniscus. The sequence continues at coordinate 56,725,661 of NC_085927.1, forward strand.
GAGTTTCTGATTAGCCTTTCCAAAGGAGGCAAATCAGGTGTGCATCTGTCTCAGTGAGCAGAGGAGTGACTTTGAATAAAATGGGAGGCAGGTTTGCCCTAAGCAGTTTCTAGCTTGAGTTTTTTATAGTGATCTTGGGGGCCCAAGCATTTTCCTTCACAAGAGAAAGCCTGAGCATTCTCAGAGCGTTGACTTATGAAAGGACAGGCACGTGTAGTCCTCTAACCATCATAGCTTGCAGGGGCCTTTGCTTGGGAGCCGGAGATGAATTAGACACTAGCCTGCCATTAGGAGGAGGTCGGGTGCTGCAGACTTGTGGTGGGACAGTGGTGGTGGAGGCCAGACTGCATGCTATAGGATGGACAGGACACGAGTATGAACCAGGGGGTGGAGGAGTACCACAGCGTGGGGGCAGTTTAGTGCAGAGGGTCAGCTTCTGTTAAGAGGGGACTTCACACCTGGGATCTGCATGGCCATGGCAGGTGGGGAAGGAGGGGAGGGTGTGGAGACTTGCAGTCACAAGGGATAGGGATGAACGTGGTGGTTCTTGGCCCTCTCAGGGCTTGGATTGACAGATGAGTAGAAAACAAATGTTAGATCAGGGAGCAAAGCTTGTCGTTGCAAATGTGGGGTGCTAAGAAAGGGTTCATGAGGATGCCAAGTAAGGCTTCTTGGGGAAGGTGGCATCTTACGTGGCATCTCAAAAGTGTTGTTAGTGTTCTCTCTGCTAGTGGGAAGTGGGGAGACCATGAGAGCTGGGGCACACAGTAGGGGTGGGACAAGCAGGAACACAGGCTGGTGTAGAGGGGCCCAAGAGGAGGCCAGGTGACAGCCGCCCTACTGCCATCCCTACCCACCTCATTGCTTGGGTTTTATTCTGAAGGAGAAACTGGGAGTGGTGAGCCTGTGTTTCTGGAAGAGTAAAGCCTTGAAAGAGCCGTTGGTTGGTTCATTCATTCATCCATTCATTCATCCATTGGCATTTATTGAGCACTTTGTGTTTTAGGCACTGTGTCGGGTGCTGGGAAATAGCACGCAGGGAAGGAGACCAAGTCGTCCCCCTGGGGCCTGCAGAACAGATAGTAGAAGGCCTGCCTTTTTCTCTTGCCCCCTCCAACCCCGACAGACCTAGGCTACGTGGAGACGGATCCCATTCTCTCAGGATCTTATTCCTGTGCTCCCAGTGCGCTGCTGCCCTGTGTCTGTCCCTTACTGAGTGCTTGCCCTGCATCAGACCACGCATTCAGAGATTCTTGTGGACAGGCCTGTGGCAGGCAGCTCAGGGAACAGGCTGTTCTTGCCCAGTTTCTGGCTCGTAGGAGCAGTGCTGGTTGTAAGGGGAGGCTGCTCTTGGCAGGCTCTTGGGAGGGGACTAGAGCTGGGACAGGAAGAACTGGGAAGGGACAGGTAAGGGAGTTGAGGGGCCAAAGGCTACAGGGGTGGAGTAAGAGGACTCTGGCAGCTAGAGTAGGGAGCAAGCGTTGGTTCTTTTTCCGGGAACAAGTGCTCACTGTGCATTTGCCATGCTCCATGCCCTGTGTTGGTGAGCACTGATGCCATCCAGCTCCCCAGGCAGTCATGCTGCACCATGGCTCTGGGCCTTCTGTAAGAGGAGAGATCTGGGGAGAGATCTGGGAGCACAGTGCACAATGCCAGTCACCCATCCCTGAGTCAGCATGTGCTGCTCACACATCTGCTCTCAGCCAGGCCCTCTGCAGGTGCTGGGGTTACAAGAACCTCTGGGACAATGGTGGGGACTGGGAACTCAGCAGGGAAGGGGTCTCCCCAATCAAGGATGCCTCTTTATCATTCCCTGAATCCCAAAGTTTAAACCTGGCTTCCCATTCAACTCTCCTGGGAGCTTTTCCCGATCCTGGTGTCCGGGCCCACGAAGCAAATTGGAATCTCTAGGGTGGACTCAGGCGTCAGGGTGTTGACTGACTCTAGCATGCCGTGAACCATGCAGTCCACAGAGTGCCTACCCTGCGGCTAGGCAGGGGATGGGAGGCGAGGGTGTGGGAGGTTCAGGCCTGCCCTCTTCACCTGTGGGTTTCCATTCTGGTCACATGTCATTATCACCTTTGGAGCTCAGGAAATACTGTTACCTCGGTTCTTGGGGGTTCTCACGTGTGCCCAGGGCTGAAGACGGCTGCTCTAGGACTCTCAGGCTCCAGTGGGGCAAGGTAGGGCATACATGAACCACCTGGGAAGCAGGTCATTGAGAGTTATGCGCTATGCCCGCCACTGCAGGCAGCACACACCTGGGCTGAGGTACCTGGGCAGGAGAGCTGGCCTGGGGCGTTGGAGGGCCCGCGTTGGAGGAGAGAGGCTGAGTGAGACTCGCTGAGAGCCATGAGCATGTTGTCTGGGAGGGTTCGGGTGAGCAGGGTAAGATGGGAGGGATTTATCCCAGTCTATGAGTCCTTCCAGGATTCAGAGGTTAACAGTTACACCCAGAATTGAGAATTTATCATTTGTCCGGCTTAAAAGGCAGATAACCAAAGCTGTGCTTGAATGGGAACCTATTTCAGGGTCTGGCAAACTAATGACTCTTTTTCATTGTGTTTATGATTTGTCATTAACATGATTCTAGTAGCCTTATTTTTAATTGATGAGTGGGCAGTGCCACTTCAATGAAGAAGGACGAGAAACATGACTTGTCATTTATGAAAAACTAACATCTAGTCTAGAACATACCATTAAGCCACTAGTAATACTACTTAATGTTTACATTTTATGCAAGCAGGGTAGTAACTTTTTAAAAATTACTGCTATACAGAATCATATTTCTGGCTCTTTTTAAAATAAGTATTTCAGAAACATGGCACAAAAACTAATTAAACATTGAACATTTGCATTAGTGAGTCTAATGGTTAACAGTGATGAGTGAAGCTCCAGTATTATCTTTGTTTTTGCAGTTTATTGAGGTAGGTTTGCATAGGAACACAGTGGGAGGGAACAATTTGGTTCTTGTGTCACCGGGACAATTTAGATATAAGTATATGCATGCATTGTTTTACATTTATGATGAGTGTTTTTATAGCATGCTAATACAGCAATTAAGTTTTCTGTAGTTCTGTCATTTAAAATTCATTGCATACTTGAATGTATTTCATTTGCATAATTTCTAGTCTTGCTTAATTATTGAAAGGCCTCAACTTGCATATGTGTGTTTTCCTTTAGGGATGGGAGTGTCAGGAGCACGTGTAGGGTTTTTATTGCCTGCATTCCGATGATGACGTACTTGCCTTTTAGAATTTGTGTTTCAAGTTAATTTACATTTTGGGGAGTTGGAAGTATTTCTGAGAGCCCTCTTGCAAGTTCACTATGGATTTTTTGTTGCCACTGAATGCGGTTGATGTCAGGCTGCCTACACTACGGCCTAGCTGATCACCCCTGGTGGCCTACGCTGCCCTGTGTTGAAGGCCAGGCCCCTTCACTGGCACACAGGCCTTCTCTCCTGGCTGCTGCACGCAGCTTCACACCCATCATTGGCCAGGCTCTGTTTCCGGCCTTGCCCCCGGCCAACCCGGACACATTTCCCTGTGTCCTCTGTGCTCCGTCTCTTTCTCTCCACCTCTGTCTTCTCCACTATCAAAACCAAACCCAGAAGTGTATGCTTGTTCTTACTTGTCCCAAGTGAGCACATGCATCTTTCTCCCTGAGTCTCAGGGCTGTGGCCACCTTTGGGTCTGACAGGATCGCTGCATGTCGTGATCACTCTTGCACTCAGCGAGGAAGGACTGAGGTTCCGTTGTGGGGCAAACAGCATTCCAAGCCCTTGGATGAACATTCCGCCCTCGTGGACCTCACATTTTGGTGGGAGAAGACAAACAATATACCGAGAAGTAGATTTGATGTGCTGTGGAATGTGAGGAGTGCTGTAGGAAAAGGGCTGGGATCAGCTTGGTGGGATGGTGAGGGCCGAGGAGGGGAAGGGGCTGTTGAAGTAGGTGGGTAGTGGTCAGGGTGGGCCGCACTGAGGAGGTGACTTTGAGCAGGGACTTAGAGGAGCAAGGGAGGCAGCTAAGCAGGTGCCTGGGGGTGCATTCCTGTCTGGTTCATTCTTTGGAGAGGGCTTACCCGTTCCCTTACTGTGTTTCCCATCAGGGAATAGTGCCCACCAGACACAGGTGATGAAGAGGGAGAACAGTAAGTAACAGGAAGCAGTGCCGTGGGCTCCTCCCACAGCTGGGGAGGTGGAGACCGAGAGAGGGTGCTCTTGTGGAAAGGTGGCTGCTGGCCCTGCACAGACTGAGAGCAGCGGACAGCGGCTGTCCTCGAAAGGGCAGCCAGTCAACACCCTGGGCTTGGTGGCCCCTGTGGTCTGTAGCAGCTAATCTCTGCCATTGTGGCCCAGAGCAGCCACAGGGAATCTGTATAAAGGAAAGCACATAGTTGTGTTCCCATAACACTTTCTTTACAAAAATGGGTGGGCAGGATTGGCTGATGGTCAGTTTGCTGACCCCTGATCTAGATGAAATGGGTCCTAGCAGAGGAAGAGTAAGTTCAGAGAGAGGCACTGAGGCAGGAGAGGTGTGGCATTTAAGGAACATTTAAGCAGCGAAGTAAAAGTGGGAGGGGCCATGGTGAGTGACGAGTCTCGGCCTCTTGGTCAGAGAGGCAGGAAGGGCCAGGCCCGCAGGAGCGGTCAGCCTAGGCAGGGGCTGGGCTTTTATGCTGGGCATGATTAGAAGCAATTGGAAGTGTTTTCGGGGTGGTGGTGTTAAAATGATGTGATTGTCACAGAGTCTCTACAGCCAGAGTGTGGAGAAAGGACTGTGGGGTCTGTGTCCACCCACTGATGGACAGTCCCCTGTGAGCCCGGCCAGTCTTCAACGTCTCTGTATCCAGGGCTGAGCAGCAGGTGGGAGAGTGGCTGGGGCTGGGTGAATGAATGTTGTTGTTGTGTGTATCTGTGGGTGGCTCTTAGCATGCGGATTTGTCCCCAGGTCTTCAGTGACTTGGGATCACATGGCTCTCCTGAGCAGTGTGGGACCTCAGGTTAGGAGCTGGGGCTTGGCTTGAGTTTGCCTTCGTGTCCATGCGACTCTGGGCACATTAACCACGTTTCCTGAGCCTGTCTCCTCATCTGCAGATAGGGACAGTGACGGCCTTCTGTGATTAGTGGGATTAAAGCAGCACTGTGTGAAGCACGGAGCCTGGTGAGGACCCAGCCCTTCCTTAGTTCACCTGTGGGTATGGCAATTCGGGGGCAAAGAAAAAGAAGTAATCGTATGTAATTGTTATTGCCAAGAGATGGACAGGCTTGAAATAACAACAAGGTGCAGACGGGTCTGGATGAAGCCTGTGGCTCTGAGAGGGTTATCTGTGAAGCTGGCTTGAACTTGAAGTAGAAGCTTGTTTCACTCAGGTCTGGCCGTCACTGCCCCCCCTTGTAATTTTATGCCTTCCCATCACTGTGGGCAGGGCTGGGTACCCAACAGAAGGAGCTCTGCACCTGGCAATCCACCAGCACATCCCAGTGAAAGAGGCCTGATTCTGGAGATGCTCAGGTGGGTCATTAAATAACCACCCGGAAGGCACTGCAGAACCACGCCTGGCACTTCTGTGCACACTCGGGGCTGGTTATTCTTTTTGTTACTGTTAGAATTTTTTTTTATTTTTTTTTTTGAGGCGGAGTCTCACTCTGTTGCCCAGGCTGGAGTGCAGTGGTGCGATCTTGGCTCACTGCACGCTCCGCCTCCCGGGTTCACGCCATTCTCCTACCTCATCTTCCCAAGTAGCTGGGACTACAGGCATCCGCCACCACACCTGGCTAATTTTTTGTATTTTTTGTATTTTCACCGTGTTAGCCAGGATGGTCTCAATGTCCTGACCTCGTGATCTGCCCGCCTCTGCCTCCCAAAGTGCTGGGATTACAGGTGTGAGCTGCCGCGCCTGGCCAGTCACTGTTAGAATTATGCGAATCAATACACTCTTTGGAATACTACTATTTCCTCATTTTATGGGAAAACAGAGGCCAGGTGGGAATAATGGCCACACCTTTCCTCCATCACGAGGACTCTGAGTGTCCCTCGAGTACCTCTTGGCAGCTAGACTGTTCTGTGCCCCTCTCCAGAATACTGTAATTCACCGAGGATTGTTTTCTGGAGAGAGTGTTCTCCTCTGGGGCACCTCCTCCCATTGGGTTGGGGATGCGTTTGACATGCGTGTCACCAGGCCGTTGTGACCCGATGCCCTTTCTGCCAGGGCTACTTGGAAATCACGCATCGTGAACCTTGAAGGTATCCGGTATTCCTTTGAGCTAAAAGTTCACTGTAGGAAGTTTACTTCAGGAAGTAATTGACATTGTTAGCTGATGTGTGTTTGAGAATACTGGACAATTAGAAATAATCAAAATACTCACAAATCGGGGAAAGGTGCCATAGAAATGCGTATGATGGAAGCCAGTGTCACCTTCAAAATGGATGTTTTAGAGCACGGTTGGCAAATGTTTTCTGTAAAGGCCTAGATAGTAAATATTTGAGCCTGTGGGCCGTGTGGTCTCTTGTAGCCACTCCACTCTGCTGCAATAGGGCAAAAGCAGCCACACACAGTACATAAACGGATGGGCCGTGCCCTGTCCAGCAAAATTTTATTTACACAAATAGGTGGTGGGCCGTAGTTTGCTGATTCCTGTTGTAGAACAGGACTTAACAACAGTGGGAATATGGCCATGATTTTAAAGGGAAAGGACCGATCATAAACTGGGCTACATTAAAGTTAGGAACTTCTCTTCATCAAAGACGTCATTAATAGGGTGAAAAGGCAAGTCACAGAAGGAGGCTGTTTACAGCAGGACTCACATGTGGACTATCTGGATATGAACACCTGTGAATCAGAAAGGAGGAGGCAGATGGCCTCATGGGAAGGGACTCAAACATCTATACTCACACTTCACAGATGCAGACACGCAATGGCATCCCTTTGTCTCCTGGGAAATTCAGATGAAAATGAAATGTAGCTTAATAGATACCACTGCAAAGCCATCAGAATGGCTAATGTGAAAAGGTTGCACAGTATCAAGTGTTGGCAAGGATGTAGGACATTGGGAATTTGCATACACTTCTGACAGGAGTAGAGTCACTTTGAAGATTCTTTAGCAAAGTCTTTCGGAGGTGTGCAAACCTAGCAGGCCCGCTCCCAGGTATACACTTAACAGAAATGCATCTCATGTACTGTAAAAGGGAGCTTCAAGAATCTTTAAAGCAAAAACTGGAAACAGCACAAGTGTTTGTTAACAGAATGGATTTCATACACGGCAGTGTTATGCGGCAGTGGAGGAAGGAACTACTGTTACGTGTTATAACATGAATTAATTTTCAAGTGTAACCCTGAATGAAAGCAGCCAGACAGAAAAAATGCCACTTAGGAGGGGAGGAGGTAAGGGGCGGTGGCCGAGAGGCCTGCTAAGACGGTGATGGTCTGGCTTTGACCTGGGTGGTATTGATGGATGTGTTCAGTTTGTGATAATGCACACGATTTTGGGGTACACCTTTATCTAAGTATGCTATACTTCAATAAGCATTTATTAAAAAGAAGTTTCAGTGGTGTGATCCTAATGTGTTAACGTGAGTGTGCCTGAGTGTAATTTATAATATGGAATAGGTGCCAGTGGAAGCTTACGGAGGATGGAAGGAATGCCAGTGCTCACGCAGCTGAAAAGATGGGGCTAGAGTCTGGCTTCATGCTCGAGGCCTGGCGGCTCTCTGAGTCCCGCTCTCTTTCAGGTCAGCTTTTCTCAGTGGACCTGCAGCTTGTGATTCTCCCCTCCCATCAGAGGGTGGCCGCCGCAACTCCACACTGTGCGCGTTCACTTTCATTCACAGCAGCAGCCAAGAAAAGCCCTGGCTTGGCTCCTATTCCTGCCTTGGGCCACCTCTCCACCCCCAAACTGTCAGTCATGGTGGCTGGAAGATGGCTTAGCCGTGTAGCTTAGCCCAGTTAAGACCTGTCCTGAAAGAAGAGGCTTCTCATCCGGACCACAAGGGTTGGGCAGAGGGTGCCGTGGCTCCCAGAGCAGCTTCAGGGCTCTGTTCGAACAAGGATGAGTAGATATTTGGTGGCTAACACAGTGATGTCTACTACAGATGGGGAAACACTTTCAAAGGCTAAAAGTGCCTTCCGGGATGTATTTGTTCATTCAGTCACTCGTTCATATGTGATTCACCCAGTGAAAGCTTGTGTGCCTGCCATCTGGTTGGTACCATGAGGGCCTGGTCCTGAGTGAACTTCCTGCTAGATGCCGCTGGAGCGCCAGGTGACCAGCACCACTTCGTGGGAGAAGTGACTACTGACCAGGAGCCCAGTCAGACTTCATGGGAGAAGTGACCACTGGAGACACTTGAGGGATGAGAAAGACATGGCCAGGCACAGCAGTAAGACTGCTAGGAAAAAAACAAGGAGAAAAGCCTTTTCTGTTTTTTTGAGACAGAGCCTTGCTCTGTTGCCCAGGCTGGAGTGCAGTGGCCTGATCTCGGCTCACTGCAACTTCCCTCCCGGGTTCAAGTGATTCTCCTGCCTCAGCCTCCTGAGTAGTTGGGATTACAGGCATGTGCCACCACATCTGGCTAATTTTTGTATTTTTAGTAGAGATGGGGTTTCACCATGTTGGCCAGGCTGGTCTCGAACTCCTGACGTCGTGATCTGCCTGCCTCGGCCTCCCAAAGTGCTGGGATTACAGGTGTGAGCTACCGCGTCTGTCCGAAAATCTTTTTGAAATAAGATACAGGAACACTAATTATAAAAGAAAAACTATCAACTGGACTTCATGAAACTTTAAGACCTTATCTGTTTGAGACATAAAAGCAAGCCATAGACTGGGGAGAGGAATGACAGTAAATACAAAGGAAAAAGATTTGTATCTAGAGTGTGTACAGAGCTCGTCAAACTCAGTGAGAAGACGACACACAACCTGAGTAAAAGCTGGGCCAAAGATTTGAACAGATACTTCACCAAGGAAGAGATGCGATGGCCCCACGAAGAGATGTTCGGTATCATTGATCATTATGGAAACGAAATTAAAACCACACCCAACTGCATGGCTGATAGTTAGATTCACAGTACTAAGTGTTGGAAAGGCTGTGTAGCATCTGGAATTCTCATACATTGCTTGTCGGAATGTAAAGTGGAGTAATTTCTTTGGAAAAAGAGCTGACAGTTTCTTAGAAAACTAAGCATATCCCAATGTTATGGCCCAGTAACTCGACTCCTAGGTATTTAACCATGAAAACCCAAAGCGTATGCCCACGAAAATCCTGTGCAGGAATATAACAAACCCCAAACCGGAAACAACCGAAATGCTCATCGACAGGCGAATCTTTAACAAACTGGTGGATCCGTTCAACGGACGCAGCTAGAAAAAGGAAATCAAAGCTGATTCACGTAACTTGGATCCGTCTCGGAAGGTGCTGTGCTGCTGAGTGAAGGAAAAGCTTGCACGATGTGTAGGTCCTGAGTGACTCCATTTCTGGGGAGTCCTAGGGCAGCCTCAGCCATGCACAGTGAGGAGGTGAGCACCTCCCCGGCCAGGGCTGGGATGGACTGCAGAGGGTACTGGGAAGTATACAGGGGCGGGGGGATAGAAGTGTGTCTGTATCTTCCTTGGAGCAGGAGTTACATAGCTGGATGCCCTTGTCAAAAGCCACCAAACTGATTGCTTAAAATGGGTGCATCTTATTTTATAAATTAGAATTGGCCATTTATATCTGGGGGTTTTGCATCTGCAGATTCAACCAACTGTGCATCGAAAATATTTGGGAAAAAAAGGCCGGCACGGTGGCCCATGCCTGTAATCCCAGCACTTTGGGAGGCTGAGGCGGGTGGATCACGAGGTCAAGAGATCGAGACCATCCTGGCCAACATAGTGAAACCCGTACTAAAAATACAAAATTTAGCTGGGCGTGGTGGCGGGTGCCTGCAGTCCCAGCTACTCGGGAGGCTGAGGCGGGAGATCACTTGAACCCGTGAGGCGGAGTTTGCAGTGAGCCGAGATCATGCCACTGCACTCCAGCCTGGGCGACAGAGTGAGACTCTGTCTCAAAATAAATGAATAAATAAATAAATGGTAACAGTGCAACAAAAGATAACATAAATAAAAAACAGCACAGTATAACAATTACATAGCATTTACCTTGTATCAGGTGTCATAAGTCATCTAGAGATTATTTAAAGTATTCAAGCAGATGTGCATAAGTTACATGCAAATACTATGGCATTTTATATAAGGGTCTTGAGTAGCTAAGAATTTTGGTATCCCCCATAGATACTTAGGGACAACTATATATTGTCAATAATGTCAAGTTAAAAAGTAGAAACAAGGCAACAGAAACCATGAAATCCTGGGCAGTCTGGCCCAGGAATCAGGCTCTTCGTGACCTCCTTGTGCTGCCTGGCCCTTTCTGACTTCAAGTCCCCTTTATGTACTGAGACTGCAGCTGCCATGGGCCCATGAGTCTTTGAAGATAGCACATTTGCATAAGTGAGAGTACGTACACACGTATGTGTGTATATGCATGCGTGCATATGTGTGTGTGTGCGTGGGGTGTGTGTGCGTGGTTGCTGTTAGAAGACAGTTCAGACTTTGGAATCCTGTCTGGTATATGAGGCCTCTAGAGAAGCGCTTGTTTCATCTCGCAGCCCTGTTGTAGAAGAGCCTTGGGCCCACCTGCTGCAGGGCCTGTGGGACTGTTGTCCAGGTGAGTGGGGAGGGCCTGCACCGGGAGGCTGCGGACGCAAGCCCAGGCCCCTTCCTGAGTGCTGTCGGGAGTGGTGCTTGCATTGTGTTCAGCTGGCTGAGCTCCTCTGTGTGTGTTTCTTTTTTCCCACAATTTGTGCTCCTCTCTGTGTCAGATTTCAGAATGCCAAGTTTAGGTAGGATGGAAGTCTTTTTATTTCACGCTTAATAATAGGGACTCCATGAATTAGCTATAACCATGTATATTTTTTGTTTATTTCTCACCCAGGGTTACCTTCCCGCCAATGTAGACCGGAGACCAGCCACTCTCCAGAGAAAACAAAAAGAATATTTTGCATTTATTGAGCACTATTACGATTCTAGGAACGACGAAGTTCACCAGGACACATACAGGCAGGTGGGAATCCTTTCTTTTTTTCGTATGTTGCCTGATGTACTTTGCTTTGCTGTGATTTATAGGAGGAAATGTTTTATCAAAACCATGTGGAGTTGGTCAGAGTTAAAGATGCAGGTCCCTGATTAGCTCACAGATTTTTATTTTCTAATAAATAAATTTTAAAACAAATAATGGCAAATTTCCTCTGCTAGTACTATCTTGCTTGTCTTCAGTTCCCTCTACAAAAGTAAAAAGAGTATTTTAAATTGAGGTTACAAAATAAATGCCTTGGATTCCTGAGACCGGCCTTGGGGTGATGGTGGGAGTTTGTATCACAGTGAGCTGCTGTCTGGTAATAAAAGGCCATTCCTAAAGGCCCAGGCCCAACCACTTAGCTGATGGCATCAGGACAGAGAGGTTGCCTGGGGTTCTCTGGCGCTGGGCTCTTCAGTCCAGGTAGGGATGTGATACCGACCCAGGAAAGGTGTGTTCATCAGTTTGGTTTTGCAGGGGACACACTTCAGATCATAGCAGAAGGTGTAGCCAAGTTACCATTTTGTGATTTAGTTTAATATAAAGTGTGTCTAATTATGGTTTCTTAGTCAGTTGACAGATGATGTACATAATGGGAAAATACTTAAAATTGATTTATGATTCACGGTACATCCAGAATTTGCTGTTAGAATAGCTCTTTGAGGACTTTATAATTCTCACTGTCTTTGCAATATGTGAAAGGTCAAAATGGTGGTTCTCAATTGGTATTATTGTCTTAGCTATCTGAAACCAGCTTCTGGGTTTCCTGAGGCATGGCAGGAATGTTTCCCTCTGCAAACCCTGCTTCTAGGTGATGGAGCTTTGCCACATTTTCTCTCTCAGATGTGGGATAGCCACATCTCTTTGTTAGTTGGTTTTATCTGTAAAAAAAAAAAAAAAAGTCCAAATATATGCCTTACCTCTGTTACATAACAAAGATTCTTTAAGTTAAATGCCTTCCTGGACAGCAGCTTCCAAGATGGATGGGACACAGGACTGCAGGAGGAAAAGTGACTTGCTTAGGAGTGAGGCTGGGGCAAAGCAGCCATCTCCATTTCCTTCCAGGCCGGAGCTGCCCCTGGCCCATGTTGCCTTCTGTCTCACACCAGGGCCCCTGGACCGCACTGGACCGCCACCCAGTTACTCTGGGAAACTGATTTGATACACAGATTACTTTGGATTTGCTTAAGGAAATATTAGCTTACCTGGCCTCTTTTGCCACTCCACTGGTTTTGGGAAATTGATAAATTTGGCGTTGTTTTGAACCTGTTTTTTAATGCATTTTAATTTCAGAAAAGATTTCCAAAGGATGACACTAGAATTTATCTGCGAGTTTTACCAAGTGGAATTCTGTTACGAGTGTTTGAAGAGAAAGTTAATTACGAACAGGTTGCATACATCTTTATTTAGTTACTGTGATAGGTAATAAAAAGATTCCAGATTATTGTGAATTCCCAGACTATTTCTACATTAATATAGATGAGACACGCCTGCGGCAACGCGGTCGTTTTTCCTGTCTGCCTGATGCTTTGAGGCCTCTTAGAACTGCGCCTTCTGCGTTCTCGCCATTGCCATTTCAGGCAGAGCTGGGCCCGGTGGGGGTTTGGAGACCTTGGTTTCTCCTTTACATCCACTTGGGCGTTTGACCTGTGGACTGAGCCCGACCAGCCGTCTGACCTGCAGTGGGCAGTGCCACCCCTGCACACTGGTGGAGGCAGCAGGAGTGGGGTGGCCTCGGCAGGTTTCCCGCTTGCTTTCCATCGTTTCTTCATTTGATTTTTATGTGCTCACTCTTCTGCTGAAGATGCTGTGTCAAAGCCACATGGAGAGCCACATGGAGTCAGAGTTAAACGTTCATCTGGTCTGTCTTTTCCTCCCTCAGTCAGCTCTCTTGTGGCCTTTTTCTGACTTGCCCAGTTCTGCGTATGATGGGAGGCAGGCGGGGATGGACAGAGGGGTGCACAGAGCCCCACCTGCCCAGCCTTGTGGAGGACCGCCTCTCTAACGTTGGAGCCTCTCCTGACAATGGGGATGATGGCAGGGGTTGGGTCTGGTGGATGCTGCCTTGTCTGCTCAATAAATGTGTGACAGGAGCTCCTATGTAAGCGGGCTTTGCTGGCCCTGGTCATGCAGAGGTGGCTCAGACCTGGTTCCTGCCCTGCAGGAGCTTATGCTGCTCATGCTGGGGACAGATGTGTGTCCACACGAGTGTAACTGTATGGGAGAGCAATTAGGCCGCCAGGACACCCTGATGAGAGACCTGGGCCCTTGTCCCTGCTGGCACCTGGGCTCCTGCATGGGGCCGGCTTCAGTCCTTTGGCCCTGCCTGTCTGGATAGAGTAGTGCTGCTTCTGCCTCCTCCTCTTTCTCCTCCTCCTTGGCAGCACTGCTGCTGGCGGGCCTCCTTTGGCACGCATCACAGATGTGTGTGTGTGCCTCAGCTGACTCCATTTGGCTGTTGACTCACAATCTTGATGTTCACCAGTAACGTTTTGAGATACTTGGAGCAGGCATTTTGTAGACAAGGAAACTGAGGCCTGGCCACAGTGTGATAAGTGGCAGAGTGATGGTGTCCCAGCCTCCTGGGTGTTAGAGTCCTCTGTGGAGATGTGCAAGGATGGGGCGAAATGAAATGCAATTGCAGCATCTCCTTTGGCATTAAAATGTGCCTGTCTTCCCTCAGTCCATTGGTGCCGTTGTCCTGGATAAACGGGAGTGTGGGCTGGTGTGAGATGTTCACGTGGGATGTCGGGAGCCTGCCTGTGATGCCAGGCCAAGCCCACAACACTCTTGTTTGGTTGCTTCTTGAACCACAAGTGTCCTCCTCTGCAGTGTTGGGGACTTTATTATGACTCTGATGTCAGACGGTGGCCAAGCAGGAACCAGCTGACACTAACAGAGGCTTTCAAAGGCTTCCTTTCAGAAATGTTCTAGATTCCCCCAGGACTTCATAAAGTGGAGAAAAATGTGGCCTCTGTCCAGGAAGAAGCTGTCACAGCTGAAAACTTGTAAACTATTGATGTACTTGAATTGCTGTCTGTGTCAGAGGCTGAAAATCGATGTTTACTAATTGCTATGGCTGATGTTACTAAGCAGCCGAGGCCTGCTCTGTTCCTAATCATGCAGCAACGGCTGCTGGATAGGGACAGCGTCAAGCAAGCCTGTCGCCTAGGCCTGGGCGAGCTGTTCAGAGAGAACAGGCTTTGGATACCTCCTTCAGGGGAGAAGGTGGTAACATGGAGAACGAGAATCCTCAAGGAGAGAGCGGGGTAGAGGCCGGGGAAGGACTTACCTCAGTATTGCTGTTTTAATCATATCGCTCGTAATGATGTTTGTTGTGACGTAACATAAATGTCCGTTTCTCCTGCTTCTCCAGATCCACATAGACATCCCTCGCATGAGCCCTGAAGCGTTGATCCTGCAGCCCAAGGTGACGGAGGTAAGAAGCTCTTGCCGTGGGGAGTTCCCCTCGTTGGGAGTGGCTGATGCCCACTGTGCTAACCAGACAGTGGGCGCAGCTGGAGGTGCTTCACCCAGAAGCAAGGTTGCTGTGGCGAGCTGCCGGTGCATCTGGCCCTTGTGGACACAGTTGCTGACAGGACTCCTATTTGTTCTTTAAATATTTTTACTGTATAATATTGACACACAGCGAAGAATGTATGTAATACATATGTGTGGATGTATGCACTCATGTTCCACCACCAGATTGAGGAAACAGAACCCCCCAGTGCTGCCCAGCTACAAACATGGCCTTGACCTCAGGCCTGACCTAGAGCACCGAGGCCGCTTGTGTATCCCCCACCCCCCTGCAACCCCCTTCCTGGATGACGCTTTCTTGCCTTTTATGTTTACGATTCTTTGTGACTTTCATTCATGGGACAGTAGGGACACAATGTATTCATTTAATTTGGGTCTTTTGGAGCTGCATCACTCTTTGTGTAGTCTGGTCTCTGCCTCTTGTTTTTTTTTCCTTTATTTATTTAGAGACAAGAGTCTTGCTCTGTCGCCCAGGCTGGAGTACAGTGGTATGATCTCGGCTCACTGCCACCTCCACCTCCTGGGTTCGGGTGATTCTTTTGCCTCAGCCTCCCTGGGCTGGGATTACAGGCACCCACCACCACGCCCGGCTAATTTTTGTATTTTCTGTAGAGATAGGGATTTGCCTTGTTGGCCAGGCTGGTCTTGAACTCCTGACCTCAAGTGATCTGCCCGCCTTGGCCTCCCAAAATGCTGGGATTACAGGTGTGAGCCATGGCGCCCGGCGTCTCTCATTGTTTTCTAAGATTCAGCTAATCTGTTGTATCTAGTTACATAATAGTTTGTTATTTAAATATTCCTCACTCTCCTTCGTCTTCTTCCTGTTGGACATTTGGGTTGTTTCTGATGTTTTGCTGTTAGGAAGGGTGTTATCTGGAGCCTTCACGTACATTTATGCAGGTGCTCACAGGCAAGATTTCTCTAAGGCTTTTACAAAGGAGTACAATTATTGCATCATTGGGTGTGGTGTGTGCCTGTTGTACCTTCAAGATAATGTCCACAAGCTTCCCAGACGGCCGCTATCAATGAAACTGTCCTCTGCAGCGTGTGAGTGTTCCCTCCGCACGCCGCACATCCTTGCCAGTTCTTCATGCTGTGGGACTTCCTGTTTTTGTTGCTCTGGTGGATATTCCTGTTGCAGTCCTCACGTTCGTTTCTCTGGTTACTCACCGAGTTAAGCATCTCTTTGTATATTTACGGATGTCTTCTGTCTTCCCCCTTCTGCGAAATGTTCCTCCTGCCTTTTGCCCATTTTTCTTTTGGTTTGTCGATTCGCTCCTTTATTAATTGTTGATCTTTACATGGTAAGAATTCTGATTCTTTGTCAGTTTGTATGTTGCAAAGATCTTCTGCCCTCTGCAGCTTTTCTCTTCTTTTTTTCTTGGTGGATCTTGATGAGCAGAAGTTGTTAGCTCTAGTGTGGTTGAACTTAACAGTCTTTTATGGTGAGCACTGATGCATGTTATCTAAAGAACTTTTTTCTACACATGAAGTTCACCCAGATTTTCATCCAAAAGTTTTGCTTTTCACGCCTCTGTGTTCAGTTCATCTGCAGTTGATGGCCATGTGTGATGGGAGGCAGAAGTCTGTTTAATTTCCTCCTGGGACAGTGGCAGTCCCCATACTGTTTTTGGGTCCAGCTCGTCTCCCATACTTGTTATGTCACTCCTGTTTTCTGTCACTGCCACATTCATATAGATCTGTGTTGTGTTGTGTTGTTTTTTTGTCCCAGTATTTACGTAGTGTTCCCTTCATATCGCACCCCGCAAGTAATTTAGCTTCATGACGTCCTCCTACCTGGTGGGGGTGCACACCGCCCACTGGTTTCCTCTTCACCGTGGACTGGCCAGTCCCACCCCTTGCTCTTCCACATACGTCTCAGAGTCAGTTTGCCAAGGTCTTTCACTTGTTTTTTGTTTTTTGGGTCTGTTTGGTTTATGACTGGAATTGCATGGAATCTTTCTATTCCATGGAAAGTTAGGGGTCAGAAAAGACAATTTTTAGTTTGGGAGAATGGATAGCTTTATGAAATTAAATATTCATTTTTGTGAATGTGCTAGTTCCTCTTTTAAAAGTCATTTTTAATGCTTTTCAGTGAAGGTTTTGAATTTCCCCCATGAAGCGTCTCGTACATGTGTTACTGGTGGAGGGTGTCCAGGTTCTTGGTGCTTTGAACAAAGAATTGGACAAAATGCACAAACAAAGCTAGGAAAGAATGAAGCAACAAAAGCAGACATTTATTGAAAATGAAAGCACACTCCACAGGTCGGGAGTGGACCTGAGCAAGCAACTCAAGGGCCTGGTAACTGGATTTTCTGGGGTTTAAATACCCTTTAGAGGTTTCCCATCGGTTACTTAGTGTACACCCTATGTAAATGAGGTAGTGGCCCGCGATCAGTCTGATTGGTTGCAGAAAGCAACCAATGAGAGGCTGAAGTGAAGCACCCTATGCAAATGTCTGATTGGTTGCAGAAAGTGACCAATCAGAGGCTGAAGTCACAAAATTATATTCCTGTGCAGATGAAGACTTGGCCTGGGACCAGGCTGCTAGGTTGCTGGAGGGGACAAATCAGAGGTACTTTCAGTTTTTCATCTGCCACGCAGAAGAGGGGTGGATTGTGAAGGGAGTAGCCTCTGGTCCTTTTGTTACCTGGGCATGGAAAGTTGTTTTTTTTTTGTTTTGTTTCGTTTTTTTGTTTGTTTGTTTGTTTGTTTGTTTTTTTAGTTCTAGGAAGCTAGTGTGAATTGGCCTTAGGTTACCTGCCTCCAGACCCTATTCTCCTGCCTGACGTGTTTTATTAGATTTATTCTTAGTTATCACGTTTTTCTTGTTATAGTAAATGTTATCTCTTTAAAGCTGAAATTTTTATTATTTGAGATATTTTGTTTTGCATGTTGATTGCTTCAGTAAAGGCACGTTTAAACTTTGACATTTCTTGTCTGTGCAGTAAATCTGTTAAAAAAAAAACCTCAGGATTGTTAAAGCAAAAGTATTTACAGATTGTAGAATACAAAAAGAGAAAATTAGTATCCAACAGAAGTAGTCATTTTGAGACACTTCTCTTTGATTGTCCTTTTTAGTAGTTGTGCCTATCATACCTGGAAAATGAGATAATTTGTTATAACCTCCTTTTTACTTACGATTTTAAAAATGGGAAATAGAGCCTGCCACAGGACCTTTGGTTTATTCTTATTTATTTTTTCCTACCACTTGCCGCATTCTTTGTACAGCTGACCTCTCAGGCCTCTTGGTCTCAGAGTGTGGACCCTGAGTCACTGCTAGTGGTAGCAGTTGGCAATTGGTCCTCTTGTCTCTGACCACCGTGGGCCTTGAGCTGTTGGTTTGGAAAGCCTCCCCTGTCAATTGAGAAAAATGATGAGACAACGCTCAGTCATTTTTAGGAGGTTTACTTGCCAAAGTTAAGGACACACGCCTGGGAGACAGGTCTATGTCTTTCTCCCAAGACGATTTTCAGGGCTCCAAATTTAAAGGGGACAGGGCTGGATATTGAGAAGTGCACAGTTTTCATATATGAGGGAGACAGAGAAAAACATTCATGCCTTTGTCTGGCTCAGTGAATCTGCATTTTTTTTTTTTAACCTAAAACGACATAGACAAATGGAGCAGAGGGAAAATGCAGGGAGTCTGCATGTTACATAAGATAACCTAGACACAATGGGGCAGGGAACAATCAGATATGCATTTGTGTCTGGTGGGCTGGGGTGCACCTGTGAACATAAGTTGTCCATTTACACTGCCATGGTGAAATTTTTACAGAAACACCTTAAAAGATCTTGCAGCTCACTAGGAATTTCCTTGTGGGCAAAATATGGGGGAGGCATGTAGCTTCATCGTGTAGCCATCTTATTTTGGAACCAAAAGGGGAAGGCAAGTTTGCATGGCCCAGGTCCCAGCTTGACTTTTCCCTTTGGCTCAATGAGTTTGGGATTTCGAAATTCAATTTCCTTTCACCCCCTCTGCAGTGGGTCTTGCTCAGGTCCCATGTGCTCCCCCTGGGGGTGCTGATCCTCTCCAGGTCCCAGTTCAGCAAGGCTTGGCAGAGTGGATCAACTTGGAGGGTAGATGAGCTTCTGGGAGAGCCAGGCTCCTGCAGGCTGGCAGAGTGTGAAGAGTGGGTAACCTGAGCACAGCCTTGTGTGTGTGGGGAAACTGAATGATGAGCAAGGGGCTTTAGGAAAGTATTGAAATGTTTGTCTTGGCCGGGCGTGGTGGCTCACACCTGTAATCCCAGCACTTCAGGAGGCCAAGGCAAGCAGATCAGCTGAGGTCAGGAGTTCAAGACCAGCCTGGCCAACATGGTGAAATCTTGTCTCTATGAAAAATAAAAATATTAGCCAGGCGTGGTGGGGCGTACCTGTAGTCCCAGCTACTTGGGAGGCTGAGGCAGGAGAATTGCTTGAACTCGGGAGGTGGAGGCTGCAGTGAGCCGAGGTGGCGCCACTGCACTCCAGCCTGGGTGACAGAGCAATACTTCGTCTCAAAAAAAAAAAAAAAAGTTTGTCTTGTGTTGGCCAGTAGAAAAAATTGAGTTATGGTTTCTGGCATTGTAGAGGTGTAGGGGTTAGATTTCAATACATCTGCAAGTGATGGCAAATCCCGAATGTGCCTTCACAGGCCAGAACTCGATTACTATCTCCAGTACGAGGTCATTGTCAGCACATTGTTTGTTCCTCTATATGCTTGGCTTTGACCTCATGGTCCAAGGTGGCTGGCCTAGCACTCTTTATCACATTTGCATTCCACTAGCAGGGATAATAAGACGTGGGTAGAGAATGCCATACCCCCACTTTAAAGGTGTGTCCCAGCAGCTGTGCATAGCACTTCTGCTTGTTTCCTACTGACTGTAACTTAGCCTGTCATCCAAAGTGACATGGTTGTATACGTAGCTGTATGGATCAGGGAAAATGTAACTTTGATTTTTTTAGTTGTGTGCTCCCCTAAAGTTTGGGCTTCTAATAGGAAGAAGGATTTCTGCCGTAAGCATCCCTCCAACCCCCTGCATCTATCGAAACATTCGCTTATCCATTCCACAGGTGATGGCTGGGTCCACTGTGATCAGTTTCTACTTTCCTTCTCTTCCTCCTTTTCTCCTTCCCTTTCTCTTTCTCTCCCTCTGGTCAGCTTTATTGAGGTCTAATAAAATTCACGTATTTTAGGTTTATAATTGGATGTTTTGACAGCTGTGGTTTTTTTTTTTTTTTTTTTTTTTGAGATGGAGCCTCGCTCTGTTGCCCAGGCTGCTGGAGTGCAGTGGTGCGATCTCGGCTCACTGCAACCTCCGCCTCCTGGGTTCAAGCGATTCTCTTGCCTCAGACTCCCGAGTAGCTGGGATTACAGGCACCCACCACCATGTCCAGCTAATTTTTGTATTTTTAATAGAGATGGGGTTTCACCATCTTGGTCAAACTGGTCTTGAACTCCTGACCTGGAGATCCACCCTCCTTGGCCTCCCAAGGTGCTGGGATTACAGGCGTGAGTAACTGTGCCCGGCTTGACAGCTGTGTTCATAGGTGTGTACCAGCCCCCTAATATGTGATACAGAACATTTCCGTCACTCTGCGAGGTTCCCCATGTCCCTTTGTGTCAGTCTCCTCTCCCCACCCTTGCACTTGACAACTGCTGATCTTTCTGTCTCTAGAGTTCTGCCCTTTTGTAGAATTTCATATAAATGGAGTCATAGAAACTGTAGACTTTAGTCTGTGTCTTCTTTTACTTAGCGTAGTGGTTTTGAGGTTTGTGCATGCTGTTGCAAGGATCAGGAGTTCATTGCCTTTTCCTGCTGAGTAGTGTTCCCGTATGGCCGTACCACAGTGTGTCTGTCTGTGCACCCGTTGACGGACACTGGAGTTCTTTCTAATTTTTGCCCATTACAAAATAAATTTTCTCTAAACCTTCATGTACTAATCTTATTGGGGAAAGCAAACATCCTGTTCTCACTGCTGATTTTAAAGGGAAGTCTTTTAACGTTGCACCATTGACTTGTGATTTTAATCTTTACTATGTTAAGGAAGGTGCCTTGCTCTTAGTTTTAAAATCATAAATGGTTGTGGAGGTTTATCAAATCCTTTTTCCTCCCATGTGAGATATGTTTTTGCTTCTTTGATCTGTTAATGTAGTGAATTTTATTAGATTTTCTAGTATTGAGCCAACTGTATATTCCTGAAATAAATCCAGATTGGTCATGATGGATTTTTAAAAGTGTATTTCAGAAGTTTGTTGGCATCTAACGTGCCAGGCCACACTGCAGGATTAAGTTTGCTAACATGTGATGTGCCACGCTGCCAGACGTGGAAGCCAGGTTTCTCTTTAATTTGGAAAGTGCTTTCTGACCATTGTATTGATTCTTCAGTTATGCCCGGATGTGGAATCCTCTCAGCTGCGTTGTTTTCTCTGGTAATAGTGATGTGATCCTTGGTGTGAAAGTATTGTTTATTTTCAGTACTTAGTTCTTTGGACATAAGGAAACCTCTGTGTTTTGCTAACCTATTAAGACACCTGACGTGGGCACAAAACGTGGGCTGTAAATTAACGTATTTGAATGAGGTGAATGTTGAGTAATTCACACACCAAATGTGGCATTACTGCTCATCGCAAGAGAGTTCTACCCATTAATTAGGTTGTAAACATATAGTCAGTAGTTTTGGTATACTCAGTGTGGATTTTATGTGATATATAGTTGCCTTTTAACCCAATTCTAGATTTCTACAGTTCGATTTTGGTTTCATTCATCAAGTGTTATAACTCACATGGGGGGGATGTTCCTTGAATCATGTTGCAGAAACTTGAGTTGTAAATAATTTCTTCTTTCTGAGGCTGCGATGCTTCTGGATTTTGAGGGCTGTACATCGCACAGGTCTTCTCAGTAGAATTCTCTGTTCTGCTCCTCTCCCAGAAATTATCTCCATGGCGCTTTGTGTACCGTGATGTCACATTGCTGATGCATATAGAATTATGATGTTTTAAAATTTCTCAAATCAGATTGTTTATAAGTAAACATGAGTACAGCAACATTTTCAGTTTCAATATCGTTCCTTTTTAGTTATGCAAAATCTCTGAGCTCCCTCGTGTGCACTGAACTGCTGGTGTTCTGGGCCTGCCTTGGAGGCATGCGGGGTGTTTGTTAGGTGGACACGGTGAAGACCGGGGTCCTTAGTAGGGGACCTCAAGCCCCTCCTGGGAGCCTTCTGTGGGAGAGTGCTGTTGAGGTTTTTAGGAAGAACCTTTTCCTTCCGAATTAGCATGCATGTTCTGGCGTTCAGATTTCTGAAGTTTGGCAAGCAAGCTGGGAATACCTCTGGTTTTTAAATTTCTTCAGCCCTGGTGGTACCCAGTAGTAGCAACCATTTTTATTATTGTTGAGTATTAACTGATTTGCAGAAAAGATACTTTGGGAAGAGTTTAAAGTTTGTACTACTTTTAATGAATTCCCACTCTCTAACAAAGACGTGAACATCAAGAATGTTACTAGAACTTTAGTAGCTAATAATATCCAGTGAGTACTTCTTGTTTGAACCATTTCAGATTATTCTGTGTTGTCCTAAACACAGCCACATCCTTAGGGCATCCTTCCTTTATTGCCCTTTGCTAGATAATATCACCACTTAAGCGACAGCTCACTTGCTGGAATGCGAGTTGCTGTCCTGGGACAGAGCCCCACTGTGTCCGCTAAACCAGCCCTTCCACTGGGCTGACTCTTCGCCTCCACTCAGAGTCCTGTTCAAGTGGGCACATTGTTTTCACCTTTCCTGTGATAACTGCAAGCAACACACCTGCATTTTTGACACACAAAGTTGTAATGGTTGTGATTCCCGAAGAACACCAGCAGACAGACACCCGGTGGGCGTGTGGGGACACGAAGACTCAGATGTCTCTGTCCTCAGCAGCGCACAGTTGAAGTGAGGGATGAAGACAGATGTGCGTGAAACCCAGAGAGATCATATACAGTTGTCAGTGAAACCACAGTTTGTATCCTGCCGACTGCATTCCAGGGTGGCTGAAAGAATTGGAGAAGACAGCCCGAGGAGGGGCAGCGTATGGGGCAGTCCACTCTGGAGGGTCATGCCTAATTGCTGGGGCTGCCTCACTTCCCTGTTCTGTGATTTCTTCTATTTCCTGGCCCGGTTGGGCCGCGGATCTCTCCCTGGTGCACCTGGAGTCTCTGTGGATCTCTTTCCTCAGGGCACTCTGCAACCCAGCCTCACGCCCTGCAGGGGGTCACAGACCTCAGCCTGGTGGGCGTTCGGGGCTGAGGGCCGAGGGTTGAGGTGAAGTGCAGTGGCACAGCCATCCCAGGCTGCAGGCGAAGGGGCTCCCCTTCGAGAACCCACAGGGTGGTAGCAGAGCGAAGTTCAGCCTGCGGGGGCGTCTGTACTCGGGGAAGCTGTGGACCAGGCATGGAGCCAGCCTGTTTGCCCTCCCCGCCCTGATGGCTGCTCCGGCTGGCTAGGCCTCTTCTCTGAGATTCTTGGCCTAGTACCTCTGGCTTTTGCCACTTGAATTTGGGGACCTGTCGGCTCTTCCTGTTTCGCTTCAGTGGACTTCCACCCTAGCTCTCGCCTCTGGTCGCCGCTCTGAGCGTGAGTCTAGAGGGACCAGCAAGGTCCTGAGGGAGTTGCGAGGAATCGGGCCCTGTCCAGGGGCATGAGGAGTCTGAGAGGCCCCCTCAATGTTCTGCAGCAGGTCTTCCCCCTGCCTGCCCCAGCAGGGTAAGAAGCAGCACACAGGAGTGTATTTCCTCTCGGCTGGGCCGCTGCTGTGAGACAGCCCCAGTGGACGGGGGAGGAAAGGAATCTCCTTGAAGAGATTCTTACCTGACTTCTTTTCTGGCTGAGACTGTCTAAGGCAGCAGTGGAGGCACTGGGTAGTGGTTGGGATTGAGGGGTGGTAGGAACTCCCAGCAAACCGGGAAAAGCATCAGTTGCTCAGAGCTTGCTGGGCTGCTGCCGAGTGCCCCGCTGCCCGTGGACGCACCTTCAAGGGAGGTGGCATGCTCAATTTTTACCCAGACCCCTTTAGGTGTCACCCTGTAGACTTTGAAAATGCTTATTTGGAAAAAAAAAGATATGAAATCTGTCATATATATGTATATATATATGTGTATGTATACATATATACATATCTAAATAAAATCTATCTATCTATCTATCTATCTATCTATCTATCTATCTATCTATCTGCCTACCTACCTACCTACCTACCAGTCTGAGAGCAAAAGCTTAGAACTGGCTCAATGCGGTTTTTTGAAAAAAGAAAAAAAAAGGTACGATTATTTGATGCAGGGCTTCAGAGTCCCACAGCATGTGTCCTTTGGTGTTGGGACCTCTTTTTCTTACAACAGGCTTTCAGTGATGTCTGCTATGTGGCGAGCTCATTGTGGTGAAAATCACGCGGCAAGATAATTTCAGGGTAACCCTCGGCAATACCATCCGAGTGTGCTCTCAGCCGCGAGTGCTTTCCTGGCTTGCCTGCTGGTGACCAGGATGAAAAACAAATTTTTTTTTTTTTTGAGATGGAGTCTTGCTTTGTTGTCCAGGCTGGAGTGCAGTAGTGTGATCTTGGCTCTCAGCAACCTCTGCCTCCCGGGTTCAAGCCATTCTCCTGCCTCAGGCTCCCGAGTAGCTGGGATTACAGGCGCCCGCCACCACGCCCGGCTAACTTTGTATTTTTAGTAGAGATGGGGTTTCTCCATGTTGGTCAGGCTGGTCTTGAACTCCTGACCTCAGGTGATCTGCCTGCCTCGGCCTCCCAAAGTGCTTGGATTACAGGCGTGAGCCACTGCACCCGGCCGAGAAAATGTTTTTTTTTTTTTTTTTTTTCTGAGACAGAGTCTTAGTCTGTCACCCAGGCTGGAGTGCGGTGGCGCAATCTCAGCTCACTGCCAGCTCCACCTCCCGGGTTCACGCCATTCTTCTGCCTCAGCCTCCTGTGTAGCTGGGACTACAGGCGCCTGCCACCATGCCCGGCTAATTTTTTGTATTTTTAGTAGAGACGGGGGTTTCACCGTGTTAGCCGGGATGGTCTCGATCTCCTGACCTCGTGATCCACCTGCCTCGGCCTCCCAAAGTGCTGGGATTACAGGCGTGAGCCACCGCGCCCGGCTGAGAAAATGTTTTAAAGCCTCTGTGGCTTTCAGAGGGGGACGGTGGGGACTCTTAGGCACCACAGTACAAATCAGGTGATTTGGGAAGGAGTTTTTAAAATGATACTAAATTGCTTTGGGATTAGAACTAGTTTTTGCCATTTCAAAACACCAGCATAACTCATATGAAGTGATTTAAGACAAAAGATAAAAAGGAATGAGGCAGTGAAAACAACAGCAAGCCGCAAGGAAAGGGAAGCCCGGGCCTGGAGGAGGCCTCTGTCCTTTCTGATGGAGACAGTCATCCTGTGAGTTGGCTTCATAGCTTGCCAGCATGAAGAGGAGCTCAGGGTCTGTGACTGTCGCCTCTGCTCAGAGCCTTTCATGAGCAAGTTGGTAAAGCAGCAGATTGATTTGGGTCCGTGCAGGGTGTCCTGAGTAGCCATCCCCTGGGCTAGCATCCTTAGCTTCCAGCCCTGCAGCCGGCCACGGGAAGGAGGGCACGGGGTGGGCGCTGGAAGAGAAGCCTGCAGTCGGTTGGCGGGTGGGGGACAGGCGGGGCCTCTGGGGACTGAGCTGAGTGGGTCTCTCAAGGCGGACACTCGAGGGCCAGCGGTCCCAGAAGTTGGGGCCAAGGGAGCCTCTGGGGCATGGCCAGGGATGTCCTGAACCTAGGGGCCAAGCTTCCCCCTGCCTTGCTGGTTTCCCGCAGGCTGTTCCTCAACCTGTGGGCGGGCAGGAATCAGTGGTCCTTCTCCATCCTTCTAGGGGCATGACCTCCCCGTGTCCCAGATGTTCTCTGTTTATGGAACCTTGTTTCCATTATTGTAGGTGTTGGGGATTTTCCTCCTGAGTCTAGACAAGGCTGATCTGCGGTAGCATTTTGAGAGATAGGTTTCTGTCTGCCACGTTGGTGGGATGGCTGCCCCTTTTGCAGTTTTCTGGTGGGTGATGGGAGGTCCTGCAGCTGGGGTGAGTTGAGCTAGGACCAACTGCAGGCAGGTGGGGCTCACATTAGCCTCTCAGCCACGTGCAGGGTGCTGCGGCCTGCGGCCTGCAACCTGCGACCTGCGACCTGCGTTTGGCTTAGTCAAGGGTGGAGCCATGTTGGTTCTTGGTTTGCCCTCAGCACAGCAGTGATGGGAGAAAGGGCAGCTGCAGGAAATTCAAGCAAGTTATTTACCTTTTCTTCCCTACTGCTACCCAAAAAAATGTAAATCGTATATGTTTTCTTACTTTCTAAATTAATAGCTATCGTTGGAGGGAGATAAGCAGCCAGAAGGTGAGTTTAGATCCATAATTACATGGAGAGCAAGGAGAGCCTGCCCAGAATAAATGTTGGGGAGGGGCTGCACAGCTCTGTGTGGTTTGTGGCAGTGATTTAATTGGCGAGGCTGGTGTGCATTTAGGATAGGTTAGCTGCCTGGGCGCCGCTGTCTACAGTGGGAATGGTGGGCCTGAACACAGCTTGCAGGCAGCACATCCCTCAGCAGGAAAGACGCTCAGGCCTCCTCTTAGTAGCAGAGACTCTGCGCTGATGGCAGATGCGGGAACACGCACCATGGGTTTCATCTGGCAGGGCCTCTCCATCCCAGATCCTTGGAATAGGAAGGCTTGGAAATAGGAAGGCTTTTCAGGGAGAAAAGAAACAGCTCTCCACCTACGAGCAAGTCGCTAAGGAAAGGCTGCTCACTCTGTTTCTCAGCCACATGTACTTCCCAGATAGACCCTGAGCTGTTTCACTGGCCTGTGGCTGTATGTGTGTCCCAGATGGACCCTGAGCTGTGTGTGTGTGTGTGTGTGTGCTCTAGGTGCATGTGTGTGTGTTCTTTTTTGTGTATGTGCACTTGTGCCTCTGTGTGTGTACATGGGCTCTTTCCTGCGTGTGTATATGTGCGCATGTGCTTTTCATGTGTGCGCGTGTGCTCTCTGTGCACATGAGCTTTTCTCTGTGTGTGTAGATTGGTGCACTTACACTCTTCTCTGTGTACACGGGCTTTTCTCTGTGTGCACGCTTCGTATGTGTGTACTCTTCTGTGTGCATGTGCTCTTCTCCACATGTGTGCTCTTCTGTGTGTGTGTGCTCTTCACGTGTGTGCGCTCTTCTCTGTGCGTGTGCTCTTCTGTGTGTGTGTGTGCGTGTGTTCTTCTCCGTGTGTGCACACATGCTCTTTTCTCTGCATAGAAGTCTCCTCTCCTCCTCCCTCCTCAGCTTTCACCATCCTCTCTTCCCGTCACCTCTCTGCAGTCTCCCTTCACCAAGTGCTTCTATCTTCCCTGTCCCTTTCAATGGAGTTACTTCTGCCCCTTCCTCTCTGTGCATTTTTCCACTCAGACAGGTGGGGGCCCTGAGGTCCTGATTGGTTGACGTTTGAAGTGCCAGGCTGCAGCATTGCCTGGTAGAGGAAACAGATGGGAGAGGCTGATCACAAACCCAGGCAGGCACCCATGGCATTCATTATCTGTCCACACAGACCCCCAGAATGAGCCCAGGCCCTGCCAATGGCACAAAACCTGGAGAAGGGAGGAAGGGGAGGGCTCACATGCAGGGCATCAGGGAGCAGCTGCACCATCCTCGCCTCCACCATCCGCGCCTCCACCATCCTCGCCTCCACCATCCGCGCCTCCACCATCCTCGCCTCCACCATCCACACCTCCATTTAGCCACAAAGAGCTTCCCAGTCCTCCTCTGTGCCGGCCGTGCAGGACTGTGGGCACTGCTGTAAAGTGGGTGGAGGAAACCCTTCCCAGGGACCCACCTTGAACTGGGTGAGAGCCATAGGCCAGAGCCGGGGCAGTGCGGTGGAGGAGCTGCTGCTTTGGGTAGGGTGGTGGCAGAGGAGCTTGTCTCTGAGGAGATGCATGTGAACTAAGACTTGGGTGGAACATCGTGGGAGCTGTGGGAAGTTTGGGAGACGGGGATTCCAGGTGGAAAGAGCAGCAGTGCAAAGGCCCTGAGACAGCCGCAGAGTGACTGGGCCTGGTGAGAGAGCACCCATTGCCGGCGAGGAGGCCAGAGAGCAGGGAGCGGCCAGGCACACACCTGAAGCCATGCTCGGGAGTGCATTGTCTCGTCAGGGTCTTGGAAAGCCACGGGGGACGGATGGTGTGACCTGACATTTTTAGCAGCAACCTCTGCTGCTCAGCGGGATGTGGAGCATGGGGGTGTTAGCAGGAAGACCAGCCAGGAGACTGTCACGGCGGACCAGGCACAAGGTGATGGTGGTCAGGCTTGTGGCAGTGGAGCTGGGGGAAGGGGCTGGATGCCACACGCATCTGGGGTGTGCTATAGTGGTGATGGCATGTGGGGTCCGCAGGTCTCCCTGGGATTCTCTGAGGGGTGGGCCTCAGGAGCAGTGCCCTAAAAGCATGTGCCTTTAGCGGCAGAGCCAGGCTTTGTGTGCAGTGTCACACGCCTCCACGGGACACCCGCTTTTCACTGTTTCAGCCTGCTTGCCACGTTAAAAAGGTCATTTTTGTTCAATACTTGAGCTGGCTATCCTTTATTTACATGTCAGTTGGATGACAGCGGACATCAAGCCGAGTTAAATCTGAAGAATTTGGACTGACTGATAGCTTTCTTCAGTCAATAAGAAACTGGAATTCTCCATTTTTCCTCAAAATAATACAAGCGTGCTCTTTTAAAGTACATTACTATCCAGGCTGGTGCAGAGCGTCCCGGAGTCTGGGTGGGCAGAGGCCCTCTGTCCTGACTTGGATGAGGGGAAGAAGGTAATTGCTGGGTCTTTGGGTTGCCTGTGAAAGGGCACTCACTTGGCAGGTGCTTCAGCACTGTTTGTTTGCTAACTGAAGGCTTAGCCACCTCCTGCCGTGCCTGTTTGGTGGTCCTGATTTGCCCCGTAGTGCATAGTGCATTCCGTGTCTCTCCCGAGGCTGTGCTCAGGCAGAACTCGGTCTATCTCAGGTACAGTTCAGAGATGCGGGCCTCATGGAGGCTCCTGCTGTGGAACCGAGTCGGGGCTCCGGCCTGCTCAGATCTCTCCCCCTGCAGCAGCCTGTTTCATGTTCCACAGAGCCCGGGAGCTTGTTGTGCCGAGAGGACTTGGGCTCCCCTCGGCATCCTCCTTGGGTGAAGTTGGGTATGTCCTATTTGCCAAATTGGTTTTATCCACCACTTAGGCTGCTGAGGAAAGTACTGCATTCATGCTTATGAGTAGATATAGCCTTGAGAGAGTGTGTGTTTGTGTGTGTGTGTGCGTGCATGTGTGAGACAAGCCCTCTGAAAGTGAGGGGCCTTGTTAAATGGTGGGGGTGCTCCACTGCCTAAATTCTTCCTATACACACACACACACACACACACACACACACACACTCACTCTCTCACACCCAGCCCTGCAGTGCGACTGCCCCCTGCTCTGGGCGGTGCCTGCCTTGACTCCCTCTGTCCAGGGTGCGTGCTCCTGGGGCGCTGCACTGCTTGTTCCCTGGGCTGTAGAGGATGCCGTGTGGCGACAGAGCTGGGTCCAGTGGCTGCTGGCTGCTGCGGTCCTCTGGACACACGTGGAGGGATGTCAGTGGCCTCAGGCACCCTGGGCCTTCTTGGTTAGGAGGTGCTGGGCAGAGTTTCCCCATTTCTTCATAACTCTGTGTGGTCAGCTTCCGTGGAGTCACCGCCTCTGTGTCATTCCTTCTTCCTTCTATTGCTGCTGCTCCTGTTCTTGTGTGGCCCCTGTCCCCTCTGCCCCCTGCTCCTGACCCTTTTGGGGGCTCAGAGGCCCCTCAGAGGCTTGCTGGTGAGTGGACCTAAGGGCTGTTGAGCTGGACCTGTGCCCTGTGCCTGCCTTCAGGGACCCAGCCTGCCTGTCTTCTAGTCACACGCCGTCCCCTGGGCTTCCTTCATGCCCTAGGGGCTTGGCAGGGCTGGGGCTGCGCGTTGGTGACTCGTGGTGCAGCACTGTTGGCTGAGGGGTTGCCGCCCTGCTTCTTCATCTCCCTCTGGCCCCACACGGCTCCTCTGGCCGCTACTTGCAGCTCGGTTAAATAGCATTCGCATCATTTGCTAAGCTTTGGTACATGAGAAATTCTTAAATGGCACTGTGTTGTTGAGTGGGTTTGGTCTTTGATGTTAAATATTCAGTTCTCTCTAGAAAGTTGTCAACTGAAAATGGAAAGCGTGTATGAATGTATGTGCGCGAACATATTCCTCATTCCACCCGCGTCTCTCAGGTGCCTGCTGTGTTAGGTGGTGGCTCTGTTACTCACCTGAACAGCCGTGTGCACTGCATGCTAGCGTGGGGTGGCGGGGGGCCTGGACTTTAGGGCTGGTCATGCCACTCTGGGTAGGCTCCTTGGGTTGAGAGACTTCACCTGTCGGCCCCAGGTCCCTCCTTTGTAGGTCCCGGGTTGATGGTGATTTTGGGGATGGAGCCTACCAAGCCCAGTAAGATTTAGGATTGTAGGCAGGGTAGGAAGGGATCGACTCCCCAGGGTGCAAGTGTAGTTGGCTCTGCGGGGCTGAGTTTGTATGGCAGCGATGTAATTCATCCATCTGTCGGAGCGTGTGTTCCTGAGGTCTACCTCCTGTGCCTTGTTTGTATGGACAGGCCTGGACACAGCAGTTGGGCCTGGCCTTAGCTGGCAGGCAGCCCGAAGGTCAGGCTGGAGCCATCAGCCAGTGACCCAGTGGAGAGGAGTGGGAACTAGAGGGCCACAAAGTAGGGAGTGGTTGGCTCTTCCAAAAAGAGAGTGGGGAGGGAACAGGCAGCAGCAGAGTCTTCACGGAGGGAGTGGTGCTTGAGGTGAATCCTGAAAGCCAGGGGAGTCGAGACCCAGGGTGCAGGCGTGGCAGGCTTTCCAGGCAGCGGTAGGAGTATGGGCTGATCACTCAGGGGGATCGAGACCCAGGGTGCGGGAGTGGCAGGCTTTCCAGGCAGCGGTAGGAGTATGGGCTGATCACTGGCAGGCTCAGTTGGGGAAGAATGCTGTAGCTCAGTGCAGCCACAATGTGGGTGCTGGCTGGGGAGACCCTGGGGCAGGGACCAGACTGAGGGGCCAGGGGTACTGCACTGGTGGTGGTGGGGGCTCTGTCCGTGGGAGGTGAGGAGCATGCAGAGGTCTTCAGCCAGGTGTGCACATGTGCACGTGTATGGTGTGGGTGATAGGATGGTGTTGCACCTTGGTATAATGAAACCCTCCTTATGAGTGAAGATGGGAGCGAGTAGGTGGGAATAAGAGGTGGTGGAGAGAGGGTCCACTGAATATATTGAGAGTATTGGAGGGAGGAGGCCGGAATGACTCCTGCATGCCTGGCCTGGGTACCTGAATGCCTGCTAAGATTTCGTAAGTGATGGAAGATGTTTAAGTTTGTCTTCTTGAATGGTGATAACTTTTCAGAGGTTTAAAGAAATCTGTTTACTTTATGAGGGAAATTTAGAGCATCCATCCACCCACCTGTCCATCCACTCATCTGCTCGCCTGCTCACTCATCCATACCTCCCTCCCTGAGGAAGTCTCCACTGATAGGTCAGGTGCTGCTGCACGGTGGCCCGCGGGGTGTGGAGGAGCAGAGCGCTTCTGCTGGGAGAGCCAGCTCAGGGACGGACTGAGCCAGGGGCTGCTGAAGTGCTGCACATTGCTTGTGAGACAATAAATATTTTTTTTTAAAATCAAGTTTCAATTGTCTTAAGGGCCGTGCGTGGTGGCTCATTCCTGTAATCCCAGCACTTTGGGAGGCTGAGGCGGGTGGATCACTTGAGGTCAGGAGTTCACAAGCAGCCTGGCCAATGTGGTGAAACCCTGTGTGTACCAAAAAATACAAAAATTAGCCAGTCATGGTGGCGCATGCCTGTAGTCCCAGCTACTTGGAAGGCTGAGGTGGGAGGATTGCTTGAAACTGGAAGGCAGAGGCTGCAGTGAGCTGAGATGGCACCACTGCACTCCAGCCTGGGCAAAAAAAAAAAAAAAAATTGATATTTGTTTATATTTGTATCTTAATATTAGGAGCAATGAGAAAATACAGTATACATTTTAAGTAATAGAATGCTTTCATTTTAAAGTTTCTGCCATGTTTACTTTTTGCTTTACCACCTGTTCCATTTTCTTTCAGATTTTTGAAAGGATCTTGTTCATATGGGCGATCCGCCACCCAGCCAGTGGATACGTTCAGGGGATAAATGATCTTGTCACTCCTTTCTTTGTGGTCTTCATTTGTGAATACATAGGTAAGATTTCTTGCAAACATTAAACGTGAACTTTAGTGGACTTGCTGTGTGTTGCTATGTATAATTATAACAATATTGAAAATTGCTACTAAGTGTAATGTTATTAATGATAGGTAATATTAGAGAATAATAGTTTTCTCATCAACAACAGCTTTCCAAAATGTCTTTAATCTACATGCTCAACTACTGAAGACATTAAATTGCAGTTATAATGATTAATATCTTCTTTTTAACAATATTTGAAGATAGATAATATATTTGGGGAGTGTAGTTTATTCTAAAGGCCATCACAGTAATGGCTTTAATGGTTTCAGTCATTCAATCGATCAGTCATTCAGTCAGTCAATCAGTCTGTCTGTCTGTCTGTCTATCTGTTTATTCTGAGACGGAGTCTTGCTCTGCTGCCCAGGCTGGAGTATAGTGGCACGATATCGGCTAACTGCAACCTCTGCCTCCCGGGTTCAAGCGATTCTCCTGCCTCAGCCTCCTGAGTACTTGGGACTACAGGCATGCGCCACCATGCCCAGCTAATTTTTGTATTTTTAGTAGAGACGGGCTTTCACCATGTTGGCCAGGGTGGTCTCGAACTCCTGACCTCGTGATCTGCCCGCCTTGGCCTCCCAAAGTGCTGGGATTATAGACGTGAGCTACCACGCCCAGTCAGTGGTTTGAATTTAAATGGATAAGATTAAGGTGATAGAGTATCAGTCACATATTTTGCTTACAAGCTGAAAATCACATCTTCTTTAATTGCATTTCTGTGGCCTTTCATCACTTTTCTACTTTTGCTATACTAGTAACATTTGGTTTTATGAGAGTATTAATTACTTGTGAAATAACTGGTTGAACAGTGGTTTAGGTTGGGCTGTGTTTTTATGCTGTTTCTCTTTAAGTACTGCGTATTTTTCCTTTATCACAATCAACTGTAATATAACTTAATTTGTTTTGAATATGTTTTTAAGTTAAAACCTCTGATAATAAAAGTGAGGATCTGCTTTTTAATGCATCTATGGATAAAAAATAAATAGGAAAGAGGGGACTTTACTGTTTAGTCACAGCATTTGAATTTAAACCCGGCTTTGTCTTCCTGCAAGCCTTCTGGACTTGGTGCTCGCCTCTTGTTATTACATGGTGTTTTTAGCCTTTCCAGGTTGTGGTCGGCCTCAGATTCCCATCCTTGCTGTGATCTGGAGAGATGAGCTTTACCCGAGGACAGATTAACAGATTATCCTCGGAAGATGAGGACATATCCAAGTAGTGAATTTTACTGCAACCCCTCTGACACTTTGTTTCCATTTGTGATTTCATAGGAGGTTGTCTCATTGCTAAGCAACTAATGAGAGCTGCCTCGGCTCACTCCCTAATCATCTCTTAAGTAGGGGAGAGGCTGCTCCTGAGGGTGCTTGCTTTTTTGCCTCTTACCCCTCATTTGACAGATGATGAAAATGCTCTTAATGATCCTAGAACAGCAGGACCTCTGTCAGTAGACTTCAGAGTTGTTAATTGAAAGGAGAAGTTCAACTGAGATGTGATTAGAGAATTGATATTCCATGTTCAATAGACCATTTAATTAATGTGGTAAAGAAGTTTGTTTTAACTACTTTACCACCAACTTCTGTTGTAAGACCTAAGCGATTCTTAATGCATTTGCCTGATTATCTGCAAGACAGGATGAAGGGGCATGACCACGATCTTAATTGTCCAGAAGAAAGAAAGCCTGGAGAAAATGGAATTTGTGTCCTATAAGTGGTGTCTTCAGATGAGCTCAGAGACACTCTCCTTGCCTTCCTGCGTCCCCATCCTTCCTGCATCGCCGTCACACACGCAGGCACATGCACACACATATGCACACATCAGAACACAACTACACATTGGGTATACGGTGTCACTTTTGATCATCTGTGTAAAACATACCATTTATTTCTGTCGGTCAACTATTAAGTGGACATATAAAAATGTTTGGGCCAGGCGCTGTGGCTCATGCCTGTAATCCGAGCACGTAAGGAGGTTGATGCGGATGAATCACGAGGTCAGGAGTTTGAGACCATCCTGGCTAACATGGTGAAACCCCGTCTTTACTAAAAATACAAAAAATTAGCTGGGCGTGCTGGCATGCACCTGTAGTTCCAGCTACTCAGGAGGCTGAGGCAGGAGAATCGCTTGAGACTGGGAGGCGGAGGTTGCAGTGAGCCGAGATCGAGCCACTGCACTCCAGCCTGGGTGACAGAATGAGACTCCATCTCAAAAAAAAAAAAAAAAAAGAAGTTCGGTCCTGGATTTCACATGTGATTATTGCATTTGTAGTCCTTTTTAGATCTAGCTTCCTAGGTTTGGGGAATGTTCATTACTACAGTCCAAGTCCGCCTTTCATTATGTTGTAAAGAAGCGTTTAACTTGCGTGGTGTGCTGTCCAGTTTCCTTATGGGGCTGAAGTTGAGTCATTCACGCAGCCCTTCATGGAGCACCTGCTCTGGTGCTGGGTGTGGTGCAGAGCGCTGCGGTGGGGAGATGACTTCGGTTCAATGCAGCCAGTGTTGACAGAGCATCTCCTGGCCCTGTGCTGTGGGAATGGGGCAGGAGAACAAGGAAAGCCTGATCCCTGTCCTCTTGGAGTTTGTGGTTGTAGCATGGAAGACAGATTTTAGAGGAGTAATTTAAAGTCTTAATTAAAGTAATTAACATTCACATTATCAAGAGGAAGCCTGGGCTGCTGTAAGGACCTATCCCCTTATAGGGGTCAGGGGAGGCCTCCAGGGTGAGGTGACGTTTTAGCCATGTCTCACGGGATGAGGAGGAGGCTAGATTGAGGCCGGGCATTCAGAGAGGGCAGCAGGAGGGCCGGCCTGGAATCCAAGGTGCAGTGACAAGTAGTGGCATTGGGAGGAAGGGCAGGGCGGCTTGGGCTGCAGTGCTGAGAAGGAGAAGCTTGGGGTCGAGTCCCAGGGGTGTGCGAAACCCCCAGCCACTGTGCTCAGGTTCTTGTCTTTGAACATTCATTCTGGCAGCTGCGTGGATGAGATTGGAGGGTTTCTGGGGAAGCTCATAGACCAGGGACCTACAGGGTCCAGCACCGGCAGAGGCACAGGTGCCCTCCAGAGAGGCTGTTCTGGTTTGCTGAACTCTTAGTTTGCTGGGTCTTCAAGCCAGTAAAGCTCAGATGCTCTGCTTAGTGAAGATCTTAAAGATTGACTGTTCCTTCAGAGAACAGAGCCTGGTAATGGGATTCTGTGGTTTCGACACCTGAGCACCTGCCAGTCCTTGGGCCTCAGCGTTCAGGTTATCATGTGACCGCTCATACACCTTTGGTGCAGCTGCCTGTGGCACTAGCCCGGGTGTGGCTACCTCCTGAGAGCTGCAGCTGGCCAGGTTCTGGGGATGAGCTTGGGTTGTTACTTGGATATTCCTCTTTTCTTTGAAGTACAGGATAGCATCCCAGTTAATCAAAGGTTTAAGAAATCCCCGGGGTGTGGGATTTCTCCAGGGGCTTTCAGGCAACAGCAGACAGATCTGTGATGCCTGAGTGGGAGCTGGGCTCTTTCTGGGGATGTGTGTTCGCCATGTGTCCAGAGCCTGTAAAGATCCACAGCTCCTGGCCTACCACATGCTCCCACTGGTTCCACGGGAGGTGGGGAGTCCTGGAGCGTGGCATTGGTCCTGAGTAGGAGCGGCTCTTCGGGAGTGGCTCATCGTTCTGGCTGTCAGTGGGAGGTTCCGACTCTGCACATGCTGGCACTCAGAGCCCTCTCAGTGTTACGTTCTTTGACTTGGAAAGAAGGATGTGGTGTGCTTCAGATTCCCATCCTTGCTGTAATCTGGAGAGATGAGCTTTACCCGAGGATAGATCATCCCCCGAGGATGAGGACATATGCATGTAGTGAATTGTATTGCAACCCCTCTGACACTTTGTTTCCAGTTATGATTTCATAGGAGGTTGTCTCATTGCTAAGCAACTAATGAGAGCTGCCGTGGTTGAGGTTGACACACAGGACCTGGTCTGAAGGCAGACCAGTCGACTAGGTGAACTGCTTCCCTGCACAGAGGAGAATGTTCATCTTCAGCAGGAGGCTGGCCAGGATGTCAGAGTCAGAGAAACAGTTTGTAGTGGGGGAGCAATGCTCAAGCTGTGTGGAGGTGTGCTCAGAGGTGGGTTAAGGTTTGATGGGTCTTATGGGTGCCAGGACACTGCCGGCCTGAGTCAGGAATACATGGTATGCATCCCAGCTCTCCTCGTGGAGCTCGCCACTATTTGAGAAGGGCAGTTTGGTCCTGCTGTTGATGGATGCAGAGTCTGTAAATGCATGTTGAGGGCATGCTCTTGCACACACACATGCTGTGCACACAGGCGTGCAGGCACATGCACGCGGACGCACACACATAACCATACAGAGACACAAACCCACTTGCACACTCCTCACTAGTGCTAGCCTCAACCTCTCCAAGCAAATGGGGAACAAATCTGTAACCAACCTTTGTTTGAGTGGCACCCACCAGTTTCGCTCAGGCCCTGGAGGTGCCTGTCATTGGAGAAAGAGGTCAGGCGATCTTTCGTGACCTCAGAGGCAGGGGCAGCCGTGTGCAAAGCATGTGAAGACAGTGAAGTCCAGTAAATACAGCCAGTTCGACATCACCGAAGCTTGGGGAGAAAACTCCACAAGTGAAAACGAAGTGAGAGGGTATAATGTGATGGGAGAGATCGATCATGGAGAAGTTCTCTATGCCAGGAAGGTTTTGCAGCTCATAAATTTCAGAGGTTGAAGCCTTAGGGAGTGGGGAAGAAACTAGAGGCACATAGTGATACATTTGCTGAAGCTTGAATGTGCTCATTCCGGATCAGAACCGAGCGTGCGTGCTTGTTCTTGCAGATTGCGTCCTTGACCCACGGGGCGGGCAGAGTGTGGAGGAGACTCCAGTTAGCACACCCATTGGAGACGACACTCAGCTAGGAACAGGCGGAAGACACACTTTTTAGTCTAATCTTTTAGGATTCAGAGGAAACAGCAAGGCACATGCTACTTTGGACTTAGTTCAGGCCATGGAAGAAGGCAGGTCTAGGAGGAGAATAACATAGGGTCCAGGGCATCTTAGAGTTTGTAACAGCAGAGGAGTGACACCTGGTCTAGAGACACCGAGGGGTACAGGAGGGCCCAGACCAGAGGCCGGCGGAGGCAGGAGACTCGCTGAGGGAGGACTGGGCCTGAGAGGAGGGCCTGGTCCTGGATGTCAAATAGGCTGCTGTGAGGGCACCAAGGTGACTTGGTGTGAGCAGAGGGGAGCGTGAACGAGAAGGAAAAATCCAGTGACCTCCTAGATTCCTGGCCCTGTGAGGGGTGTGGTTCCGTTTGCCAGGATGAGATGTGGAGTAGAAAGAGCGGGTTGGGGAGGCGGGATGGGGTTCTGATTTAGGATGTGCTGAGTGTGCTCTGTCGGCAGTGATTGAGTAGAAGAGTCTGTTGGGATCTGGGCCTTGGCAGGAGATCTGCAGTGGAGGTTAGTCTGGAAATTGTCGGCCTGGAAATGGCTGCTGACAGTCGCGGCTGTGGATGTGTGTGTCTGGGGAGAGTGGAGTGCAGCGGGTCACAGGATCCAGTGGCTCTCTGATGTGTCAGGGGTCTCCGAGCTGTGACTGTCTGTGACTCGAGGAGCTGGCAATGGGGCTGTCCCACAGGGAGGTTTATGGCGCTCTCCCATGCAGGAGTCTGGGCGTTGAGAGTCCAGGTGGCTCCTGCTGCTGAGGGCCACCTTTGGGATCTGTGAAGGATGCAATGCAGCTCTGGGGCCTGACCGCTGGGGTCCAGATCCAGGCGCTGCCCCTGAAGAGCTGCAGGCGGCCTTGGTGCCTCAGTGATCTCTGCAGTGGACACGAAATGGAGATCATAATGGCACCAGTCCCTTGGTTGGTGTGAACACTGAGCGAGGCAAAAACAGCTTAGAACCAGGTATGGAATGCAGGGAGTGTCCAGTATGCGTTGCTCTTGTGATCATCATTACTGTCACTTTCTTTGTCGCTGCCTGTGGCTTTCCTCTGCTTAAAATGGTGGCCGCATCTCTGCTCTGTCCCTGTCCTAGGTTTGGAGAGAGGGAGATGGTGCAGGGTGCAGGGCCGAGGCCAAAGCTGAGCCTATGTGCTTTCGGAAGCTTTCCTGGAGCCCACACAGCGATGTCCTCCATCAGCCACACCCTTGCCACCCACCAGCCACAGGGGACGTGGAGAAGATGTGGGTGGAGACAGGAGGCAAGGAAGAGGGTCTGTGTGTGTGTGCGTGCAGGCTGCCAGACCAGTGTGTGCCCCGGGGAGAGCTATGGCGGTGTGGTAAGGAAATGGAGAAGAAGTGGTTTCAGAGGTAAGACAGAGGCCAGGCCTGAGGTATCACAGAAATCAAGGGAGGGGACAACTTCAGGAAGGAGGGAGTGGTCAGCAGAGCTCACAGGGATGGAGACTGAAAATTGGTCAAAGCATTTGATAGTGGGGATCTTGCTAGCGACCTGCCAAATCTGGCTGAAGAATAGTGGCAAGCAAACTGTCACATCAGCTCCCTGCCCTCCCTCAGAAATGGGGGCCTGAATGTTTCTGTGCTTGGGGAAGATTGCACTCAGTGGACCACAGCCTCTTGCAACTTTATTTTAAATAATTTTTTATGATGGAAAGTTTCAAACACAAAGTCAACAAAATTGTCCGAAGAACCCGCGTGCCCGTCGTCTGACTGCAGCAGTCACCGTTCTCCTTCCTTCTGTCCCCCACCCACTCCCAACCTCCATGCAACTTTACTTACTACTGCTGTTTAAAAACAGCTTTATTGAGATTCAGTTTAGAAACCATAACGTTTACCCACTTAGAGTGTAAAGTTGAAAGATTTTTAGAATATTTAGAGTAGTGTAACCATCAGCACCTTTGTTTTTAGAATATTTTCATCATCCCCAAAAGAAATCCTATACCCATTGGCAGTCACTCCCCATCCTTCCCTTTTCTCTTGTCCACTAGCCCCAGGCAGCCTCTCATCTGCTTTCTGTGTCTGTGGATTTGCTTCTTCTGGACATTTCACGTGAGTGGAATTACATGGTGCGTGGCCCTTTGTGTCTGGCTTCTTCCACTTGGCATCATGCTTCCAAGGTTCATCCACGCAGCGTGAATCAGTACTTCCTTCATTCCGTAGCCAGGTAACGTCTCCGGGTACGGACGCAGCACGTTGTGTTTCTCCACTCATCCATTTGGATTGTTTTCATTTTTCGAGTAATATTGTTTCCATTTTTGACTAATATTTTGACTAACAGGAGTAACGTTGCTATGAGTATTCATGTACAAGTCTTCGTGTAGATATGTGTTTCAATTTCTGTTGGTATATAACTGGGAGAATTACTGGGTCACATGGTTACTCTGTTTAACCTTTTGAGGACCTGCCGGACTGCTTTCCCACGTGGCGGCACCATTTTCCCTGCCCACAGCATTGTGGGAGGAGCGTATGTTTCCTCTTCCTGCAGGAGTGTGTCCACATCCTGGTCAACACTTGTCATCATCTTTCACTCTTTTTTTTTTTTTTTTGTAGACTTTAGTGAATCTTATATTAATTTAAAGAGATTGAGTTCTGCCTCTTACTCTCAAACTGTGATAAAAACTCAGATAAGAAGGGATGTTGACTGTAGAAATCATTTGTAAAGACGAATAAATTCCCCGGTGCTGCTGTTTTCCCCATAGCCCAGCAACTGCAGTGTTGACAGCCTTCGTGCCCAGTGCCAAATTCCCTGTCATAAGAGGGAACCTTTATGGCAACTGTTTAACCCCCTTAAAATGGATGCACATGCTGATGTTTTCTTCTAGGCTTAAAGCTGAGTGTTAGGTATGTATGTGTTTGTTTGTATGTATGTATGTATGTATGTATGTATGTATGTATGTATGGAGAGAGACAGAGTGTTGCTCTATTGCCTAGGCTAAGTGCACTGACGTTATCATGGTTCATGGCAGCTGCAACCTCCCAGGCTTAAGTGATGCTCCTACCTCAGCCTCCCAAGTAGCTGGGACTACAGGCATGCACCACCACGCCTGACTAATTTTTTATTTTTTGTAGAGGCAGAGTCTTGCTATATTGCCCTGGCTGGTCTCAAACTCCTGGACTCAAGGAATTCTTCTTCCTTGGCCTCTCAAAGTGCTGGGATTACAGGCACGAGCCACTGTGCCTAGCTCAAAGCTGGGTATTCTCCCATTCTAATAATCATTTAGTCATGTCCTATGACAATTATACCTTAACTTTTTAGAAGGGATATATGGAAAGGTAAAATTTCCATATATTCCCTAAAACTCATGGAGGCTGTGATTCTGTTTCATTCCTGATGTGTGCTCTATTTTCTTTTTTCCTGTTGTACCTCTCCCAGGTAGATTCGCTGCTCCTCGAATCTGGGGACTGTGTCGCATGCGTGTGTCATGCTTTGCACAGAGAAGCTTCGTGGATTAGAGAAACTCTGTTGAATTGGATCCCTACAGAAAGTTTTTGTGTTTATAGAGCACTTTATTAGTATTTGTTTAAACACTGAAACAATATATAATTTTTATTTATTTTTTGAAGTTAACATTATGTTATTCATTTTTTTTTGAGATGGAGTCTCTGTTGCTCAGGCTGGAGTGCAGTCGTGCGATATCGGCTCACTGCAACCTCTGCCTCCTGGGTTGAAGCGATTCTCCTGTCTTAGTCTCCTGAGTAGCTGGGATTACAGGTGTGTGCCACCATGCCCGGCTAATTTTTGTATTTTTAGTAGAGACAGGGTTTTACCATGTTGGCCAGGCTGGTCTCGAACTCCTGACCTCAAGTGATCCACCCACCTCGGCCTCCCAAAGTGCTGGGATTACAGGCATGAGCCACTGTGCCTGGCTACTATGTTGTTATTATTTTTTAACTTTTATTTTAGGTTCAAGGGTACATGTACAGGTTTTTTATATAGGTAAATTGTGAGTCACAGGGGTTTGGTGTACAGATTATTTAGTTACCCAGGTAATAAGCGTCGTACCCGAGAGCTAATTTCTCGATTCTGACCCTCCTCCCGCTCTCCACCCTCAGGCAGGCCCTGGTGTCTATTGTTTGCTTCTTTGGGTCCATGTGTACTCAATATTTAGCTCCCACTTATAAGTGAGAACATGCAGTATTTGGTTTTCTGTGCCTGTATTGGTTCTTTTAGGATAATGACCTCCATCTCCGTCCATGTTGCTACAAAGGATGTGATCTTGTTCTTTTTTATAGCTGAATAGTATTCCATGGTGTATATGTACCATATTTTCTTTATCCAGTCCACCATTTATGGACATTTAGGTTGTTTCCATATTTTTTGCTATTGTAAATAGTGCTATGATGAACATACACGTGTATGTGTCTTTATGGTACAATGATTGATATTCCTTTGGGTGTATACCCAATAATGGGATTGCTGGGTTGAACAGTAGTTCTGCTTTAAGTTATTAGAGAAATCACCGAACTGCTTTCCATAGTGGCTGAACTATTTACATTCTCACTAGCAGTGTAAAAGCATTTCCTTTTGTCTACAACCTCCACAGCATCTGTTTTTTTTTGACTTTTTAATAATAGTCTTTCTGACTGGTGTGTGATGGTATGCAAATATGGTTTGCAAATATTTTCTCCTGTAGGTTGTATGTTTACTCTGTTGATAGTTTCTTTTGCTGTGCAGAAGCTCTTTAGTGTAATGAAGTCCCATTTGTTAATTTTTGTTTTTGTTGCAATTGCTTTTGACATCTTGGTCATGAAATCTTTGCCAGGGTCTGTGTCTGGAGTGGTATTTCCTTATGTTATCTTACAGGATGTTTACAGTCTTAGGTTTTACATGTAAGTCTTTAATCTATCTTGAGTTGATTTTGGTATAACAAAGGGGTCTAGTTTCAATCTTCTGTGTATGGCTAACCAGTTATCCCAGCACCATTTATTGAATAGGGAGTCCTTTCTCCATTGCTTGTTTTTGTCCACTTTGTCAAAGATCAGATGGCTGTAAATGTGTGGCTTTATTTCTGGGCTCTCTCTTCTGTTCCATTGGTCTGTGTGTCTGTTTTTGTTATTGTGCCATGTTATCAGTGCCATGCTGTTTTTGTTAGTGTAGCCTTGAAGTATAGTTTCAAGTGTACTCACAAGTATATTCATAAGCATGAATATTGTAATGCCTCCAGCTTTGTTCTTTTTTGCTTTGGATTGCTTTGGCTATTCAGGTTCTTTTTTGATTCCTTGTGAATTTTAAAATAGTTTTTTTCCCTAATTCTGCAAAAAATGTCATTTATTGGTAGTTT
Source organism: Pan paniscus (assembly GCF_029289425.2). Taxonomy (NCBI): domain Eukaryota; kingdom Metazoa; phylum Chordata; class Mammalia; order Primates; family Hominidae; genus Pan; species Pan paniscus. The sequence goes on from NC_085927.1 coordinate 56,767,860, forward strand.
AATAGGAATAGCACTGAGTTTGTAAATTGCTTTGGGCAGTGTGGCCATTTTAACAATAGTGATTCTTCCTATCCGTGAGCATAGAATGGTTTTCCATTTGTATATTCATCTCTGATATTTTTGAGCAGTGTTTTGTAATTCTCATTGTAGAGATCTTATATGTTACCTGGTTAGCTGTATTTCTAGGTATTTTATTCTTTTTGTGGCTGTTGTAAATGGGATTGCATTCTTGATTTGGCTCTCAGCTTGGACATTGTTAGTGTACAGAAATACTACTGCTTTTTGTACATCGATTTTTGTATTCTAAAATTTTACTGAAGCTATCAGATCTAGGAGCTTTTGGGCAGAGACTATGGGGTTTTCTAGGTATAGAATCGTATTGACTGCAAACAATTTGATTTCCTCTCTTCCTATTGAATGCCTTTTATTTCTTTCTGTTGCCTGATTGCTTTGGCAAGGACTTCCAGTACTCTATTGAATAGGAGTTTTGAGAGTGGGCATCCTTGTCTTGTTCTGGTTTTCAAGGGGAGTGCTTCCAGCTTTTGTCCATTCAGTGTGCTGTTGATTGTGGGTTTGTCATAATTGGCTCTTATTATTTTGAAGTATGTTCCTTCAGTGTTACAGAGTAATGTAAAAACATAGCTTTAGAAACAGTATAGAGATACTGGTAAATATAGATAAGTTATGAAGGAAGCAATTAAAATACTTGGCCATCCCACTGTTGAGAAGACTTATTGAAGCCTATCTCCTCACTGTGCAGCCTCCCCTTTGATTAAGATCCTTTCTTCCCACACAGCCACACTGGGAGGGCTGGAGAAGGATCTCTCTACTTTCTCTGCTCCCAAGAGACCAGTGGCTATCTGCATGGGGAGAGTCCTGGGCTCTACTTCAGTTCCTTGGGGGTGGCACCATGGTATCACCTCTGTGTGGCAAGCAGTGTGAATCTGGGCCCTTCCCCATCTCTTGCCCCGCCCAGGGCTGGGCCTCGAAGCTAGCCTGGGTCTCTTCTCTAGGTTGCTAGGGTCGCAGTGTCTAGGTCTGGGCTGAGAGGAAGGAGGACTCATCCAGCCTGGAGCCTGAGCTGTGGTTCCAGCCCGTCCTTTGAGCCAGGGTGCGGGGCACTTGCCCGCTCAGCGCTCACTCAGGGGTTACTGTCCTGTGTATGGCCACCAGGCAGCCGCCGTACCACTGTGCATAAGCAGCTGTTTTCTGTATTTCCTCTAAGTCTTGTTTTCTATGCATTGTATTTACATAGTCGAGTGCATATTATCTATAACATTTTGTTTCATGTTTTTTTTCGCATTTAACCTTACAATATAGGCTTTTCCTTGTATTAAGAAATCTTTATAAAAATCATTTCTACCTTCTGTACATAATGCTCTATTGAGATCATGTAGCATAATTTCTGAAACCATCCAGTGCTGGTGAATCTTTTAGTTTTTCTTTCCTTTAGGCATGGTGTAATTTTTAAGTAAAGCCTGTACTTTTCAAACAGCGACTGTCATATTACTTTTAAGTATGTTAAATTTGAAGATTTTGAATTAAGGAGCATTGTTCCATCACCTTGAATTCCACAGTTTAAGCAGAAAATTGTATTTTAGCTTAAACATTTTTAGCAGAGCAAGAAACAAAGAAGTATTTGCCCCCCTCCCCATCTTTGATGCCTCCGTGCTATTTAAATGTAGAAACAGTCTTGACTGAGTCCTTTGGACTGATAGCTCGGAGTGGCTGGATGTCTTGACTGAGTCCTTTGGAGTGATAGCTTGGAGTGGCTGGATGTCTTGACTGAGTACTTTGGACGGATAACTCGGAGTGACTGGATGTTGGTTGTGCTGCAGGCGAGCAATAGGACCACATTTTGGAAAAGGTGAAGAGTGTTTTACAATGGATTCTCACCATCAGTATGTTTAATATCTAATTGACTTGATTTTCTATGTCATTTTCTCTTAAATTACTCTTGAAAGCAAATGTGCAATGGGATTAGAATAAATAGTGCATTTACTTAAGAACATTAAGAATATTTATTTTGCCGGGTGCGGTGGCTCACGCTTATAATCCCAGCACTTTGGGAGGCCGAGGTGGGCATCAGGAGTTCGAGACCAGCCCGACCAACGTGGTGCAACCCCTTCTCTACTAAAAATACAAACATTAGCTGGGCATGGTGGCGCATGCCTGTAATCCCAGCTACTTGGGAGGCTGAGGCAGGAGAATTGCTTGAACCCGGGAGGCGGAGGTTGCAGTGAGCCAAGATTATGCCATTGCACTCCAGCCTGAGCAACAAGAGTGAAACTCTATCTCAAAAAAAAAAAAAAAAAAACATTATATTCCTGTTTGTAAGTCAGATTCTTAAAGTATAGATTGTTCTTAAGCATGTGGTTACCCAGAGAGGACACTCTAGCATATGGCTCCTGGAGCTGGAGGACTGCTAGGGTTGTGATGAGTGTGTGGTGGGGATGGCAGGTAAAATCCCCACAGCCGGTGGGACACATGAGAGGACGAACGCAGAGAACATGCTCACAGCTGGATTTTAGCAGCATAGTCATTCTTTTGCTTATTTCCATCATCGGAGTATTAATAGAGCTTTGAGTGACAGTGAGGGAAAGAAGAGCTGGTGCTAGTTTCTCATTGATAAGTTGTAGCTTTAGAATGATTTGTTTTAGCTTTCCATTGTTAGCATTTAAATTTTACTTCCCTCCACCTTGTTTTTTTTGTGTTGTCTAAACCAAGGCTACTGCCAAATACATCCTTTGCCTGACTTCCTTGAATGTTCCTCATAGCTTAGGTGCTTTTGTGCTCCACAGTTAATCTCAGAAACATTGAAAGGTAAAAACCAAAGCATCTGAGCGTAGCACATTTTCTGTAGCAGTTCTAGACCCACTTGAGACAAGCAGAGAGCTCCCTGGGGTTGCTCGTGTGTGGAATAGCGAAGTGCAGGTTGCTGGCTTTGCAGCCCCTGAACTGACTGTGCAGGTGCCACATCTTTGCATTGCCCACGACTCATATATATTCATTTTTTCTAGTTAAAAACATTTTGGAAATAATTAGGGTAATGGACTTACTGTTTAAAAGATTGGAAAGTTTAATAACAGTATGGCTTTGCCATCCCAGAAGCTGTCACTTGAACGTTTGGCTAATTTTTTCTGGCCTTTTACTCTGTAGATTCTTTTCCATAGTAGCTATTATATTATGCATGCACATTTCAATATTGCTTTTTGCTTAGTATCTAACCATTTTCCAGTGTCATTCAACAGTTTTAAAAAATACGTGTTTTAAAAGTAGCAACATACTACTTTCAATAATGGCTAGAAAAATGAGACAAATCAGCAAGAAACTAGAAGAATAAACAACACAGAAAACCAACTAGATCTAGTAGATATCCACAGAACACTGCACCCAACAGCAACAGGATACATGTTCCTCTCAAGTGCTTGTGGAGCATTCTCTACAATAGACCATATGCTAGGCCATAAAACAAGCCGTAATACTTTTGAGAAGATGGAGTTTATACAAAGTGTGTTCTTTGACCACAATGGCATTAAGTTAGAAGCCAGTAACAGAAGGAAATTTGAAGAAAATGACAAATATGTAGACATTTTAGAACACACCCTAAATAACTAGTGGGTCAAAGAAGAAATCGTAAGGGAAATTAGAAATTGCTGTGAGATGAAGAAAATGAAAACACAATATATCAGCACTTACAAGATGCAGTTAAAGCAGTGATCCAAGAGAAATTTATAGTTGTAACGGACTATATTAAAAAAGACCTCAAATCATTAACTTTCCACTTTCCGAAACTTAGAAAAAGAAGGGTAAAATAAAGCCAAAACAAACAGAAGGGAGAAAATAATGAAGACTAGAACAGAAATAAGTGAAACAGACTTGTAGCTAGACTGACGAGAGAGAGAGAAAACTCAAGTTACTAAATTCATGAGAAATTTTAGAAATACACAGCAGTAAAGTAATACTATGAACAACTCTACAAACCAGGCAGTGTATATGAAACAGAGAAACTCCTAGAAACACACAAATTGCCAAAATTGACTATGATGGTTAATTTTGTGCTGACTTGGCTGGGCTGTGGTGCCCTGTTGTTTGGTCCAACTCCAGTCTATTTGTAGCTGCAGTGTAGATGTATTTTAGATGTGATTAACATTTAAATCGGTGGACTTTGAGTAAAGCAGGTTACCCTCCACAATGTAGGTGGGCCTCCTAATCTAATCAGGTGAAGGCCATGAGCTTGAAGAGTGAAGTTTCTTGAAGAAGTAGGAATTCTTCTCAAGACTGCCTCACGGGAAATCCTGACCGAGTTCCTAGCCTGCTAGCCTACCCTACATATTTCAGACTTGCCAATCCCTACAATTATGTGAGCCAATTCCATAAAATAAGTCTCTCTTTGAGACTGAATTAATTATTAACAATTTAAAATTAACAATGAACTAATTTTCATCAATAATTTAAATAATGTTAACTTGTTATTAATTAGTATTAATTATTGAAACAATAATTTCAAAAATCCCCACAAAGAAAATCGTAGGACTAGATGACTTCGCTTGTGAATTTTATCAAAGGTTTAACAAAGAATTAACACTCTTTCTTCATAGACTCTTTCAAAAAATAGAAGAGGAGGGAGCACTTTCACCTCATTCTATGTGGCCGATATTACTCTGAGACCAAAGTGAGATGAAGACATAACAAGGAAAGAAAATTACAGAACAATATTCCTTATCACAATGGACTTAAAAATCCTCAGCAAAGTCCTAACAAACTAAATCCAGCAACGTATTGAAAGGATTAGGCATTATTACAAGTGGAATTTATTTCAGGAATGCTGGGATGGTTCAACATTTGAAAGTCAATCCGTGTAATACACTGTATTAACGGAATAAAGGACAAAAACTACATGATCATCTCAGCTGATATGGAGAAAGCATTTGACAAAATCCAACACCCTTTTATGAGAAAAACATTCAACAAACTAGGAATAGAAGAGAACTTCCTCTCTAATAAAGGCTTCCATGAAAATTCTGTGACTAACATCATGCTTAGTTTAAAAGACAAAGTTTCTCCCCTAAGATCAGGAGTAAGATATGGATATCTACTTTCTCCACTTCTATTTTAGTATTGGTTCTAGCTAAGGCAGTTAAGCCCAAAAATGAAACAAAAGTCATCCAGAATGGAAAAAAATAAAACTACCTCTATTTGTAGATAACAGGATCTTGTATGTAGAAAATCCCCAAGGAATCCACTAGAAAACTATGAAAGCTTATAAACCAATTCAGGTTTGTAGGATGCAAGATCAAGATTAAAAAATCGGTTACATTTTCATGCACTTGCAATGAAATATTTAAAAATGGAACTAGGAAAATCCACTTACATCAGAATGAATAAGATACTTAGACATAAATTTAGCAAGAGAGGTGCAACATTCGCACTCTGAAAACTACAAAATATTGTTGAAATAAATTAAAGAGGATCTAAATAAATGGAAAGGCATCCCATGTTTATGGATTGGAAACCTTAATATTGTTAAGGTGGCATTCTTCCTCAAATTGATGTAAAGATTCAGTGCAGTCCCTATCAAAATCCTAAATGGCTTCTTAGCAGAAATTGTCGAGTTTATCTTAAAATTCATTTGGGAATTAAAAGAACCCGGAATAGCCATAACAGTCTTGAAAAAAAAAAAAACAAAGATTAGGACTCACGCATTCTGGTATCAGAATTTATTACAAAGCTACATTAATCAAGACTGTGATGCTGCCATATGGATAGACATGTAGATCAGTGGAGTAGAATTGAGAGGCCAAAGATAAACCTTCATATTTATGGTCAATTGATTTCTGACAAAAATGCCAAGAGAATTCAATGAGGAAATTTATGTTTTCCAACCAGTAGTCCTGGGACGGTTATTAGACATTGAAATGCAAAAAGATGAAGTTCCACTCCTGCCTCTCTGTAGACACACACAAAAAAGTGAATCATGACCTAAATGTAAGAGCTGAAATCATAAAACTCTTAAAGGAAAACATGAGGAAATCTTCATGACTTTGGGTTAGGCCATGGTTTCTGAGATATGACACCAAAAGCAAAAGGGACAAAGGATAGATAAATTGGATTTCATCAAAATGAAAACTTTTGTGTTACAAATAATACTCTGAAGAACATGAAAAAACATTCCCCAGAATGGGAGAAGATGTTTGCAAATCATATATCTGAAAAGAGACTCATATCTAGTATATACAAAGAACTCGTACAACTCAGTATTAAGACAAACCTAATTTTAAAATGGGCAAAGTGTTTGAATAGATATTTCTCCAGAGAAAATATACAAATGAGCAATAAATAAAAGACGGCCAACATCATTAATCATTAGGGAATACAAATCAGAAGCCACAGTGTGATACCACTTCACACCCACAAGGATGGCTACTATCAAAAAGATGAACAATAACAAATTAACAGTTACAAATGTTGGCAAGGATGTGGAGAAATTAGAATGTGGGGGCCGGGGGATTGACTGTTAATGGGTACAGAGTTTCTTCTGGGGGGAGGCAAAATGTTGTAAAATTAGATTGTAGTGGTGGTTACCCAACTTAGTGAATATATGAAAAACCACTGTAAATAATTTAATTATGTGGTATGTGAATTATATCTCAGTTAAACAGGTTAAAAAAGAAAGTGGAAGCTCATTATCCCGTTGTAAGGAGATGTAATTGGCAGCTTCCTATCGACAAACATTGTGTGGTTTCTGCTTTTTCACTGTTGATAATGCACGTGGTGCTCCATAAACAAATCCTTGATTGTGTTTTGGGTTAGTCTTGTGATGCATTCTTAGAAGAGGCGTCACTGAATCAATGGCTGTGAGTGTTTTTAGGTCTGGATAACATTTGCTAGGTTGTTTTCCAGAAAGAAATGAATACGTATCTTCTCACCACCATGTGAGAGAGTGCCGTCTTACTCTATCTTTGGTATTTTCTTTACCTTAATTATTAATAGGTCTTTGATTGGCTTGACAGGACAAACATCTGTGTCTGTGTGCTTACAGATGTACTTCATTCATGGATAGATGCTTTAGTATTCACACGCAAGGCTGCTTCCACATGGGCACGAGCTCAAAGATGCTAAGTGACTCAGTGAATTGAGGAGCCAGGAGCAATTAATACACTCTCCAGTACTGACATGTGAGTTTTCAACCTCAAGGTACCTTATTCAACTGGCCTGATTAGAAAGTCAGCAAAGACAAGGGTGTGTGTGTGTGCGTGCGTGTGCGTGTGTGCATGCATGTGTGTGCATGCATGCACATGTGTGGTAAAACAACAATTGAACAATTGGATTGGAACCCGTGGACTGCAGGCCTCGTGCTTAGAGTGTGCTAGTGTGGGAGAAGCAAGCATGTGCCCAACGGTCCCCTGGACCTGGTGTGCTGGGAACTTTCCACACAGAACTCTGCTCCTCAGCCCCTCTGGGTGTGTGGACCCTTTGGGAGGCAGCAGTAGAGAGCTCAGTTTGGGCCATTTTATGGAAATGCAGTGCCTGAGTCAGCATCTTGCAAGTCCCTGATGTACTTTATGCAGAGGACGATGTTAGCATTCCTTGTAAACAATGATGTGGAACCTGTATATCATCATAAGCTCCCCAAGCAGAAAGTCAGCCCTTTCTTTGGCCTTGAGCCTGTCTTTGGGACCTTGCTTTCCGTTTTCTTGATTCCTGGCTCCTTCTCACTGTCTCCCCCATCAGACCACGCCGGCCTGCAGTCTGCTCCTGTGTTACCAACACACTGGTTTTGGTGAAGCATTTTGTATATTGTATTATAGTATCTGACATTTATTGAGTTTTCACTCCAGGCCAAGTGTTATATGTGTGTGGTGGTGGATAGGTTGGGTTAGGTTTTAAAGTGAAATTGTGGGGAGTCAAAATTACCCTCATAGTCCCTGAAGTCAGTAGGACTTGGGAACTCTGATACTCAACATCCAAGAATTAACCTGTTTTTTTTCCTTGCATTTATTTATTTACTTACTTAGACGGAGTCTCGCTCTGTCACCCAGGCTGGAGTGCAATGGCGCGATCTTGGCTCACTGCAAGCTCCACCTCCCAGGTTCATGCCATTCTTCTGCCTCAGCCTCCCGAGTAGCTGGGACTATGGGCGCCCACCACCACGCCTGGCTAATTTTTTTTTTTTTGTATTTTTAGTAGAGATGGGGTTTCACCATGTTAGCCAGGATGGTCTCAATCTCCTGACCTCGTGATCCACCTGCCTCGGCCTCCCAAAGTGCTGGGATTACAGGTGTGAGCCACCGCGCCCAGCCTTTCCTTGATTTTAAATCCTGGCTTCCATTTATTTGGAGCCAAAGCCAGTATGTAGTTTAAATGATGTGGGATTATGGGGATAAATAAGGGGGTCTCCTTCCTTCCTGCCTTTCTACCTTACACAAATTCACCTAAGCTAAATTTACAGTTTGATTAACTTTACCGTATATCTCCCTAATTCTTACAGCAGCCTTGTAAGGTAGACACTGCTGCTCTTAGTTTAGAAGAAGGGATATTAGAGAGGTTAAGTGGCTTGTAAGGCCCCACCGTTTCAGTTCCAGAGTTCTAGTCCCTCCTGTTCTACCTCTGGACCGCAGGCAGCTTTGGAAGTCGCTGTCTCAGAGCCCGCCATGGAATTACTTGGTCATGTGGTTTTTATGCTTGCAGCTGATAGTGAAATCAAAGGATTCCTTTCTCCATTATCTGGCTTTTCTTAATGATACATAGCCAGAGTTCTTATTCATTTGAATCTGGTCCTCAAGGCTGAGATGTTGGGATTTTTATCCTTGTTAATTTGGACCTTTTCCTTCAGAGAACAAGTTCTATTTCTGTTCCACTCAAATGCAGTTTCATGTTTTTCCCAATTCATTTTCTTTTTTAAAAAATGAGTTTCTCTTCATTTCCAGTTTTAAAATTACAGTCATTGTTGAAGTGGTTCTGGCTCTAAGAGGAAATAAACCAACAAATACATAAGAGGTATCCTCCCACTTTTAGCCCTCCTAATATAAATGCCACATAATTTAATATCCAGGAACTTGAGTAATTCAAACCAGCACCTTTGAAAACTCTTAAGACTAAACTCACCCAAGTTGGCTACAGCCAGCAGAGGGTGCCTGCTTTGTGTTAGGAGTTCTTGTGGTTGGGAGGCGGCACCTTTGGGAATGTCCTGAAGACTGTGGATCCTCTTCTCCCCAGACAGACGCCTGGCCCCACACGTCACTTAAAGTTTCAGAAATTTCATGGACTCTCTTTCCTGGGTCTGATTCTTAATCCCTTTAAAGCCATACTGAGGAGCATGGTCAAGACTGATCTGACGGACCTTCATTTTTCGTGTAGTTTTCTCCATTCCTGGCTGCTGTTGCATGTTATGCATAATTTTTATTTTGTTCCTAGAAATGTTAATGGACTTTAAAAGCTTAATGGCATTTAGTTAGGAGATCCTTGTGGTATATTCTGTGATCTGTTGTTTTCTTTGTATTTCCAATTCAGTGTCACAACCTGGGAAAAATAAATCTCTGCTCACAGATTGATTCATTGTCGAGGAATGCCTTATTCTGATGTTACGCGGTTTCTTTCCTGGCTCATGCATGCCACCATTTGTGCGTTTATAGAAAGTGTAAGTCCTGTGCTAGTCAGAGCAAGACTCTGTCAGTGAAGACGACGGTGACTAGTAGCGGGTTCACCGTGTCAGACACTGCGCTAAGCAGGTCATTACATGATCACCTGGAATTCTTAAATGCCCTCTGGCGACACCACCATACATTACTGTTGTGACTCCCCCAGGTTGCCCATCAAGGCCGTGCTGTGACCGCTCTCCCGGCCCCAGAACTCATGGTTTCTCCACCAGCTTGTCACCTCAAAGAGTAAAGGCCAGAGAAAGACCTGTTGAGAATTCAGATGTGGTGTTGATTTTTTCTTGGTCATATATTTGCAATATTTGTCCTTCAGCTTTTGCATTTGTATCCACGAGTGACAGTGGTGTGTAGGGTTTTTTGGTGGAGTACCGTTTTCCTCAGGTTTAGGAATAAATGTTATGCTTGCCTCATAAAAGGAAGTAGGAAGTTTACTTCATTTCCCATGGCCCCCTCCCCGTCTCTTCTCCTCCCCATGGTTTTCCACCCATCATGGAGCCTTGGGTGGGTGGCAAGGGGCGATCGCGGTGGAGATGACTCCTTCCCACTGGCAGTGTGGCATTCTCTGAGGATAGGGTTTAGTGCAGTGTGCGTTGTCCTTCTTGCCTTTTTTTTTTTTTTTTTTTTGAGATGGAGTCTCGCTCTGTTGTTCAGGCTGAAGTGAAGTGGTGTGATCTTGGCTCACTGCAACCTCTGCCTCCCGGGTTCAAGCAATTCTCCTGCCTCAGCCTCCTGATTAGCTGGGATTACAGGCACCTGCCACCACGCCTGGCTAATTTTTGTATTTTTAGTAGAGATGAGGTTTCACCATGTTGGTCAGGCTGGTCTTGAACTCCTGACCTTGTGATCCGCCTGCCTTGGCCTCCCAAAGTGCTGGGATGACAGGCGTGAGCCACCATGCCCGGCCTCCTCCTTGCTTTTTGGCATCATTTGGGAGGAAGTGCTGGGAGCAGGTAGCTTGCTGGCTGCCATTGTCTTCTGCTACTTGCATTTCCTCCCTCTGGAAATTTTACATTTTCTGCCTAGCACCCATCTGCCTTCCATTCCTATCTTTGAGCTGTTAGGATCCATCAGCAGTTCTAGCAGGTGGCATTCTTCTCAGGACCACTTTCTCCAAATAAACAAAAGTTAATCATGATCACAACCACAGCGTGTGCTCTGAGCAGAGGGCAGAGGACAGTCAAGGTGAGGTGCAGGTCCTGGGCCTCAGGTGGGCCTTCCCATTAGGTAAGCAGTGTTTTCCGATCCTCAGTAGAAGGAGAGGTTTCTCCAGGTCCAGGATTTTCAGCATGGCTTGGAATTACTCGAAGCCATGGAAAGGAATTGAGGTGTGTGAAAGTTCTGCTCTTGGACAGGGCTTTCTCTTGGCCAACCCAGTGGTAGGGAAACGAGGCAGTCTCTGATGGGGTGAGAGGAAGTTCTTCTTCCTCTCCTGAGTCTCTGCCCTCTCTGGCCTCTTCCATGCAGGGATGCTATTTAATTCTGAGGACAGAGACAGGGAGAGACCACTGGGGGGGTTTTGGCCCCCTGTGCCAGGGTGGCACTGGCCGGCAGCCTCTGCACTCAGATGCGTGTGTTCTCTCTCTGCACTGCCCAGGGCGGGTGTTGACTGCAGCCACATGGCCCCTGAGCACGGGAAATGTGACCAGCACCACTGAAGGTTCAGTTCTGTTTCATTTTCATTTATTTCAAATTAAGTAGCCACACGTGGCTTGGTTCTGGTCTTGGGAAACACAGCTTTAGTGTGAGAGGAAGCAGAGGTGGGGACAGGGGTGTGGGGATGAGCCAGGCTGAGTTGAGGCTGTGTGGCCAGGTGGTCTCCAGCGTTTAGCCTTTTCACACTCGAGAAAGCTGGACTCCCACTTTGTGGTGTGTGGGAGTTTATATTTGATATGTGCCTTTTAATATTTTCTTTTTTCTATTTGTTTTTCTTGCCATCTTTATCTTCTTGAAAGGAAAAACAAAATGGCAAAGGCAAGGCTTTTTGACCCAGTGAATGGGTGAGTTTGCAGACTTTTTATTTCTCATGATCCAAGTAAGGATATGTAGTTTTCATGATCAAAATTAAATTTTCTCTTTGCAGATAACTAAGGAATCTACTTTACCTTGAAATTTTAAGTGCCAGGGAAAAAGGACATGAGAGTTATGTGTTTATCAAAAGTGGAGACACTCAAGTGCGTAGCAGAAGGCACTGGGCTTCGGAGTCCTGGAAACCTCGGTTACAGTCTCAGCCTTGGTGCTCTGGGGTGTGTGGTACGCGTGGGCACGCACCCTTTCTCAGTGCTGTAAACTCGGGCCAGTGGGAGGAGTGAGTATCTTGGAAGGTTGTTAGGAAAGTTAAAGACTCCACTGTGCAGTTGGCTGTCAGCAAATTGCAGCTCCTTTCACTTGCCAGAGAGAGCAGGAGTCTCTCACCATCCCCCAAATCGTCTATACTACTCTTGGGGAAGACTCTTCTTTTTTAGGACTCACTTCATAAGACGGCAAGGACTCTGCCATTGCAGTCCCTTGGCAGTAGTGATGGAGTCCTGAGGGTGAGGTGCGTCCATGCTCTAGCCCGGGGACACGTCAACTACTTCCAGGAAGGGTCTGCTCTAAGTCTGTCTCCTCTCTGGTTCAGTGCAGGGCAATGCGTGCCGCCCCCGCTCAGCGTTGCCTGGGGTGTTGGTGTTACGCTGCTGGAGAGGGAGCAGCTCATGTGAAATATGGTCTGCTCACCCTTCGCCTGTCCAGGGGCCCTCCCTGGGCTCGGGGGCCATCACCGTGTGGTGGCCACAGCGTTTTCACAAGGCCAGCACGCCTGGTGAAGGGAGAGGGTGGGGAGGGGAGGTGAGTCTCCTTTAGAAAGCTGTTTGATATCATGGTTAGAGGTTTGGTGGTTTCAGTTAACTTGATTTTCTGTTCAATAGGGGCCTGGGTGTGCTGGGCTTCCTCCGAGTGTCTGATCATGAAGGTTTTCAGGGTGAGTCATCTGTGTGTCAGGCACAGCTGGTCACTGATATGACCCCCCCAGCAATGAAGGCATCAGTAGGTTTCGAAAGTGGCCTTAAGAAGGTACAAGTAATATTACCTCTGATGCCAGCCAGGCAGAGTCCAACATTAGCATCTTCTCTCCTGTAGCTCACATTCAGAGGGCTGGGACGAAGCCCCTGTATTTCAGCAAATTAGAAACTTTGCTTGAACATTCAGGACTCTAAGTGATATCCTGGAGTACATGAGAAAAAATGGGAATTCTTGTTAAAAAGTGAGTCAAAAAAATTATAATCCTGAAGTTGCCTCTGGGTTACTGAGTTCGCACGGTGAATTCAGATGCACCCCCACTCCCCCGCAGCCCCTGTCACAAGGGCCGTATGGGCAGTTTGAAAATACAGATAGAAACCATGAAGCTTCAGAAAGTTCTTGGAAAATGACCAGTCATTAAATGGATTCAAAGCTCGAAGTTTGGGTGACATTTCTCCCTGTGATTCCGTCTCGCCCCCCTCCTTTCCGAGTCTAGGAGTCTTGCAGCGGTCACTTCCCCAGGCGGCTCTGCTGCTGTGCTATGGGCCTTCTGTGGGCTGGAACCAGTTAGACTTCCTCCCTGTCCTTCTATCCCATTCTCTTCCTCAAAGATGCTGGTGTCTCTGTAGCCTTTGCTGTCGCGCTGTCTCCTGGGCCCTCCTCTGAACTCTGAACCCATGTCTCTGTAGCGTTTGCTGTCGCGCTGTCTCCTGGCCCCTCCTCTGAACTCTGAAGCGCTGTGCTTATGCAACTGTTTGCTGTCACTTGATCACTGTCAGCATTGGATTATTCTGTCCTCATCAGCTTTTGAGTTAATGCCAGGCTCTGAGTGCCTCGTCCTCAGCACTGTTCCACCTTAGTGGAGAATTTATTAGGTGCCAGAGGGTGCCGGGCATGTGCTGGTCACCTTGACACTCATGGTTCTTTCCTTGAGTTGTCCCCTCACCTGTGATGGCTGTAGGGACTTGTTGCCTTTGTGCTGTGATTGGGTGAGGCCTGGGAGCCTCAGTGTGGTGGGTCCTCCTGGGGCCAGGCTCCTCGCGGTTCTGCATGCCCTCGTCCTGGGGCCAGGCTCCTTGCGGTTCTGCACGCCCTCGTCCTGGGGCCAGGCTCCTCGCGGTTCTGCACGCCCTCGTGGCTCCCCGCACAGCCTCCCTGCTGGGGAGCTTTCAGGATTCCTCCAGAAGCAACTCAGAATATACAGGCAGTGCCCCAAACAGTACATAGCACATCTCTTTAATGAACTGTGCCTGCTGGGGCCTGGGGCCAGGGCCGGCATTCCCATCCTCCTTTGATGATCTCCATTACCAAACAATTTTGGCGGACAGCCTGACAAGCGGAGCGTGAGACAGGCTCATGGTAATTATGGATCTTTCTGTTGGATTCTGGACAAGGGCTGTCAGTTAACCGCTCAGGCTCTGCAATGGAGCCCTGAACAAAAGAATCAGGTGTGAACGGGAGCCTCACTCTGCGAGGACACACAGCCTAGTAGAGCAGAAAGTTATTCTTGAGTATTTACCAGGCTGGCAAGGAGCAGTATTTACCCTGCTCTTCATAAGCCACACTGACCTAGTCTGCAGCAGTTTTAAAGTTTTTAAACTCAAAGTAAAAACAAAACTACTCACCAAAAAGCAAACTCACAAAAATAAACGAATGAGACTAGTCTTGGGGACTGAAAATTGTTTCAAAATCTCTAAGCGTACAGCTGTTCTTGAGATTAATATTTTCAGCTGACAGTTATCATGTTTGGCTTTTTTGTGGGGGGCAGTGACAGATAGGGTTCTTCTGTGGTCTCCTGAGGAGGGCCGCAGGGGTTTGCATTCCGGCACAGGTATGCTCTGCGCTTTGCTTTTGTTTTGAAGAAAGGCATAATCTCGTGTCCATTTTAGGATGTTTGAACATTTCAAACTCTTTTATAAGGATTGATGTTTTGTGATTTTTATCCTGTTCTTCAAAGAACAAGGAGAAAATCTTATTTTTTAAAAATAGAAGAAAATGCATTCTAGCCTGCAGTTACCACATGGACCCACCGCATCTGTGGGGAATCCAGGATATACAGTTCTGCGCCACATAATGACATTTTTGTCAACACTGGATGGCGTATACCACAGAACTGTGTGCGAGCTGGAGAATTCCTCTTGCCTGGTGACATTGTGGCCATTGTAATGTCTTAGCAGCATGCATTAACCATGTGTTTGTGCTGATGCTGGTGTCAACAAACCTACTGCACTGCCGGTCTGTAAGAAATGCAGTTCATAATACTTGATCATGATAGTAAATGACTGTGTTACTGGTTTAAGTGCTTAGTATACTATAATCGTTATTTTAGAATGCAATACTTATAAAAAAAAAGTTATTAAAAAAAAAGTTAACTGTAAAACAGCCTCAGGCTGGTCTTTCAGGAGGTGTCCAGAAGAAGGCATAGTTACCAGAGGAGACAATAGCTCCCTGTGTGCTGTTGTCCCTGAAGACCGTCCAGTGGGACAAGGTGTGGAGGTGGAATTAATGTGATATTGATGATCCTGTGATATGAATGATCCTGACCCTGTGTAGGCCTAGGCTAATGTGTGTGTTTGTATCTTAGCATTTAACAAAAAAGTTGAAAAAGTAAAAAAAAAAATTAAAGACAGAAAAAAGCTTATAGAATAAGAAAATGAAGAAAAAATAATTTTGGTACAGCTGTACAATGTATCTGAGTTTTAAACTAAGTATTATTATAAAAAAGTCAAGTTAAAAAGTTAATAAAGTAAAAAAGGTACATTAACTAAAGTTCATTTATTACTGATGAAGGAAATTAATAATAATAAATGTCGTGTGGCCTAAGTGCACAGTGCTCGTGAAGTCTCCAGCTGTGCACTGTAATGTCCCAGGCCTCGCAGCCACTCAGCACTCACTCACTGACTCACCCAGAGCAACTTCCAGTCCTGCGGGCTCCACTCATGGTAAATGCCTTAGACAGGTGTACAGTTTTTTGTCTTCACTACTTTATCTGTAGTGTACCTTTTCTGTGTTTAGATATGTTTAGATACACAAAAACTGACCTTTGTGTTCATTTGCCCGCAGTATTCACTACAGTAACACGCTGCACAGGTTTGTGGCCCAGGAGCAACAGGCTATACCATATAGCCTAGGTGTGCAGTAGGCTTCGCTCTAGGTGTGTGTAAGTGCACTCTGTGACGTTAACGATGAAATAGATGAGTGATGCATTTCTCAGAATGTGTCCCTGTTAAGCAGTGCATGGCTGCATGATCACATCTTAATGGTATTTTTTTTTAATCTTTATCTGGAAACATTTTGCTGTTTTCTCTTTCTTGATATTATTTTATCATTATTAATCAGTCTTTTTTTTTTTGAGGTGGAGTCTTGCTCTGTTGCCCAGGCTGGAGTGCAGTGGCACAATCTCAGCTTACTGCATCCTCCACCTCCCGGGTTCAAGCAATTCTCCTGCCTCAGCCTGCAGGGTAGCTGGGATTACAGGCACCTGCCACCATGCCTGGCTAATTTTTGTATTTTTAGTAGAGATGGGGTTTCACCATGTTGGCCAGGCTGGTCTCGAACTCCTGACCTGAGGTGATCCCCCTGCCTCAGCCTCCCAAAATGCTGGGATTACAGGCGTGAGCCACCACAGCTGGCCAGTTATTTCTCACTATGGTAGAAGTGGACTAAAATAATAGGATGGGAGAATAAGAGATGGCATCAAGAATCATGTGATAGTGGAATAAACCATATCTTTTACATGATCCTTGAATTTTCTTACTATGTTACCGATATGATTGCATTATCTTCCAAAAAGGTGTGAAAACAATCTGGAGACACCATTTTTGAAGTCTGTTTTTCTTTTAGCTTTCATTAAGCACAGAGAATTTAGAATTTTTTATTTTTCACTTGTAATAGCAATGAGAGGAAAATTGGCAGAGGAAGACATTTCACCGTTATTAAATGAATCAGAAGATGAATGCAGACAGATTGAGAGCAGCTCTCTAGATGCTAATGATGATGGTGAAATTGATCATATCAGCGAATTCGCAGACTGTGCGCCTTTAGTGGAAGATAGCTTAGATGAATTTTCTTAAAATCAAGCATCAACGAGTGAATAGTATTCTAAGGATATGAAGGGAATATGGTTTCTCATCCAATTAGTCATTCAAAAGGATGGGCTTTATCACACAATATTTTATGACAAGAATGTGGACCATCCCCTTTTGTTAAACAGATAAGTGACAGTATTCTTTCATCTTTTAAGATGTTTATGGACCAAACTTGGTACACTTAGTAAATGGATAATTGCTAAAAGCAATCAAGAGATAATTGGAAGGAAATAGAGGCAGAGATGAAAATACCCATTGGCTTGGTCATTGTAATTGATGTTCATAAATCTAAAAAGGAAAATCTTCACCCATTTTGGAGCATAGAAGATGACTGTCTTCGACAAAATTGTAAGCCATCAAAATTATCAAAGAGACTATGTTTTGACAATGAAAATATGGGAGAAAGGACTAGAAGTAACGAGGAGCTAAAACCGATTAGAGATGCATTTGACATTTAGAATCACTGTTGCGTTTCAACAACATCAGTGCAAGAAGAACCCAAAGCAGTGACAAGAGGGGACCTGTGAGAGAGGAATTGGAAAGCTGGCATCACTGCTTACAGATGTGACCCAGGCTCAGTCATGACAGTTGATGAGCAGTCGTTTGCATTCAAGGGATATTGCCCATTTTAGATCCACTATACAGGCATACTTTGGAAATATTACAGATTTGGTTCCAGACAACTGCAAGAAAGGGAGTACTGCGAGAAAGTCACACAAATTTTTTGGTTTCCCAGTCCATATAAAAGTTATGTTTTGTACTATACTGTCATCTATTAAGTGTGCAATATATGTTTCAAACAGCAGCATACATACCATAATTTAAAATGCTTCCTTGCTAAAAAATGCTGACACAAAGACACAAAGCATGTACATGCTGTTGGGAAAATGGCACTGATGGACTTGCTCGACGGAGGGTCACTACAGACCTTCAGTTTGTAAAAAATGCAGGATCTGTGAAGCACAATAGAGCAAAGCACAATACAACAACGTGCATGAGTGTATATATATACACACAGTCCACCCTTGAACAGCATTGGGACTGGGGCACTAGAATATATATATATATATATATATGTATGTATGTATACACACACACACAGTCCACCCTTGAACAGCATGGAGGTTGGGGCACCAGCACACATATATATGTATATACACAGTCCACCCTTGAACAGCATGGGGACTGGAGCACTAGAATATATATGTATATGTATGTATGTATACACACACACACAGTCCACCCTTGAACAGCATGGAGGTTGGGGCACCAGCACACATATATATGTATATACACAGTCCACCCTTGAACAGCATGGGGACTGGGGCACTAGAATATATATATATATATATGTATGTATGCATATATACACACACACACAGTCTGCCCTTGAACAGCATGGGGACTGGGGCACTAGAATATATATATATATGTATGTATGTATATATACACACACACACAGTCCATCCTTGAACAGCATGGAGGCTGGGGCACTAGCACACATATATATGTATATACACAGTCTACCCTTGAACAGCATGGGGACCAGGGCACTAGAATATATATATATATATGTATGTGTATGTATATACACACACACACACATGCACACACACAGTCCACCCTTGAACAGCATGGAGGCTGGGGCACTAGCACACATATATATGTATATACACAGTCCACCCTTGAACAGCATGGGGACCGGGGCACTAGAATATATATATATATATATATATGTGTGTGTATGTATATACACACACACACACAGTCCACCCTTGAACAGCATGGAGGCTGGGGCACTAGCACACATATATATGTATATATACAGTCCACCCTTGAACAGCATGGGGACTGGGGCACTAGAATATATATATATATGTATGTATGTATATATACACACATACACAGTCCACCCTTGAACAGCATGGAAGCTGGGGCACTAGCACACATGTGTATGTATATACACGGTCCACCCTTGAACAGCATGGGGACTGAGGCACTAGAATATATATATATATATGTATGTATGTATATATACACACATACACAGTCCACCCTTGAACAGCATGGAGGCTGGGGCACCAGCATACATACATACATATATATATATAATATATATATTATATATAATATATATAATATACATATGACATATATTTTATATATAATACATATGTCATATATATTATATATATGTCATATATATAATATATATTATATATATGACATCTATTTTTTATATATATATAATATATATATATACACACACACAGTCCACCCTTGAACAGCATGGGGCCTGGGGCACCAGCATACATACATATATATATATATACACACAGTCCACCCTTGAACAGCATGGAGCCTGGGGCACTAGCATACGTATATAAATACACAGTCCACCCTTGAATAGCATGGGGGCTGGGGGCACCAGCATACATATATATACACACAGTCCACAGTCTTACAGGACTAGGCAGGCTGCCCGGCATGTGGTTCATATTAGGTATCAGTGATGGAGCCAGCTTTGGTTTTTTTGTTTTAACTTTGTATTGAGGTGCTTTTTCATTCTGAGCAGTAAATAGGAAAAAATCCTGTTCTGTATTTGGGTGAAAAGCTTAGCTTTATAAAGCTATCTTAATGACTTCACAAGGCCCCAAGCTTCACCACTCCTGTTGGTTTCTTTGGGGAAGTTTCAGTGACTTCCGTGGGTAATTAGACATGGCTACTCTGGTCACAGCGTTTCAGCTGCTTAGCTATGCCGCTAACGTCACGTGTCGAAGTTTTTACTTCAGTAATAAGAATTGTATAGTATTCAAGAAGGATTCAAACCGCATTAATATTAAAGAGCTTTTCGGATCCAGAAAGTGCCTGCGAATCCCTTCTGAGTGTAATTTATACAGCACATGTCAATTAGGAAGAGGGCTGATGTGTGCTCGGCCACCAGTCCACGGAGGCCCCTCCAAGCCGGCTTCAGGAAGTGCCTCTTCCTGTAGCAGTCACGTCGCCAGGCCTCCCCGAGGGATCCTTGCTGAGAAATCAGGCTATTACTTTGCTGTTCTAAATAGACCTGTGTCCCAAATAGAAAGGAAAAATCAATTTAATTACTTATGAAACTTTTCCTTAAGGGTGAATGAATTAGGAGGAAAAGATGAAGTATCTGTATTTCAGGGCTTGACTAGGAGAGAAATTAATTTCAGTATGAAGATGAGGTGTGGGCCGGTTGGTGAAAGCAGATCATGCTTGCACACGGAGGTGCGTCACCCAGGACCGCAGGGTGGAGCAGCTTTGTGCTTCTGGGACCAAACGGGAAATGAGCTGGAGGACCCGTGGCAGCAGGAAAGTGGCGTTGAACAGGAGCCAGAGGACTTCCGCAGGTGTCAGTGCAAAAGAATTATGAAGGAGGAGAGAGCTAATTGCAATTAATGTAATTATGAAGAGAGAAATGTCCTCCGAAGGGAGCTGCCCGCCTCACTTTTGGCTTATGCTCTCCTCCCAGCCTCCCCGCGGCATCCATCTCGGTGTAATTAATGAGCCTCCTCTCCCACTCAGAAGCCAGGAGGTGGTGGAGTTGGACTGGAGGCTGCCCAGCTGTCCTAGCCGGGGGCAGAAAGCAACCTTGTGTTTTTTCCGCACATGATAGAACTTTGCAATATGTTTGCTTTTGTAAGAACAGAATTTAAAACCCAAGGCAGACAAAGAATTTGTGTTTTAGCTGGTGAAGCTTTAAACGTTCAACCTTGAAGGCTGTAAGCACAGAGTAGTGGCATGGGCTGCTGGTCCGCCAGGACTGGAGCATCGGGGACTGTGCCTGGAAAGGGGAATAAACCCCTCCTATCTCCTGCTTGTGTATTCCGCCTGGTCCATCTGTCTGTCTCCCATTTAATGCGTATAATTCAATGGTTTTTAGTGTCTTCACAGAATTGTGCAACAATTGCCACACTCTTGTTCCAAGACATTTCATCTCAAGATGAAACCCTGGTCCCTCCAGCAGCCACATGACCTCCTTTCCTCAGCCCCTGGTAACCACTGATCTGCTTTTTGTCTTCATGGATTTGCCCTTTCTGACATTTCATGTTATATGTTCACAGCATCCTACGGCATGTGGCCTTTTTTGATTGGCTTCTTTCATTGACCATAATGTTTTTGAGGTTCGCCGGTATTGTAGCACGCGTCAGTACTCCGGTCCTTTTTATGGCTGAATAATATTCCATATAGACCACGTCTTGTTTATCCATTCATTAATGGATGGACATTTGGGTTGTTTGCACTTCTGGCTATTATGAACAGTGCTGCTGTAAGCATTTAGTATAGTTTTTATGTGGGCATGATTTTATTTCTCTTGAGATATACCTAGGAGTGGAATTGCTGGTTCA
Organism: Pan paniscus; assembly: GCF_029289425.2. Taxonomy (NCBI): domain Eukaryota; kingdom Metazoa; phylum Chordata; class Mammalia; order Primates; family Hominidae; genus Pan; species Pan paniscus. Next base: position 56,788,977 of record NC_085927.1, read on the forward strand.
TATGGGAATTTTACCTTTTACCTTTGAAGAACTGTTTTCCAAAGTGCCTGCTCCATTTACCATCCCATCAGCAAAGGAGGAGGGTTCTGTTTCTCCACATCCCTGTCAGCACTTACTATTGTTTGTGTTTTTATTTTAGCCATCCTACTGGGTATAAAGTGGTAGCTTGTTGTGTTTCTGTTTGTATTTCCTGGATGATTACTAATGTGTTTATTTTTGTTTTGTTTTTTCTTCATCGGCAATTACATTTGATACTGATTGGATTCACTTAAAAATTTTTAAACTTTAAATCTATTTTACTTGCATTAAATTCTATGCATTCCTTTTTTTTTTTGAGACGGAGTCTCGCTCCGTCTCCCAGGCTGGAGTGCAGTGGCGCAATCTTGGCTCACTGCAATCTCCGCCTCCCAGGTTCACGCCATTCTCCTGCCTCAGCCTCCCAAGTAGCTGGGACTACAGGCGCCCGCCACCATGCCCGGCTAATTTCTTGTATTTTTAGTAGAGATGGGGTTTCACCGTGTTAGCCAGGATGGTCTTGATCTCATGACCTTGTAATCTGCCCACCTTGGCCTCCCAAAGTGCTGGGATTATAGGCGTGAGCCACCGTGCCCAGCCTGTACTCTATTTTTTAAAAAATAAAACTTTTCATTCCATGCTCTTTGATCTATTACAACTTGAGTGGAATTGGTCTCACATTTTATACAATGAAGATACTTTTATTTTATCGTGATTACTCTTTTGCCTTTTTTGTTGGTTAGAGGAAAAAAGAATCCTTAAAGATGAGTGTGAAAATTTGATTTATTTTTTAATTCACAAAAGCTGAAAGTTGAACATGTAGATGATTTTTCTTTTAAGATAGATAATTAAATATGTATAGATTATCTCAATTTCTGTCATCTTGTGCCTGAGAGATTGAAGGAAAATCTGGAAATAAGAGGCAACCACTTCAAACTTTGCAACTTCATGCATTTAGCAACTGAGCCACTTCCAAATCTGTAGTTTGGTCATGACCTTAGTTCTTAAAAGTCAAAGTGGAATCCTCATCTTCTGGTCTCCTTGGATTTTCAGTTCAGTACCACAAACTTTTGAAAAACTACTGGTGGGTTTTTGAAATGCCAGATTGTGTGCCATGATCTTTGCTCTTAGTTAGTTTAAATTTCAGGAGGGATACATGGCAATTTATTGTATTCATTCACTCATTCATTCAGCGCTTATTGCTGGGGGCTGTAGAAACAGAGGTGATGAAAATTAGAAGGCCTGTTTGATGGTTGTGGTGGAGGCGGCAGCTGACGTTTATTTAGCACGTTGTTTCCGAAGCTTTTAAAGAACTTTCCTTGTTATTATGTCTTACCAATTCATGAAGATGATGCTGTTATCACCCCTGTTTTACAAGAGATTGAATAACTTGATCAAGGTCTCAGAGCTACTGAGGGTCTGAGCCAGGATCCTAACCCAGGCTGCAGCTGTGCTGACGGCATTTCTCGTTATGGGGAAAGGTGTGACCAACTAGCTGACATCAGAAGCCCCAGGGGGTTAAGGCTGTGTCCTGGGGTCTGCATTTGTCTCCCAGCCTCCGAGTCCTTCTGCCCTTTCCTCTGTGGGCCTGTACAGGAGCAGGGTTCCCCCTGGTTACCCTCTGTCAGGGCACACACTTTGCTGATGGAATATTACCTGCCTCGTGCCTTCCTTGGGTTTGGCAGTATGATCCTTCTGTAGAGGCGGGTCGAGGCACAAAGAAGGAAATAACTCATCCATGGCCCACAGCTCAAAATAAATGGCAGTGAGCTTCATCCTGCTGACTAGTATTTTGTACCCTTTTCTTTAGAACTTACTTTTCTACTCAATGCTGCAGAACTGGGACCCCAAGTACTTTAGAATAATTTTTATCAGCGGCTGAAACAACAGTGACATTCTGTGTAATTCTCACTCTGGTTGGGAGAAGAGGTTTTAGGAGCCTTGTGATTCTGCACAGTATTGGCTCTTATCGTTTCTCCCTTAAAGGTGTGTGTACACAGCTTTCCAAAGGGAGGGAATGGAGTGTTGCTACCAGCTTCCTCCACGTAGGTTCGTTTTCTCTTCCGGACGGGCCAGCATAAGCTTGTGCACTGTAGGAGCTGCTGGCCTCATCCAGCCAGTGTGACAGTACCCGCTTGGGCCTGTGTGGCTGAACTGAACCACGTTCCCATCCTTGGCTGCACAGAGGATGCTGTGTGGAATAGAGCTGGCCAGCACACACAGGCTTCTCCCACCAGGCTGTAAGAGGTTGCAGGAGAAAGGTGCCCCTGACGAGCAGAGGCCTTGGTGCCCCCTGCTCCCCCTTGTTCCTTCAGGAGGCTGGTGAGCCTCAGTGACTCTTCTTCTTGTCTAAAGGGTGGCACTGGGCTCACAAGCAAGTAGAAGCCTGAGGCCGGCCAGCCAGATGGAGAGTAGATAGAGCTGTAAGATCCAAGGGCACAGGTGGCCGCCTCACTGCCTCATCCACAGAAGCACTGAGTAGGTGCACAAGGAGGGCCTCTGGGACGGTGCTTGCGTGAGTCCCACGGCTGTGCGGGCACTGGGCTCCTGTTGATGACTGAGTTTCCCAGGCAGTTTTCATTTTGAGGTGAGTCTGTTTCATTCATTCACTCACAGCTTCCTCAGCTGCTGTTGCAGCAAGTCTGTGCTACCTGGAATGAGCCTGGGGCCCCTTCCTCTAGGTTGGTATTCAGACCAGCGTGCTTGACTGCATTAGGAAGTGCATTCTGAGCAAACCTCTAGAGGTTTCTTTGCAACCTGATAACACCTCCTCCTACTTGTCTGTTGGCATATTATGTCTCCAGTAGGTTTGAGGGAGAGATTTAAGCTGCTCCGTCTTTCTGGGATGTTTGTAGTACAGTCCAGTTGTATAATTTCAGTGGCCTGAATATTGAGCCGTGGCCTTCTCCAGGAGGAGCAAGTCTTCATCATAGGATTTGAGGCCGAGGGGTCTTCAGAGACTGCCAGGCCCAGCCTCCCCAGGCCACACCGTTATGTGGATGAGGTGCTAGAGCTGTGTGCTGCCTCTCTGAAGAGTGCTGTGAATCGGTAGAAAGAAATGCTAATAGGTCCCCAGTTTGAATGGGGAAGACGTTTGCTGTATCAGCTGATGGACCCTAAATCACCCACTTTCTGTGGGTTTTGTTGTTTGGACATGGTTCTTGGGTTCTTCTCAGTCGCTCTGTCTGGACCCAGATGTGTGAAGTCGAATGGCTAAGGGTGGTTGAAGTCAGGGTCATCCGAGTAGAGCCATTTGCTCTTAGTTAAAAAGGCCCAGGCCACATGGGGCTCAGTGACTTAGCCCTGCGCATTACAGGTGGACGGTTGGACGTTTGAGACCCTTCAGTCCTCCACCGTCATCTAACAGGTGGGGCAATAAGGGCCTAGAACCTGCTGAACCTGCTGGTGGGACAGAGGCAGGTCTATAGCTGCCCCCTCCAGGCCACCACCATCTTCGTTGCGCTATTTCAAGGCCTCGTGGAAGCCATGGGCTGCTGCTCACGCTTGTCTATGTTGTGTTCGTCTGTGTTGCACGTCCTAGTTTCTTTCATACATTCCCTCTGGCCCTTGCAAGTGTGATCTCTCTCTCCTGTCTCCCTCCCTTTCTCCCTCCCTCTTCCTCCCTCACGCTGTTGCCAGGAGTGGGAGGTGGGCAGAGACGCCTGCCCAAGGAACCTGGCCAGAGATATCATGAGGACTGCCTGGCTCTCCATATCAACCTGTTCAGTAGTCTGCCTGTTCTTTCTGAGGATTCTGTGGCCACCTTTCCATTCTGTTGCTAACTTTGGGGACCTGTTTGTTTAGCTCTTTCTCATCAAGAGAGATTCAGAAAAATTGCCAGGGCTTTTAGAATCCTGCCCTCACCTGATAAACTCGCCTTTTAATGCCAGCTGTGAATGAGAGAAGGACGCTCTTTGTACACTTGCATAAATGAGGTGCTCTGAGCTACGTTGGGTTGTCTAGGAAACATGCCTTTGGAGGGCGGCAAGGACGGAGGGCTGGGGTATTAGAGGCGAACAAGAGAGATTTGCAAAACAAAGCAAATAAAAACAAACCTGCATATCTTCAAATAAAACATTTTAGGTGAAAGAGAGAAAACAAGAAATCAAAGCCCCTTAAGCAGGAAAGATTTTCATTTTCATTTTCAGTCTTAAATTGACAAGTAAGATGGCATCCAGACCTTTTTCCCCTTTGTTCTACGCCAGAGCAAGACTTCGTTAAAGAAACAGTATTAGAGTTTCCCACCAACTCTTGACTGCTCACCATTTAAGAGTCATTTTTATACAGGGTCATGCCTTTGTAGGCAAGAGCCTACATTCTTGGTAATGCCCTTTGAGATTTTCCCACATGCTGGGTGCCCATGGGGGTAGAGTCTCCTCCACCCAAAACCTTGGTTGCAGTCATGAGCTTTGCTCATCCCCCCACGGTGGGTTTCTCACTCCGGGTGTGTGTTGGTCGATAACGCTTTGAGTCTCTGGAGTTGGTCTCTGTGTGTTCTGTGGCGATGGTTTGTGCTCAGCTTGGTTTGGGAAATCTTTGATGCAGCGCAGAAGCTGTCTTCCCTCTTTGGTCTTTGTCCCCGTGGGGCAGAAGCTGCAATTTCTCAAGAAGAAAGAAATGATAGTTGCTGAAACGGAGCCTGCTCCTATTGTTAAGAGGCCCCGTGAGACAGGTAAAGACCGTGCCTTTCTCCACAGAATCAATTTCATCTTGTAAGCACGGCCAAACAGAAACATGCTACCGAAGTCAGAAAATCAGAAAATCAGAAAATCACCAGAGAGGCCCGTCACACACATTTACCTTATGCAGACTGAACACTATGTGCCGGGGGTGAGAGCCACACAGGCAGATCAGCCTGCTTCCAGGCACGGGAGTTCTGTCTGCCTTTCGCTGAGGAGCAGAAGCCCTGTGGGAAGCAGGAGTGGAGCGCCACTTCTGAGTGAGGGTCACTCATTTCATCTGATGTTGGGAAGAAATGACAGTCTGACCCAATGAGGGAGCACAAATTTGGGCTCCTAAAAGAGTCTTTGTTCAAGAGACTGTGTCGCATTTTGCTTCTCTTCCATTTTTGAGTCCTGTCTTCACACCTGACCCTCAAAGAAGACGCAACACCAAGGTCCACCCGAATACCTGGAACCACCATGAGCATGACAACAGCCGGTCACACTCGTGTGGTTCAGGGAGTCAGAGGCTGTGAGTGCCAGAGGGAACCTTGGGATCACCTGAGTCATCCTCCCCATTCTCAAGGAAACCCATGGCAGAGAAAGAAGTTGGTTTTCCGAGGGCCCCATCTGTGGTGGAGCTGAGCCTGACCCCGTCCCCCATCTCTGCTCTGATGCTCCCCTCCAGCCCTGCCTCCTGCCACAATGTTTGTGTGGGGCCTTGAAGAGGGCATGGCCTGCTTTAAATGTTTCCATGTAGATCTGGGGTATGGCTGGCAGTTATTCCTACTCGTTTGGTGATAGAGCAAATGGAGGCTTCAGATGGAAGCGTCTGAATGGATCTCTTGTTAGCAAATTTATATCCTTTCATCCATCTACCGAACAAGTATCTCTGCATGCAGGGAACTTCTATTCTTTTGGTGGGGTGAGAGAAATACTAAGTTGGATATTGGCAAGCACTAAGAAGCACTAAGAAGCACTAAGAAGAAAGAACTGAGAAAGGAAAAGAAAGTGTTGCAGTCTTTAATGCTGGCTCAGCAAGGCCTCACTGAGCGGGTCAGTAGTGACGGGAGTGGTGAGCACCATGTGCAAGGGCAGGCAAGTGAGTGCGGAGACTTCCAGAGGGCCCTGAGGCCTGAGCCGAGGCTGCTGGGGCTGGAGCAGGCTGAGCAGGGGAGGGCTGTGCTCAGTGTCATCTGAGCAGCAATGACCCCCATGGGGCCTGGAGGCCAGTGGAGGGACATTGGTTAACGTGGGTTAACATGGCCTTTTTTGAAAAGGGTCGCCTTGGGAACGTACTGAGACTAGGTTGTAGGGAGAAGCTGGGTGGACTCCGGGAGACCAGTTAGGTCATTGTGCTAAGCCAAGTTGGAGTGATCGGTGGTGGCTTGGAGCAAGAGGGTGGTAATTAGTGGCTGGATTTGACTCTGGTTTGAAAGTTGAGCTGATGAAAGGGTTTGCTCATGAATCAGAGGAACGAGTGAGAGGGTAGTTGAAGATGGCTCCAAGGTTTATGCCTCACTGGCAGGGAGGGTAGAGTTGCCATTGCTGAGTGGCTGGTAGGAGAGGTTCCGGGTTTGGAAGGATGGCAGGAGCTTAGTCTTGGATGGGTGCCGTTTGTGTGGCCTGTTGCACATCCTAATCATTCAACACTCGTAGTCACAACCCCACGGGTCTTTACGTTGTCCTCCCAGGCAGTCGTTGATTTCTGCCCCCGTTTTGAGGTCCTTGTGTCCGCTGTGGAATGCTGGACTGTCCTTTAGGGCCGATGGCTGGTTGGAGGCTTTAGGGCCCACTGGTTCCCACTTTCCTGCCTGAGGTCAGAGCCAGCTGTCATCTCGGAGCTTCATGTTCTTCCTTTCCAGTGTGGACATGGCGATGTCTCATCAGGAAGTTGCAAGGAACAACAGGAGGACGGTGGTGGTAGCTTTCCTAGATTGAGGTATTCACGGTAGATGTGCGCGAATGACGGGTGAGTGTGGAGGAGAATCTGAAGAGGTAGAGAGAGCGCCTTTTACGGACCCTTGCATCTCCGGGATGGATGTGTGCATGGATAACCGGGGACAATACAAAACCAAACACACCCCACACCTCTGCAGTTCTGTTATTTTTCTCCAGTTTACCAGTGTAGTTTTAATTCTGTTCCTTTTCTCTAGAGAAGTTCCTTATAAATAATCTCCCTCTCACATTCCTTGTAAGTGTTCGGGATATGTGTTTGTCCTGAAATACGTGTGTGAGTCTGCATCCATCCGTAGAAGTGTGTATGCATACGCCCATGTTTGTGGACAGAAACAGCCCAGCACTTCCGGAGCTTTCAGCTGTTCCTGTACGTGGCATTGGGTCTACCTAACCTTTGCTTCTTTGCCGTAGACTCTCCATCTGCAAAATAGAGACAATCCTTGCAGCTTTTCTTCTCTCTGGGAGGTTAATGATTGAGTATATGTATAGTGCTGGGAAGCCTTTGAAGTAAAATCACAAAGTACATGTGTATTATTTTTGTAGCTCTAATGGTATTTATATTTAAATCATTATTATTACAATAATAATACACTGGTTTGCCAATAAAACACAAACCACTTCAGAAGAATGTTCTAAAATGGTAGCATTTTCTGAGGCCGGGCAGCAGTGTCTAATTTTGGGCCTTCACAGTCAGTTTCGCGATTCATGTATTATGCATTTTCAAAGAATAATCAAGAGCATGCAGGATTGCCCGGGGCAGTGAGTACTGAAAATGTACAGTTGGGCCAGTTGTGCTAAGAGAGTGATGGGACATCTGCACGGACATGGCTGTATTTCACGCCAGTTAGGGGCTGACACTGCAGCCGGCGCCATCTTGGAGCCCTCGGAGCTTGACTTGGTGATAATGCGTCATCAGAGCTGAGCACCTTGTGTCAGCTGTCCAGTTACAGCGAGGTGTAAAGTGGACGAGTGTTTCAGTGATGACTGATGGGTTTTTTCTTTCAGATGCATGCAAAATTCATAAACCTGATTTATAACCAGTGGAATTTGTGCTGCTGGAGGCAGAAGGCTCAAAGGCGGAGCTTTGTTTTGTAGGAAATGTCTTTCTTTAAGGTGTCCTGACGCGCTCATCCCTGAGCACGTCCAGATGATGACACCAGAGGCTCTGCATGAAGGGAGATGAGGAAGCAGGTGTACCTGGTCTCCTTTCGTCTTGCAGGAAATCCCATTTAGCTTACTGGAGTTGGACCAATGATCACATTAAGAGCAGAAGTCCCAGAGCAGGCTGTTTGTTACGAGTTTTGTAAATAAGATGGATCCTGCTGAGCCCCACAGCACAGGGCACGTGGGTGTGCACAGCGGGACAGATTGTGGCCAGGCGCCCTTGGCAAGCAAGTTCTTACTGAGGTCAGAAGTGACTGGCCTGCCCTGTGTGTGGTTGACACTTTGCAGCCATCACATCCCTCACAGCATGTCCACATCTTTGAAAGCATTTTCCTCCCAGGCTCCGGGACAGCAAGCCTTCCTGGCCTTGGCATTCCTGTGGACCCTGTCCCTCCTCACCATGGCCTTGGCATTCCTGTGGACCCTGTCCCTCCTCACCATGGCCTTGGCATTCCTGTGGACCCTGTCCCTCCTCACCATCATTTTCGGCTTCTGTGTGTGCCGCTTGTCCTCCTCTGCCTGGGCTGTTGGTTCTCTCGAGCTTTCTTCTTGACCCTCTCCCCTTTCATCCTGCGTTCTCCACTCTTGCATGCTAGTGTCTTCGTTGAACTGTGTACTTAAAGGTCCACAAGTGGCTTTTAGCAGGTTTAGGAGCCTCCTGACATGATGCCAAATGTTATATCTCTGTATGTTTTTCTGGATAAAAGAAGCATCGTTTTTATCAGTTTTGGGTGTGGGTGTTGGCCTGCAAGGTTAAGATGTCGTGCTCTGAAATGTCAGCTTTCCAGCTCAGATCTGTGTCCTGAGCTCCACTCCCTTGTATCCACCTGCCTCCTTGCCAGCTCCATGAAGATGCTGGTACCACAGAGTCCAGTGCTGGAGGCAGAGGCAGCATGCTGTCCCACACCTGCTGCCTTGGCCGTATTCTTTGGTCAGTACATCTGCCCAGTCTGCTGAAACCTGAGGGCCCCTGGATTCTCTCTCTCAACCCCTCAGCATTGTTGGTACCAGAGCTGACTCTGTCCCTGGTCACCCTCTCCTGTCCTCCACGTCAGGACCACCCCGTTGTCTCCTGCCTCTGGCCATCCTCTTGCCACATTGCTTGGATGGCCTTTCACCAGGTCTGATCCGAGGGTGATGTCATCTTTGTCTTAGGTGTCTGTGACCTTGACCACCTGGTGAAGTGTTTGCTGTAAAGTCACTCTTTTTTCCTTGCTTCCCATACTGCACTCTCTGGAAGGAAGTCACTGTGTGCAGCCCACACTGAACGGGTGGGGGTCATACTTCACTTCCTTGAGGGGAGAGCATGTTCAGAAATTATTTGGAATTTTTTTGCATGAGAGACTTTTCTGTTTTCCACATTTGTTAATTTATCCAATTATTTATATCAATATGAATTTTAAAATACTTCATATTTCGAGTTGCAGTCAATATTACATTATATGTTTTATTGCTCAGATTGATTCACCTTTGCCATTGGCTGCTCTTTCTGTTGGCCCCTGGGTTCCATGACACACTCTCATCTGTGTGTGTGTGTGGCCATTTCTCCAAGGAGCCCTAGTTCCTTTTATTGGTGGATTGTATTAAAACCAAGATCTGTATGCCTGGTATGTTCCTTGTCAATTATCTTTTAAAGAAATTATTTAAAAAATGCCTTTCATATTTACCTTCATTTTTATAATTTCCTGTTTTTTTTCATTTATTTTTGTAGGTCTGTATCTACTTGGCCTTAAACATGATTTCTTTTGCCTGAAGAACTTTGACACTTTTTGTAGCTTTAGTTTGTCTGAAAAAACATTTCACTTTGTTTTTGAAACATATTTTTACTGGGTACAGAATCCTGGGTTACCAGTTTTATTCCCAGTCCTTGAACACTGTCATTCTATTGCCTTTTTGTCCTGCATAATTTCGGATTGGAAGTCTTTTGTCATTATTATCTTTGGTCCATGGCTTAGGATTTGATAGAATTCTGTCAAAGTTAGCCAAATCTAATATTAACATTGACTGAGTATTTACCTCTATCAGGTGCTTTGTTCAGCTTAGCTGTGCATGTGTGTGATTCTCCCAACACCCTTAAGAGGGAGGCAGGGAGGGAGGTGGCATTTTTCCATTTATAGGTAAGGAAGCTGAGAGTTGATCAGGTTAACTGATTTGTTGAAGGCCACTTAACTAGGAGGTAGCAGAGCTGTGATGGTCTGATGCCAGAGACAATCTGCATCTTAACCACTTTATTGAATTCATCCTCTTCAGAAGGTCGAGGATCAGGTCAGGGTCATACTAGTGTAGATGAAATGCTGTTAACACATTAGAAAGTCCATAGGGTCCATAGGCACTAGAGTCAGAGAGGTCTCAGCTCCAGTCCCGCTCTGCTTCTTGCAGGCTGCGTGACTTTGAACATGTCCTTTGCCTTGCTCAGTTTGTGTTTTTACCTCTTAAATAGGTGAGAGCTGCTGTTTGCTTTAGATCAGGATTAAGAAACGTGATGCGTATATGTGAGTACTGCGGTCAACACTGGGAAGTGTTTCTTGGTTGGGGTGTGCTCATTCCTATCTGTTGAATGAATGAATTGGATTTTGTGCAGGTCAGATACATTGATTTCCTTGTTCAAGGCGGAGAGTTGTGGGCATAGCACACACTTGAGCATCTTGCCTCACATTTCAACCCCTCTCATTGGCCCCCTCTCCTGGGCTCATCTTTCCAAAGCACAGCCCTCATGATGTCACTGTGTCTGTGGCTCCATGCTCTGGGTGGAGAGCAGGAGCTGAGGACGCTGAGCTGAGTGATGTGGAGGATGGGACAAAACAGCCACCGAACGTGGCTGAGTACCAGCGTGTGTTCAGCTGATTCGTTTGGGCTGGAGTGAAATGGGTCATCTACCCATTAGGGATCTAATTGAAAATAATACTGTGCAATTTAATACAGTGATTTCTTAACTTTTTTTTTAGCCCAAATTAGCAAAATGCTTCAAAATGTTACAGGCAAGTGAAGTGGAAATAATTGAATCCCAGCAAAGGATAAATGGATTGTACTGGAATATTTCAAGGAGGAATTTCTGATCAGCTTAGGAAGCGAAGGGGTTATCCTTGTGATATTTTATTGAACCACAAAATGTTATTTATAACCCATGTCAGGAGCAATTAAACTGATTGATGATTAAGGAAGTTTAATAGTTGAATAATAAGACGCGGCTCTTGACAGCTGTTTTTTCTCTTTCTGGAAGCGTATTTCATGAGTCTAGTAACAGTGTTAAGGACAGGCCATTGCTATGCTGTGGGGTCATTATGTGGTGGTAATGTAATGTTCAGCGTAGTGTTACATGGTATGTTACTTATAAAAAATTAAAAATTAAAATACCAATTATGTTTGTTTGATTTATTATTGAAGTGGTTTGTTAATTTTGATTTACCCAGAGCAGGGTTAATTACTACATATTGATATATTTGATTAAAAGTACGCTCATGATGAATAAGAAAGGCCAAACAAAATAAATTATTTTCCACTCACCCTGAATAGTTTCAGAATTTTAGCAATCTTTCATGTTTATATAAAAAGGCAGCTTCACACTGGAAGGATTTGCTGTGATTGGCAGCTTCTTAGGCATATGTATCAGCAGAGGCCATATTTGCATTTTGAAAACAACCGATGCTACTTACCTTGACACGTTTTCGTGTGTGTGTGTGTGTGTGTGTGTGTGGTAGTATTTGTTTTTATGAGCCATTTCTTATGTTCGGGAAGATTAATAAATTCTTTCTTTTAGAAATAAGCAGACATGTTACAAAGTAGGAAACACAAATGACTAATAAGCTGAAAAAACCGTCTAACTTCACAGGTAATGAAAATGCAAATTGAACCAATAATGCAGTTCTATTTTTGTCTATCAAATCATCACAAATTAAAAAAGATAATACTCAGTGCTTTTCAGGTGAGGTGAAGTTGACACTCTTCCAGTCTTTTGCTGTGAAACAACCATTCTGGAAAGCAGTTTGGTGGCCACTGAACAGCCCGGTGCCTCCCTGTCCCAAGGACATAGAAGGTGATGTGTGTGAAGGCTGAGCACGGGGCTCCCTGTGGAGGCAAATGTTTGCATGAGTTGAGGCTTGAACCAGCCCAGATGCCCATCGATAGAGGAAGTTTAAAGCCATTGGGTACATTGATTTCTGTGTCGCCCTAAACATGATTTCATAAAAACCTTTTTCAGTATGTGAAAATGATCAGGGTATAAATAAAAACAATAGGACATAAAACTTCATATTTAGTCTCAATTCTGGTTTATTGAAAATGTGTGTGTGTGTGTGAATGTTAGGGGGCTGAATTGCTTCCCCAGAATTCATCTGTTGAAGTCCTAACCCCTAATACCACAGAAGATGTTTGGAGATAGGGTCTTTAAAGAGGTAATAAAGGTAAAGTGAGGCCATTAGGGTGTGCCCTAACCCCATGGAACTGATGTCCTAATAAGAAGAAGAGATGTGGGGCCAGGCACGGTGGCTCACGCCTGTAATCCCAGCTCTTTGGGAGGCTGAGGTGGGCAGATCACTAGGTCAGGAGATCGAGACCGTCCTGGCTAACACGGTGAAACCCTGTCTCCACTAATGGATGATTTAATTTTCTTTTTAAAGCTTTTCTGTATTCTCCAAATTACTTACAAGTATCATGTAATAAAGCATTATTGGGAGGTTTCCTTCTTTGTCCGTGTAGAGAGACTTAGAAGAAGCAGAGAGAAGCCACTTCCTTTTCGGGGGTCAACCTGGTCAGCTCTGAGTTGAAGGCGTTGTGCTGGGATGTGTAGTGCCCTGTCAAGCCCGAAAGTTGAGTGCGTCTCGTGTGGTGTGTGCAGAAGCCTGTGGGCCTGTGGTCCGCTGTCTGTGGGGCGCGTTCCCCTCAGCGTGGCAGTGGTGGTACACACAGGCCACTGTGAGACGGCCGAGGGGTGTGAGTGAGGAGACACTAGGGGCTTTAGGTGAGGCGCTTCCTCTGTCTTTCAGATGGAGGCTTAGATTCTAAACCAGCACAGACTGCTGAGCACAGACTTTCCGGGATTTACATGTTTTTTGTGTTGCTGGTTAGGCTGGGACCAGATCCGGCCTGAATTAAGTTCCAGAAGGGTGTGTGGGAGTTGGGCAGGTAAGAAACAAGGAACCCAGGGAAAGGCTGGGGTGCAGCCAGCCCGGCCAGCGCTGGGCAGAGGCCATGGCAGGTCCCTGAAGGCTCGCCCGTGGAGGCGTTGCTCTGAAGACAGTGGGGAGCCTCGAGACCTTTCTGTTAGAGAGGGACACGGTCTCCACCTTCCAGCCAGCTGATGTACCCATTGCAGGCACCAGGTGTGATGGGCCAGGGGACCCCATGAAAGCGCCCCTCTTCGCCTGGGCATACAGCTGTTTGGAAATAAAACAAAAGTCTGCAGAGGGAGGTTTGAGTAGTGCTGTATTAGTCTGTTCCCACACTCTGTAAAGAATACTACCTGAGACTAGGTCATTATAAAGGAAAGAGGTTTAACTGACTCACAGTTCTGCAGGCTTAACAGGAAGCATGGCTGGAAGGCCTCAGGAAACTTACAATCATGGTGGAAGGCGAAGGGAAAGCAGGCATCTTCTTCACAAGGCAGCAGGAGAGTGAGTGCCAGCAGGGGACATATCGGATGCTTGTAAGACCAGCACGTCTCGTGAGAACTCACTGTCACGAGAACAGCATGGGGGAGACTGCCCCCGACTCAATCACCTCCCTCCCTGAACACGTGGGGATTACAGTTGGAGATGAGACTTGGGTGGGGGCACAGAACCAAACCGTATCAAGTGCCTTGACTACCAGTCAGCAGATGGGTTGGAACTGGCTCGGGATCCCAGAATGAGGACAGCGTGGGCCAGCTAAGCTGAGTGGGGCCTTCCAGCACCGGAGACGCCATCCTAGGCAGGCGAGAGGTGAGGCTGTGCCTGGGCTGCTTATGTGAGGAAGCGGATCACACCTCTTGCAGCCACCCAGCACCCAGTTTGCCTCCTCGAGGGGAGGGACGGCCATCAAACAGCGAGCATGGAACACGTTTCTAACAATAGTGAACAGATCCATTTGCAGATGATGGAGGGTGGACTGGAGCTGGGGCATCAGAGGCAGGAGGCACAGGATAGCCCCCTGAACTGGTGATGGCAGAACCCCCACAGAGCACCCTGCATCTCCTGCATTTCTCGGGGGTTGGGGGAGTGATGGGGTAGGCCTGGGGGCTCCTGGAGGAGGGTGCTGCCTGGATGGGGTTTCTGCAGGTGGGGGAGCAGTTACAGTCTTGAGTGTGGCTCTCGTCAGGGAGCCCTGAGGGCTTGGCCCAAGGATTGACCATTTCTTTTATATTTCTACATGGCACCCTGCTCTGGCGGTTGTGACCTCCTGGGAGTTTCGTAGAACCAGGGAGGTTTATTGATCAGGTCCATTCAGTCCTCTATTTGGTTCCCTTTGGGGCTGGAGGTACAAGCTGGCTGCCTGTTCTGAGTGGCTGTGCAAACCTTGTGACCCCCAGCCCCTTCACGTCTCCCTGTGGCTGGGGTCCCAGGGCAGCCTGTATCCTCTCTGCACTGTGGCTGCTCAACCATCAGTCGTTACATTGGGATGGGACAGGGGGCTCGGCATATGCGTGTGGAGAGGCCGCCACCTTGTCCACCTGGGTGTCCGTCTCACCGTTGGAGAGCTGGGAGTCCTGGCCAGTTCCACCTGTTCAATGTGTGATGCAGAGTTAATTCTCCAGCCCATCTTCACTCAGCCAGCCTCCGTGTCTACTTGGCACAACGATTAGCTCTTCATGCATAAGCATTTTGTAGCAGGGCGTCTCTAGCCCTGTGCCCAGCGTCGGGACTTTCCCCCCAGCTGCTGGAACAGTTTTCTGTGTTCCAAAGGAGACAGCAGGCTTTGCTTCTTTTGAAAAGTTGCTGTTCGACCTTTGCCTTACCCGTAGACTTACTGGATTGGAGGGAATTAGCATTTCTTTCTAGAAAGGAGAATCACTCTGTTTACTTTGAATGTGCTCCTGCCTAGCCCTGCGGTTCCTGAAACAGAGCAGCGGCCTTCTCATTGTCTGAGTACCTTCATGAAATGCATGGAGACACAAGATGTTTTCACGACACAATACACCATGCTCATTCTTCCGCTGCCTGTGAAGCGGGAAGCTCTCCTTCTAATTCAGTATAAAATGAAACGGGCATTGGCTGTCGCTCACTGAGGTGGCTTCAATTATGAGAATGTGCTCCCGGCCGTCTCTCCTGACAGCTCAGCCAGACAGAGCGTTTCTTGTTGGTTTTTGCATTCCTGGATGAGGAACTGTGGGGCTTTAGGATCTTGCCCTGTGTTTTCTGTTCTACCCAACAAAAAACTAAAACCAAAGCAACCCCTAAACTACGTGACTGATGGATGATGAGTTTGTGAGGAGTCTGTGGTATGGGGCTGGTGTGAGGGTGGCACAAGAGAAGGACACGCACACTTTGGGTCTTGCCTGGACTCAGCCATGGAGCTAGACATGCATTGTTGTGAACAGTGGGTCCTGACACCGACCCGCAGGTTGGTTGGCGGGGCCAGGTGCGGTGGTGTCAGGACACAGGGTGTGGGTGTGGCTGCCGCAGCGGGCAGCATTGCCGCCTCCCTATGAGCCTTGGCCCTCTGCCTCTGTGCTGTGACTTTTGTGGTCCCGGGTTTGAGAGGCCTGTTGGGAGTCAGGCTGTTTCCTTGCTGCCACACTGGAGACAGACAGACCCCAGGAGGGAAAGGTCCATTTCCTGGTCCCTTGTGCCGGTGGCCTCTCTGTCCCCTCCCCTGTCCTTCGGCTCGGTTCTGGTGCCCGGGATTGCCATGGACCTCTGATTCACTCTGATTCTGCTTGGTCAGAGCCGGCCAAGCCCAGCCGCGCCTCCCGGCTTTCTGGGCAGCCTGGCACCCCGTCAGTTCACTCTTGTCGGGAGGTTTTCCTATGACTTACTGTCAGCCTGGACTTGGCTTTTCCAGACTCCACGTTTTCTAATGACCTGCCATCGGCATTTGCTTTTTTGACATTTACTTGGCTTCTTGGCCCTCGAAGCTGACTGGGTTCACTTAGCCTTTTTAGCACTGCCTTCAGACACCTCTGAAAGTCTCCTTTAGCTTTGTCCACAGGGTCCTTTTGAATTCTTCTGGCCCAAACCTGCATCAGCTAAGAGCCCTGGTTCCTTGTAACAGAGGATGGTGTCAAAGACTAACATCTTGTTAGTTAGCAGGGGAATCACACAGTGGGACTGACTGCTAGTGATGGAGCAGGCAAAAGGGCCTGAGTCTCTTCTGTTACCTCCAATTTAACTAAGTGCTTCTTACCTGCCTCCAACAGGAATCTTGTTATTAGTGCGTTTTTCACGGTCTTTGGTACTGGCCTGTTATATAGTGCCATATCAGACATTATGTAGGAGGTACAGTGTTGGACTCACCTTTTTTTTTTTTGAGACGGAGTTTTTGCTCTGTTGCCCAGGCTGGACTGCAGCGGCACGATATGGGCTCACTGCAACCTCCGACTCCTGGGTTCAAGCGATTCTTCTGCATCAGCCTCCTGAGTAGCTGGGATTACAGGCGCCCACCACCACGCCCAGCTAATTTTTGTGTTTTTATTAGAGACGGGTTTTCGCCATGTTGGCCAGGCTGGTCTTGAACTCCTGACCTCAAATGATCTGCCGGCCTCAGTCCCCCAAAGTGCTGGGATTACAGGTGTGAGGCATCACGCCTGGCCTCTTGGCGTCTTTTGGCTCTTTGGCAGTGTCCCCAACCAGGCAGTCTGCTCTGCCACTACCACACAGGCATAGCTGAGGACAAAAGATACCCAGTCCAGGCCAGCGCAGCGTGGTGGCTCATGCCTGTAATCCCAGCATTTTTGGAGGCCGAGGCGGGTGGATCACGAGGTCAGGAGATTGAGACCATCCTGGCTAACACGGTGAAACCCTGTCTCGACTAAAAAGTACAAAAAATTACCCAGGCGTGGTGGCGGGTGCCTGTAGTCCCAGCTACTTGGGAGGCTGAGGCAGGAGAATGGCGTGAACCCAGGAGGCGGAGCTTGCAGTGAGCCAGTGAGCCGAGACTGTGCCACTACACTCCAGCCTGGGAGACAGAGCGAGACACCATCTCAAAAAAAAAAAAAAAAAAAAAAAAAGAGACAAGAAAAAAAAAAAAAAAAAAAAACCCGTGCCCAGGACTCCTTCGTGGAAGATACAAACACAGATCTTTGAAGCCTCATTTTGAGGCTTAAACTCTTCATTTTCTTGGTAATTAGTGTCAGTCAATTTACTTTTTATCCTAGGCAGCTTTCATATTGAACTCTAATTTCTAGACTGCTTTTGAGTAAACAGAGATATTCATTGTACCATAATATTAAGACAATCTTGTTTTGTAAAAAATCAGTCAAGAACTTTGGAAAATATGGCAAATGATGTCAAGAATCATCCACCTTCCTTATGTGTTTGTCCTCAGATTCAATTTGAGTAATTGCTGTAGATTCACACCTAAGTTCTGCCGCAGCCAGCTCAAAGACACCAGCACCTTAGCTCATAGTGCGTTTCCGTGTAATTTTGTATTCACGTTACATTTAGCTTTTCAAGCGACTCCAGACATTTCTGAGACCATCCTTAGAGCTTGTATCCACATGAAACAAATACAGAAACTTCAGCAAATGTTCATGTGGTTTTAGTGAAGTTTCCAGATTTCTGTATGGCTTGCAACATTTCATGCTTGCGGCCTTGGTTTTGCATTTTGTAATTCCCATGTGAACATGGCGAAGAAGCTTAAAGTCATTTCTTCAGGTAATTTGTTTGATGGAGACCAGGATTTGAACCCAGACTTTCCATTCAGTAGTCATTTTCTTCACTCCAGGACGGAGGCACGGATGGCTCTGTCAGGGTTTGAAAGGGACCCCAAGAGCAGCACAGAGGGACTCGGTCAGTGGTCTGAGTGCGGCACAATTGATGGCGTCACCAGCGTCAGAGAGGCATGTGAGAGCCCTGGGGAATTTGCTAGCAGAGAGTATTGTGTGGGTTTGAGTGTGAGTGTGTCTGAGGGTGTATTTTGACAGATTTATCCAGATTGTGTGAGTTGGATTGTTTGGTTTCCTGTATGGTTTCAAAAAGTCACTGCAGGTTCCTGCAGATTTCGTCAGTGGCAGGTGGTTGAACGTACACTTCACAGGCCTCTTGCAAGTCAGCAGGGCTGACTATGGCCGGCCCTCTGGCCCTGGGGGGAGTGTGCTGTCTGGGAGGAGATGCGGGTGTCTCTAGGATCCCAGCGGAGGACAGCTGGCTTCTGCCCAGGATCGGTGCTTGCCACCTCACTGCCCCTCCTGCTCTGCGTGGCTTTAACTGAGAACCACATGAATCAAAGACGGATTTAAGGAACAGTCACAAATGTGTGGAAAACAGCTAAACTTTACCAGACAATAAAGAATGTGAATTAGGTCTCACTATAATGAGAAGTTTTTACCTTGCCAGTGAGCAGAGCTGAAAAGAAGGTCAAGGTGCTGATAAGGGATTGGTGAGGTGGATGATCTTAGGCCCTGCTGGCTGTAGAATAAACTTCCAACATGTCTTTCACATATTTTACCAATATCTCTCAATAAAATGTTCTACTCTTTCACCTGCCAATTTCACTTGAGATGTTTGTCTTAAGGAAATCTCTCTGTGTGGATCACATACCTTATAGAGAGAAGAGGCTTACTGGGGCATTCTTTGTAACAGTAAGATGTTTGAAACGATGCCAGCGTCCCACAGTAGGGGTGCAGCTGTGTAGACGAGGGGATTGCAGTTCTGTAGATAATTATGCAGCATCCTGAGGGATGGCTTCAAAGAGCATGTTATAAAATGGGAGATCCCTGTTACAAACGTCAGATTCTACAGGGCAGAAATGCAACTGTAGTCATGTAACAGCTGAACAAAACCTATGTAGAAACAAATTGGGATAAAATTAGACCAACAGATATCCCGGCTGTGTTTTACATAACGTATCTGTGGCTAATTTCCCTCTTTATTTAGTATTGTGAGTTCCTAAAATTTTTTTTGTGACGATGACTTTAAAAAAATCAGTGCCTGGGCCGGGTGCAGTGGCTCACGCCTGTAATCCCAGCACTTTGGGAGGCTGAGGTTGGTGGATCACGAGGTCAGGAGATCAAGACCATTCCTGGCTAACATGGTGAAACCCCGTCTCTACTAAAAATACAAAAAAAAAAAAAAAAATTAGCTGGGCGTGGTGGTGGGCGCCTGTAGTCCCAGCTGCTTGGGAGGCTGAGGCAGGAGAATGGCATGAACTTGGGAGGTGGAGCTTGCAGTGAGCCAAGAAGGAGCGCCACCGCACTATAGCCCGGGTGACAGAGCAAGACTCCGTCTCAAAAAAAAAAAAAAAAAAAATCAGTGCCTGATCACCTTACCCCATGGTGTCTTGGACATGCCTTATAGACCCTGCCTGGGCCACGCAGTGCTCATCACACTGCCTGCCCTGGGTCCCGTAGTGCCCAACGCTGGAAAGGCCCAGGGAGCCTTCAGAGAGCTCTCAGGCCTCCACGATTGTGTGGTGTTCTGCTTTCTCCCGGCCAAGTGTATTGGCTCTGAATGGAGCAGGCCCTTGTTCCTGTGCCTTCCCCAGCTCCCAGCGAGCACTACACATATTGTTCAGGAAAGTAGAAACCTTGGCAAGTATAAAACCCAAGAGACAGGCCATCTTGGAAGCCTGAGAAGGCTCTTCCTTTCTTTTCATCCTTGAATCAATGGTGCACAGGGCAATTTGCAGGCATAAGGTGGGATCCTTCTCCATGCCCAGGTGCCACTCCGGGCAGGACATGGGGTCTTTGGGCTGAGCAGGCTCTTCTGCATTCTGGGGCCGTGCACCTCCCCTCCCGGCCTCCAAGCTGCATATTGGGGAGGACACAGTGTGGCTGGTGCCGTGCGCCAGCTTCTCCAGCCTTTGCCTCAGCAGTGGGGAGGCAGGCGCAGGAGCAGGGCATGGGCCCACAGGGACACCTGTTATCTGAAGGCTCTCGGGAGCTGGCTGGCCACTGTTCCTTCTATATGCTGTGATCTTGGGTCCAGCAGGAGCGATGCACGTTTTCCTGGGGTGCTGAGATGTTCACTTGTGATAACAGAGCACCAGGACTTGAGTGTGGGCAACACAGCTGCCTGTTAGTGTGAGGGCCGGGCTCCTGCCCCTCCTTGGCTGCCAGCGGCGTCTGTTTGATTTTCTGGCAGGTGCACGGTAATTGGCTGTGCACTTGTTGGAGCCTTGGTTTCATGCCGCTCTGTGTAGGAAGGCTGGGCCATCCGAAACACATTCTTTGTGTGAAGCCTCTTTAGGGTAGGCATGGAGAATAAGCAGGGCTGTTTGCAAATGATATGGGTATCTGTCACTTAGGAAGAAGTTTATTTGTGGGGCTGTTCTGCAGTCATGCCTTTTGAGTACCTTCTGGGCATGTGGAGGCCCCTCTGGCGCTCCCCACCTACAGATGACCTGCAGAGCATGCGGCCTCTGCCAGCCAGGAAGGCCTGAGAAGCTGGAAGGGAAGGACCCTGTTTGTTAAAGGGAGGCCCGTATATTCTTTTCAGTGGATCATGTTTCTTTTTGTTGAGAAATTGAAGTGCCATACAATTGATTAAATTTTTTCAAGCAGAAGTATACTGAAAAACATCCCGAAAGGAAGCAGTCTTAGTTTGCCTTGGCTTTGTGTTATAATATACATGGACCGTCTGTCCGATTTTGGTTTTGATACAGTAGCTTCATATCCTTCTGTGATTATATCCATCCAGTTTGGATAGTTACAATGTAAGCAGTTTTTTACCTGATTTTTATGGTCCATTTTCTGGATATAATAGAGAGGGAGGAGTGTTTTGAAATGTATCGGTTCTGGATGGATGGGCCAGCAGGGGCACTGAGGGCTGAGGGGTCGAGTTGCCAACCTGATTCCTGGCAAGGCCATGCCTGTTGAGTGACCACAGCCAGCCTTTCACGTGGGCTCGTTAGAATTGCGACAGGGGCCACAGCCACACTGGGCACTGGTGAGCTGCACGCCCGTTCTTGCTCTGAGCGGTAGGGTTCCCAGCTGGGATGTCAGCAACACCCACACAGGAGCAGAACTTTGGGGCCGAGCGTCAGAGTGATTTATCGAAGACCAAGGATTGATGAGGAAAGGGACTTAGGCTTCTGTAAGTGGCTCCAACCAAAGTCACCTTGCTGGAGCGGTCAGTGAACGCTGGATTGTCAGAGCAGCAAGCTCTTCCAGTTAGCACTTTGGGATGCTAGCTGCCTCATCTGAACAGCAGAGGAACCTGCATTGTGTTTTTCAGTGGGTGTATTTCTTGATTTTTCGTTGTGTTATTAACAGTAAAGTGCAAGGACACCTTCTCCACACCAGCGTGCCATTTTGCCATCTGACCTGTGGGGGCGGGGTGCCCCGCCCATTCTCATTTGTTATGGGGCCTTGTCTTGTTGCCGACTCCCCTGCCAGACCGTGAGCCATGGATGTGCGGGGCCCGGGACTGTTTTTCTCCTGGATTCCGACGGCCCCCGTCTCCGTACCGGCTGCACTGTCTGGGCTCGGCAGAGCTCTGTGGGTTTTAAAGCCTTTGGCGTGCTTTGTCAGATTGTTTTGCAGAATGCATTCGTCATCTCCGGAGCAGCAAATGGAGAACTGTGTTTTGAGTGGTCCTTGTGCTTCAGAGGGTCTGTTTCTTGTTACTTGTGTCAGTGGGGGAATCTTGGCCAGTTTTATTGGTGAGCTTGGTGAATCTTACTGAATTTATTTAGTAACTAATACACACAGGCAGAGCCTTGAGCAGGGGTGACATCTCGGCAGCAGGCACGACGTCTGCCTCATCCCGTCCCCGTGGCCGGTGGCCTGGTGTGGGGTTTCGTGATGGTGCAGTCATTGGTTCTCTGGCAGTGTGTTTGCTACCTGGAGGGGCAGCTGTGGTGGGCCCACATCTTCCTCCTGTGCCTCAGCAGTGCTGGGCCAGCAGGCCCCAGGTGGCAGCATCTCCACCCGCCTGTGCCCACCTCGTTTCCACAGCACTGGCTTCATCACGTCCCTCCCTGACACCTGCCCAGGTGCGGTGGGCTGGCTCCTCACACCTCCTGCAGCCATGGCACTCTCCTGGGGCCCTGTGCTGAGGGCACCACTCTAACAAACAGCTGTCTTCTAGCGCTTCCCGTCCCTCTACAGGGAAGTCTCTGGGGCCTCCGCATCACGCTCCCCGCAAGCTCTTCCTCCTCCTTCCGTCTGTGAACTCTCTGCCTTCCTTCCCATCACCTGAGCTCTATCCGATCCTGCCGCCCTCCAGGCTTGGTTGGAATGCCAGTGGCCCTGTGCTCATGCTTTCCAGCCCGGTCGGGCTCCGTGCCTTCTGCCCCGTCACCCTGTTCATTCTCCACCTGGCAGTTTCCAGCTCACACAGCACGGCTGTGTGAGCTGCGTCCCTCTGTAACAGATGGTCGAAAGCATCGGGAGAGCCCATGAGTCTGTGAGTCAGAGGAGCGCATGGGCACGGCCTCTCTTCCAGGCACTAACATGTTCTTTGTTTCGTCCTCGCTTTTCTCCCCGTCCCACAGTTTCTCACACATAGAAGTGTTTGATATTTGTTAATAGAAGAAATCACTGTTTCAGCAAACAGCTTTTCTATGAACCACAACTCCTACTCACAGCATTATTGAAACATTAAAGATCCAGTCAAGCCACAAGAATACTATGAGATTGGAATTTTTGCTTTTTGCAAAAGTGACCTCATCAAAACGAGGACGGCAAAAGATACAGAAGGTTTCTTTCACTTTTTACCGCAGTATCTATCCCACAGTTGATATTTTCCCAAGTGTTGCCTGCAGACTTTTTCCACATGGAATTTGGTACCAAGTTCTTTATACAAAAAGTAGGCCAGCTGCTTCACAGACACTGTCCTGTTCCCAGGCCCCGAGGCCTCCTGCTTTGGGTTTTGGGGTTGGAGACTCCTGACTGCGGGTCTGCTTGCGGGTGGTGGGATGGGAAACAGCTATGCTGTTGGTGAGAAGAGTGTGTTGGTTCTCATCATTTGGGATCACTCTTGGGGCTGGCAGTTGATCGCTGGAGCTGGTCTGATGCTGCCACCTCGTCTAGCCATGCTGAGGGCGTTGTCCTTGTCCTGTGATAATTGTCTGCCAACTTCTCGCCCTCCCACCGTATGCCCGCACTTGTGGGCTGCAGGCAGATGGCCCAAGCTTACAGCCGTGGAGCAGAGTCGGGAACTGTGACTGTGGTTCAGTCTGTGTAACCTTGATTGAGTTGAACGTTATCCATATTAGAATTAAACATTCCCGCACTAGAGCCATTTGATCATAACGTTAGTTGTTTTTGCTGAACCAAAGAGTTTGGCGAATTTATAGTCTTGAGTTGTTATGCCACTCTCACCAAGGCAGGACTTTTTTCTCCATCCTGAAACCCAAATGTACGTAATGAAGTGTTCAAATCTCTCTCACCAAAGTACTGGAGTTTCCAATTTAAAACTCCCAAGTTGGGTAATGCAAAAGATTAGATCCATAGAGCAATTCCATCTTGCTTATAAAACAGAACATTTTTGATTACCAGTTAAACTCCTAATTAAGTGAAGAGGCTTATTGCAGGGTTTGTGCAGTGCGGGTGATGAATGTGGTGGTAACGGCAATAGCTCCCTCCTTGGCACTCCCCGTCGGGGCTGGCTCTTACCGACAGCGTTTGTGCTATAGGTGACTGCTCTCCATACCTTGCTACCAGTGTCCTGGAATTCTTTGAAATGAAAGGAGCTGTTTACATTGGAGGGATTTTCCCCTTTCCCCAGTACCAAGCTCTTCCATGCAGTTTAATATGAGAGAGAACTTAACCCGCATCAAGCCTTTTTGTTTTCGAGAACCCCCTGGTAATTACAAGTTACGATTCCATTGCACCCCCTGGTAATTACAAGCTACGATTCCATTGCACCCCCTGGTAATTACAAGCTACGATTCCATTGCACCCCCTGGTAATTACAAGCTACGATTCCATTGCACCCCCTGGTAATTACAAGCTACGATTCCAGTGCACCCCCTGGTAATTACAAGCTACGATTCCAGTGCACCCCCTGGTAATTACAAGCTACGATTCCAGTGCACCCCCTGGTAATTACAAACTACGATTCCAGTGCACCCCCTGGTAATTACAAGCTACGATTCCAGTGCACCCCCTGGTAATTACAAGCTACGATTCCAGTGCACCCCCTGGTAATTACAAGCTACGATTCCAGTGCACCCCCTGGTAATTACAAGCTACGATTCCAGTGCACCCCCTGGTAATTACAAGCTACGATTCCAGTGCACCCCCTGGTAATTACAAGCTACGATTCCAGTGCACCCCCTGGTAATTACAAGCTACGATTCCAGTGCACCCCCTGGTAATTACAAGCTACGATTCCAGTGCACCCCCTGGTAATTACAAGCT
Organism: Pan paniscus; assembly: GCF_029289425.2. Classification (NCBI taxonomy): domain Eukaryota; kingdom Metazoa; phylum Chordata; class Mammalia; order Primates; family Hominidae; genus Pan; species Pan paniscus. Next base: position 56,813,211 of record NC_085927.1, read on the forward strand.
ACGATTCCAGTGCACCCCCTGGTAATTACAAGCTACGATTCCAGTGCACCCCCTGGTAATTACAAGCTACGATTCCAGTGCACCCCCTGGTAATTACAAGCTACGATTCCAGTGCACCCCGTGGTAATTACAAGCTATGATTCCAGTCCTCTACTCCAGTTCCAGAGGCTGATGTCATCTCACAGAGGTGGGGTGGGGGGCCGTGAGGGAAATGAGCCCCTTAGGAGACCCAGAGCTTGGGTGGCCTTGTGGTGACGGGCTCTTTTGCCGAATGACAGGCGAGGCACCCATGCACTGCGTGGCATGGCTGCGGGGTTGTTGTATTTCTGGAGTTAGACCTGCCTGGAGTTGGAGCTGCACAAGGGAGGCTCCGGCATGGATGCTCCTTACTGAGTCAGAGGCCTCCATGCTGTGCGGGGTCCTGCTGTGAACCCCATGAGAAGCATGTAGACTAATCAGGCAGAGCCCTGGTTCATGGCTAGGCTCTGCCACTTCCTAGCGCAGGACCTGGGCGTGTTACCTGCAGCCTCCTTACCTGCGCAGCGTGGCATGGACCCCACAGGGGGCTTTTGGATGGAGTGGGATCATGCGTGTACGTGTGGGCCCCCACGCAGAAAATCCTGCTGTGGAAACACACAAGTGCTTTGTCAGTTGGTGGGCAGGTGTCCTCACTGCGTGGCCGGCGGTCCTGAGTGGGCGGGCGTCCTCACTGCGTGGCCGGCGGTCCTGAGTGGGCGGGCGTCCTCACTGCGTGGCCGGCGGTCCTGAGTGGGCGGGCGTCCTCACTGCGTGGCCGGCGGTCCTGAGTGGGCGGGCGTCCTCACTGCGTGGCCGGCGGTCCTGAGTGGGCAGCCTTCATCACCAGGACCATCTGGATTTTTAGCCCATCCATCCCACTGTTTCTTTAACCTTCTGACCCTTTTTGTTTTCTGGATGTGGAAAGAGGGGCCAAGAATTTCTGCTCTTTGTTTCCCTAAAACAGCTTTTCGCATATTGCAGAGTGGCAATTATATCCCCATGTGGTTTTCTCCTGACCAAGCTAAATATCCTCCATTTCAAAAACTTAGCTTTGTTTACCTACCCACCATTCATCCACCCGTCTACCCATATCCATCTGTCCACTTGTCCATCTCTCCATCCACGTGGACTGGTGGAGTCTCAGGCTGGACGTGGTGACTGTGCAGTGCTATCCCCACCTTGTAACACCGGCCCTGCCCACTGAATGCCAGCAGCACCCCCCACCCTAATCATTCTGACCCCCAAATGCCCTGAAAGTTTCTCAAAACATTCACAAGGGGAGTACCACCACCCGTGGGATCTTCTGCTCTAGGGGTATTTATCTGAGGAAGAGACAGGCCTTATTTAAACTGTTCTAAGTGGCTTAAACATTGTTTTTTTCTGTTGCAGAAATAACTGCTCATTGTGAAAATTGACATTCCCTTTTACTCTCTCCCCTTCTGCAGAAAATAGTGCAAATTTCCCGCCCCACTCCCCCCACCTTGCAGGAGTGTTCAGACATTCCTGTGTGTGGCATCCCTGGATGATGCCCCTCTGTGTAGATTTCTGTAGATGCAGTGCTAGACTTTTCCATGTAAATGGAGCTGTTGATAAAGGTGGGCTTATTTTACAAATTGGTTGTTTTCCTTAATACTATAGCAGGGCAGCATTTTCAAAGAAGGTTAGTTAAATCATCCCCCAAAGCCTTTCTGTGGTCTAAGAAGGCAAGCGAGATGGTTTTTAACTCAGTGTCTGTTTTTATGTGCCATGACTTCACATTTTGTTGCGGTCCACTTGGGCCTGCTGATCTTCTGCCCTGGGCTGTGGGAGCCTCTTCTGCCTCCTCCAGGTTCCCTTGGGGTTAGCCTGTGCACTCGCCATCCCACCACCTTGCGGGCTCTTTGGGTTCAGGACTGACACTTTTCTCAACTTGGTGTCCCCAGAGTATAGGGGACGGGGCTGCCCCTTGTAGGGAGGTGTAGTGACTGATGTAGGGGAAGAAAGGGCCAAATGCAGTTCCAGAACACTGTTATACATGCTGGTGTTAATGTTTATAATTAAATGAGAAAAGTAAAAGATAGAATCATATTTCAGATGGAAACACGCTGGTTTAAGTTTTATTATTTTTAATTATGTGTTTGCAAAAATGTCACTTTAGAAAGTCCCCACAGTGGCCCATCTCTGTCATGGCTCCCAGGCTGTCAAGGTCCTTCCTGGCTGGGAGGAAGCTGAAGTTGTATACATCTCCCCTCGCCCTCCCCACAGCCCAGGGATGCCTGTGAATTACCCACCTCCTGGAATCCAGCTGCTTTGAGGCAGCTTGGGCATGTCTTCATGACCCAGGAAGAAATCTCTAAGCCCAGATCTCCCAAGGCCCCGGGGCCTGAGAGCCGCCCCCTGCCTGACCCCCACCCCCAGGGCCACAGCCATGGCTGTCATTTCATTAGGCCCCACCCTCCATTGATTGGCATCTGGTTCTGCTTCCTTTCTCTGCTTTCACCTGTGTATTGATCATTTTTTCCTTTCAATCGTGTTTCTTCCTTTGAACCCTGGGATTGCTTGGAATTACCATGTCTGTGTTTTCCTTTCTCATTTGTGATCTTACCTGAAAAATCTTTTTTTCGATTGGTGTCAGTGCTGTCATCTCTGCTGTCCTATGGAGTGACACATGTTTTGGGAGATAAATCTGTCCTCCTTGTTGTGGCTTGCCCGGCTGTGAGCATCCCAGTGCTGGTCGATGCAGGCCCCAGCCATGGGGCTTCCCAGGTCGTGCCTCGTTCCAGTTTGCTCCCTTCTCGTTCTCCCTCCTTGCCTCACGGGTGGCAGCATGCCTGGCAGACAGTGTGTACCGTTGAGTGGGAAGGTCTTGGGTTAAAATCTGTCATGGGTGTTGGCCATCTCCGAGTCTTGATTCAGAGACCATTCTCACCCCACAGTGGACTCTGGTTTTGTATATCAGCATCTAACAGATAGAAGCCAGGGAAAACCTGCTGATCTTGCCTGCAGTTCCGCCTGGGCCGTATACCCAGGGACAGGGCTCCTCTGGGTGGTCTTGGACCTTCCCAGGCTATCTCCCCAGGGGCCAGACACACCAGCCCGTGGGTATTTTCTGCAGCTTGTCCTGGCCCTCACCCTGCTGTCACAGCCTGCAGTCCAGAGTGTCCTGTGCCGCTCTGTGTGCCTTTGCCAAAGTGGGGGATGCTTTCTCTGGCGGGGGATATTTATCTCATTCTAACAATAAGGGCAATTCCAATTCTCCTGGCGTTTAGAAGACAAATCACCGCGGGGGCTCTCTGAGTTAAATGCCATTACTTCATTACCTTGAAGAATAACAAATGGCCCATTGTGAGAAATGACACCTAGAATAGGCCACTGACATTTCCTCAGATAAAATAACAAGCCAGCTAAACAGACCAAGAGAGCGAGGCTCCTGCCTGGCTCACGCGGCGCCTGGCTCTGCGAGTCGGAGCTGCCACAGCCCAGCTGCATCTGTGCACTCAGGCAGAGGCTGTCAAGGTCTGGGAGGCCTTAGTTCCCAGTTTACTCTTATTATCTCTGAGGAAATGTCTCCATGCTTGGAAGGCCCTTGAAAGAGGATACGTCGATGGGAAACTTCTCAGAGGAAGCCCGCTGATGATTGCTGCTGATTCAGTTCCCTGAGAAGAGGAAATAAAATCAGACCCACTCTAGGCCAGCAGAACGTTGAGTTGATTCTGCCCAAACTGTTTTCCCAGGGAGGAAGTGATGCCCGGGGGAGGCCACTTACCCTCCTGTCTATTTGCTTGGCTTTTGCTGCCGGTCCTTCCAGTAGGAAAGGCGTTACGAGGGGGCTGGACTTGGAGTCCACGCAGGCCTGTCCTGCTCACTCCCACCATTGCCTCACAGAGCACACTGACCAGCGCGTGGAGGCTTAGTTTCTGCATCTGTGAACCGGCAGAAATAACACCTCCCACCTTGGGCTGCCGTGGGAAATTGGGAGACAGGGCCTTTCCCTGGGAGTCTCTGTGGGGGCTTCATCAGAGGGTGTGCTCAGGTCAACCCGGGCTCCTGCGCCAGCAGAGTTTTGAGACCAGACACCTTGCCACTTGCTGGAGGGAGAGCCTGCAGCCCGGCAGGGAGCTGGTGGGTAGACAGAACCACCAGGAGAGTGCTGGTGTCATGGGCACACCCGGCTGGGAGGAGGGTCAGGGGACAGAGCCATGGCCAGCCAGCAGCACTTGTCATCCTAGCCCCGCATTCGAGGAATGGGGAACTGGGACCTGCCTTTTAGGGTGAAAACACGGGCCAAGAGAGTGAGGGCCTGGTTGCACCCGGTATGCTGTGGACAATGGTGTCCTTCACAAGCCCGGGTCCCAGGAGGAACCCATCCATTTCCCCATGCCACTGGGTGACTCCGACACCTAACATTGATGTTTTCAATCTTTAAAGTCACTTGTTTTCCCCTTTAATTCATGAGCATCTTGAGGGCGTCAGTTCTCTCACTCATGTCTGTGCCTGGTGCCTGGTGTATAGGGACAGATCCCGCCCACGGGACCGGCTCTCTGTGTCCACATTACCCCTTGGTGGAGACAGTCCAGGGTCTACCAGCCGAGGCATGCAGAGATGCGGCGTGGCCTGGCCGTAGGGGTGCGGCTCAGTCGTGAAGAGGAGTAAGGCATTGACGGGCTGCCGCATGGATGACTCTGGAGAACATTGTGCTCAGTGAGAAGGAGCCAGTCACAGAGGGCTGCAGAGCCTGATTCCAGCAGTGTGAAATGTCCAGAATAGGCAACTCCATAGAGACAGAGGCAGGTTTGTGGTTGCCAGGCGTGGGGTGGGGAGTGGGGAGCGGCTGCTGAAGGGTCCAGGGTTTCTTTCCGTGGTGATGCAAAGGCTCTGGAACTAGTGGTGACGCTTGTGACCCTACTCAAGACCACTCTGTCGCACACGCTAAAGAGTGGATTTTATGGCGGATGAATTATCTCTCCGTTTACAAAACCCAGAACCAAATCAAAGCAATACCCATGGAGTGACTGAGGGTCCACCCCCAGCATCCCAGAGAGAGGAGTGATGTGCGAACTGGCTGGAATCCGCCCACCCTCCCACGTTCCAGCAGGTCCCGCCATGTTGGATGTGTCCAGGGCTGTTGCCTCCCTGTCCAGGCCCTCGAGCGCCCAGCTGCTCACTCCTGCTGGAGGGTCAGACACGGAGGCGCTCTTCCCCTTTTATCCTGCTGGTTCTGGGGTGAACCAAGAACCGTGGGAGGTGGCGTGTCACCTCGTCTCTTCCAGTCACACACTTCAGTGTGAGTTAGCAATTGTGCAAGGCTGCGACTGGGGAAGCAGCGCGATGGGATAGGACTGTACACAACACGAATGTGAGGTGGGCCTCTGGGTCCTCAGGGAGCACTTAGGGACCTGGGTTCTGGGACCAGTAGGTGGGGCTGCATCTGGCACCCCCCTCCCCATGTGTACCAGGCTGCTCGGCATAGCCACGGCCCTGCCCCTCTTTACCCCGCTGTTGTCAGGGGCTCAAGGGTGGTGACAGCAGAGTGGTGACAGCTGAAATGACCACGCACATTCACAGTGCGCAGGAGAGGGCCTGGCGCATCAGCAGACTCCGGACAACACCAGCGGCATCATCATCCGTATCATGATTGTGATGTTTATCTGCTTCAACCTTTCTACATATATTCTGGGTTGAAATGTTTCTTTTCTTAAAGAACGTTTTCCTTGCGAAGATGCCATGCAAATAAAACTAAAGTAAAAAAAAAAAGAAAAATAGGGAAGATAATTTTTAAAACATTTATGAGTATTTTGCTGAATGACAACAGTTTTGTAAGGATCTAAAATTAGTTTGTTCAAATATCTGATAAGCCATTTCAATTAGGCATCTGTTTTGCATTTTAAAAACTTTTAGATTGTGTTTTCTCATTCGGTATTTTGTACTTTAAGAAGGAAATTATTTAGAGCGCCATTGTCTGTTCTATCTTTGACGCACATCTGTGGTACGGCTTTCTGGGGTTTTGATCATAGCATGGAAGTATTTACTCAGTGCAGTTTTGGAAACTCTAACTTTGGAAAGAGGTTTTTAGAGGAATTATTGCCAAATGAATATGTAAATATATCAGAAGCAGAGTTTTCACAATCTTAGGAAAAAACTTTCAGATCTGTTAGGATTAAGTAATATATTCTATTTTCTCTCTTATTAGAATGTGAAATGCCTGAGAAGCAATAGTTTATAATGTATTAATTATGTTAATTAATTGGAGAAGATTCAGAATATTAATTATCTGCAACTAATTAGGTGTTAAGATTGAGAAGCATTAAGTGATGAGGTGGAAGGCTGCATGAGTCATTTAGCTAGACTGATGAGAGTGGGTGGAGGGAGCTGGATGCAGGCTCAGCTCTGTTCCTCCGTGGGCCTCCTCGTGGGTCGAGGTCCCGTGTGGCTAAGTCTCCTTGTCTTTTGCATGCTCGGCGCCGCCCAGAGGCAGAGGAGGTGGACACGGTGGATGTCTCCGGCGTGCCCGCAGAGGTGCTGCGCAACATCGAGGCCGACACCTACTGGTGCATGAGCAAGCTGCTGGATGGCATTCAGGTGAGCGCCCGCGCCCACGGGACACAGCCCACGCCCACAGCCCCTGCGGTGAAGAGAGCCTGAGGCCCACGGGGACACAGCCCACGCCCACAGCCCCTGCGGTGAAGAGAGCCTGAGGCCTTAGGCTGCTCCTGAGTCTCAGTGTGGCCGTGTAGTCCCTCCTGAAGCCTCACTTTTCTACATCTGGAATAGCACAGCCCCTCCGGGTTGACGAGGGGTGAGACACAGTGTATGTGCCCCTCGTTCTGGGCACGGTCACGTGTCCTGCTGAGGGCCCAGTGGGAAGGCGAGGTGCAGAGTCTGATCCCCTGCTGCCTGCAGACTGTAGCCACCACCACCAAATAGGGCTCAGGCTCACGGTAGCTACGTGTGTGTGGCTAGCTGTGCTAAGAGGGATCCTCCTTAAAGGGCCTCAGATCGGGGGCCACAGCTCCTGGCCTCTGACACCAGGCTGTGAGCCCTCGCCTGCAGTATTGGTGGCCAGGGCTCCAGGTGCGTGGGGCACTGCAGCTGTGCCTGCTCCCAGAGAGCAACACGAGCTGGTGGGAGTCCCCTGCATCACAGTGGGGACCCTGCGGGTCTCTGCATCAGCTAGGGTTAGTGGCTGAGATTTCTGTAGAAAAGCCACAGGTCTCCCAGTGACAGGGCCAATCCTATGGCATGGTGTAGGGGCAGATTCCCACACAGTACCTGGGAAGGACCTTGTTGGTAGGTGAGTCAGGAATGAGGACTGGATCCAGCTGATACTACAGAGGAACAGCTGAGGGGGATGGACGGGCCCTGGAGTGGGTGTGGGCGTCTTAGTTTATTTGAGGCCGGTACATCCTTTCTAGACACTCGCTTCCTGTGAGGTGCTGTGCTCCACACCTGGGCATAGTGGCGAGTAAGGGTGAGGCCTGCTCCGGAAGCTCACTGGGGGTGGAGGGTAGACGGGTGAGTATGGCATGAGGGGACAGAAGGCACTCGACCCCAAAGACCCAAAGGTGGGAAGAAGTAGATTACAGGGGACAGTGAATTTTGCTGACAGAGCAGGACTTGTCAGATAGAGGAGGGTCAAAGCCCAGAGCGCGGTTTGGGTCGGTAATCGTTTTCTGAGGGACCAAACGCCAAGATCATCACGGGTGTTCGCATGTAGATGGCTCTCTGCTGAGAGCTGGGGCCTCCCGGGAGGGTCTGCATGTTCTGCCAGCGTCCCTGTTATCCCAGCTCAAAGGGGGGCCCTCATCTGAGAGACACAGAGATGGGGTTGTCACTTGTCATCTGCATTGCCTAGCAGGGCTTGGCTTTTCCTGAGCCATTGCGGTAAAGGTTGTTCCTGATACCACTAAGTGAAGAGGTCTCAGCTCATCTACTTGATTCAGAATCGTCAGAATATGGCTTTTATAGCCTGTGGTCTAAGGTTTAGACTCCAAGTTTAATTTGAATATATTAGCTAAAAGGTTCCGTTGAGGAAAGACGTGTGGTTTTTGCTGTTACTTTTCATGATGTAGGAATGAAAAAGGAGAAAGTAGAAGCCTGTTGTGCGGTTGGAGAATGGAAACCTCGTATCTATTGGCTGGTCCAGACTCCTTGTGACTTACTTTGTTCCTTGCAAAGAAAAATGTGCCCACTAGAGATATATTTTGGCCCAAGCACCAATTTGTCATTTCCCCTCCTTTACTAATATTTTCATACATTTTATTCTTTCTGCTAGACCTTTCGGCTTTTTGCCCCCTTAGAAAAAGGATTGAATCATAATGTAAAACTTTATAAATTTCAAATGTCGCTTCTCTGATGGTGAGTGATGGGACTTGTGCCATTTAAATACAAGATTATCTGGCCTCTATTTGTAAATAAAATCTGCTGTACAATGAAATCGATGCTGGCTTTTTCATTTTTCACCTGAGATTTGTGGCCTGATGCAATGGTTTATTGGCAGGGCCGATGAGTGTGAGGGATCATGCTTTCCTGGCGCGTGTGTTTATAGCACATCACCGTCCCGTGGCAGCCGTTGATCTTCTCTCACGTGCCACGATGGATTCCACGTGATCCTCCCAGGAGCAAGAGTTGAGGGATGTCAGTTCCCACCATCCAGGGGACTTGGCAGCTCAGCTGTGATTCCTGTAGATAAGGCCGTCCGAGCAGAGCTCCTCTAGGGACTGTTCAGTGTTTACAAGCACTGCGGCTGTTTTAAGTTCAGAGAAGTATGAGGCTATGTACTCACTTAAAACCACGGCAACACGCAGACCGGCGTGTCAGCTCCCGGACGACCTGGCCGCTTCTGCCTCTTAGCTCCTTTTCTTGCTCTTGGTCTTACTGTCTCCATTTCATTCTTTTGGAACTGCTCGAACCATCTTCCTTAAGCACCCTCTTCACCACATCATCGCCCTGATTGAAACCCTTGGGGAAGCTCTCTCTTGGTTTTCTGAAGTGCAGGCTCTCAGCCCGGCCTCCACCAGTTGTTCCCAGTGTTCTTTCAAGGGCGTGTTTGTTCATCGGCTCTGTGGCAGCCGTCCACGCCGTTGCTGCAGAGGCGTTATTGGAGCCGCTGAGCCAGAACCGTGTGCTGGGGGCTCTTCCTCACCAGGAAGAGGGTCTTCAAGGGCCTCCTAGCCCCACAGTTTCTGTGATTGGTAGGCAGTCCCCATGGGAATGAATGTGAGGAACTAACATTGTCTTCGCCGTGACGGTGCTTCTTGGCGTGTGCATTCCCGGGACAGGTTGGAGCTCGGTTACACCCAGCACACAAGGCTGAGACTAAGAGAGATGAAGCCCATTGCCCAGGTGACGTGGCTTGTATTAAAACCCACGTTGACGGCTCTGGGATCTTTCCTAGCTGAAATACATAGAAGTGAGTCCCATTTGCAGGGAAGTTGTAGAGGGCAGAAACCACATCTATTTTTTTTACCTTTGGATGTCCTGGATGGTCATAACTATGTTTTTGGCTCACTTTGGAGCCTCAATTTGAGATTCCGTATTCTACTTGTTTTCAGTAATTAGTTAACTTTGTCATTTTGGCCGAGATGTATGAAGCACCTGCCTTCTCTCTGCAGGTGCTCAGAGAGGCGGAAGACTTTGGGGTGAGTCAGCATCACCCCTCTGTCCCCAAGAAGCTCAGAGCCTGGTGGGATGGAGCAGGGGGAGTGGACAGCTGATGGAGGCGAGGACAGAATGCTGGGAGAGGAGGCTCTTAGCCCCCAGTAAGATGGCAAACTAGGAAAAAGAACAAACCACTCTTCTCCCGACAAATCCCTAGAAACGTTAGGTGATTGGTCTGTTCTCGCACTGCTTAAAGAAGTACCTGAGACTGGGTAATTTATAGAGAAAGAGGTTTAATTGGCTCACAGTTCCACAAGCTGTACAGGAATCATAGCTGAGGAGGCTTCAGGAAACTTTCAATCATGGCAGAAAGTGAAGTGGAAGCCGGTGCATCTTACAGGGCTGGAGCTGGAGGGAGGGGTTGGGGGAGGTGCCACACACTTTTAAACAACCAGATCTCATGACCCAGCGACGCAGCGCTAGCAGGGATGGTGCTAACCCATTAGAAACCGCCCCCAGGATCCGGTCACCTCCAGCCAGGCCACGCCTCCAGCACAGGGGATTACAATTCAACATGAGATTTGGGTGGGGACACAGATCCAAACCGTATCAGTGGTATTGAACAAAGATTGTTTAACACGCATTGTGGGACTCCTTAACAGCAAAGAGAGGTCCTCCAGGAGCGAACAGCGCTGACTCCACTGGCTGGAGGGAATTGTCAGACCAGCTCATGGCTAGGAGTGCAGGCTTTCCTGCCCTGGCGAGGTGTGATCACAGAAGCCAGTCCTGCTCAGGGAGATCAGGTGCTGCCCAGAGCAGGGACACGGGCTCTGCCATTGACATGCCCAGGCCTGTGTGCCTTGGGACTCTGCACTACAAACATTATTGAAGAGCTTGAAGAGCTTTTGTTTGTGTGGGTTAATTCTCTTGATAACTGCCATGTTGGAAATTCAAATAGAGAAAATTAAAAATATTTAGTAATTTATTTAACAACAACAATGAAAATCCCATTACATATTATTATAAGTAACATTTTTATGATAGATTACTGTTTTTCGAAACAAAAATGTTTAGTGAGAAGAAAGGCATTGTTTTACATTTTTGTAAATCTCCTTAATGTCTAACTTAATAGAAGAATTCTTGTATCTACTTCTACATTCAATTTGTTGTGGTATTTTTTGTTTTAGCTGAAGAATGTGAAGAAAATCCAGCATTACATAGATACATAGTTGGAAAAGGAAGCATGTTTTTTGTTTGTTTGTTTGTTTGTTTTTTGGAGATGAAGTCTCCTCCAGGCTGGAGGGCAGTGGTGCGATCTCAGTTCACTGCAACCTCCGCCTCCCAGGTTCAAGCGATTCTCCGCCTCAGCCTCCCGAGTAGCTGGAATTACAGGCACACGCCACCATGCCCGGGTAATTTTTGTATTTTTGTTAGAGACAGGGTTTCACTGTGTTGGCCAGGCTGGTCTCAAACTCCTGACCTCAAGTGATCTGCCCGCCTCAGCCTCCCAAAGTGCTGCGATTACAGGTATGAGCCACCGCGCCCGGCCAGGAAGTGTTTTAATAGCCTTTTCAGGTAATTTTGGATTCTTTTTTCATTAATACTATACTATTACTCAACAAATGGTAGTTTCTTAAAGGTTAGTTGTGATATGAAATCTGAAACCTCATCAGTGAATGTTTTACACTCAGTTACATTAAAGTTGGTGGCCTATCTTGCACTTTGATAGGATCTTTTACCCATATATTGGCTCTGTAACATCATTCATTGGCGATTTGGAAAATATTGGCTGACTGAGGTGTGCAGATCTTTTAAATGTTGATAAGTTTCATCGTATGATCAAATTTGTTAGTATTACCACCGTCTCATAAGAAGCAGCTGTCAGGCCCAGGGTGGCAGATAAAAGTCTTCCAAAATTCAGATTTTTAATTTAAAAGCTCAGATATTATCATTGGCAACAAACACCGTTCCTTGTTTCTTTTGAAGTGACAGGCCAACTTTATTCATTTTTGAGAAATTATCTTCCAGAGACGCGCGTTTGAATAACTGATTTGTCTGCTAGTCCTTCTTTCATGTAAACATGATGTTTCTTGAAGAAAGTGTTCAGTTCAGCTCACAACTGAAGCCAGCGCACCAAGTGCTCTCCTTGACGACGCTTCTGTTTCTGGATTTGCCCCTCAGGCTTTCCGTGTTCTTCCACGTGTTGGTCAGGGCTGAGCCTGAACGCAGTGTTAATAGTAAGATGAGTGACCTTTCCTGCCGTATCCAGGGCATCCTGAAGTGAAACAGCCTTTTGTTTTCACACCGTGAGCATGTGGTATTGGGAACACAGTGACGGTTGAGTGTGGTGAGGGCACTGCCCTGCCTGCTGCCAGCATGCCCGCAATTTTACCCACCACTGCCTGTGTACTGCCAGCACAAATGTCAGCACCGTGAGGAAGGTGAATCATGCCTTCATGTTACTATGACAGCAGTTTCAATATAACAGACCCCTTGAAAGGTCTAGGGACCCCCAGGAGTTGGCTGGCTACCATCTGAGAACTTCTGCCCAGGAGGGATGATCTCCTGCCACAGACCTGTGGCATTCCCATGGGAAGAGGCATCTGCAGATGACCTCACAGCAGACGAAGTACAAACCAAGCAGAGAAGGAGTGCGCCGGGAATAAATGTTAGCGATTGCTCTCGTTAGGAGGATTTGTACCCAGAGACCTGAGACACTAGAACAGCGATTTGAAAGGAACCAGACAATGTGTAACTTTAAAATATTAAGGAGAACGAAACAGTTTAAAATAAAGACTCTGAAGAAAGAACTCACAGATTTATTTATATTTATTTATTTGAGATGGAGTCTCGCTCTGTTGCACAGGTCGGAGTACAGTGGTGTGATACTGGCTCACTGCAACCTCCATCTCCCGGGTTCAAGTGATTCTCCTGTCTCAGCCTCCTGAGTGGCTAGGACTACAGGCGCCCACCACCACACCCGGCTAATTTTTGTATTTTTAGTAGAGACGGGGTTTCACCATGTTGGCCAGGATGGTCTCGATCTCTTGACCTTGTGATCCCCCTGCCTTGGCCTCCCAAAGTGCTGGGATTACCCAGGTGTGAGCCACTGTGCCCGGCTAGAAATCACAGATGTTAAATGGAACCAAACAGAACTTCTAGCAATCGAAATTAGCGTCACTGAAATTTAAAACTCATTAGACAAAAGAGAAGAGAGAGTTAGTTAGAACTGAATGTAGTGCTGAGAAAATTACCAACTGGGCAACACAGAGAGATATTGAAAATATGACAGATTAAGACATGAAAGATAGAATTTAAAAAATAGAACTAGAAAGAGAAAATGTACTAGAGGAAAGCCAATATTTGTAAGGCTGTGGCTGGGAATTTTTCAGCATTGATGAGATGTTGTTACTAATATCTAATAAATCTCCAGAAAGATGAGTTGAAACTAATTACCTATAGAGACATGAGAGTGAAGCCACTGAATAAGAAAGAGAAGAGAAAGTCTCATAGGAAAGAAGAAAGGCCAGAAAAAAGTAGAATAATGTGTCTCATGTTCTGAAGAAAAATCGCTCTCCAATGAGATTAGATTTAAAAACAGAATCCAGCTATATGCTACTTACAAGACACCCAAACCACAAGGAGACAGGTAGAAAGGAAATGCAACAGAAGAATATTAACCAAAGTAATAGGTAGCTCTGTAGCCCATATGTAGCTGTGTAATAGCCGTGGAGCTATTAAATGAGATAGATTTTTAAGGCAGAAAGCATTCCTAGAGACAAAGAGTATCACTGCCAGTGGATACATTTACCAGGGAAGAGTTCATCTTGAATGCATGACCTTGACCCTGTATTTCTGCACATGTACATAAGTATGATGGGAGAGCGGTGGTGGTTGTCAATGCCAGACATGGTCCTGAGTGCTTCGTTGTAATATTAGTTCATTTTCCCTCACAGCAACCATAAGGCACTTCCAATTTTGTGGCTAGTTAGTTGCAGCATTGGGGTTTAGACCCACACCGTCCAGTACCAGCTTTCCTGCCTCTCAGTGATTAGTAGGTGATATGGTTAGGCTTTGTGTCCCCACCCAAATCTCACCTTGAATTGTAATCTCCATAATCCCTCACATGTCAAGGGAGAGACCAGGTGGAGCTGATTGGATCATGGGGCGGTCTCCCCCATTCTGTTCTCTTGATAGTGAGTGAGTTCTCATGAAATCTGACCGTTTTATAAGGGGCTCTTCCCCCACTTTGCGCAGTACTTCTCCTCCCTGCTGCCCTGCAAAGAACGTGCCTCTTCCTCTTTGTCTTCCGCCATGATTCTGAGTTTCCTGAGGCCTCCCCAGCCATGCTGAACTGTGAGTCAGTTAAACCTCTTGTCTTTATGAGCTGCCCAGTCTCGGGCAGTTCTTTATAGCAGTATGAAAGTGGACTAATACAGTAGATCGAGCAGATAAGAATTAGGAAGATCTGGGAGGACATGTACTGCACAGTTTGGGCAAATGGACATACCTAGACCCCCATATCCAGTACACAGAGAATATTCATTCTTTTCCAGTGTGCACAGAAGATCTGTAAGAATGGCAATACCAGCAGTTACTAGGGAGCCAGATAGACCAAGGTCTGGGTGGGGGATTAGCAGATTGAGAAGAGCATTCTAGACTAAGCTGGGACTCCGTGGTGTGGGATCACTCAGAGTGCTTAGGGAGTAGGAGTGTGGGCTGGGATCACTCAGAGTGCTTAGGGAGCAGGAGTGTGGGCTGGAGCTTGAGGCTGGGAAGCTGGGTTGATGTTTGACAGCTCTGGAAAGTCTGTCCTTGTGGCCTGCCCCAGGTACTTGGGCCTGATCACTCATCTCTGGTGGATTGATGCCCTTCCTGCTAAGTGTTTAAGAGACAGTCTTTTTTTTTTTTTTTTTTTTTTTTTTTTTGAGATGGAGTCTTACTCTGTCACCAGGCTGGAGTGCAGTGGCATGATCTTGGCACACTGCAACCTCTGCCTCCCGGGTTCAAGCAATTCTCCTGCCTCAGCTTCCCGAGTAGCTGGGACTACAGGCGCCCGCCTCCACGCCCGGCTAATTTTTATATTTTTAGTAGAGACGGGGTTTCACCATGTTGGCCAGGATGGTGTTGATTTCCTGGCCTCATGATCCACCTGCCTCGGCCTCCCAAAGTGCTGGGATTACATGAGTGAGCCACTGCGCCCGGCCAAGAGACAGTCTTTTTAGTCAGGGGCATTTGGTGTTGGGGGAAAAGGCAAAGCAGCTGCATTTCCAGATGTGCTGGTCTTAGGGGAGATGCTCTGTCCAGCAAGTAATGCCTGGAAAGCCACTGCTGGCCTGCCGGTCGTGTGAACAACGAATCGATGTCATTGGCACTGCCCTGAGGGATGTCTAAGCTCGCGGAGGGATGTGGGATGTGTTTGGATGAAGGAGGGGATTCAGGAGCCTAAACTAGGTGGTGGCGGGGCAGGCATTGGCGGGCAGGTGCAAGAGCACCGAGGGCAGCTGTAGACCTTGTTGGCCATGCAGAGCAAGTGCCCGGTGTGGAGCGGTGGCAGCGGTGGGGCGCCCTCCTGCCTCATTAGGGCTGCTTAGAAATGTCTGGGGTGCTTTTCAGTGGTTGCTGTCACTGGGAGATGCCGCTGCGTGGACAGCTCCGCCTGGGAAGAACCTTTGTGGCACCGCAGT
Organism: Pan paniscus; assembly: GCF_029289425.2. Classification (NCBI taxonomy): domain Eukaryota; kingdom Metazoa; phylum Chordata; class Mammalia; order Primates; family Hominidae; genus Pan; species Pan paniscus. The sequence continues at coordinate 56,828,492 of NC_085927.1, forward strand.
AAGAAGCATTATGTAGGAATGCTGCACTTGTAGTCATCGGGTCTGGGCTCAACATTTTCCACCTGCGTGACCGTGTTAGTGACTCCAGTTGGATGGGTTCATCTTGAGAGTGAATGAGGTTGTGAGACAAGTCCTGTATTTTGTGATGCAATGGGTGTATTGGATCTGGCAAGGCAGACCATCTGGTCAGAGGTTTCCACAGTGCAGGAGGGTGCCCAGGCTGGCTTGTGGGCAAACAGCTGTGAGGTAGGGCAGGGGTGGGTTTCCCTCAAGGTGGGACACCACTAAGTGCAGGAGTGATGACCTTGAGCCTCCCATTTAAGCCTCATGGGGACTAATCCTCAATGTTGAGGACAGAATTTCTGTGTTTTCTTCCTGAGTTGTGCGGTAGCTTTGATTGTAAGTACTTTTAAAAATTCAGATAAGTTTAATTTGGAGAAATAATTTCTTTCTTGTCTTTATTTTTCACCTTCTTTCCTGATCAGGTTTCTGCCCATTTGCCTGAGTTTCACTCTGTGTGTGTCTTGTTCTCTGGGTGATGTGAGTTGGGTGGGTGTGCACAGGTTGACCGTGTGTGGGTTTCCGGGGTTCTGGCTTTCTGGAGTAACCTGGGATGTGAGGTTGGAGGGAGGGTCCTTTGTGGCTCCCCCAACCAGCTGGCAGAGTAGCTGGTGCCAGAATGAGAAGACCAGGTTTTTTTTTTTAATATTTTATTTTTTTTCTACCAAGTGCACTAGGAAGGTTCCAGCCAGATACTTAATTAAAAAAAAATAATTTGGTGGGCTGTTTCTTTCATTGGTTTCATGGATGTGTCCTTTTAATGCTATTTGGTATTAGTAGCTATGTTTTGGGGATGATTTTTAGTGTAGATCACAGAAACACACCTGGGCCGATTCCAGCTGAGGGAACACTTCTTTAAGAAGGATTGCTTTAACACAGCATGTTGGCTTCGGGACCTGAAGATAACTGGCTTTGAGTGTGTGCTTTCTGGGCAGTGGAAGCTGCTGACCTAGTGCTGTTTCAGCCCCTCCCTCTCCCTGGGGGTTTAAACTTGGTATCCAGTGACAAGTTCCAGGCTGGGCTGGGCACGGTGGCTCATGCCTGTAATCCCAGCACTTTGGGAGGCCGAAGTGGGTGGATCACCTGAGGTCAGGAGTTCGAGACCAGCCTGGCCAACATGGAAAACCCTGTCTCTATTAAAAATAGAAAAATTAGCCGGGCATGGTGGTGCGTGCCTGTAATCCCATCTACTTGGGAGGCTGAGGCAGGAGAATTGCTTGAACCTGGAAGACAGAGGTTGCAGTGAGCCGAGATCGAGCCACTGCCCTCCAGCCGGGGCGACAGAACCAGACTTCATCTCAAAAAAAAAAAGAGAAGTTCCAGGCTGGATGAGGCCCTCTCAGGCTTTTAGGGGATTATTCTTGCACTTTTGCCAGTCTTTTCATTTCACTAACAGCACTCGTGCCAAGGTTGTTGGTTCGCTATTACTTCTTGAATTACAGCTTCCATATTTGCCTACCCTGAAGTCATACTACTACTCTTAGGTTCACAACTTAACAGGACAGTTTCTTTGAGTAGAAAAGAACCATTGCCTTTTATAATTAGTCATTTACATTTCCTTTCCTTGGGGAAGAATTACTGAATTCCAAGAACTGTTTGGTGGCATGGAGGTAATAGGAATATTGGGGAAAGTGACTAAATTATCTCGGAACTTGTCAGAGAAAAGGCCAGAAACGCAGTGGCGTCATGACTTCTTTAGGGAAAGGTCAGGAAACGGCCAGGCCCATGACTCGGGGTGAGGTGGACTCTGCCTGTGAGCAGGTATTGCCCTTCAGGTGGGGCTGGTGTGAGTTGACCATTGATGTTAACACCAGGGAGGCGACAGGGTGGCTGGGGGAAGCCCTGTCCTGCACACTAAGCTGGGGAGATGTGTGGCTTCTTACAGTGCTTGCTCCCAGAGGGGGCCAGCCAAAGGCAGTTGAGGGCGGAGCCTCCGCCATGAGTTCAGGAGCCTCTGCCGTGAGCTCAGGCAGCTGGAACTTGGAATGGACTAAGCCCCGGGGATGTTGTTATCTGAAAGAGAATAACAAAGGAAGGACTGGTCTGATGCCCAGGAAGGTGGCAGAGAGAAAGTGCACTCCAGCTGAGCTCTGATTTGGCATTTGTTGTATACGTCAAGAAGCAGAGTCTTCACCTGGACGGGGCAGTGGAGCGCTTGGTGGAGGCCTGGGGTGGGGGAATGAATGCCCGGAGCGCCGAGTCCGTTTAGATGTGTCAAATCCACACCTGCCCCAGATGCCGGCTCAACTGTGCCCCTGTGGGGAAGGATCTCAGATACATGATTTCAGAGCCCCAGTCAATAAAATCGAGGACTCCTGCCAAGATTTTAGAAAGGTTTATTAAACAGATAAGAATGTGTTAGTCACTGGGCTCTGACAGAAGGTTCATTAAGAATGAATCATTGAGCAGCAAGCAATTTAAAAATGAAAATTAAAAAATTCAATTTACAGTAGCTTTGAAAACCATAAGAATCCGTGTCGTTGCCTGAATGAATAGTTGATTCCTTTTAATTACTAAGTAATACTCCACCGTGTGAATCTATCACAGTTTATCCATCCTCCTGTTGGTGGCAGCCGAGGCTGTTTCTGGTCTTGGGCTGTTGTGAATAACATTTCTGTGAACACTCATGTCCACATCTTCTTCTAGACGCCTGTTAAGTTCTGGCTGTTCCACATCAGAATGCGATTTCTCCAACACTGCGTTCCCCACAGGGTCTTCATTTATTCCGATTCTGATAGCAATCCTTTGTCAAGACAGATATTTTGAGAATGTTTGCTTCTGTGGCTTGTCACTTCATTTCATTAACAATGTCTTCTATGAGCCAACAGTTTCAACTTTGATAAAATCTAATTTATCATTTTTTTTTCTTTTGTGGTAACAGTTTTCTGTGTCCTGCCTACCTCCACAATGCCAACATATACCCATGTTATGATTGATAATTTTAGTTTTTTGGTTTTAGGTCTACAACCTAGCTTGACTGAATTTCTGTATATGGTGTAAGGAAGATGTCAGGCTTCATTTTTTCCTCTACAGATATCCTGGTGAACATAATGCCATTTGTTGAAAACAGTTTTGTCCTATTTCACTTTTGCTGAAAATTAGATGATTGTATAGGTGTGTGTCTGTTTCGGGACACACCGTTTTGTCCCATTGACGTACGAATGGATCTTAATCCAGTTCACACTGTCTTCATTACTGCACATTTTCATGGGTTGGGTAAGGCCAGTCCTCTTTGTTCTTTTAAAAAATTAAGTATTTTTGGTCCTTTGCATTTTTATATAAAGTTTGCTTTTGCCATTTCCTACAAAAAAAAAAAGCCTGTTGAGATTTTGAATGAGAATATGTGGAATTGTATGTCAGTTTCCCTCATACTGACAATATTAGCAAATATTGAGTCTTCTTACCCGTGAGCGTAGTGTATTTCTTAATTTATTTAGATATTCTTTAATTTATCCTCACAAACATTTTGCAGTTTTTGGTATAGGGTTTTGCTCATACTTTGTCAAATTTATTTCTGAATATTTTGTTTTTTTCTGATGTTACTTCAAATGGTATAGCTTTGTTGGTATTTTTTACTACTGATTTGTAGTAAATCAATTTTGGATTGATATACTAGGGGTATATACAAATACAGTTGATTTTTGCAAATGGACAGTTTTCCAGGGACTGCTGCAGCATAACAAATGACTCCCAAACCCTCTGACTGGAAGCAGCCATGCCTTTGTGCTCTCGGGTTCTGTGGGTCAGGATCTCTGTCAGGGCATGGCGTGGATGGCTGATTTGCGCACCACGATGTCTGGAATCTCAGGTGGTGGCTGGAAGCATCTAGACTCCCGTTCATTTAAGAGCCTGGCGCCCTGGGCCTACGTGACTCTAAGAGTAGGACTTTGGGTTGGATCGCCCACTCCTGGCCTCTCCACGCGCTGATTGTCCTCGTGGCATGGTGGCCTTGGGATAGTCAGACCTCTCGCTGGATGGTACAAGGCTCCCAGTGAGACTCTGTCCTCAAACAAGGTGGAAGCTGCATTTTTCATGACTGAGCCTCAGAAGTCACACACTGTACTCAGAAGTCATGCCCCCTGTACGCTTTTGGTGGAAGCAGTCATAAGTCTATTCTAATTCAAAGAGGGAGAAATTAGTCTCCATCTCTCGATGCCGGAGTGGCATTGGTCACCTCCTGAAAGAGCATGTGGGACAGGAGAGAATGTGGCCACTTTTGGAAAATACCCTACTTGCATCTAGTAATCTTGCTAGAGTCACTTATTATTGCTAGGAGCTTGTTAGTAGATGCCTTAGGATTTTCTGTACACGATGATGTCATCAGCAAATAAAGAGACTCTTCTTTGTTTGCAAGACAAATGGTTTTTATAGGTATACCTTGGAGATATTGCATGTTTGATTCCAAACCACCACAATAAAGCAACTATCCTAATAAAACTAGCCACTCAAGTTTTTTGCTTTCTCAATGCATATAAAAGTTATATTATACTTTAATTTATTAACGTACAATAGCATTGTATCTAAAAAGTGTACATACCAGAATTCAAAACTACTTTATTGGTAGAAAATGCGAATGATCATCTGGGCCTTCAGCAAGTTGTAATCTTTTTCCCAGTGGAGGGTGTTGTCTCGTCTTGACAGCTGCAGACTGATCAGGGTGGTGGTTGCCGAAGTTGGGGTGGCTGTGGCAATTTGTTAAATTAAGACAACAATTTGAAGTTTGCCATGTCAGTGGAGTCTTCTTTTCCTGAAAGAGTTCTCTGTAGCTTGCAGAGCTACTCGATGGCATTTTATCCACAGTAGGACTTCTTTCAAAACCCCGGTCAGTTCTCTCAAGCCCTGCCACTGCTTTATCAACTAGGCTTATGGAGTGTTCTGAATCCTTTGTTATCATTTCAACAATGTTCACAGCATCTTCATGAGGAATAGCTTCCGTCTCAAGAAACCACTTTCTTGGAGTCCAGTCATTCTGGGAAAAGAAGAGAAAAAAAAAAGAAGCCACTTTTTTTTCCCTCATTTGTGAGAAGCACCTTCTCATCCATTCGAATTTTCCTGTGAGATTGCAGTAATTCAAGCACATTTTCAGACTGTTTCTAATTCTGTTGTCTATTTCCACGATATCTGTAGTTACTTCCTCCACTGAAGTATTGAACCCCTCAAAGTCATTCACGAATGTTAGAATCAACTTCTAACTTGCAGTTAATGTTGGTTTTTTGACCTCTTCCCATGAATCACAAATGTTCTTAATGGCATCTAGAAAAGCAGGTCCTTTCCACAGGGTTTTCAGTGGGCTTTGCCCAGTTCATCAGAGAAATCACTTCTATGGCAGCTATAGCCTTATCAAGTATATTTCTCAAATAATGACTTGAAAGTTGAAATAACTCCTTGATCCATGGTCTGCAGAACGAATATGGCATCAGCAGGCATGAACACAACTTTCATCTTCCTGCATGTCTCCATCAGAGCTCTTGGGGGACCAGGTGCATTGTCCATGAGCAGGAATATTTTGAACAAAATCTTTCTTTCTGAGCAGTAGGTCTCAACAGTGGGCTTCAAATACTTGGTAAACCCTGCTGTAAACAAATGTGCTGTCATCCAGGTTTTGTTGTTCCATTTATAGAGCACAGGCAGAGTACTGAGCATGCTTCTTAAGGGTCCTAGGATTTTCAGAATGGTAAATGAGCCTTGGCTTTAACTTAAAGTCACCAGCTGCTTTAGCCCCTAACAAGAGAGTCAGCTGGTCCTTCGAAGCTTTGAAGTGAGGCATTGACTCCTCCTCTCTAGCCATGAAAGTCGTAGATGGTGTCTTCTTCCAGTAGAAGGCTGTTTCATCTACATGGAAAATCTGTTGTTTAGAGTAGCCACCTTCGTCAATTATCTTGGCTAGATCTTCTGGAGAACTTGCTACAGCTTCTCCATCAGCACTTGCTGCCTCACCTTGTACTTTTATGCTATGGAGACGGCTTCTTTCCTTAAACCTGATGAACTGACCTCTGCTAGCTTCCACCCTTTCTTCTGTAACTTCCTCACTTCTCTCAGCCTTCATAGAATTAAAGAGAGTTAGGGTCTTGCTCTGGATTAGGCTTTGGCTTAGGAGAATGTGTAGCTGTTTGGATCTTCTATGCAGACCGCTGAAACTTTGTCCACATCAGCAAGAAGCCTGTTTTGCCTTCTTAACATTCGTGTGTTCACTGGAGTAACGCTTTTAATTTCCTTCAAGAACTTTTCCTTTGCATTCACAACCTGGCTGTTTGGCAAAAAAAAAAGGCCTACTTTTGGCTTGTCTCAGCTTTTTGCATGCCTTCCTCACCGAGCGTAATCTTTCTGGCTTTTGATTTAAAGTGAGAGAACGTGCGACTCTTTCTTTACTTGAACACTTTACTTCACCCATTGTAGGGTTTTTACTTGGCCTAATATCAATCTTGTTGTGTCTCAGAAAATAGGAAGGCCCGAGGAGAGGGAGAGAGATGGGGAACTGCCGCTCAGCGGGGCAGTGGGAACACACACAAAACATTTATTAAGTTTGCTGTCTTAAATGGCATGGTTTGTGGTGCCCTAAAACAATTATGATAGTAACATCAAAGATCACTCATCACAGATCCCCATAAAAGATCATAATGAAAAAGTTTGAAATATTAAGAGAATTGCCAAAATGTGACAGAGTCACACACACACACACACACAATAAATAAATATATATATATTATTTTTTATTTTTTGACAGAGTCTCACTGTGTTGCCCGGGCTGGAGTGCAGTGATGCGATCTCAGCTCACTGCAACCTCTGTCTCCCAGGCTTAAGTGATTCTCCCACCGCAGTCTCCTGAGTAGCTGGAACTATAGGTGCTTGCCACCACACCTGGATAATTTTTATATTTTTGGGTAGAGATGGGGTTTCGCCATGTTTTCCAGACTGGTCTTGAACTCCTGGGCTCAAGCGAGCTGCCCATGTCGGCCTCCCAAAGTGCTGGGATTACAGACGTGCGCCATCGCGCCCGGCCGCAAAATGTATGTTTTATTTAAAATGAACTCTTATAGATAGTTTATTCTTGCAATTTGCTTTCTTAACTTTTTAGTGTATGTTTAGACCATATATATATTCATCTAATCTGTCCAACCTAATTATTTATACGGTTGGGGTTTAGGTTGCCATTTTCCTATTTACTTTCATCTTTTCTTATTTGTTCTTTTTTCCCTACCTTCTTTGGATGAATTGATTATTTTTTTCAATTAATGGAGTTTGGTTTTTTTAGAGCAGTTTTAGCTTTCCAGAAAAATTGAGCAGGAGGTTAGAGAGGCCCCGTGTGCTCCTCAGCGTCCTCCTTCAGCCCCAGCCTCCCTGTGATTAGTATCTCACATCACTGACTTCAGTGTGGCATATGTGTTACAATTGAGGAGCCAATAGCGATACATTATTGTCAACTAAAGTTCACAGTTTACACCAGTTGTAGGCTGTGGGTTTTGAAAGGTGTGCAGTGACATGAGTCCACCAAGAAAGTGTCGCACAGTGTCGTCCCCTGCCCTGAACACCCTCATGCCCCGCCTGTTCATCCCCTTCCACCCAACCCCTGGGCTTTTTACTGTCTCCATAGTTTCACCTTTGCCAGAATGTGACTTAGTTGAAATCCTGCAGTTGGAACCTTTTCAGCCCACTGCTCCTGCCGCGGTTGCTTCTCTCCCCGTTGGCTCACTGGCTGTCTCCCTCCCGCGCCGGCGTTCGTGACGGCTCTGCTCCTTGCTGTGTGCCTCTGGAAGTGACCATGGATGGCCTCCTCCTGCTGGTGTGCCGCTTTACTCTGCGGGTTGGCCCGTGTCTGAAGACAAGTGACAGTCACGTTTCCAGTGGTTTACAGAGGCACTGGTTCCTCTGGCCTGGCTGGGTTGGGAGCCTTCAGCCTTAAACCACTGTTTGATGGCTGACACATCATGGAAGGTGCGGAATTAGGGGGAGGTTGGGTTTGCACTCTATATGGACATTGTCTTAGGTTCTTTTAGACACAGTAACTCAATACCCCCTGTGCCCTTGTGATGGAGCCCTTCCTCTCTCCATTTCACAGATGGGAACACAGAAGATCAGAGAAATGAACCTGGCAGGTAGGAAAGCAGGGGGTTGGTTAAACAAGGCTGCATAGAATTTGACACGTTTGTGCTCTGAGGGTGCTTTCTGAGAGCATGCTGCCGAGCCCCGTCCTTGGCCCTGCCCTTCCCTCCTCTTGGCAGAGACTGTAGTGAAGACGTCAAGGGGATCCGTTTAACCAGTGCCTCTCAGCTGGGAGGGATAGCGAATGTGATAGATGGCACAATCAAGATTCAGAACGAGTTCAGCTGCCTGCAGTGCCAGCCGGGAACCAATCAAATGAATGAGCTACTAGGAATAAATGGCAAGTCCTACGTTCAGGTGCATGAGCCGAGCAGTCAGCTCAGCAGAAGGCAGTGTGGACAGTTGGGGTTCACTTTGTCTTCCGTGGGAAGCGCGTGTAGTCACTTTGCCTGGATTACGGCAGTTGCCTCGTGAATGATACCCCTCCATCCTCATTTGGCTCATTCCATTGTTTCTACATCATCTTTCCGTGGTGCAAATCTCTTACCTGCAGTGGCCTCCATTTGCATTTCATTACCTGCATTTGAGAGCATTGCCTGGGTCTCACCGCTGACTCCGACGTGGCCTTCCAGCCTCAGAGTGGTCTCCTCCTGCCTGAGCCGCAGCTTCCTCACTGCCCTCCAGCTGCCCTGGCCTCCATTTCATTTCTGGGATGTGACATGCTCCCTCGGGCCGCCGGGGCTCTGCTGCATGGTGCCTGAACCCTCTCTCTCATCTCTGCTCAGACCTCACACCCTCCAAGTGGTCTTCCAGGACCAGCCCTGGTTCTGTGCGATGATGGTGTGGCCACCCAGGTCCTCGTTAGCAGTCAATGTGCACTTGCCTGGCGTGTGATGAACATTGGCTCAGCTGTCAGACTGTCATCCCTGTGAACAGAAGGGTCCTGTCTGCCTGTCCACTTTTCTCCCTGCCTGTGTCAGGGGATCCCAAGACGACCCCACAGAGCCACACTCGTGGCTGTGATTCTTCACAGTGCAAGGATGCAGAGGAGACTCCATCAAGGGGTAAAGTCCAGAGGAAGCGGTATAAGCTTCCAAGCCCCCTCCTGGCGGAGTCACATGGGACACGCTGGATCCCTCCAGTGCGGGGCTGGGACGACCCGTCCGAAACGTTGCCTGCTGGGGAAGCACATTAGAGACTCAGCACCGAGGGTGTTACTGGGGACTGGGCATGCGGACACTCTCTGCTTGGCATGTGCCCAAATGCAGCCTCCCAGGAGGAGAGCAGGTGCCCAGGGTGAACCACCCTGCACAGTGTAGGCCCGCCGAGTCATCCAGATCAGTCAGGGAATCGTGGGAACTCTCCCGAAACCCACATTCTAGGCACCGGCCGGGGACCGGCCTTGCAAGCAGGACTATCCGGGGATAGCATTCCCAGGCCTGCGTGTTTGACTCCTTCGCACACATCGATACTCAGGACTTGATTTTCTGGCACGTAGGAGGCTTTCAGAGTTGAACAGATGAAAGAACTAGTATCTGATGTGGTTCTGCCTTCCGCTGGACTGATGCATTAATGGCTTTAACGTATTAATGGCTGACAGTGGAGTGCAGCTGTGACAGGAGGCTTCCTAGCTCTGTCCTTGCGTGGTCAGATCCCAGCTTCTGTGTTCAGGGCTGGTGGCCGGGGGCCCCCGAGAGGACGTGGAAGGGAGTCTTTTAAGAGTTGAAGGAAATGGAAGTCTCTCAGGCCATTGCTTGCAGAAAAGACTTCCTGAGGTGTTTCAGAGGCAGGTCAAGGCCTGGGTGTGGAAGGCACATTTGGTTTCAATGTGGGGAAGACACTATGTTACGGTGAAATTAGCCTGGAAAGAAGAGGCTGGACTTTGTGGGGAGGTGGATCCCTGGTCCAGGTGGAAGAGCACTTTGTCAGAGAGGCAGGAGGGAGTCTAACTTCTCCGTGAGCTGGCAGGTTTGACTCTGGGTACTTCCAGGTGAGCTGATAGGAATTTATATTTCGACTCTTCTCTAAAATGCTCCCTAAGAAAATTTTATTCTACTTTTCTTCCGAAAAGTGCAGAAAGTGTTATTTGTTATCGGGAAGAGTGTGATGTTGTAATGGCAACAGGTGTAAGGCAAGCTGAGCGTATTTTAAAAAATTTATATTCACAGACTTTACCTTCTGTGAAACATTTCACAACAGGTCGTTGTCTTCAGCCCTTCCTCTCTTCCCTCTGATGCATATGTTTTATAAATTATATCCTTTTTTAAAGATACCAGATCTCAATTGGAAAGGACATGCATATTTACTTTTTATGAAGGGAATAATGTTAATATTATTACTAATGACATTTTTGTAAGTGTAGAGGATTCTTGCTTAGTTCCTGTTTTGCTGCCCAGGTACATGTTCACCAGCACAGGTGATGTGGGTGCCAGGTGTGGGAGGCGGGGTGCTGGGCTGGGGTATCCCGAGGGCAAATCTGGTTTCCGGGCCTTAAGCAGACAGAGCCTGTGATCTACCCAGGGGCCTTGGTGCAGCCTGCGGGCAGCTGCTGGGAGGGCCTGGGCGGTCAGTGCCTCCCTGGGACAGGCTGCTGCGAGGGCCATGGGACATTCTTTTCTCCCTCCTTTCCTCAGCCACCTGGCTCTGGATTCCTTGGCCACGGTGTCTGCCTCCTTAGAGTGCCCTTGAAGGCTTCCTGGCCCCAGAGCGGGGCCTTCTGCAGGCTGGGCTTACCTCCCGAGCCAGGAGGGCCCAGACCGACCCCCCTGTGTCTTAGCCTTGGCGCCTCGCCCTCCGGGGGTGGGGCCGGGCGTCCCTGCTGCAGCCTTCTGAAGGCTGGCCTTCTCCGCCCCTAGCCTGAAGCCAGAATGCCGAGGCCATTGCTGTCAGTCTTTGCAGGTCTTTCAAAATGCAAACATTTTCTCTTTCAAAATGCAGACCTTTTCGTTATTGGCTCTCAGGTGTCATTCTTTTTTTTTAATTGTTTGGATTTCTGAGAATCCGTCTTCCCTACCTGGGTTTTGAACAAATTGAGAAATAAAACAAAACTGTGCCAGATGGAGGCAAAGAATAACTTTTATTTCTGCTAAATGAGAGCCTAAAATCCTGTCTTAGTGGGAGAGCCACCGAATGGCTGACTGATCCCAGGACCCATCAGGCTCACCCACCCCATCAGAGCCAGTGTTGAGGGCCGGGCCCTGCCCACCTGCTGTGGAGCCTCTGAGAAGTGCAAGGGGCTGAACCCACCTTCGCCTCTCCCCGTTTTAGCCTCCATGGGGCGAGCATTTCTGCGGCTAGAGCAAGTCCAGGAGAGGCAGCAGCTGCGCTCCAAGCTGACTCCAGGTCTGTCTGTTATTCACATAACCATCAGGGACCTGGACAGCCAGGGACGTGGCCTCTCTTGGAGTGGAAGAGATCGCAGTCCCTCAGGACAGACCAGTGGGGTGGTTAGAATGTGCTCCCCATGGCTCCGGAATTTGTCGGAATCGGACATTCATTAAGTAATCTCAGGACCTCTGTGTACTGGAGGCTGCCACACCACTCTCAGGTTTACTTCTCACCCTTAATTCTGTGCAGCTACATTGTTCAACCGGGCTTATCAGAATTCCTCCACGAGGTTAAATGACATGATGTAAACTTGCAACACACAGTGTGCCCTAAATTTTAACATCAGTGTGCTTCTGTTATCCAATCTCTGGGGAGAAATTAAGTCTTAAAGGCTAACCATTGCAAGTTCAGGTCCAAAGATGTTGACAGTCAAAGGAATTCAAGTCTGGAGCCAAAATTTCTTACTCCTGTTAAATTTCAAATATACGAAAGCTCACAATTTGTCCTTAACTGTTGCTGCGGCTCCCTCTCAGCCGGACAGGTGCCTGGGTCTCACTGACACCATCGCAGCTCCTTCAGGGCCTAAAAGTCCTGCCCATTAAACGCCGTATTTTGGACAGCCAAATTCAGGAGGCCTCCAAGCTTATCCCTGAATCAGCCCACGACATCTAGGAAACATATCATCCCCAGGCCCTGGAGCAGTCACTCCAGAGATCCTCTCCCCGGAGCCCATCCCTCCTGCTACACAAGGTCACCGGAGGGCCTTGGCGTCATTCTAAGTGAAGGTGGCAAACGGAGTTTTCGTGGTTCTGCCCTCAGAGATGTGACAGTTTGGAATCCAGAGCCTGTCACTTGAAATCCACCTGGGAGAAATCCCTCAGCAGGCCGGCAGGTCTGACTCGGCTCATTTTCCATTTCTAGGGAAAGAAAAATCCTCAGGGCCTTGTAGGCATTTTTTGTGTTCTGTGCCACAGCGGCTGCCGTGCCTGCTCTTGTTAGGAGATGTCATGTGTGCTCTGCGTGTGTGCACGCACTTTGTGTGTGTGTGTGAGAGAGAGAGAGAAACGTAGAGAGTGCTGGCTGCGTGTGTTCACATTTGACTTTCCAGACTTGGGAATGCTGCCGGCCTGAAGGCAGTCGCTCAGCTCCACGTTTGTCTTACCTGGGGTCCCCTCCTGGGTTCTGGAGCTGGGGGTTCTGTGAGTGCTGTTTCCACGTCACTGGGGCCTCCCGAGGGCTGACACCCTTGCTGTGTGCCCTGTCACCCTTCCTCCACCTGCGGATTCTGTGAACTCCGTGGCCGTGTCCCCTCACGGCACAGGGAGGCCTGCCTGCTTGACCACCTCCAGGAACCTCTCTGTACTGGAGGCTGCCACACCACTCTCTAGTTTACTTCTCACCCTTAATTCTGTGCTTGAACCGTTTTCCAGTCCTGAGCCTATGGAAAAGGAGTATCAGTATCAAGCCCAGATCAGTCTTTCAACTTCCCTCCTGGGCTCTGAATGCCGGGTGCCACATGGACAGCTGCCCGTGTAGACCTGCCCCCCTGCCATGCAAAGCAGCACCTCCCTCCTGCCAGGTGGTGCCTGCAGACCCCTGCCCCCTCAGGCGCACAGGCAGCAGATCATCCCCCACTGTCGGAAAGGCTGCCCTGATGCTGCCTGCTACGAGCCAGCACCTGCCTGGTGGCCCGAGCCCACTTGGTGAGCTGCAGTTGCCTGTGCCCAGCACCTCCTGTTTGGACCAAGACTGCATTACCTGTGCCCTTACTGAGGCCAGTGGCCTGCCTGGCTTCCCCTAGCTGAGACTCATGGGGCCATCCCCAGTGTCACTCCCTGAGGGCAGAGCTGCCACGGGCAGTCATCTCCCAGTGCTGGCCGGGCCAGAGGCCATGTGTGCTCACTAAAGAGTTTGAAGCGTAGGCCAGAACCCACAGGAGCCCCAGGCACAGCCCCCGTTGTTTCGCTGCCTCCCGATTCTCCTTTCTCCACGGGTTCATGGATTAGCAACCTTAGTTCCACCTGCAACCCTGGTTCCCCTTGCTATGTAAGGCCACACATCCACAGGTTACAGGGAGTGGAACCTTGGCATCTTTGGGGCTGGTTATTATTCTGCCTTCCACATTCACTGCTGTTGGGTACAGATTAAGTCTGTTAACCACGAGTCTGGTTGAAACCCTCCTTCTGAAAATGCCCCCGACCACCGGCTGAGGCCCAAAAGGCAGCCTCCATAGGGAATGCCCTTCTCTTGTTGATGGGAGCTGCCTCTTCATGTTCCTGCTGTGGGATGAGGCAGCACCCCCTAGTGTCATGTGTGTGCTCTCCTAGGTGGTGACAGCAGGAGTAATGGACCTGTCACTGCCCCGGTACCTGCTGTGTCTTGAAATCTCTTCCACATTCCACTTGTTTGTTTCCCTGAGTCCTAGAAGGCAGTGTTATTACTCTCATGTTATTGGTAATGAAACGGAAGCCCAGAGAGGTTATGTTACTTGCCAAGGTCACACAGCTCCTGAGTCCTAGAGCTGAGGCCCCATTCCTGGGCTGTTTGACTTGAAACTGCCCAGGCCCCCTTCCCTTTGATGCTATGCAGACCTTCCTATGTTACTGTCTGAACTTCACCTGAGTTCACCCAACTATATCTCTGAGAGTAAAGTCACATGTCCACTGTTTTCAACCATGCAGTGACTGTGTCATTAGCATTTGGACTGTGGCCACGATGATGGTGCTGTCAGCACCGGGCACCTTTGCCGTTGGTTCCCGGCAGGGCTGAGTGCTCAGGGTCCAGGTGGCCAGCGAGGTGGTCAGTTCCCACAGATGGTTCTGGTCAATGAGCTATGCCCATGGATGCCTGTTTTTCAATTTAGATGTAAGTGTCTTACATTTACAAATAGAAATGTACCATTCAGTGTTCCCTGAGATGCACGTGCTCATCACCTGACATCGGGAAATACTGGCCTTTCCCTTCTCAAAATAGCAGTCAGCGGCGCTGTGCTGTGCAGGGTGCATCCACTTACGTGTTTCTCAAGATAAAGTCTCTGTGAATTCGTCCTATTATAAAGCTGCTCACTTTATCGCAGCTGCCTTTTTCCCTTTTGGAAAGTGTGTTTTATTTTATATGCATATGATTCACATTATTCTTTTTTCCTTAGGACAACTACACCTTTGCCCAACCTGGGATTCAAATGAAAGTGAAAATGTTAGAAGAACTCGTGAGCCGGATTGATGGTAAGCCAGCTTCCCACGCAGCCCCTCTCTGTGGGCGGGGGGAGGTGGCCCTCAGCCCTCGGTGGGACAGGGAGCTGTCCTCATCCGCCGGCAGCATCCTGGCCTGCTCAGGATCCCTCATGGGCATCCTTCTGAGACAGCTGCTCGTGCGTGAGCTGCTCTTATTTCTTCTTATTAAGGGGATATCATCAGAATTCAGTACATTCACTTTGCAGGACAGTAGTGAGTGTGCACCCAAAGCAGGCAGTGCTCACTCCTTATTAAGCCTGGTGATTGTCATAATCTAGGTGACGGATGGTTGTTTATGGTGGTCCTTCCGTACTCTGTTCCCTGCCTCTGTGCATCATTTTTCTATCAAGGATGCTAGAATAATTTCTCCATGGAATCTAACTAATTACTGAGTCTGGAAATAACATCTTTAATATTATAGAAAAATTATAGTATGTGCTCAGGCAATTTTAGATTGTGCTTTCATGTTTAAGTGGGGGCTTTGAAATACTTTTTGCCTTCATCTTTAAAATAATTCCCCCTGCGATGTGCTGACTGTCATATTACAATAGCAGAGTTTAATTAAATGGAAGCTGAGAGATAATGCTTGCCCGTTCCAGGCATATTCTCCTGATAGTTTGTTAAATTAATGAACAGAGCATTAACTAAGTGATGCCAAGCAGAACCGGGCGTGTATTTGTGATACCAGCTGGTCAGTGATGAGGTGTGGAAAAGAGACATGCTCTTTCACAAAGAGTCCCATGCGCGCTTGGCCAATTATTTCACAGAATGTGGAGACAAATGGCACTTTGTTGGAAACTTAGCCTTGGCCACGTGCCTTGCAGGGCCCTGCCCGCTGAGCGTTGCCGGTCACTGTGCCTTTTCCCCTCCCTGCGCCTTTAGCACGGAAGGCCGTAACAGCAGTCTTCACGGGAAGGGCGCTCGGTTTGGGAAACTGCTGAGTGATATTCTAAAATGGACTCCTACAAATTACAAACTCCATTTTGTTCCTTGATTGAATCTGATTTTTAACTCTGTGTCTAATGGTGATTACCTAATTTCCATATTATGAAGTTGTCTGCAGTTCTTCTGATAATACTTTCATTGTTACGTTTAGCTGCTTTTCAACCCATCATCTGTTAAAAATACCGTTTTTGCCTCCGTCAGTGCGTTCGTGTGCGCTCATCGCACGCTCCACCGTGCGGTCTTGTTTGGGTGCGGCTGGGTTCTTTTCCCTGCCAGCACTTTCACAAGCATTCCCCAGCCTCACTGAGTTCTCTGAAGTATGATTTGCAGTAGATGTGAATTACACGTTCTGAGCAGGTTCCTCCTTTTCCACTTGTGTCCCCTGGAAGGCGTATTTCGTGTTTTCGTGGAGGTTAGACAGTTGTGGTTAGTGCTCGTTTGTTCCAGTGCTGCAGTTTGGGAAATACTTGAATTGATTTTCTCTGGTGCTGTGGTTCAGAAAGAAGCACATTGCGGATTTGCTGGATGATTGTTTAAGAGAGCAGCAGCAATAACCAAAGGAACCCCAACGAAATCTGTACTTTTTAGTAAATCATATTTTTATTTTCAGCGCAGCCTCTGGGTAGGCCATTTTCATATGGCAATTTTTTGTTTAAAGGATCAGTGCTTCACAACAGAGAAAGATGTGTGTTGCCGTTGAGAGGTTAAACTGTCTAACTTGTTCCTGTTCTTCTAATGAAACCTTAAGGAATTTCTATCATGGCCTCATAATAAGAATACCCAGGCTGCTAAATCAGTAAATAGACAGAATTTCTCGTGTTTGAGCTCTCAGACTGGTGGGCGCCATCATCGCTGAGCAAGCTTGGGAGAAGCATCTGCAGGTCTCGGCCACGTGAAGCTCCCCCTCACCTGTTTCATCACTTGCCTCCTAGAGAAAGGATTTGTGGGTTGGAACTTTTGCAGGGATTGTAAAGATTTTATTAAGGGCAGAGGATATTCTAGGAAGAAAAAATTGCTTAAAAAAAAAAAAAAGCTTCTCAGGCCGGGCGCAGTGGCTCACGCCTGTAATCCCAGCACTTTGGGAGGCCGAGGCAGGCGGATCACGAGGCCAGGAGATCGAGACCATCCTGGTTAACATGGTGAAACCCTGTCTCTACTAAAAATACAAAAAATTAGCCAGGCGTGGTGGCGGGTGCCTGGAGTCCCAGCTGCTTGGGAGGCTGAGTCAGAAGACTGGCGTGAACCCGGGAGGCGGAGCTTGCAGTGAGCCGAGATCGTGCCACTGCACTCCAGCCTGGGTGACAGCACGAGACTCCATCTCAAAAACAAAAACCAAGCCTCTCCCTCTTTTCTGCGTTTTAGGAGAAGGACAGCATTTATTTCAGAAAATTTTGATAATTCGGTGAAGGAAAACATCTTCATGGACTCGTTGATTAAGAATGGAGAGGTTTTGAGGACATTGCCCAGATGGGAATAGTTCAGAAAAGAGCTGAATTGCTCTGCAAAGTCAAGCGGAAGTTTCAGCAGTGGTGGCGCGAGGATAAGGGCTCATCAGGAGCGAGCAGAGAGCTGGAGGAGGGGGAGGTTTTGGGGATGGAGGGAAGCCTGGTGAGGGGTAAGAGGGGAGATCGGAAGAGGGGCCGCATCACTCTTGTTTTCTTGTGGTAAGGAGTTGTGAAAGAATCTCTCAGAAGCACTTCTGAGTAGTTTCTTCCTATCTTAAGTAGTACTGTGACCCTTCTTTGTCATCCCTAAACCTTTAGTAAAAGTCTGCTGTGGAGACACGAAGGTGCTGAGAATGAAGAGAGAGGGCTGTGTCTATAATGGAAGCCGCGTGGAAAGGAGGATGGGCGGCAGCCTTCGAGGTTGTGTGCTGGGCAGGGAGTAAAGCGACAGGCAAGCCCGCAGATGGGGAACTCCCTGGGAAGCCCCCTGTATCCTTCGGGACAGACATTGTATGAGTTCCCACAGAATCAGAGAGGGTGACTGGAGCCACTGAATTTGGAGTGAAAGAAAAAGGTGAGAGTAGGAGGAACGTGCGTTTTCAGTCGTGGCAGGCTAGATAATTTCAACCACATTTCCCACTGGATAAGACCTTTTTGTTTTTTTAAATTAAGCCAACAAAGCAAAAAGAAAAAAAAAAAGGAAAGAAAAAGAAATGTCTTAAAAGCATTGAATTGCTATCTACAAAATAAGGACTTCCTGGGCCAGAGTGAAGCTAGGACCTGGCTAGGTATGCCCAGCTCTAAAGCCCCCAGTGTTCTGGGTGTGTGTTTCCTGATGCAGAAGAAAAATCATCCCAAAGCTGGTTGTGGTTTGGGCGCCTCATGTAGTGCTTGCATCCAACCCGATTAGTCAGGATAGGGATCTGAGAAATGCCCATACAGTTTGTGAGACCCAGAATAGTGACACGTGAGGGCAAAGTGGACGTGATACCCCCTCATAAAATCTAGGTTCCAACCTGAGAGGATCAGGGTTGTTTGAACCTCAGTTATGATGATTCTATACTGGAGTTCCCCAGAATGCTAGTGAGAAGCAAAACAAAATCTTGTCTGGAGGAAGTTACAACTGAAATTGTATTTTTTTCTTTCTTTTTTTTTTTTTAATAACTCCAAACACCTTTTTCAAATAAAGTGACCCACACACATGAACCCGGGAGGTGGAGGTTGCAGTGAGCTGAGATCGCGCCATTGTACTCCCGCCCGGGCAACAAGAGTGAAACTCTATCTCAAAAAAGAAAAAAAAAAAAAAGTTGGGTGATGTTTTTGTGACCAGAAATATGCCATTGAAACTTACCTCTTGTTTCTGTCAATCACCCTATGGTAAAATTGGTTTCATTATATGTCGTTTTGATTCAGGTCAGCTTCCGAGAACATGTGGATGATTGTAAGCGGGTATTTGGTGGCTAGTGCTGCCAAGCTCCACAGGCACCAGCCTAGAAAGGACTTCAGAGATAAGAGCATAAATCTGGAGTTTTACCCCAAATTTAATTCTTTTATATAATCTTTTGGAATATTTTAAGGGCTTGGCATTTTTCTTCAGGAAGAATAATTTTTCTGAAAAATTCTCGAAACAAGGCTCATGGCTAAGTGGAATTAAATAACTAAAAGTTAAATATAAGTCTTAAAGTTTATTTTGTTTTATGTTAGAATAGGGCATGTGTCCAGCAACTCCACAAAAAATAGAATTAGGATGTCGCCTAATCTGTATTATCCTGCCTTGTGTTACTTAAAATTTAATAAGCATTTGTAGGCTCAAAGAGGGTACGCTGTTCTTTCTAAAATTATCTAGCTAATGTGTTCTCAATATTTCTATTAATTGTCAATCTGTTCCCTACTTAGCAAAGGATTTTGTGTATAAAATCAACAGTTCGCACCAATTATTTAGTAATTTACTGCTGTAATAATAAATGTACATTTACTCTCCAACTGATAGAATTTCAGCATATAAAGCACACGATGAGATTTCCACTCCGTATTACATCGAGAACGCTTACACCTACTTGAAATTCCACATTTTTGCAGTGAATCCTAATGACGTCCCCTGTACATTTTGTTTTTACATCTGTCACGTCTGATGTTAACCTCTGGAATCACATGATCCCTGATTGTCCCCATGATAGAATGGCCGGAGGAGTGGGCTTCAGCCCTAGCCTTTCCAAAGGCTGGAGTCAGAGCCCCTCTGTGTGAATTCTGGGGCCAGCCCCACCTGGTACTCAGTGTCATGCATCTTTTGTGACATAGATGACGTCTGTATAAATGAGATATTTGCTACATTTTTTGATTAAAAAAACCATAGAGAACTTTTTTCAGTATTTTAAAAGAATATTTGAAACCTCAGCAGATGTGTCCATTTCATTATGTCCATTCTTGATTTTTTCAGATTTAAGATTAGATCATAAACAACTGCATTTCAGATCAGAGAATTGTCCCTTTGGGGGTGACACTGGCACTAAAAGGGAGGCTCTTGGATTGTTTCTGGTGCCACAGTGGTGGTGCCAGGGCACCGTTGGATGAGGGGAGTGGGCAGAGCTGTTCCCTGGGGCCCCGGTTCTGGTGGGCTCCACCCTCACGTTGTTCTGAGGGGACTTAAGGCTAGGAGGCCCTCATGGGTCAGGAGGAGCTGCTGGCAAAACCTGATAGTTGCTAGGCTGATCTGAACTTAGCTTGCAAGGAGCAGCAGCCCAGAGGCCTTCCCAGCAACAGCATCGAAGCTGTCGCCAGGGCCGCCTAGGGGATGTAGGATGGGCCACAGCCATGTGCCTTCTGAGTTTTCTCCTGCAAACTGTGCCTTCGCCTCTCTTTAGTAAAAAATGGAAACAACTGCATCTCTCTACCTTCTAACCCCACGGAACCTCCAAGGGCTAGGGACGCCAGACTGAGCAAATAAAAATAGAGAACGTCTAGTTAAACTTCAATTTCATATAAACAGTGAACAATTTTTTAATATAAGTATGCCCTGAGCAGTGTTTGGCACACACTGAAATTCAGAGTTCACTGATTCTTCTGTATTTATCTGGTAATCCTCCAGGGGTGAGTTCTGAGTGGGGTGAAGTGGAATTCAGACCCAGGCTGGAGCTCTAGGTTACCCTTTGCTCCCCGAGGTTACAGATGACAAGAATGTGGCCTTAAATGTAATGTGTTATTTGAAATTAAAGTATACACACACACACCCTACACACACATGCCTGTATACACACACCCTACCCACACATGCCTGTATACACACACCCTACCCACACGTGCCTGTACGCACACACCCTACACACACGTGCCTGTACGCACACACCCTACACACACGTGCCTGTACGCACACACCCTACACACACGTGCCTGTACGCACACACCCTACGCACACGTGCCTGTACGCACACACCCTATGCACACGTGCCTGTACACACACACCCACCAGATACATATACACACACCTACAGATGCACCCCTATATACACACACCCCTACACACATGCCTGTATACACACACACCCTCATGTACACACACACCCCTTCACAGATGCCTATACACACATCTGCTATATACACATACACACTCCTATACACACACCCCTGCACACATGCCTATATATATACTCCTCATACATACACACACCCCTACACACACCCCTATATACACGCATCTGCCATATACACATATACACACACCCCTATACACAACCCTCCTACACACCTACACACATGCCTATAAACACACACACCCCCATACACACACCCCTATATACACGCATCTGCCATATACACATATACACACACTACTATATACACACCCCTGCACACAACCCTCATACATACACAACCCCTCATACACACACCCCTATATACACGCGTCTGCCACATACACATATACATACACTGCTATATACACACACCCCTGCACACAACCCTTATACATACACACATGCCTGTATACATACCCAGCCCTACACATACCCCTGTATACACACTCCTGCCATATACACATACACACCCTGCACACATGCCTATACACACACACTGCTTCACATATGCCTATACACACACCTGCCATATACACAGGCAGGCTCCTATACACACACCCCTGCACATGTGCCTGTATACACAGATACCCCTCATGCATACACACCTGCCATATACACATACACACCTCTGTATACACACTCAGATGCCTGTATACACACACACCTACACACATGCCTATATACACACATACCCCTCATACATACACACACCTGCCATATACACATACACACACCTACATACACACCTCTATATACACACTCAGATGCCTATATACACACACACTCCTACACAAGTGCCTGTACACACACCTGCCATGTATAGATACACCCACAGTACTGTACACACACACACCCCTGTACAAGTGCCTATATACACACACCCCTATATATACATACCTGCCATATACACATACAGCTACATACACATCCCTATATACACACACACTTACATCTGTACACACCTGTCATATATGCATACACATACATGCCTTTATACACACACACCCCTATACGTATAGACAGGCCTATACACACCCACCATATACACACACCTGCCACATACATATACATGCATGCCTGTATACATACACACCTTTGTGTTCACACACTCTTACACACGTGTCTATACACAAACACATGCCTGTATATACACATACCACTATACACACATGCCTATACACACCTGCCATATATCCATACCCCTCATATATACACACATGCCTATACACACAAACACTGCTATACACACACCCCCTACACACATGCCTATACACATACACCCCTCATATATACACACACCTCCACACATGTCTGTACACACATACCCCTATGCACGCACCAATACACATATATACACATACCCCATAACACACACCCTTATACACACATGCCTATACACCCACCATATACACACGCATACCTACACACACCTAGACATACCTACATGCATGCCTGTAACACACACCTTCCCATATTCACACATACCCTCCTACACACATATGCATATAAACATACACGCAAACCTATACACACACACACCTCTGTATACTCACACACCCCCCTACAAACATGCCTGTACACACACACACCCACACACACACCCATGTACACATATGCATACACACCTACACACATACACCTACATGCCTATATACACACATCCTCATATACATGTACACTCCCGTATACACACACACACCTACGCACGTATCCAATATACACACACAGCCTTATATACACACTCTCCATATACACACCCCCATACACATACACAGCTACACACAGATGCCTATACAGACACCCCCATATACACACACACCTCCTACACACATCTATACACAGACACACACCCATATGCACACACACACACCCTTATATATACACACCCCTACACATGCCTATACACACACCTACACACAGTCCCGTATACACAGGTGCCTATACATGCACAAACACACCCCTATACACATGCCTTTACACACACACACATATATTTAGACACACCCACTTTAGAGATGGTTAATCTCATGGGCATGGTCACTGTGTTTGAGGCTATTTATGTTTCCATGTTCTTGGGGAATGTGCTCTTGCTGGTCCCACATTTCTGTTGCTTGATGTGTCAGAGGAGGGCCACCCTGTCTCCTCCGGGAGAGATTATTGTTGGTGGCCAAGGACTTCGATTGAGCTATAAATAAACTTTTCTCATTTGACTTTTCACAGTGCAGGCATCGCAGTGAGGCTGCTCACCCAGTGATTGCTTTGAAGTGAAGCTGCCCTTCATTAGTTTTGGTCAATTTCTGGCCCATTTCTGCCATCTTATTATTCTCTGAAAGGCTGGCTTAGGACTTCTTGACTGATCTGGTGAATGTATTCACAATTGGGTGGAGGTGGACCGCCCTGTAGTTGGCTGGATCTTGGCGGTGACCCCGGGTGGTGAGACCTTAGGCTGTGAGCCTGCGTCCACAGCACATCTTCTGTGGCCGTCTCAGGCCACCCAGGCCGGATGGCGGCCACCCAGGGTGGCGGCCCCGTTGATCTGACCCTGTAGGAGCTGCTGACTTCTGCCTTTCAGCTCCTTAATCAGCATTGCGTTTTCTCCCTCTGCTCTAGTGGCGGTTGCACCCCAGACCCTCCAATCCTCGTTCTCCAGCCCTAGGCCATGTGATACCACAGCCAGGACTCTCAGGCCTCTGCCTTGGCGCTTCCTTTGTTCCTGACTGTTCCTTTGTCTAAAACCCTTTCTTGCCCTCCTGCCGCCTTCCCTGACAGGCTGCTTTTCATTTGTGCCCAACCACACCAGTTCTTGGTGCTGCTCAGAGGTAGGAGGAAGTATTGCTGGGTTGAGCCAAGGGTGAGTACCATGAAACAAGTGTCACACAGGAGCTTGGGCTTCAGAGAGCTTGGAGCTGGGGACAATAACATATAAGCAGGAAACAGCCAGATGCCAGCCCAAGAAGGACTCTATGCCATGTGCTCGATGGTGCGGTACACCTGCTGGGAGGGGTCTGCAGGCGGCCCCTTCTTCAGGCCAAAGACAAAAAGGCACTATCAGAATCCCAGAAAAATGTCACTGTCACATTGACCTCGACCCAGGGGTCCCAAAGCTCCTGGGTCCCTGAAGAGTTTTCTTCTGTGATGTTCCTCCTGGTTTGGGGCCATCATGAGTACTTCTGAATTGGGTTGGTAGTGTGCCACAGCTGGCTCGCTGTGCCTAGGGCACTGGGCAGGCACAGAACATGTGTCCTGCACCTCTGCAGAGCGTTTCCAGCAGGGTGGCCTGGGAACCGCGCAGATGAAAAGGCAGCTGCTTCCGACAGTGACTGATAAGTGTCACAGAGCTACAGGTGCATTGTAAGAGCACATGGGAGAGGCAGAGGAGCCCTTGGGAAGGCTTTCCTGCCCCAGAGATAAAATGGCTTGTGTTTGCTTGGACCCATAATAACATACCACAGGCTGGTGGCTTAAAGCACAGTTTACTTTATCATGGTTTTGGATGCCACAAGTCCAAGATGATGGTTCTAGCTGCTTTGGTTTCTGGTGAGGGCTGTCCCCTAGGGTTGGGTTGCAAAAGGCTGCCTTCTTGCTCACATGTAGATATAGCCCTTCCTGGGTGGGTGCCTGTGGGGGTGGCGGTGGGGGGGAGGGGTGGCAATGGGAGAGAGAGCAAGCAGGAGTTCTCTGCCATCTCTTATAGGGACACTAATCCTGTGGGATCAGGGTCCCACCCTCACAATCGCATTTAATCTTAATCACTTCCTTAGAAGCCCCATCTCCAGATACAGCCACACTGTGTGTTAGGGCTTCAACATAGGAATTTTGGGGAAACACTAACATTCAGCTTGGAAGTGTGGGGTTTAGACCAAGATACAGTTCATGGAAGAAATGATCGTCATTATCATTCATTAGCAGGAAGCATGACTCTTGTCTTGGGCAGGTGGAGCAGAAGAATCAAGTTTCAAATATTTCACATTTTCCAAATCAAAATAATGCCATGAGGGAAGGAAGAGGGGACTCTTCATTTCTCTTTGAAATCGAGTCTTTGAAGCTTTATAATCAAGGGCACCAAAAAACACCAGCAAATTTGGATTTTGTCCATTGAAATGGCCGTTAAGGACTTACTCCAGAATGCTGGTTCATGATAGATGGCTGTTGACAAAATGAGATCCTTCCAATGTTTGTTATGTTTGTTCTGTGTGGAGCTCTCAGTGTGCTGTGGGTTGAGGATGTGAGCATCTTGGGGTCAGGTGCCCTTTTCTCAGCCCTCTCCATTCATTTTCTAGCCTGGAGGGAGCAGATGCAGACAGCTGTGGGTGTGGCCTTGATAACTGGCACTTGCCAGCTCTCCCCAGGTATAGAGTTCCCTCATAGAGTTGGCCTGGAGACCCTGCCTGGGACCTGAACCAGGACAGGGCCTTCTCACGCCTCCCTTGGATCCACATTTCAGGACCAGTCTTTGTGGGGGCTGATTTGTAAGGCAGCCTCTGTGTCCAGTGTATCTGCCCACGTGCTGTGCAGAGCATCCTAACCCTGACCTGGTCCGTATCTGCAGGAAGGATAGGACAACGATGGGCTGCAGCAAGGGGCAAGGCTGCATCTGGAAGGCAGCCTGTCCCTGCCCAGGGTGCTTCCTGATGATCTCAAGGCAGCCAGTGCTGGCCCCTTGGAGTGAGGCCTGGGTGCAGGCGTTGAGAGAGGCAGGAGAGCCTTCTGTCCCTTCTTCCAGGTAGAGCAAACAAGCTGGTGCCTCTAAACTGGTAGAAACCTCAGGAACAGGCTGACCTCCCACCGGGAAGTTAGAAGGAAATTAGTTCCCTACGTTTTGGTGGCTGAGTGACAGCGAAAATGCCAGGCCAGGAGCAACAATGGGAGATTTTGGTTTGGGGACTAGTTTGTGGGTTAGAGGAGGAAAGGACTTATTAGAAATAATTCTCGAACATTTCTGGCTTATTCTAATCTACTCTTCAGCTCTGTGGAGTAACAGCTTGGAGTTTGGAAGCTGGCAGACTTGGGTTGACTTTCAGGCTGTGTTGTATACTGGAGGATTGGCTTTGTGAGGAATGTCCCCACTCTAGCCCTTGTTTCCCCATGCATGACGGGTCATGGGAGTAAAGTACTTACAGGAGTGCCTGGAGCACTTAAGTCTCATGCAGTGTTAGTACCCATTATTGTCATTATCATCACCATCAGCAGCATCATCACCATCATCATGATTGTCATCACCAGCATCATAAACACCATCATCACCACCATCATGTCATCATCACCATCATTATGTCATCACCACCATCATCATCACATCACCATCATCATTTCATCACCATCACCATCATTACCATCATCACCATCATTATGTCATCACCACCATCATCATCACCATCACCACCATCATCACCATCACCATCATTTCTGTCATCACCATCATCATCACTATCACCATCATTTCATCACCGTCATCATTACCATCATCACCATCATTATGTCATCACCACCATCATCATCATCATCACCATCACCGTGATTTCTGTCATCACCATCATCATCACTATCACCCTCATTTCATCACCGTCATCATTACCATCATCGCCATCATCATCACTATCACCAGCATCATTTCATCACCATCACCACCACCGTCATCATCAGTATCACCATCATTTCATCACCCTCATCACCATCAACGAACTGTACAGCAGGATGGGTCCATGGTGGGGCTGAGTGTTGGAAGTTTAGTCTGAAGGGCTCTGCTTCTCCCACGTTGGACCTTGTTGAGCTGCCAAGGGCCCTGTCCATGCCTGCTCCTGAGGCAGCCCCTTCTGTCCAGCCCCCAGGGAGGTTGGTTGGAGTGGAAGACACTGGCTGAGTCTGAGTCAGGGGCACCGAGGTGACAGTGGCCATTGTTATTAGTCATATCTTACACTTTCACCTATAAGGAAGAAAATGCCAACAAAACGCGGTACTGGAGAATGGTTCCACCTGTGTGGGAAACGGCTTTATGTACCTGAACACTTTCCCTTTCCTGTGTTTTTAATTCAGGTTAAATGTGATTTTAATGAAATTTCTCTGAAAGTTGTCTTGACTACCTCGTAAGGTTAAAATTGACTTATTCTTTTAAGATAGAATTCAGTTACAGCTAGGAAACTAGATTCAGCTTTATTACCACCCTGGTGGAAATATTTTTATTACCCCTACAAAGTAAGCAGCCGAGAAGCAGAGGATAAATCAGCAGCGCAGCCAGGCCGGGGAACAGGCAGTGTGGCTCCCTCCCCCCGGCTCTCGTCCTCATTAGGCTCCAGAAGGGCAGAGCTGAGCGTTTGAAATGATAGTGATATTTCATCTGAGACGTAAGGACATGACAATTGGCGAGGCACATGCGTAATTGCCGTTATGTGCGACCTAAGATGTGTGTGGACTTTCTGGGAGGCGTGCTGTGTGTGCTGGCAAGGGCTGCATTCCTGTGCTCCTGGTCTCCTGGTTCAGGCAGAGTCTTGGTCCCCTTCTGCTTAGCAGGCCTTCACAGTTGAACATGGCTGTTTCTTCTGTGACCCAGGTGACTCTGCTTATCATTGTCTGTTGGAATCATTTTGGTGAACCTGTCTGCAGCCTGGGTTCCAGGCTACCCCAGGCAGGAATTTGCTCTCTTGTTGGATGGATGTCCTGAGTTTCTTAAGTCAAGCTGATTTAATGTGCTTTCCATTGAAACTCTAAATGGATATTTTGTTGCATTTTTGGGAAGAGGGATGCATTATATAGAACAACAACAACAAAAAAATCAAAGAAATAGAAGTTTCATGTAATCCCAAAAATAATATATTAGGAATATACACCTGGATTCTAGTTCAGCCTTGGTCCCTGACTCTGGCCTTGGGCTGCTGCTGGGAATGATGATAATAGCAGCTAGCATTGATTCAGTGCCTGCAGTGTACTGGGCACTGTTCTCAGCTCTTTATCTGTATCATTTTGCTGACTTTTCATAACGGCCCCATCAACTGCATAAATGGGCCCCATCCCCGTGCTCAGAGTCCTGCCTATCACTGATCTCAGCTTCCCCGCAGGCTGGATGATCTCCAGGTTGCTTCCAGCGCTGCCCATCCTGGGTTGGTGCACAGGAGAGAGCCCTCCCAGTTCCTCCCTACCTACTTGGGCAGCCTTGGGGTGTCCTGTGGGCTCAGGGGACTTGCCTGTCTCTGCTCCAGGGTTTCCTTGGGAGCCGCAGCCTGCAGCTGTGCCTGTGGTCGGGCCCTCTACCTCCACTCCCCGCGCTTCCTCCTGGGACTCCTGACCAGCATCTTGTGCCTTATGGTGCCCCGCCCACCTCATGACCCTGAGAACTGGGAGATTAGAAGGTCGAATGTGCCCTTTTGAAGTGAGGAGTGGTCGTTGCTTCTTTTTTGGCTTCGACCACATGCCTACATTTTCACCCCGATGTTCCCCATAACCAATGCCCAGTTTCTAGAGCGGCCTCAGCAAATGTTGGGGAACTGAGGGATAAGTGTTTAATGGAGCCGCCTGCACGTTAGGGCTCCAGCAGCCTGTGTGGCTTCACATTGCTTCAACATAGCTCATGGGTGACACTCCCCTGCTTAAAGAGGATGTTTGGAGTGGGGATTTAAAGCAGTTTCTCTGTTGTTACTTTCGTCTCCAGATGTTTATGATTTTCTTTGGGTTTTCTCCTTAGCTTTTGTTTTCCCTGAGGATCTCAAATCCTCATCCTACTGCCCTTTAATTCATAGAATAGAAAATCTGCATGTGTGGAAAAGCTCTGTAATTCTACCAGTGCAGCCTATGCTGCTGCTACATCCCCTGTAAAAGTGACAGAATACAGTGTTACGTATCTAGTATAAATGACGAGGATGCTTGCTGACTCCCTTGCTTACATCTGAGAATTGTCTTGCCTCAAAGTAAATCCTTTCCCACCCCGCTCCGCCTGGTGGCCTTGTCCCCACCCCGCCCCCAGCTGATTCTGCACACCCTTCCCTGTACACTCACCTGTGGGCCCCTCGGGTTCACTGGCCTCTCCCAGCAATCGACCATCATGCTGGGAGGAGAGGCTGTGTTTCCTTGATCTGAGCCTTGATCTGGAGCGACAATCTTCACATTTATTTTCCACCACCCCAAAGTTGTTAAGATGGTCAAAGGAGGTGATGCCTGCCAAGGTGCTTTGAAATGTTTGGTTCCGCTGTGAAAAGCTGGCAAAAGTCTGAACAGAAGATTCCATGAGTCAGAGGGTCCTGGGGCTCACATCCCCCCAGCCCTCCTGCCCCTGAGCCATTAAAACCCAGACTAGCCCAGCACTGGTGCGTTCTTCTCTGTCCCCGTCCTGAACCTGCCAGGCTTTCCCTGAGGTCCCCGGGCACCAGGGGATTATTGTCAGGTCCCTCACTGTCGTCCTGGGCCCTCGGAATCACGCCTCTGTGCCCAGAGTGGTGCTTTGGAAGAGGGGTATGGCCTTGTCACTGGGGTCCTCCATGGCCCTCACCTGTTTCTCTACTCTGTTTCTTTCTAAGCCCTGCTGCCTTCCCGGCCCTTCCTGCATTCCTTCCAATTTCAGCTCATTTTAAGGTATTCCTCCTGAACAAGTAGAGAGAGATTCATTTTCTTAAAACTGAGGGACAGCTTTCATCCCACTTTTGGACTGTGGCCTTCAGGTAGGACCACACTTCAGCCCCCTGCAGGACAAAAGGAGTAGCTTATTCTTTCAGAGCTCGTGCTGATGTGTAGTTGGCTCATGACCGCGGAGGACATTCTGCCCTACGTTAGAGGACGGGACATTAACAGTTGTTCCGGGAGCTCATCCTTCCAGGCCTGTACTTAGCACAGAATCATAAAAAACTTGCTGTTCGGAGCAGAGGGTCCTCTGAGATCCTCTGGCCACCCCCACCCAGTCTGTCGTACGGCTTTTGGAAAGCCATCGTGCTCCAGTTACAGCCGAGCTGGGGTGGACCGGGAGAGGGCTCCCTGCATCTGGCCCTCCAGCCTCCCACCCCGTGCGGGAGTGGAGCTGGACATAGCGCTTGCTGCGGAGCTGCTGGGCGCTGCCTCTTCCGCTGCGTCTGTCCCAGTCGCTTCCTTCGCAGGATCTTTGAGGTGCTGGGAGTGGGAACAGCCAAATTGCGGTTAGCATTTTTCTTTTT
This sequence comes from Pan paniscus, assembly GCF_029289425.2. Lineage (NCBI taxonomy): Eukaryota > Metazoa > Chordata > Mammalia > Primates > Hominidae > Pan > Pan paniscus. Next base: position 56,858,242 of record NC_085927.1, read on the forward strand.
AGCTGCTCAAGTGTGGAGTGTGTTTACCACCAGGAAGTGGTGGTGACCATGCTGTGTGTAATGAAATGCAAACACGTGAGGCCTCCCTGGCTCATGATCCAGCCACTTTTCTCCTTATGATGATATCTTTGTGACTCTCCACACCGAGACTGATGTTTGGGGTTTATTGCTAAACTGAGAATAGTTAATTAAATTGTAAGTAGAGACATACAAATAAAGTGATTCTCCTTGACCTTAGCAAGAAAGAGCTGTCGTGGTTTCAAATGTAGGCCGTCAGACTGGTTTTGAAGTGATTCCCAAAGTCGTTGCTGATCATGGTTACAAGTAGCTAGAGAGACTGTGTCTTTTCTCTTCTTCATTTTAAGGAACCAGTGTCCCTCTTAAAATCAGGCTAGGAGGCCGCATTGCAGGTGGAAATGCATTGCCTTTCCGGGCCAGGGCTTGCTGGGGATGAGGACAGTTTATTTTGATGGGGTCATTTTCCTTTCCATACCATAAGCCATTGGTCCTGAAATAAAAGGCATTGGTCCCAGCATTGGAGGGCACATCCCGTCTTTCTACTCCTCTCTACCCCCTCGTCTCTCTAGACCCTGGACTGTGAGTTCCTTCTGGTTCAACCCTTCAGGGTAAGGGACATTCCCACTCTTCTCAGACCCACAGTCACCTAGGCCTCCCTCTGCAGTCAGAGGTCTGTGTCGCTGCACACGGCCAGTCCTCCCACTCTGCTGTGCCTGGATCTCCCCATCCAGAGACCCTCGGTTTGACCCTCTGCTGAGCGGAAGCTCTGGTGATCTGGGGGTGGGCGCTGGACCCAGGCAGTGGGGCGTGTGGGGATGTGCAGGGATGGCTGTGGGGTCTAGCTGCTGATTACAGACCACACTCCTGTGTCCCCGCCATGCCCCTCTTTGGGGATGCACAGTGCTGCCAGTCTCTGATGGGGGCTCATCAGGTGCATCCGGGCTGCCCCTGGCTTTCTGCAGCGCTGGCCCGGGCTTTTGCTTTCTCAGGCCCCGTGAGGACCACTCCTCCATCTGCTTCCCAGGTCCTCCCATCTGGCTTTCTCCCCTCCTTGTGTGCATTGAGTGTTGACTCTTCTGTGGTTTTTGTGAGGTGCTGGGACGGGAAGAGGTGAATACAGGTGTCCAGAGTCCTCTGATGACTCCCATAGCCCCAGGCCTCAGTCTGTGCTGCCCCAGACTAGACCCAGGGCCCCATCAGTCCCCGCTGGGCATGCCGTGAGTGCGCTTTTGTATTGAGGTGGCTCCCGCTCGCAGCCATGTCAGGGCCCTGGGGTAGGGGCAGCTCCCTCCAGCGCTCAGCGCTCACTGCTCATTAAGCCTACTGTCCCTGTGCCCCACCAAGCAGCCCCATGCTTCATCTCACTTACTTCTCACGGCAGCTTGTTAGGTCCGAACTAACAGTATCTCCGCCTGACCAACAGGGATGCTGAGGCTGAGAGGGGACTCTTGTCCGAGTCATGCAGGTGAAACTTGGAGTCAGGATTGGAGCTTGGGTCTGTCGTCTCTGGACCTGTTGCCTGCTGCCCCTCAGCCAGGGCTCCAGCGCGGCCTGTGTGTGGGGTGGGTGTGGTGGGGGGGACTGCTCCAGTCTCTAGCTGTTGCCATGTGGGGGCCTCCCCCAGCCATATTCTGCCAGGGAGCCTCTTGATGTCCTTGGGACACGCCCAGCTACAAACAGAGCCTCCCTCTCCCTTCTGAGCTGCCTGGGTGACTGAGGGCCCCAAGGGGCTTATGTTCACTGGCCCTGTCCTCCCTGGCACCTGTGCACACACCTGCACAGAGCAGAAGGAATTGGGACCCATAGGTTCACCTCTTGTAACTCGTGTACATGGCCCAGGTGTTCCTGTGCCCCACCTGCGGGACAAACTGGTCGCAGCAGGGTGTTTTGGGGGCACAGAGCCACCGTCGGAGTCACACATCGCACACCCCCAGCAAGTGATAGTGTGTGACCGGACATGGTGCTGAAGGTGGCCTGTGTCAGCCATGGGCTTGGTGATTTTGACAGCCAGGATGCGGTTCCTGGCGCAGGTGCCTGGGGGCGCCTAGAGGAGTGCGAGACTCCCGAGGGTCCCTCTGCCTAAGCTGCCTGGGGAGGGTGGCTCGCTTTATTTAATTCACACGCTCAAAGCATTTCAGGAACAATGAATGCCTTCGGCCCTCTGTTTAAATGACTGAATTATAGAGGTGTGAGGAGGCCACGCCCACCCCGTTTTACACTTGGCGCCTCCCTTCTAATTTCGAGGAAACCTGCAATTCAGCTGGAATCTGTAATTTTCTACTTGATCTTGCTCTAGCTGTTCTCCCATCATAGCTCTGTGAGCAGAGAGAGAGCTCCAGAAGGAATTGTTTCTTGTCTTGCGACCACACACATATAATTGTTCTGGTTGAACACGTTTTACTGTGCGGTGTCCATGCGGGCTGCTCCCGGACAGCAGCAGCCGGGAAGCCAGGGCCCAGCATCCAAGAGGCAGACCTGCAGGATGAGAGATCCAACATCCCTGGCCACCAGCCGCCCCGTGGTGGTCTCAGCCAGGAGGAGAAGGGAGCCTCCATCCTTGAAGCAGCCTGGCATCTGGAGCATTTCGGGGTCTTGGCCTTACGCTGCCCTATGTAGCCTGGAGCCAGGTCAGCTGAGGAGCCTGGGCTTCTCCTCATGTCCATCTGTCTCTTCCCCTTTAATCCCTGGGGAATGCAGCCTCTGCTTATCTGCCACTCAGGCCCCTGCAGCCCCCTACCTGGTCTCCTTGGCGTCCACTGGCCCTCCACACTCCACGTGCCCCCCTGGGATGGCAGAGCCACTAAGGATGGAAGTAGGGGTTCCTGAAGAGTCAGCAACATGCACTTCCCTGGTTCTGTCCCGGCACGCTTCCTGTGAGTCCAGCCCTCCAGTCATGCCAGGGTGCCCGGTTGTTAAGATTGTAGAAGCTTTTACAGTGGGCACTGGCGCCCTGAACTCCTGAGTGCACGCCCTTTGTTTCAGCCCTGGGAACTTTGGTGGGCAAAAGTTCCCAGGAAGCCCCTGTCACACTTGGTGACCTGTCAGGCAGCCTGGCAGGGTAGCCCAGACCCTGCTGTGGGTGCCATCATCCTGGCGGGCACGTGCTTGGTCTTCATCCCCCACCTCCCCGCTACATGAGTGGTTACCTACAGCTGGCTGGCCCTCCCCCAAGGAACCCTCATGTGGCCCAGGGAAGCTGCCTTCATGATACTCACTGTTAAGTGTTTTGAATACAGTCCTTGCCCCAGTCAGCTTGCTCAGGTGTCCCTGGAGAATGAGCCCCTCCATTGGCTCATCCTGACAGGGCTGGGCTGGGAAGGGCAGTATGTGCTTGTAGGACACCGAGCTCTTTGCCCAATAGTGTCAGCGGGAGGTTCCAGAACTCTGCCGTCCCCAAGCTCTTCCACTTAGGATCCAGGAGCCCACCAAGCTCCTGTCCTTTGTCCGCTGCACGAGTCCTTCCTGTGTCTGCCCTGCCGTCCTCTCAGGTGGAGCCGGGCTCACATTGCTGCGCTTCCAGTCACAGCCGTGGATCCTGTGTGCTGTGGGAATGCCAGGTGGGGAGAGAGTGAGGTGGGGACACTCAGGCTTTGTGTGACCCATCAGAAAACAGAGGAAATTGTGATTTGCTCCCAGTCTAAGGCGTTACGAGAAGTGAGAATTTTTCAGGGATCTGTGGTTACATTTCAGTGCTAGAAAAGTGAAAAGAACTCATTTCTGTCAGAATGGGGTAAGGGGCCTCTTAGTTCTTTGAATGTGATGGTGATAAATAAAACTTCCCTGGAAATTTATCCTTTGATAAAGGAATCTCATTTTTAAACACCTTTCATTTATTATTTAAAAGGTTTGGAGCTCAGTGCCCAGGTAACTTTGTCCTGCTCTCTTGGTAGCCGCGAACGTCCCTTTAATACGTTCCATTCCTGCATGCTGCCTGTGGACACCTCTGCAGTGGTGGGGCTGCTTATGGATATGGAGGTGGAGCAGAAGTAGTTTGTAATGGGCAGTCACATTCCCAGGAAGCTCTGGTGTGGGCAGGTGCCCCAGAGATTGCTCAGGCACCTCGTTCTGGGCACTGAGGCCTGTGCCAGGCGTGGGGGCCCAGAGCGACCTGACTCTTGCCGTTCCTGCTTCCCCTGCGTCAGTGTGGCTGCTGGCACTTCTGTTCTTCCTATCCATGGAAGGGGCGCCCATGGAGGGGCGGAGTTTTCCCTGTGTTTCGTCTGCAGCGGAGTTTCTGCGTGTTCTGCTGGATGCGTGTGGATCTGTGCCGTTGGTCTGTTCTGGGCGCACACGCAAGCCCATCACGTCTCATTCTAGTTTTTGTCCTTGATTTGTTGTTTCAGTGACATCAGTCACTGCATGAAGAGTACAGGTGTCCCCATTTTAATGGAATCTGAGGAGACAGACATTGGCTAGACTGCTTTTAATTTAAGCCTCCTCTTCTCTGCCTGCCGTTCGGCTCGGCTGTCCTGCCTCTTGGAACCAGTCCGTCTGTCCGTCCCACTCTCTCCCCTGCTTGGGCTGACGACACACATTCATGTGAGTCAGTCACTGTTGGTGGCTGTTTAGTGAATGGCCACTTAGGCCACGTCGCTGAGCACCATGAGGCATTAAGAACATCAGGCTTGGGCTCTAAAGATGTGTGAGCCGGGACACTGGCTTGGTAGCACTCCCCCACCACCATGTCTCCTGCTCACGGGCCGTCATCGCCATGAGGAGTGGGTCCTGGTGGTGGGCGGGGCCAAGGCTGCTGAAAATGAAGGCGACTGGGATCCTGGGTGGGACGAGTGGAAACACGGGATCCTCAGGGCCCTCGCCTGTCACTCACATGTATCTGGAGGAATTCAGTATGTGGCATACTTAAGCAGTTCTCCTTTCCTTCCCCTCATCCTCCTCCTGTCTTAGTCAGATGTTCCTGTCAGCATAGCACTCACTGTGGGGTCCTGACAGCCCCCGTGCTCGTTGGAGTCAGTTACTCAGCAAGTCTTATCCAGCCCCTGTAGCGTTGGAGGCTCTGGTGCAGAAGACAGTGAGCAAGACCAGCCACAGCCCCTCTTCACTCCCGCGCCTCCCAGCTGGCCTGGCGCCCACATCCAGTGAAGGGAGGGAGCACGGAGCCTGCATTTGTTCACTTTCTGAGTGGCCTCCCAGTGCGCTGGGTGGAGCAGGCAGCACCCCTCCACTGTCCAGCGGTCCCAGCACCTGCTTGTGCCTCCCACTCCCTCCCAGCCTGGTGGCTTCGGGATCAGGACATGAACACCCTCACACTTCAGCAAGCATCTGTGAAACGTCCACTGTGTGCTGGGACCTGAGTAGACAGTGATGAGCTAGACAAGGTCCTTCTTAGGGAACTCTTCTCTGATGAGATGGCAGATTGGGAGGACAGACGGGAGCCGTCACTGGCTGTAGTTTCTGTGACAGCGAGCGTGAAGGACTGAGTTGAAGAAGTGTCCAGAGAAAGCTGTGCAGAGGTTGGGACATTGGTGCTGAGTCTCATATAGGTGTTTGGGGGCAGAGGAAGCAGTGTGGGTGTGCAGGGAGGGAGGATGGGGCAGCAGAATCAGCAGTGGGGGCTGTGGGCAGGCAGGGGTAGTGATATGGGGCATGTGGGATAGAGACGTTGTGGGCAGTGGTGTGAGCAGTGGGGGTGTGCAGGGAAGGACGTGGTTTGGAAAGTGCTTTTCCCTGAAGGTATGCTGGGATGATCCATCCTACCCATCCATCCCTCACTGGCTGACCCATTTAACCCTCCATACTTCCCCTCTGCCTTAACCCTCCATCCTTCACTTCTCCCTTAACCCTCCATCCTCTCCTCTCCCTTAACTCTCCATCCTTCCCCCTCCCTTAACCCTCCATCCTCTTCTCTCCCTAAACTCTCCATCCTCCCCTCTCCCTTAACCCTTCATCATGCCCTCTCCCTTAACCCTCCATCATGCCCTCTCCCTTAACCCTCCATCCTCCCCTCTCCCTTAACCCTCCATCCTTCCCCGCTGCCTTGATCCACCCCCCCACCCACGTCTCAGCCATCAGTCCATCCATCGATCCATCCATCCATTCATGGAAAACTTTTACTGGGTCTTGCTCTTTGGGCCTAGGGATGGAAAGGAATGGAAAGATTTCACGTCGTCACGAGCTCGCATTCTTATGGGAGGAACAGCCGTGCAAACCACCAGGGCCACTAATGTGCTGCCCCTGCCTCACACAACCTACTGGTCACCCCGTCAGCTGACCAGCAGCCGGTGGTCGGAGACTCTGGGATCAGGGTCACAGCTCAGACTCTCAGTGGCAGGATTCTCAGCCATACAGTGCGTCGGGAGAGAGGGACTCTATCCGGGGAAGCTCTGCGTCTTCAACCTCACTGTAGACTTGGGCTGCATCAGCAATTTCTTACTGCGGATGGGATGACTCGTTTATCTGAGTAATTTGTGCTGTTTTCACTGGGAGTTTGTAGGGGTGGGTTGCCCCTACACACCTGTGGGTGTTTCTCGTAAGGTGGAACGAGAGACTTAGGAAAGAAAAAGACACAGAGACAAAGTATAGAGAAAGAAATAAGGGGACCCGGGGAACCAGCGTTCAGCATATGGAGGATCCGATATGGAGGATCCCCTATGGAGGATCCCATATGGAGGATCCCCTATGGAGGATCCCGCCAGCCTCTGAGTTCCCTTAGTATTTATTGATCATTCATGGGTGTTTCTCAAAGAGGGGGATGTGTCAGGGTCACAAGACAATTGTGGGGAGAGGGTCAGCAGACAAACACGTGAACAAAGGTCTTTGCATCATAGACAATGTAAAGGATTAAGTGCTGTGCTTTTAGATATGCATACACATAAACATCTCAATGCTTTACAAAGCAGTATTGCTGCCCGCATGTCCCACCTCTGGCCCTAGGGCGGTTTTTCCCTATCTCAGTAGATGGAACGTACAATCGGGTTTTATACCGAGACATTCCATTGCCCAGGGACAGGCAGGAGACAGATGCCTTCCTCTTGTCTCAACTGTAAGAGGCATTCCTTCCTCTTTTACTAATCCTCCTCAGCACAGACCCTTTACGGGTGTCGGGCTGGGGGACGGTCAGGTCTTTCCCTTCCCACGAGGCCATATTTCAGACTATCACATGGGGAGAAACCTTGGACAATACCTGGCTTTCCTAGGCAGAGGTCCCTGCGGCCTTCCGCAGTTTTTGTGTCCCTGGGTACTTGAGATTAGGGAGTGGTGATGACTCTTAAGGAGCATGCTGCCTTCAAGCATTTGTTTAACAAAGCACATCTTGCACCGCCCTTAATCCCTTTAACTCTGAGTTGACACAGCACACGTTTCAGAGAGCACGGGGTTGGGGGTAAGGTTATAGATTAACAGAATCTCAAGGCAGAAGAATTTTTCTTAGTACAGAACAAAATGGAGTCTCCTATGTCTACTTCTTTTTACATAGACACAGTAACAATCTGATCTCTCTTGCTTTTCCCCACAGGGGTTTCTTATTTCTCTGTTTCCTTCTCCATTTAAAACAAGGGTCCTGCCTGTTGGTGTGGCACTGTCTGTCAACCAGAGCTTTCTTGTTCCTCTCCTGATTCTCTGCCATGCCTGGGTTTCCAAGCTGGAGTTTGGGGGAATCCTGAGCCATCTCCTCCTTGTCTTGCTGCAAAGGGGAGCGCAGTGCAGTCGGTGGCTTTCCTTCTGCCAAGACAAATGCAGCAAATGAATGTGGTGGACAGGCCCTAGGTGACTGCCATGGGTCATCACCTGCCTTGGTGTCATCCCCTCTCCTGGAGTTCAGTTAGAGTCTGAACTTAATTCTAATTGATGGAACATGGGATTGTAGGATATCAATCCTGTAATTATATAATTACAGGATTATATAATAATTCTGTAATTATTATATAAGACTCCCCCTTAGCAAGCGGGAGCTAGAGATTTCCCTTTGCTTCTGAAGTAAGGGGCTGGCCAGAGAAGCCCACATGGCAGGGGCTTGTAGGCAGCCTCCAGCCCATAGCTGGCTCAGTCCAGTAGCTGCCAAGGAGTGAATCCTGCCTGCAACCTGAATGAACCAGGACACAGGTTCTTCCCCAGTCAGGCCTCCTGATGAGGATGCAGGCCTGATGGCAGCTTTGTGAAGCCCTGAGCAGGGAACCTAGCAGAACTCCACCTGTAGCCTGGAGCCCTTAGCAGGGAACCTAGCAGAACCCCACCTGTAGCCTGGAGCCCTGAGCAGGGAACCTAGCAGAACCCCACCTGTAGCCTAGAGCCCTGAGCAGGGAACCTAGCAGAACTCCACCTGTAGCCTGGAGCCCTGAGCAGGGAACCTAGCAGAACTCCACCTGTAGCCTGGAGCCCTGAGCCGGGAACCTAGCAGAACCTCACCTGTAGCCTGGAGCCCTGAGCAGGGAACCTAGCAGAACCTCACCTGTCGCCTGTCACCTGAGCAGGGAACCTAGCAGAACCCCACCTGTCACCTGGAGTCCTGAGCAGGGAACCAAGCAGAACCTCACCTGGAGCCTGGAGCCCTGAGCAGGGAACCTAGCAGAACCTCACCTGTTGCCTGGAGCTCTGAGCAGGGAACCTAGCAGAACCCTACCTGTTGCCTGGAACTCTGAGCAGGGAATCTAGCAGAGCTCCACCTGTCACCTGGAGCTCTGAGCAGGGCATCTAGCAGAATCCCACCTGTCACCTGGAGCCCAGAGCAGGAACTCTAGCAGAACCCCACCTGTAGCCTGGACCCATAGAGACTGTGACCCATACAGACTCATAAATATATGTTGTTTTAAGCTGCTAAGTTTATGGTAATTGGTTACAGAGCAACAGAAAACTAATAAAATGAACAAAGGATAAATAATCCCACAGAGTCCCCGTCTCCCTCCCGCTGCAGTGCTGGGGTTCAGGGCCTGCTCCTCTCACTTCGATGCAGCTCTGACGTTCCTGGGTCGGGAACTGCCACCCGCTTGCCACCCCGCCCACTGTTGGCAGGCACTGCTGGCTGTGGCAGTGTAGACAGGGCTGAGTGGCTTACAGTGAGGGTCTCAGAAGGGTCCCACCACCCCTTCCACTCCACAGGCTGGGCATTTTCCCTCAAATAGAGAAAATAATACAATCAGGATTAATAAAAAATCACAGCCCCACAGTTCATTTACACTTGATCAGGGAAATGAGCACCAAATGTTGGACATTTTTCCTGTTTCCGGTCAACATTGATGTTAATGATCTCCAAACAAAGACGCTTTCAGGTTTGGTGACGGCCTGTACACCCAGTGCTCTAGTTCATGTTTTCAGGGAGCCAACTCACTCTGCTGCTTGAATCAACTAAAAGCTGGAAAAAAATATGTGAAACAATGGTTTTTAAGATATGGGACATAAGGCAGCTGGGCCATCCCTGGGAGGGAGGAAAAGTACAGGGTGAGCTCCATGATTGCACGAATGCATTGCCTGGAGAGAGTCTCTGGAGCATGGTGTCAGGAGGCGCCTGCAGGTCTCCCTGGGTTTAGACAGAACGGGGAGTCTGGGGAAGCCACGGCATCTGGGGGTTCTTAGGGCTGAGGCTGGGAGAGGAGAAAGCAACTCAGAACCAAAGTTCTGGCGACAGAGCGAGACTCTGTCTCAAAAAAAAAAAAAAAAAAAAAAACCAAAACAAACAAACAAAAACACCAAAGCTCTGCATGGGTTCCTTTCAGGTATTAAGCTGAATACTGATCAATGCACGGGTGTGAGGTTGGGGAAGAACCGCTTGAAATGATGAGAGAGAACAAGCCTCGGAGCCCTTACAGGGTGGAAATTGTGTCTGTTCTCCAAAGCAAGAACGGAAAACTTTAGAAGTCCCTGGCATCAGGTAGGGAACTTAGAAGGGTTTTCCCTCAGTAGTGGTAGTATAGAAACCTAAACGAAATACTACTCTGGTCCCAAAGCTTAAAAACAGGATCCCACACAATTAATCTGTTCCCGAATGACTTAATTGCATCCCAGCAAAAATTCAAAGATATTTATAGGAATACAAAAATATCAGGTTCCCAACAAGATAAAAGTGACAATATCTAGCTTTCAAAGGCATTGTTAGCCATGCACAGAAATGGAAAAGATCGCAGATAATGAGAACAAAAGTCAATCAAAACTGACCCAGAAATGGTACAGATGTTAGACTCGTTAGTTAGGCAGAGTCATTAAAGCAGGTATTATAACTGTATTTCATATGTTAAAAATCTGGAGAAATAGATAAAGACATGGAAGTAGAGACATGGAAGATATAAAAATGATCCACATTGAACTTACAGAGAGGAAAGACCATGTCTTAAATGAAAAGCATACTGTGTGGGATTATCAGCAGATTAGACTTTGTACAAGAAAAGATTCATGAACCTGCCAACACAGCAATAGAAACTATTCAAAATGAAAGAGAAAAAAATGAACAGAGTCAGTGAACTGTGGGACAATTTAAGTAGCTTTATATACCTGTAATCTGTGGTCCCCTAAAGGGAGGAAACAGAAAAAATATTGGAAGAAATAATACTCAGTTAAAAAAAATTGTATGGAACCTATAAACCTGTAGAATTGAGAATGTGAATGAATGCCAACCGAGCAGAAAACATGAAGAAAACCAGAACAAGGCACGTCGTAATCCAATCGCCCAAAACTACTAATATAAAGAAAATATCAGAAGCATCCAGAGGAGAAGAGACACCCTGCATTACAAAGGTAAGCATGACAACAGCAGTCTCATTGGAAGCATCAAGCCCGGAGACAAGGGCGCAGCCTGTTTGGACTATTCAAAGAACAGCAAACCAGAGAAACCTGTTAACCAGCAAAAGTATCTTTCAGAAATGGAGGTGAAATACGTGCTGTTTCAGACATATAAAAGCTAAAGGAATTCGACACCAGGAGACCGGGATACCTGCATGACAAGCAATAGGTAAACTTGCAGGTGGAAGGAATATGGTCCTAGATGACCGTGTGGACCTGCACAAAGATTGAGGAGTGCCCATAGTGGCAAGTCTAGGAATGCATTCAAACACTTTTTCTTGTTATTGAAATATCTTCAGAAACAACCAAATGGTTAAAGCAGAAACAATAACAGTGTACTGTGGGTTTTCTAACACATGCCGCGGTGCGATGAAGATGACAGGAGCATAGGCGTCGGCAGGGAGAGATGGAAGTACATCGTGGTAAGGCCCTCACGCTGTGCTGCTTGTGAAGCCGGGTAATCGTATCTGGAGGGAAACTGTGGTAAGGCAAGGACATATACCATCAGCCTTACAGTCACCGCTAATGTAACCAGACAGAACTATGGCTAATAAGCTAACACAGGAGATAAAGTAGATTATATAAAATACTCAATTAATATAAAAGAAGGCCAAAAAAAGGAAAAGTGGAACAAAGAACAGATGGGGCAGTTGGGCCGCACTAATAGTAGTATGACAGGTTCTAACTCAGCCATGTCAGTAGGTGTGTTCAATGCAAATGATCTAGACACTTCAATTAAAAGGCAGGTCATGTTAGATTGGATTAAAATCAACACCCAACTGTGTCCTTTACTCGAGGGTTCTTCGGGCTGAGGGTGGGAGAGGAGAAAGCAACTCCGAGAGAACCAAAGCTCTGCAGGGGTTCCTTTCAGGTACTAGGCTGAATATAGTTTCCATACTTTAGGGCATGGTAGCTCAAACCCATAGTCCCAGCACTTTGGGAGACTGACGCAGGAGGATTACTTGGGCCTGGGAGTTTGGGACCAGCCTGGGCAACATGGTGAGACCCCGTCTCTTAAAAAAAAATTAGCTGGGCATAGTGTAGTGGCAGACGTGTGCCTGTGGGCCTAGCCACGCGGGAGGCTGAGTTGGGAGGATTGCTTGGGCCCAGGAAGTCAAGGCTGCAGTGAGCCATGATCATGCTGCAGCCTGGGTGACAGAGCAACACCCTGTCCCCTGTCTCAAAAGAAAAAAAAGAGAAAAGCCCACAAATATGAAGACGCAAGTAGTTTAAAAATAAAATGGTGGGAAAAGATATTTCATGCTAACACCAATCTAAAGAAAACGGTAATGTCTCTATTAATGGCAAACAGTAGATTTCAGAATAGAGAATATTATCAAGTATCAAGAGGATCATTTCATATGATAGAGTGGGTCAGTTAATCAATTGGACATAATTTTAAGTGTTTATGCGTCCAATAAGACTGTATCAAAATACACAGCAAAATCAGATAAAAATGCAACAAGAAATGGACAGAGACAGAGTCACAGAAGGAGATTTTGAGCTCCTCTCTTCAGGAAGTGTTAGAACGAGTAGAAAATCAGGATATAAGAAGCTTGAAAACACTGTCAACAAACTTGACTTAATTGATTTTTATAGAAAATTCCAAGAGTGCACATTCTTTTTAATTTTGCACATGGAACATTTACCAAGAGAGACCATATTTTGGGCCATTAAAAAAGTTTCAATAAATCTTAAGGGATTCAAGAAATATGAAGTATTTTTTGTTTTCTCTGAGCACAATGGAATTAAATTAGCAATCTTTAGCAAGATACCTGGGAAATCCTCAAATATTTCTAAATGAATTAACCCACTTTTAAGTAACCCATGGATCATAGAAGAAACAAAAGGGAAATGAGAAGGTATTTTGAAGTGAATGACAATAAAATCCAACACTTCAAAATTTGTGGGATGCAAAAGAGCAGTACTTAGAAACGTATAGTACTTCCCTTAGAGGGAAACCTATAGCACTAAGCAGTACTTAGAGGGCAACGTATAGTACTGAGTGTGTGAGAAGAGGCTGTATTTACAGGGAAACATATAGTACTGAGTGTGTGCGAAGAGGCTGTGCTTAGAGGGAAACATATAGTATAGAGTGCGTGGCAATATGGCCGTGCTTAGAGGGAATCATATAGTACTGAGTGTGTCAGACGAGGCTGTGCTTAGAGGGAAATGGATAGTACCGAGTGTGTGAGAAGAGGCTGTGCTTAGAGGGAAACGTATAGTGTTGTAGAGAAGTGCAGACTGGTATCCATCATGAGCATAAATGTAAGGATCCTGAACAGATTTTAGTAAATCAAATCCAACAGTACACATCCTGATGATGTAGGGTTTATCCTAGAATGTGAGGTTGATTTTCAGTCAGTGTAATTATTATTATTAACATATTTAAAAAGAAGAACAAACCCATAAAAATCACATCTATATATGCAGAAAAAGCATTTGACACAATCCAATATCCACTCCCAATGAAAACTCTCAGTAAACAAGAACAGAAAGGAACTTTTGAAGCTGGATAAAGAGCATGTTCGATGTTTAAACCCATAGCTGACATAATAGGAAAGGGGGGGTGTCAATGGAAAGCTTTCCCCCCAAATCGGAAACCTGGGACAGTGTTCCTTCTTTCCACTTCTGTCCGGTGTGTACACTGGAGATTCTGGTGGCAGAAAGACAAAAACGTACATTCATTTATTCGTACATACATACAAACGTAAGTGGCATCCAGACCAAAAAGGAAGAAGTAAGACTCTCTGCTTTTGCAGACAACATGATCATCTTTTTTGAAAGTCTGATGGCATTTACAAAAAAGCTACTAGAAAGAACAAGAGTTTAGCAAGGGTTCAGGATACAGGATCTACATACAAAAATAAACTTTGTTTTTTGTATACTAACAGTGAGAAATGAGAAATTGAAATTGAGCAATACAATTTATAATAGCATGAAAATGTGAAATATTTAGGGAAAACACTATGATAAAATATGTAATAGGCCTGTACACTCAAAACTACAAAACAATGCTGAGAGAAATGAAAGATGACCTAATCATGTTCAGAGATCAGAAGACTCAAGAATATTAAATGTCAGCTCTCACCAAACTGATCATACATTCTACTCAATTGCAATCAAGATCCCACATGCTTTTCTATAGAAATTAACAAGCTGATTTTTAAATTCATATGGAAATACAAACTCCCTAGAATGGCTAAAACAACACAGAAAAAGATGAACAAAGTTGAAGGACTTTGTTCACTTTTTTCTTTTTTTTTTTGTTCACATTAGCTGATTTCAAGAATTATAAAGCTTCAGTAATCAAGACAGCATGTTGTTGCCATTGAGATAAGCAAAGAGATCAGTGGAATAGAAGAGAGTGCTGAGAAATGGAACCGTGCATATGTGCAATGATTTCCAAAAAGGTACAAAAGAAATTCAGTGGCAAAGCATATATTTGTTTTGCGTATAATCGTTATATATGTTGAGCAAATGAAGAAGTTCGAATTGAAAATTCACATCAGAGGAAGGAGTTTGAATTCATATTTTGTGCCATGTTAAAAAGTTACCTCAAAATGAATCAGAGACCTATGTTTTGTTTTTTAAATTTATTTTTATTTATTTAACTTTTTATTTCTATAGGTTTTTGGGGAACAGGTGGTATTTGGTGACATGAGTAAGTTCTTTAGTGGTGATTGGTGAGATTTTGGTGTACCCATCTCCCGAGCAGTATATACTGAACCCAGTTCGTCGTCCTTTATCCTTCACCCCCTTCCCACCCTTTTCCCCTGAGTCCCCAAAGTCCATTGTGTCATTCTTATGCCTTTGAATCCTCATGGCTTAGCCTGGTTGGGGTGGGAGACTAGTCTTCTAAGTGAAGTTAACTCAGAGACCTATGTTTGAAACCTAAAATTATAAAACTTCTGCAAGGAAACACAGAGCGTCTTTGTGTGACCTTAAGCTAGGCAAGCAAGATTTCTTGGAATAATGGCCAAACCCTCAGACATTAAAGAAAATTTGGACAAATAAATCGGGCTTTACCAAAATTAGAATCTGTTTTTCAGATGATACTATTAATATAATAAAAAGACAAGCTAAAGACTGGGCGAGCCTTCCAGAAGTGCGGGTTGCGACAGAGCCTAGGGCCAGGCCTGCCTTCTGGACTTTCCCTGTCTTGTCCAGCCCACTCCTCTTCCCTGGGCAGCTTTGAACTGCGGGTTCCCTGGCCGTGGAGCACAGTCAGGGACCCTGGAGCTTCAGGCACCCAGGGAAGCGGCTCCGTCATCTGCATTTTTAAAGGAAGTAAATCAGATTTGTTGTTGCCTTCTCATATGGAAATGACCCTGTTTTGGAGGGGTGTGCTGAGTAGCTGGTGTGCACGTCTGTGAGGTGAAAATGATTTAATACCTTGTTGCTTCAGTGCCATGTAGCTCTAGAAGAAGTTGTATTTTAGATTATGTTACTGTCAAAAAAATAGACCTCAATACCTCTCTAGAGATGAAAAGATTGCGTGCTGTGGCGTCAGATAAGCACCATTTCTTTACAACCTGCCAGGAGGATTTATTTCATTCTGCGCTCATGTTTGCTGAGATTCTGAGAGTGAATGGTCGCGTTCCTGTCCCTCGGTCCCTGTCCCCCACGGCCCAGGTTCTGAGAGCGAGTGGTCGCGTTCCTGTCCCTCGGTCCCTGTCCCCCACGGCCCAGGAATGAATCTGGTATGACCTCTTCCGTCTCGCCTGCCTGTGCATACTTAGCTGTGTCTTGGGTCTGACCTGTCTTCAGCCCCATCCTTGTGTTGAGCGTGTGAGAAGACAGCAGTTGTGTGACACGACGTTGACATTAAATGAACGGTGGAGAAGTTATCTTGAGGGAATGTGTTTGCAGTTTGGCCTCTGCCTTGCAGTCTGGTTGGATCTCAGTCCTCAGGACCATTTAATGGTGGTGGGAGCATTCTGTTTGTCCCCAAATGTGGGACACCACCACACGATCCTGACACTAACGTCCCAGAGTTGGTGTCAGACTCTATGAGCTAAGGGCTCAGTCCTTAACAAGAGCACCCTCACTTCAGACTCCAGCTGCACCTCAGTGGTCCCCAGGCCACCTGCACCTCTGCCCAGCTGGCTGTAAATTCAGTGGTGTCCATGACTTCAGGTTTGATTATTCATTAGAATGGCTCATGGGACTCAAGAAAGCCAGTGACTATGATTCCAGTTTTATGTACAGGTTAGGGGGACCAGGCAAATGTGGAGAATCATGGGACGAAATCTGCAGGAGTCCCGGGGATGCAAAGCTTCCATACCCCTCCCCATGGGGCCCAGGGACACAGCGCTTCCATACCCCTTCCCATGGGGCCCAGGGACACAGCGCTTCCATACCCCTTCCCATGGGGCCCAGGGACACAGCGCTTCCATACCCCTTCCCATGGGGCCCAGGGACACAGCGCTTCCATACCCCTTCCCATGGGGCCCAGGGACACAGCGCTTCCATACCCCTCCCCATGGGGCCCAGGGACACAGCGCTTCCATACCCCTCCCCATGGGGCCAGGGGACACAGCGCTTCCATACCCCTCCCCATGGGGCCCAGGGACACAGCGCTTCCATACCCCTTCCCATGGGGCCCAGGGACACAGCGCTTCCATACCCCTCCCCATGGGGCCCAGGGACACAGCGCTTCCATACCCCTTCCCATGGGGCCCAGGGACACAGCGCTTCCATACCCCTTCCCATGGGGCCCAGGGACACAGCGCTTCCATACCCCTCCCAATGGGGCCAGGGTGCTAACTCTCCTGCCATAGCCATGTGTTCGCCAAAAAGAAAGCCCCTCAGAGCTTGGTGACCGGGGTTTCTATTGAGGTTCATTGCATAGGCCAGATGACTGAACGGGGGCCGCCTGATGGAGCTCAGTGCCCAACCTCCCTCCTCTTCCCTCCCTTCCCTTCACCCAGGCTCACCTGACTCTACAACCTGAGGCCTTAATGTGCTCTCTGGTGTCCAGCCCAGACTCGGCTGCTGCCCGAAGGAGAAGACCTGCCGGCAGCCTCGATCTTGGCCAAGGCTCCTGGCTGCCGCTTCTGGGGCGGGGATGGCAGGAGCCCTGCCTGTTTGCCTGCAGGGATTTGCCAGCGAGTGTCCTGTGCCGGGAAAGTGGAGCTGTGGGTCCATGATTCTGCTGCTCTTCCTTGAGCCCCATCTCTCTCCCCTGTTCCCTTCCCGCTCAGGCGCGCTGTCCCATCGGAGGCCTTGGTGAGCGGCCACAGTGCTCTGTCTTGAGCTGTCAGCCCCAGACTGCTTCCCCCAGAGTGGCCTGGGCCGGGGCTGCTGCTCTTCCTGGGTCTCAACCCTTCCCACCCTCTGCCCACTATTGGCAGTGAGCGGTTCTTGGTGTTCTGGCTGGTGAGCGTGACTGGACCCTGCTTGTTGGGGACCTGGCTTTTCTAGCTGTCAGCGACATAAACCAAACCATGCAAATGAGAAAGGAGGTGGTCTCAGAGTGGGGGGCCTCTTGGTGCGGAGGGGCCCTGCTCACTGTCAGTGGCTCTTGCTTTTGTTCTTTTTATCTTTTTAACTGATTAGAGAATTGAAATCTTCCCCCAGAATCAAAGCCTATTCATGGCTGTCCCAGCCAAAGCGTGATGTATTTGTGTCTGTTCTCGGCTTTGTGCGGGGGGTTGAAAGGTTTTCTTTGTCAGGTGTCTAAGTGTGAGCCATTATGCTGCTCTTCGGGCGATAAATCTGAGTGTCTGGTCCTGCATAAACAGTGTGTGTTTTATGCCAAGTCAATGGGATACATGTTTTTTCCATTTTAGCCTAAATCCTGGGACACAATGTGTTTGCATAATTTATTTTTATTTTTAATCAAGAAGACAAGATGTTTCAGCAGAATTTTCGGTCTGTGGATCTGCTGTTTAAAGTGCTGGGAAAAGTGTTCAACAAATATTGTGGTTGTTTCTCCAGCTTGCCAATATGACACATCTCTTCCTGGTGACTTTACAACAATAACGTTGCCTTGCCCTGCCACATAAGGGCTTTATGAAAAAACCTTTTCAGCCTGAAATATGACAATAATTACACCTGCCTGCTCATTCATTGTATGTATACTCTTATTTCCAGTGAAATGGAAATTTCAAATTCAGAATTATTGCCAACCAAATTACCTTTATCAGTGAAAGAGCATCTGCTCGCAATTACTTATAAAATAAGAAAAATGAATCCTTTCGGCATGTACATTTGCACTTTGATGTGTATAAATGGGAAGTAATGCCTGGAGTTAAGCAGCCCATCCTTCACCGTGCCCAGACGGGAGGAGGCTTTCCCGCTGGGGATGCACGTCCCGGGGGGGTTAGGCCCTGGCTGGCCGCGCCCGCACCCTTCATGACGTGCTGCCAGAGAAGCCACGGAATCGTGCTAAGTGACCACTTCCGTGTGAAGAAAGACACTCCCCGGTGCCTTCTGGATGGATGTCCCATGGGCTCCAGAATCAAGCCGGCTTAGCCAGGCTGTGTTGGGTGACTCAGCGGAGCGCTTGCCATGGAGTCCCTTGCTGTGGCCACCGTGGTCTCGTGCTGTGCCTGCCATCACCTCTGGGTGGGCTGGGTTTTGCCTTTTCACTCCTTTCAGGAGTTCAAGGTTCTGTGTCAGGCAGAAGGCCAGGCACTCAGGACACAGAGAGCTTGTAATTCCGGTGCAGTGCACAGCTTGGAGCCTGAAGGCTGGATTGCCTTGTCTGTTTCCTACAGGCTGCTGAGCCCCCGGCGGGCAGAAACAGGCCTTGTCTTCCCTGTAGCTTTGCTTTCAGAGGC
The DNA here is from genome assembly GCF_029289425.2 of Pan paniscus. Lineage (NCBI taxonomy): Eukaryota > Metazoa > Chordata > Mammalia > Primates > Hominidae > Pan > Pan paniscus. Next base: position 56,876,772 of record NC_085927.1, read on the forward strand.
AATCCTGGGAAGTGGAGGCCCTGGTCAATCTTTCCTTAAAGAACCAGTGAAAGAGGAGCCTCTCGCCCTGGAACGGCCTTGCCTGTGCCTGTGAGGTTAACGCTGTGTCTGGTTTTCTGGTTAGTTCCTTGTGACCGGGTGCTCTTGCAGATGTACTGGGCTTTGCCCTGAGGAGAGTGGGTGGCTCTGCGCAGGGCGCAGGTGCCCAGAGACGCAAGGGTGGGTCCATGCTCAGCTCTGGTGGTGTGGGGTCGTTTCAAGGGGACAGAGTGGGGGCAATCCTCAGGCCCATCTTGGCTCGCCTGCCTCCTTGTGTGCACCTTTGGACAGGTCCCCTCACCTGCCTCACCTCACAGGTGAGGGGCCGGGGTCCCCAGGGTGTGAGGTGTGTGCCCCCCTTCAGGAGCTGTGCAGTGGGAGTTCGGTGCAGGTCAGCCGGCCATTGCACTCTGGCTGGAATGGGCTCCTTCTCCTCAAGTCAGCGTCCCTCAGGGAGGGGCTGAGGGCTTGGTGGCCTCTGTGCTTTCCACCCCTGAGTCCCTGCAAGTGGGGCAGGAAGGGTTAATTTGTACTCTGTTTAGTTACCACAATGACAGGTGTTCCAGAAATATGTGTTTAAATTTTCAAGTCTGTTTCTTGCCAGTTTGTGTTGGAAAGATGTCACCTGCCTCCCAGGCCTGTGGTAGAGTTGTCTGTTTTCCCAGGTGGGGACATGCCGAGCCCCGGCACAGGTGGGCTGCTGCTGCTCTAGGCAGGTGACAGACTGGCCGGTGAGCCACAGCTCCTCTTCTGCGTGTGACTCTGTGGTGCGCACCTTCCCCAGCAGTCACGTCATCCTCATCCATGGCAGAGGTTGCCCTGGGTGCCAGGCTGCCTGGTTAACAAATGCGTGCCCCGCACACATCACATGTGTGGTGGGCCATGGCCTGCCTTGGTGCTGGTCTCTGTTTCCGGACAAAGTCCCTGCCCTCGAGGAAGTCACAGTCTAGAAGATAAGACCCTCTGGCAAGTCCCACCCACACCAGGTCCCCCAGGCTGGGTCCAGGGCCTGGCCCTGTGAGTGCTTGGTTGAGAGGCCTCATCATACACTGGATTTGTGCCTGGAGTGAGAGGAGAGAGGGAGTGGCCGCGAACACACACCCAAAGGGAAGAACACCCAGGCTCTGTAGCCCTGTCTAAAGCTCGCCTGAAGCCTCCTGTGTAAAATGTGGGCACAGCACTCGTGTCCTGGTGATTAGCCTGTGACTGTCCCACTGCTGCCTTGGTACACTGGGGCCCTGCCCTGGCAGCATTGGAGAACCTTCAGAGCAGCGGCCAGACAGGGATGTGCAGTGTGGCTGTGTGTCCCAGGAGGCCCCAGGCTGCTGACTTCAGCTTATCTCCACGGCAGAGCTTCATTCACGCCAGTGCAAGGCGGCACCCACTTGCTGCAGCCCAGACGTCCACGCAGAGCTGTGGGCTGGGAGTGGCCAGTGAAACCAGGTGCCACCTGCCAGGCCAGGCACCTGCCCTGGAACGTTCCTTTCACACTGCCGTCCCAGGCCGCCCTGTGTGACCCCTCCTTCCTCAGGCGCTTTGTTTCAGGCAGTGATTTTCCTCTGGAGCTGTCGCTGTCGTCCTGGCTGCTCTTCCCCAAGTAGCCAACTGCTCCTTCATGGAAGCTCATTCTTTTTTCTGTGCAAAAGAGCCTTGTTGAGTAAATGGAGTCATTTTCTAAACAGCTGGTTTTAAGTGTTCAGACTTGAATTCCACGTGTCAGTGCGCTGGGGGCAGCAGAGTCTGGTAGCAGCTTGGGTGGACTTCCACCCTCCGAGGGGCATGGGCAGAGGTCAGGCCTGGATGGTGGAGCCCCCTCAGGGCTTCGTAGAACTTTCTATCAGTTTAGTTTTGTAGCTGCAGATTAACTTCAGGTTAGAAATGATTCTGTAAGTTCTTTGAAAAGAACGCCATGTTCTAGGGTGTGGCTGGAAAACTCCTCACTATTGCTGTGTTGAGAAATAGAAGCAGAGGAGGACGGCCAGGCTGGGAATGTGTCCGTCTTCCGGTTACCTGTTTGCTCTCTGTACTCATTCGTTCATCACAGTCACCTGACAGACACTCATGGATGCTCAGTCGTGTGTACTGGGGGCCGGGGAAACAAAGGCGACACAGACCTGGACCCACACCTGACCAGCTCACACCCCAGGGTGGCCAGGCGCCCTGAGCACTTATGCCCCTTTCGTGATAAATGCTTCCATAGAGGTGTGTATAGAACCAAGAAGAGGGGGAGGCTCACAGCTTGGGGTGTTTCTGGAAGCATCTAGGAGTTTTGACGTCTGGGTAGCCTCGCACTGAGCAGAGACAGGTGCCCTGGTGGAAGGCTGCCATGAGGGTGAGCCCGGGGCGCGGGGAAGCCTGCGTGGTGGCGTGGGTGTTGTTGGTCACCTGGTGCCACCGCAGGAGGCATGGCATTGCAGGGGAAGGCAGCGGTGAAGGCCGAGGAGGGAGTGGGGGTCTGGTGCCTTTCTTAGGCACTCTGACTTCATTCTGGGGGCCAGTGTCTCTTCATCTGTGGGGATCCTGAGACACCACCTGGCACCCCCTTTGGTCTCTCCGTCCCCCGAGGGATGAGCAGCCGTGGGATTAAATTCTGCGGGGGCTTCAGCCTCAGGGGCCCCTCAGCAGCACCGTTTTGTTCTCTCCACTTGCCGCGCTGCCCTTTACTTATTAGAGACTATGGGAACCATTTTTTGGTAGTGAAATTAGTTTTATTTTAAAAATAAATGTCTTTAATAAAGTGCCAGTGGATTAGAAGGAAGCTGTTAAGTGAGCAACACGCTGGCGCTGCCTCTGGACCTGCACTGCAGCCCTCCCCTCCCTCGGTGTGGAGCTCTTGGAGTGGGTGTCCTGCGTGAGCCACTGGGACCTGTCCTTCCTGTCTCTGTGAGCCTGTGTGGTGCCGCGTCCTTGTGTGACCTGCCCTCTGAGGCGTTCCCAGTGCAGAGATGTCACTGGCATGTCAGCATCTTCTCTAGAGTCTCTGACATCCCACCTGGAAGAGTCTGACTGAGAGTCGAGATGAGAATCTGTATTTAACAGCTCCTGTGCTCCCGTGGTGATGAGGATGAAGAGGAGGGGGAGGAGGAAGATGAAGACACGATGATGTCCAACCCTGTTTGGGAATCCCTGAGGTCACTGCCAAGCCCACTGCACCCTGGCATCAGGCCCTCCTTGCCCTGCAAGCGGGCCCGTGCGTTCCCTGTGCCCCGGCTGTCTCTGGGCCTGGCTCCTCAAACGTTTCTAGCCCAACACCTTTCAGAAGTGCTCCAAGGCAGGGGAGGCAATCCCTGGCCTATGTGCCGGGGACTTTGGACGACGGAGCTCGAACAGGCCCAGTGCAAAGATGAAATTGCATTGAAATCGCAGTTTTATCCTAACAACTGATGACGATAATTGATTTTATGGCATATTATGCATTGGTTTTGGTTTTAATACACAAATAACATTTTCAGTCGCTCAGAATAAACTGTCCTTGCTGCTCGCGTGTGACGCTCTTTGCTTGCAGCCGACTCTGGCACTGATGCGTCAGGCTCCCTGAGTCCTGAGGCACCAGCGTTCCCAGCCACTCGTCCACCGAAATGTTCCACCTCTGAAGCTCTCATGGGGGCAGGGGAGACAGGTGGGCTTGCTAATGAAGAAGTGTGGGCATCTGTGGCCGTGTGTGTAGTCTGCGCCAGACCTCTTCATAAAGCAAAAAGCCAACCAACCCCCTGCTGTAGCAACTGAGTATCTGAAGTGAGCAGATGCCATCTGGAGGAGCCGCCCTGCAGGCTGCTCTGCTGCCGGGGACCCCCACCCCCACCTGCCTCCGGGGCCTGCCTGGCCTGCTTGTACCTGCTCTCTCTGCAGGCCTGGAGCCCTTGGTGCTCAAGTTTGTTACTGCAGAGGCTGCGCACAGTGGTGGGTGTGTGGGTGCCTCTGGGTCCAGGCAGCCTCCTGGAGGGCATTCCTGTGGGTTGTGGGCAAGGCTGTCCAGCCTCCCTGGTGACTTCCTCCCAGGCTGGCCCCTGGGGCTCAGAGGGGAGCCTTTGCTGTTCTGCTCCACCCAGTTCTGCAGTTTCCACAATGAATTATTCACTGTCGTGTTGGGATGGAGCGTGTATTGCTGCATCTACCCCACAGTGTGAACCAGGGCCTCATCCTGCAGGCATCCCCTGACACCCAGCCCTACAGGAGCCCCGCCCCAGCACATTTGCCCTGGTCAGCTGAGGACAGCAGTGGTTTAGGGGAGGAGGGTGACAGTGAGGGCAGAGACAGTGAAGGGACCAGCTCCCGCCACAGCAGGGTCCCATCATGGGACCAGAGCTGCCCATGCTTTTCCAGGGCCAGCTTAGTGGAGCCTGCTTGGAAACCAGTCCCTGTCCTTAGGTGAGGGCAGCTCCCGGTCCCATGGCCCTGAAGTCCAGGCCGGCACTCGCATGTCTTGGTAGAGCTCATGGTCCGTCAGGTGGACGGCATTGCAGGATGGACCCTCCTGTTCCTCTTCCCCCTGCTTCTCGCTTGTTGCTGAAATATTGCAAGTTACCAGGGACTTGAGTAAAACAAACCAGTAAACAGAACACTAGCTTTTCTCTGGTATTTGTTTATTTGCCATTTCTAGAACTTTCTTTGAGGGAATGGAGATCCCTGTGAAGTGTTTCGGGGTCACTTCTCAGGGCAAGCCAGGATTAGGTAAGCGTGGAGAGAAGGGAGGTGTAACTTGGAAGCAGGGTAAGGAAGTGAGCTGCAGAAAGAAGGCTCTCAGCAGCCCTCAGGTGCACCTGCGTTTTAAAAACCAAGGATCCACTATCCGGCTCAATTGGGCAATAATTAGTAATGATGATTTGTTTTTATAAAGCAGCACCCATTCTTCTAGGCCCTTTAGAGTAGGACCTCATGGGCAGAATGTTGGAAAGAGGAGCATAGGCACCATGATCACTGGGATTTTGCCTCCAGGAGTGACACCTCCAGGACTCAGCAGGGGGTGAGGCAGGGAGCACAGGGTCTGAGCTGAGGCTGCAAAGCTGCCGCCCACCACAGCTTGATGAGAGGGGAGCACATGTGGCTGGTGCGAGCGTGTGCTTCTGGGAGTGATGCTTGGTAAAGCCTGGCTCTTTCCAGAGGCCCAGCTGTCTCAGGGGTGTCCCCATCCTGCAGTCGAGGGGTGTCCTTCACCTTGCCTGCAGGCCTTGTGTCCCACTTGTGCACTCAACGGTTGGGTCCAGGCATAGGTGGAGCATTTCCCTGGACAAGATTGGACCCCTCCTGAGGAGCTGGCAAGCTCATCTCCTCTCTCTAAGCCCCTCCTGGGACACCAGCCTGGGTCTGTGGAGCTTCTGTGGAGCAGGGAAAGAGCGCCTATCTGTGGAGCCCCACGGTGTGGGTGTCGACTCAAGCCCCCACATCTTCCTGGGTGTTAGGGCGTGAAGCACCCGAACATGTCCATGATTATAATCATCACGTCAGCAGCACCACCATCTTTCGCTTTCCTGTAGGAAGGGTGAGCTGTAGTCTCTCATTAATAGAATCAGTTCTTTGCTCCTTGGGGGTTGTTGCTTGGGATTCCCTGTTGGAGTGGGGTTCTGAGGCGGGCGCAGGCCCTTGGGGGACAAGTGACCTGGCTGCCAGTGCCTCCAGAGGGCTCCCCTGACAGCCTTGGGGCCTGTGTTTGTTTTGTGCAGAGCAAGTGCACCGGCACCTGGACCAACACGAAGTGAGATACCTGCAGTTTGCCTTCCGCTGGATGAACAACCTGCTGATGAGGGAGGTGCCCCTGCGTTGTACCATCCGCCTGTGGGACACCTACCAGGTGAGCTCTCCTTCGCACCCTCCGCCATGGGGGTGCCAGGAGCCCGGGCCGTTTCCTGTCGCCTTCTGCCCTGGGCCTGTGTGTTGCATTCGATTTTGTCTTCCAAGCGCTCTCTCCATTGAAATGCGGTCTTTAAAAAGTATACTCCTGGCCGGGCGCGGTGGCTCATGCCTGTAATCCTAGCACTTTGGGAGGCCGAGGTGGGTGGATTGCCTGAGCTCAGGAGTTCGAGACCAATCATGGGCAACGTGGCAAAACCCCGTCTCTACTAAAAACACAAAAAATTAGCCAAGTGTGGTGGCCCACACCTGTATTCTTAGCTACTCAGAGGCTGAGGCATGAGAATTGCTTGAACCCGGGAGGTGGAGGTTGCAGGGAGCCAAGCTTTCGCCACTGCACTCCAGCCTGGGTGGCAGAGCGAGACTCCATCTCAAAAAATAAATAAATAAAAATAAAAGAGTATACTCCTGGCATGCTTTTTATCTGAGGAGATGTAAAACAGGGAAAAGAACTTCAGGCCGTTCTCTTTGTGGCTGAGTTTCATTCTGCCTGCGTGGTGACAGCAGCCTTGAGCTCTCTGGGAAGTCACATCCTGAGCAGTGTGCTAGGAGGATGCGAGGGATGCTGGTGACTCTGCTGTGAGTTGAGCTGCTTCTGCCAAAAAACTCACGCTCAGGACTCACACCTTGTCTATATTTTGAGTTACATATAATAAAAGATTTTTAAAAAATTCACAGATTCAGTGTGGTATGAAATTTTCTACTCTTCACCAATTCTGATGAAATTCAATTCTTCAGGAGGTTGAGTTTTCTGGAACAAGCCACCTCTCCTCCCTTGAGTGTCCCATCACTTATTCTAGCACCTTTTCATTTTGTTCGAGATGTTTGCTGAAGCGGAGGCGGTGCTGTGGGGGTTTTACACGCCAGGCTTTCATCATCAGTTACAAATAGCAGGCACCATTATGTGGGATTAGGAATCAAATCTCTACAGAGTGCTGAAGAAAGACGCGTATGGCTGGTTTTCATCCCGGCACCTCAGGAGCCAGGCTTTCTACCACAGTGAGCACAGCCCTTCATGGGCTGCACGTTCAGGATTTGCAGGGGGGCAGCTGCCCTTGGAGGTTGATGCTGGGGGACGGGCGTTTCTGGAAAGGGGAGCTCTTGGCGGGAGGCTTTTTCTAAGGCCGCATAGGTCCCAGGCACTGCACTGGGTCCCAACATTGGTGCCTCGCCCGTGGAGGTGGGGAAGGCTGGGCGTCCCAGAGCAGCTAGGGAGGGCCTGGGGGTCATTCTGACCAGCTGCTCCCACAGGGCCTCAGGCTGCGTGCGTTCTTCCCACAGGACAGGGTGCCTGCTGGGCCTCCGTGCTCTCCAGTCTCTCATTCTGAGCCTGTTTTCGTATGAGTCATCTAGAACGGTGCCCCAAAGCTTTGTTCCTGACACCGGTTGCTGGTCAGTGTGCCCCTTGGTGGGTGTGGGTGTTTTGTGGCTCTGAGGTCCTGTATTCTGACTTTGCTTTTCCTTTGCGCCGCTTGTCTGGTCTATTGATCTCACTACGGAAATTATCACCAGTCAGCAGACTGTCATTCGTGTCCGCGACTTGGGTTTTGTTCTTCGAAGTGTTTGGCAGCTACAGAATTTCTGGCCAGCAGCATTTGCTGGGACATAAAGCCTTACCTTGGGCTGTTTGGTTAAAGTAGCTGTCAGTCTAGTGCTATTGATCGGCTCTCTGTAATATGACAGGAAACAAAACTTAATATCCTGTAAATTGCGAATGCTGTCCGTTTTTGTGATTGGTTAGGCTGTTTGAGACCCAGACCTCCCTCATTAAACACAGTTCCTTGTAATACTGTCCCCATTACGAATAAATTAGGTATTAAGTCAATCGCATTTTTGAGGAGCCAGAAAATGGATCGGCTTGCCCATGGTTCTGCACCACCTACTTAAAACTCCTAATAGGTATTAAAACTTTAAGCACAATTGTGGCATCTTTATTGAGTTAATTTTCTTGAAATTAAATTTTGTCGTGAATTGACTCATTTGTACCAGGGACTCATTCTTGAACTGATAGTACCCTGATTATAAACCTCTTCATATCTTAAGAATCGGGGGTATTTCTGTTTTACAGGGCCAAGTAACCATGAAATTGTATTGCATCTTTTGGCAATGAAAACACATAGTAATCATAGGAAAGCAATCGGGTGATTACTCTCCCCTAAACTGGGGGGTTTATTAGCTGAGCCATTACAGGTTTTAGTTACTCTTTAACCCCTTACAAGGTAGCTTAAAGTCCTCTTGGGACACGTGTCACTAAAAGGTTGTTTATAAGCACCTACACCTTCCCAGGCCCTGAACTAGATAGTATATAAAAATGAATGAGGGGCATTGTCATGAGGGTGACAAAAGGCTTGGAAGAGGAGCCAATGATGCAGAGATAGCCCAGATGGAAGAGAATGGCCCTGCTCCCCCAGGGGTCGCGTGCTCCCTCATGGATGCGTGCATCTCAAAAAAAAAAAAAAAAAAAAAAAAAAAAAAAAAAAAAAGAAATACCTGGGCCTGGGTCATTTGTAAAGAAAAGAGGTTTAATTGGCACATGGTTCCAAAGAGGCTGTACAGAAGGTATAGTGCTGGCATCTGCTCGGCTTCTGAGGAGGCCTCAGGAAACTTGCAATCATGGCAGAAGGTGAAGAGGAAGCAGGCGTGTCTTCCATGGCTGGAGCAGGAGCAAGGCGTCGGGGAGGTGCCACAGACTTTTTTTTTTTTTTTTGAGACAGAGTCTCACTCTGTCGTCCAGGCTGGAGTGCAGTGGTGCGATCTCGGCTCACTGCAAGCTCCGCCTCCCAGGTTCATGCCATTCTCCTGCCTCAGCCTCTCGAGTAGCTGGGACTACAGGTGCCCGCCACCACGCCCGGCTAATTTTTTTGTATTTTTAGTAGAGATGAGGTTTCACCGTGTTAGCCAGGATGGTCTCGATCTCCTGACCTTGTGATCCACCCGCCTCGGCCTCCCAAAGTGCTGGGATTACAGGTGTGAGCCACCATGCCTGGCCAGTGCCCAGACTTTTAAACAACCCTATCTCAGGAGAGCTCACTCACTAGCATGAGAACGGCGTGGAGAAGGGTGGTGGTAAACCACTCGGGAGAGTCTGACCTCCTGATCTCATCACCACCTCCAACATTGGGGATTACAATTAGACATGAGATTTGATGGGGACACAGATCCAAACCCTGCGTCAGCAGTGGTCATCGATGGCTGAGAGCAGGTGCATGGGGGTGAATTCAGCCAGGATGAGGGGGTCGTCGAGCAAGTGGGGTCAGAGGGCATCGGAAGTCTGAGAAGTGTGGCTCTGATGGGGAGAGGGAAGCTCGGATGGGGGGTGGGTGGAACCTGGGGAGGGTGATCCCACAGTGGGCGATCCCTGGGTGCGTGAGGCTGCTGGGGAGGTGAGGATGCAGGGCAGCGGCTGACTTGACGGGGGGCCCTGTGGGAGGTTACCCCGTGCGGGACGTGACTCAGCAGCAGAGGAGCAGCGGGGGTAGGCCGTGGACTGAAAAAGAACAACAGGTTCTGACAGGACATGCAAAGCCAGGTTCTTCTCTCTAAATTCCGGTGACTTCTTCCTCTTGGGGAACATTCAGGGCTCTGAGTACGGTGAGTGAGCAGCAGCCAAGCTGGCCTCCTGGGCCTGGGAGGTTCCATTTCCAGTTTGGTGAAGGCCACCTCTCGTTTGAGATCCTCGGCTGCCTTCAGGGCCGCGGGTACACCTGAAACGGTTACTTATGCTGCTTTAGAATGGCTCCTCACACACATCCTGTGCAGGTGGCAGGGGACTCGCTGGTAAACGGGCGAACATCTCCACACTTTACGTTTCCTATCCCCTAGTGACTTGATGCTTTTTTTCTAAGGAAAGGGAACATTTATTTTTGCCAGGTGAGTATTGCAAGATGACTTCATTTGGCTTAAGGCCTTTATTAAATTCCTTTCTAGTGATATCCAAGAGGCCACTTGAATGTTAATCGTTGCACTTCTACCACCCATATCCCAAAGTGTATCTTTAATCATCACTGCCCGCGCTCCTCACGCAGGGCTGGCTGTAAATTGCAGGGGATGAAAGATGGTGCTTGTCTCCCTGGGCTTCAGATCTGGTCATTCCTCTACCATTTGCTTCCTCTCCTGAGGGTCAGAGCCACCTCACACCGCACTCAGGGTGGACTCCTGCTGAGGGCGCGTCCTCCCACTTCACACCCAAGGGCAGGTGCTATGGAGGGACTGGAGTGTGAGAATCTGTGGCCAGGACACTTTTATACATGGAGGCTCTAGATTGCCGACTGGTCACCAAACAGATCTGGGTCCTTTAAGGAAAAGGTTTATTTGAGTATTTCACGGAAGCCCTGGTGGGTCCATGTTCTCTGCGGCGTCCTGGGCTCGGATGGAGGGTGTTTCTGCCCTAGTTCTGTGCTTAGCTGTGCATCCTTGGGCGAGCCGAGTTTCCGATCCTCGCCTCGAGGGGCTGCTGCTAGGACTGAGGAAGGTTTTTCGAGTGAGGATTGGCAGACATTTTCTGTAAAGGGCTAGATAGTAAATATTTTCAGGCTTGTGGGCCATATGGACTTTTTCACAACTTCTCTGCTGTTGTAGCACAGAAGCAGCCACAGACGTGGACAGCGGGCGTGGCCGTGTCCCTGTGAGACTTGCCTACCGAGGCACCAGCGAGCCGTGGTTTGCTCGCCCGCCCTAACCTATAGCAAGTGCCTGGCCCTGCACCAAGCACAGAGCAGGCGTCAGGCAAGATTGTCTCCCCAGCCGTTATCACCGGTGTTTTGTCCACTGTGTGCTGTTCACATTCTGGGCTTTGTTGCCAGGCAGTCATTGTTCTCTGAGAGTTTTTATAGAAGATGGAACTGGGAGTCTAGGAGCATAAGCACCTTGCCCAGGGCCACTTCCCTTTCATACTGTGTCACAGTGGCTTCTATTTCTGCCCCCCCATGAGGCACTTTGGGCTCCAGGGCCCTGCTGAGGCACCGTGTGAATGGGGTTCCAGTCTCTCAGTTACCAGGCTGTGCATGGCTGGAGCAGAGGCCGGGAGCCAGGGCTGCCACTGCCAGTCCACATCTCTGTCCTGGCCAGAGCCCCCATCAGTGCGCTGTGGCAGTGGGGGCACCATGGCTCCCGGTCTGTGGAATTGCTACCTTGCCAGCCTGTATGAGAGAGAGAGAGAGAGAGAGGAAGAGAGAGGAGAGAGAGAGAATATGAATGAATGAGAATGAAGATGATGCGGGGACATTGGGACTCAGCATCGCAGCCTTCTGATTTCCATGCGGGAGGAGCTATCTGATTGTGTTCCTCCTGTACCCTGTGGGTCTGGCAGTCTGGCAGTGCCATTTCTGAGATACAGCCCCACATTCCAGGACACCAGTCGTGCCAGCCAGGGGCATGGGGCAGAGGTCAGGGCCAGAGCCTCCAAGCATGTTGAATGCCAACTGCCTGATGGGACCCCCATCTGTCCACTGCTGAGAGGGGCCACACAAACCCCTGCAGGCCTTGAGGCACATCTCCCAGAGGTAGCTTTGATCAAGAAGCAGCCTGTTCTGCTGCCGCTGGTGCATCATCATGGCACCTGATCCTTGTTCAGTATCTTAGGTGAAATGTCTTCATTTTATTTTCTTCAGCATGGCCAGTGCAAGCCTCGCCATCCCTGGGGAGGGTGCGTCAGAAGGTCGCTGGAGGTGGGGCCTGCACTTTGCAGATGTCCCTGATATCTCTCAGGACAGAGCTTGATCCTGGGTACCTTGGGCCCCGAATCACTCAGCCCACGTGCAGTTATCAGCGCCTGCTCCGGGTTGGGCCCTGTTCTCAGCACTCAGGCACAGCAACGGGAAAGGTGGGCCTGCTGTTGAGGGCTCTTTTCCCGGAGAGGGATCCTGACAGCAAACCAGCAGCATCTCTCAGGCACCTTTCAGGTGATGAGGCCATGTGGTGGGAGGCCACGAGAGCCGGCCTCCAGGCAGGGTGTCCATGGCAGGGGGTCCTGAATTGAGATCTGTGCTGCATGATGGGGCCCCAGGTTCTAGTAGGAGGATTCTGGCTTGGAGTGCCTGGGCCAGGACAGAGCAGGCGAAGGGTGTGGGGAGCAGCAGGTGGGCCGGGGCGACGGGCACGAGGTCAGGGCCAGGATGCGGCTGCCCCCGGGCTTGCTGGAGAGGCTCAGCACACCTGCAGTGCTCCAGGTGAGAGACATAGCGTGGTCAGGAAAAGCTGTTGTGGGGACTGAGCAAGTGAGGGCCCTATCTAAGGCAGCAGCCCCTGCCACCTGCAATTTCGCAGCCCAGCTGGTGGCCAGCAGTCAGCAAGAGTGCGATACAGGTGCCCAGGTGTGCTGAGGACGTAGGGAAGATGGGGTGTGTTCATCTTTCCAGGGGAGGAGGAGGCTTCCTGGGGAGACATGTGAGCAGGGTCTGGGGGCTGAGTTGCAGCTGAACAGGAGGGTGGAAGGGTGCAAAGAGGGTCCTCCCATAGGGCGTAGAGCAGGTGTCCAGGAAATGAGTGAGAGGTGGGTTGCACCAAGGAAGAGCATTCCAAGGCTCTGAGGGCAGGGGGGCGCAGCGTGCTCTATGTGAGGTGCAGTTGAGTATGGCTGCACCAGAGTATTTGGATGCCAGGGCAGGTCCGAGGCTGCCAGACTCAGGTGGGGCCATGTGGGAGGCTCTGTGTGCCTTGCTCAGACATTGCATTTTATCTGGGGCAGGTGCTGGGGAGGAGCCTGTCTGAGCGGGGCAGGTGCTGGGGAGGAGCCTGTCTGAGCAGGGCAGGGCTCTGCCTTTTACCATGGGTCCTCATAGCAGCCCAGGCAGCTGGGCACTGGGGTGGAAGGGCATCGCTGAGGCCGTGCTGCCTGGCATTTGGCCCACCCACATTCCATCAGGGCAGAGTAGGGGGCTGATTGCTGTGTCTGTCTCAGGCCCTGCCCTTCCCTGCACCCTTCTGCTCTGTGCCTCTGTCCGGTGCCGTGCTATCCTGAGAGCCTCCCTCTGGCCCCTGTTGCTAGAGATTTATGCTGGATGTAAACGATTTACTGGCTGGCCACTCACTTCCTCCACCATCTGGGTGTCCTCAGCCCTGCCTTTCCCCAGGAGTCCATTGGACCTGCTGTCTCAGCTCCTTTGAAAGGCTGCCTCGGGTCTCCACTTGCCCTTGCCAAGCCTGGGTGAGGGTGGACAGCGTGCTCCAAGTACCGCACCTGCTGGGTGCTCTGCCTCGTGTGCCAGGCGACAGCCCTTGGGGCTCTCCTGAATGTCCCAGGTGCCACAGCACGGATTCTGTGGGTCAGGTGCAGTGAAACTGATGATCGGGTTAACCTAATGAAGCTGAAGAAGCTGGTCTCCGTACATCGTACTTTCTCATGAGCCCATTAAGATTTGAGGTCGTAAGCTTTCCATGCCTGCCCGCCCACAGGAAGTAGGCATAGATCACTGTCAGCTGGGGAGGGATTTCAAAATGAGACTATTCAGCAGGACGTGGCTCACTGCTGCTACTTTGCAGGGAGGAGCTGGAAGAGGGGTGTATCTATTCCTTCGGAGTGACAGTGAAGTCAGTGTCCTGGGGATTTAGAGCTGTATTTAAAGACATGTCTGGAAAGTCCTTAGCAACTTTAAGCTTGCTTTCTTCATGTATCAATCACGTTGCTTTTTATTGGGGCTCGAGAACTCTACAGGAGATGGTTTCTTCCCCCTGCAGGCCTGGCATGCTCCAGCACCTTTGGGCAGGCGTGTGAAGGCCCTGAGGTCTGGTCTGGGCGCCTCCAGGAAAGAATGACTCTCCAAGTGGGCGCTCGGGACCCCTGTCAGCCTCCATGGCCCTTCTCATGGGGCGGTCTCTCCTCTTTGTGGACAAAATGCAGAGTTGTGCTTGGAGCAAGAAAAGTGATTTGTATAATGTTTTGGGCGCTGACTCGTACATTTATGATAGATAAGACCTTTGTTCTTTCTGAAAAGTTACGTGGTGAGGATTGTGAACCGTGGCTGCGTGGCACCCTGCTGCACACGCGGCTCTGTGTTCACTGTCCCTCCGACTCTGCAGGAAAGCGTGATGCAGAGCCAGGGTCACGGCTGCGCTCCTCCGCGGTTTGGAAGTCCCATTAATGCGACTTCTCTCTGAGAAGTCAACCTGGGCCTCCTCACTCTGCAGACGTCCAGCTCCCTCCCGGAAGCGGTCATGCAGAGGTGTCAGGCGGCACTGTTGTAATCGATAGTGGGTGACCAGTCTGAATAAATTTCCTTGTACTTGCTCCAAAGTAGACAAGAGTCCTTAGCCAGCTCCAGAGTTTGAATTGAATGGTAATGACATTTCTTAAGGAGAGATTAAAGAGTTCTTTTTTAATAGTAAAAACATGCAGCAGAACGGGCAGTGTTGTTAGCGGGTTCGCGTTTTGATGACTCTCTTCTCCCATTGTGTTCATTTCTTGCTCACCAGTCCCTTACTGAGGCCCTACTGTGTGCTAGGCCTTGAACCAGAGCAGTCAATAAAAAAGAAACCGCCCACCCTGTGGGGGACCTGCTGTGATCTCCAACCACAGCAACCTGTGAGCGGACCAGTTACTGCTGTTCACCCAGGAAGCTGCTGCTGTGCGGACTGGTGTGGGGCTTGCTTTTGGTCCCAGAGTCCATGCTCCTTCTGGTGGCTGCAGCCTTGTCTCCACGTCCTCCCCACACCTGGCCCTGCACCCCCGCAGCACCCCCAGCATCCGATTTTCGGAGGCTAGTGAAGAAAGCAGCAGGTCTTAGTGGGGATGGCCCTGGGTGGAGGTGGAGGTGAGAAGACCCGGGCCAAGGAGGTTCCCAGCCGTGGGCCCTGGTGATGGGGAGACAGGTCCAGGGTCCCTCATATGGACTTGCTTATGCTCCCTGGGCCTCTGGGTGATGTGAGGTGTGGTCTACCTGTGGGTGTCTGTGTGTGTGGGTACACAAGGCCTTGCCCCCTAAGGAGGGTGTCCAAGTCCAAGTACCTTACAGGATGCCGGGAGGGCCCCCGCGTGGGACGGTGGACTGTTTCTGACAAGTCATGGCTTGGTAGCGCAGTGGTCCCTGCACCCCACTGTGTAGGCTTCCCTCTGAGATGTGCTGCTTTGCCCTCGTGGGGGCATCTGTAGGTCCTGCCGCTTCCCTAGAGGAGAGCCACGGGCCTGTGGGTCCCTGGCAGTCTAGGAATGCTTTGGGCCCCAGAGTCCCTGAACCTCCCTTAGCGACTGGATGGGATTTGTGCTGGGGGAGCGCCCAGGGACACCCTTTGAGTGAGGGTGTGGTAGAGGCCAGCTGGGGAGGGTTGCTCACACCTGGCCCTGTGAAGATGTGGCCACAGGAGAGAAGCCAGGGACACAGTGCCACTCACATTTGAGACCTGGGCCCTGGCATGGGCATTGGACTTGGTCTTTGTGGGACTGGGATCTGTGGGTACAAAGAATAGGGCTGAACACGAAAGATACCTTTCTGCCAGAGCTGCTGCTGTGATGGCGCCTGGGCCCCCTGAAGCCTCCTCCCCGCACTTGTCCAGGTTTTAACTGAAGAGGAGCCAGAGAGCCGTTGACGTCTGAGTTGATCATCTCCAGGGGCCCCTCTATCCCAGAGCCCTGGATCCCCCCAGATCCCAGACCAAGGCTGCAGGAACAGCAGTATGCCGGGTGCAGGGCCTGTGCAGGCAGCCTGGGAGCTTGTTCCCCAGGAGTGTAAGAAAGGCTGGCGGGTCTGCCCCACTCCAGGCCACAAAGAGTGTACTTTCTTTGGGGCATTTTTGCTAAGCTTTCAGATGATGTATTTATTAATATTTTATCTGCAGTGTGACCTTAAGCAACTTGTCTAACTGCTTTAGGCCTGTTGTGGGACGAAGCCCCAGAGGAGGGCTTGGTTTCGTTTGCTGTGAGGATTTGTGTTTCTTCTGATCTTAGCTTGTTCTTAGTGTGAGGGTGTGGCGGAGGAGGGCTCGGGGACCTTCCCTGCCTGCATGGAGCAATTCTGTGATATACCAAGGCCAGCCCTACCCTCTCGCTAGAAATGCATGGCCTGGGAAGATTTCTGACAAGATGAGAAAAAAAGGAATACACATAGCCTATTAACGAAGGCTGCATATTAAATACGAATCATACATTTTAAGGAAAATTATTGAATTGTATCTTTGTGGCCGGTGATTGAAATCATAGTCCTAAAGAGTTGAGTAGATCACCTGTGCAGGGCAGCGTGCTGGGCGCTGAAGGAGAGGGGCACAGAGGAGAAGTTCTTGCCTTCAAGGCACCAAACCTTCAGCACAGCTGGTTGCTGGAAATAGATGGAGACAGCCCCGAGCGGAGCAGCAAAGGAGAGGACCCAGAGAGGAGTAGTCCTGGGGCTGTCGGGAAGCACCGGCTGCCCCAACCCTGGGCAAGTGGCTGAGGCCTACTGCCCCAGGTTGGCCCCACCAGTGATGGTGACCAAGAGGTCAGGCCTGCAGTTTGATGGGACTTTGAGAATGAACACTCAGTTGACCTCATCCTTGATGGTGGAAGAAGCTTGCCCCATCCTGTGTGGAGGATTCAGAGCTGGGGTCTTTCAGAGCCTGTCGGGTGCCCTGGCGAGGCCTCGAGGCTGTGCGTTCTCCAGGCTCCTGCCGTCTGCCCCTACTCCTTGCCTTTGCTCGAGCTGTGCCCTGTTTTCTTTTGCAGACTCTGCTCCCATCTCTTTGGGGAGTTGCCCACAGGACTTCTCCAAAGTTCAGAGTTGGCAGCCCGGAAGCCAAGGGCAGCCCCTCAGTCTTTCCCCAGACCATGTGGCTGGGTGTCCTCTTTGCAAGTTGGTGTTCCTTAAATGAAAGGAACAAGAAAAAAGCCAGAACAGGGTCCCAGTGGAGGCCGAGGAGCCTTCCAGTCTGCCCCGGGCTGCCCCAGCTCCGCTGCTGTTGCTGCATTTGTGGTTCCTGGGACTCAGCTCTCTGGGTGTAGTTGAGAGAGGAGCCCCAGGCTGGGCCCTGCTGCTGAGAGGTGTGTGTGGACCCGTCTTATGTGTGAGGTGTGGTTTCGGGGTTTCACAGTGCGGTAAGGCTCCCCTCAGAGCACCCCCTTAGCACTTACTGGGTCAGCCCAAGCCCAGGGTCACCCATGGTTGCTGTCAGGTAGGGAAAGGGTGGCATCCAGCCTGAGGTCGGGAGGTGGAGGACGCGTCACCTTCCAGGACAGGGTGGTCAGGCCCCAGCACATCCAGTTCCTATGTCACTTGCCGAGACGGTGCTCAGGAGTCTCTGGTCAGGGTTCCTGGTTACAGAGGCCTCCTTGGCAGCCAGAGGACAAGGAGTAAAGGGTGAAGGGCACAGCAGCCTTCCCTTCCAGATGTTCACAGTGGCTGCCACTGGGCCAGAGGAGCATGGGGCAGACAGAGCCATGGGAAGCACTTACAGTTCCCTGAGGCCAGGCCTCTCTCGCCAGCTCCTGTCCCTCTCTCCTTTCCTCTGCCGTCCCCTGTGCAGGCCCCTCCTGCATTGCTTCTCCTAGTGAAAGGAGCTTGCTGTGTTCCTGTGCAGGGTGGGATGGGGACAGGCTGACTTACTGTTGCCCAGCTCTGGGGGGAGGTGGGGCACCTGCCGCGCCATAATCAGGAGCAATGTAGGAGTGAGGGGCCCTGCACGGGACCCTTTGGACATCGCAGCCCCCATGCAGG
Source organism: Pan paniscus (assembly GCF_029289425.2). NCBI lineage: Eukaryota > Metazoa > Chordata > Mammalia > Primates > Hominidae > Pan > Pan paniscus. The sequence goes on from NC_085927.1 coordinate 56,894,273, forward strand.
GGCACACCTGACTGCCCGCATGCACCCTGGATTTATAGGTTCCTCTTTTAAGGTCTGGTGTAGCCTGGTAATGACCTTCATTTTTATGTGTTCTGGAAGAAATCCAAAAAGGAAACGTTAACCTGAGAATTGCTTTCAGGAGCTTGGCCTCGTGTGTCCCCAGCATGGAGAGTATTCTCCAGGTTTCCAGTCCAATTTTCTGTGACCTTTCGTTAATGGCCGGGAAGAGGAGGCCGGCGCTCCGCCTGGGTCCCCAGTGTGGCACTCACAGCTCTGCCAGGCACACGTTGTGCTCTTCCTTTCCAGGCCCTACATGACCAGGCTTGTGATATTCGGATGGTGTCCTGGGCCAACCTTCGGCTTTGCGCCACTGTTCCAGTATTGACATTTTCCGATATTAACCTCCCAGCTCCTGGGCGAACCTCTTGGTACTTAATGGTTGAGCATGCGGAAGTGTGGGAAAGAAGAGCGGGCGCGGGCACTGGGTTCACGTCCACATCAGGGTCCCCCTGGGCAGCGGGACCTTTGCACAGATGGCGCTGCTCTGAGTAAACCTGCAGGTGAATGCACTTCTCAGCGGGCCTCCTTCACTTCCTGTTTTCTAAAGTGTTAATTTTTAAAGTTTCATCATGAGAGTACCTGTATATTGCTGAAACTTTACAGAGATGAAAGAAGGAAAACCTCCCCTTTGAATATATCCAACCCAACATAAATGGCCCCCAGTGGAGCAGGTGTTAGTGTCTCTTTTCCATCCTTTTCTACGAGTTTTTTTGTAAAACATAACACAAATCAAATAGTACATAAATTTCTCTTTGCCTCTGTCACACTGCCCAGTCATAATGCTTTCTGTGTTAGTTTGGAGTTTTTGTAGCTAATGTTTGCTTAATATTCTGGCCTGTGGATAGATCATAGTCTACTTAAATGTGGTGCGTGATTTTTCAGTGTATTTATGACTGAGAGATGATATATTTGTGCTTAAAGCTTTTTCTGTATTTAGAAATAGTCCCGTAAGAGAGGTGTTCAGGAGAGGGGCTGCAGGGTGAACAGGTCCCCCTGCGTTTGAGGAACTTGGTGGCCACAGCCAAGTGACCCTGGGGCCCACTGAGTTGGTTTGCCCTGCAGCCAGCAATTTTGTGAGAGGGGACATTTCTTTACCCTCACCATCACTGGGCATTTTCATTAACCTCGTTCTTCCTCATCTGGTTAAGCAGTAGACAGAAACACCCTGATTCTATTTTTATTTCCATGGCTGCTATTTAATTCCAAAAGTTTCCTGTGTTTTTAGCAGCTGGCTGTGCTCTGTTTTTAGGTAACCTTTTACTTCACCCATGGTGTCTTTCTGGGACATTTTAAGCTTGAGAGCATCCATTCAGAGTGTTCACTGCAGCCAGCATTTGCTTGGGACAGCGTGTGAGGCCTCTCCAGGCGCCGCTTGGGCCCTGACTCTAGGAGCTTGCCTTCTGCACAAAGTACAGGGTGGCCACAGGAGACAGCTACTAAGAGCAGCCAGGGATGGGTGGGGCCCAGAGTCAGATTGCATGCCATGGCGGGGGCTCAGGAAGGGTCTTGAGAGGGCAGAACCTTGGGGTGGGTGGGATGAGGGTGAAGTGCGCATCGGTGGAGGTGGAGGATGGTGAGGACAGCCTGGGAGGAGCCTGTGGTCTGTCTGCCATGCCCTGGACAGGTGGACTGGGTTCCGCTCTGACCCTGGGTGGCAGCTTCTGCTCACGGTGTCTCTGGATGAGGAGGGCGGCCACACCAATGAGGTGGAGGGAGCAGGGGGCAGCGGCGGCAGCCGCCGGGACCTTTGCAGCCGCCTGGGAATAGCAGCGCTCCCTTTGCTAAGGAGACCCTGCCTGGGCGGCTGCTCTGGGGCTTCCCCAGAGGGCTTCTGTGGGTTTTGCCCTGAGACCTGGCAGGTCATGTGGGAGGCTGGGTCAGTGCAGGGACCTCTCCTCCCTCGGGGCTGTAGATTGTAGCAAAGGAGCTGAGGGAGTGGGAGCAGGGAGGAGTTCCCACCTCAGCTTCAGCAGAATATTCCAGTAACGTTGTTGTCTCTAAATATGTAAACCCTCCAGGTTCCAGACTAGAGCAAATTTCCCTAGAATCGTATTTATCAGAGAAGGTACCTGGTTATAGATAATTAACTACAATTTAATTTTTAAATCTTTGTAAGATTTTTTTATATTCTCAAATGCACACATTTGGAAAATACTGTCTTTCCGTCCTTAAAGAACAGTCTAGTTCCGGAATTACGGTCTTCAGCCGTGCTCTCTGGCTCCTCCTGGACTTGCTTCGATGCGGACCCTGGGTGCGGCAGGGGTGGCTTCGGGAGCCGGGAGCTAGAACATTCTTTGATCTCAAAACGCCCTCCCAGTGGAGGCCCTGGTGATTCTCCTGGAGGGCTGGGCCAGCCGTGCTTTTCAGGTCCCCTCAAGGGGCCGGGCCCCTGCCAGGCTGTGGAGCTCTGTTGGAGGAGACCCTCTGTGGCAGGAGCAGTGAGCCCTGGCCGCTTGCCCGGGGTGGGGGCAGCCGGCACCTCCCTGCAGCCCCAGGACTGCTCCTCTCCCTCCTCCTTTCCTTCCTCTCATGCTCCTCTGCTCCCGCTGTGTTCTGTCATGAGTGGAGAAGACTCCTTCTCTGCTTTGTATTCAGGGATTAAGTTTGTTTCAGCGGTGCTCTCCTGGCCACCTGCTGTTCCAGAATCTTACCCTGAAAGGCGGTCGCTGTGTGGAGGTGAACAGAAGCAGAGTGCATTGCCACTAGCACATCTCACAGTGTTTGCTTTCTCGGCCTCTGGGGAATCTGTGAGTGTGGACAGAAAGCACAGAGCGGGCGGGATGCCTCCTCTTCAGCGGTAAGGCAGGGTGGGGCAGGCTCTCACTGGGCCTCCTGCCCCCAGCAAGGTGTCTGCAGGTCCTCTGTCACTCTGAACATGGGTTCATTTGGAGAGCAGCAGACAGCGCAGGGAAGCCAGTTCTGGAGTTAGAGTGGGATGTTTTTCTGAACATGTATTTAGAGCAATTTGCTTTCATTTTGAATACTTGAGTCCATCAGGAAATATTGAATCATTCCATAGTCCAGAGGCCAGGCCAGCGCCCTCCTGATGAGGGTGCCCATTGGCCATGCGGCCTGTGTGGCCTCCTGGTACCAGCCAGGGAGGCCCCTGGGAGGGGCAGGCACAGCGGGTGAGCCTGGGGATGCCTGGGAGGGACCCTCAAGGTGAGGAGGTGGGAGGCTGGGAAGAAAGATGGGCTTGATCCATTTAGAAGGAGACAGCCTGATGGATGGGCCCCCTGGGGAGCATTGTGTACAGAGAGAGGACCCTGAGACCCTCCCACAGTGGGGAGGGGACTCGCCTGAGGTCACACAGCACGGTGTGCCCAGGCCATTGCCTGCCATTGTTGCACCAAGCTTCTCCGGGGATGGCCCTGTGCTTGCGGCGGCCACATCACAGCCCTCCTGCTCTGAGGGGCAGCGGCCGGAGGCTCTGCCTGTCCTGAGCAGGACTCCTGTCGGCCACACACAGCGCTGCGCAGGCTCTGCTGGGGCAGCCAGGATAGCAGGAGGACAGCCTCCCACAGTACCCCCGGGCATCTTCCTGTCCTTCCAGGCCACTGCTCCCCAATCAGTGACACCAAGCCCACCACACGGTGGTGCCTGTCTGTGTTGGCACATCGCTGCCACATGGTGGTGCCCTCTGTGGGACGTGGTGTCCCCCTGTTGATGGTCTTGGGGTCTTGGTCTAAACCTGGATGCCACGCAGCTGTGACATGCGGGGCTGCTGGCTGGGCCTCCTCACACCTGCACACTGGCCCCCCTCTTCTTTGCCTTTGTGGTCATTGTCATGTTTCTGTCATTTGACTTGGGCACCTTCACTGTGTGTGAGTGCTGCCCCAAGCATCGTGCCCACCACCAGCCCAGGGCCTCACTGCTTCCTGCGTGTCCCCTCCGGCCTGGAGGGCTCCTCTGCCACTTTCTGCCTCCTCCCGTTCTGCTCTCTTCCTTGCCTGCCTGCAGGTGGGGTGGACGTGTCTTTGTTTCTCACGTCCGCAGTGGAGAAGGTGAGGGGTTGCCAGGGCCCCTCCTGAGAGGCAGAGCCTGGGGGCTTTGCTGTCCCAGTCCCACTTGGTAGGGCACCCCCTCCTCTGGAGGCCACAGTTACCTGCAGGACCAGCAAGCAGGGTGGCCTGTCCCAGGGCCGCCTCGTCAGGTGCACTCAGAGGCCTCAGGAGTGCTGCTCCCCAGTGCCCTTGAAGGAGATGGAGGGCGCTTCTCTCCCAGTCGGGGCAGCAGTTTGCCAGGCCTGTGAGGATCAGGGGAGCAGAAAGGCCAAGCCCTCAGAGATGCCAGCGAGGAGGGAGGCCTCTGTGCACAGCCGGAGGTTGAGAGGTTGGTTTGAGGTAAACTTGTGACATATTGTCGGGCTCATCTTTGGCTGAGAAACATCATTAGTAATTTTGCTGAGTCAGCTGACAACATCACATTCACTGGCGTTGGCTGAGCCCTTCTGCGCTCCAGGCGCTGGTTTGGATTCCTGCGTGCTGCCTTGTGGACTCAGACATATACCAGCGCATTTAATCTTCCAGGAACAACAAGAGGAGGTTCTGTGAGCCTCAACCCAAGCCATCGTAAGAAATGGAGTTGAACCAAGGACACGGGAATGCTCCAGAAGTGGTAGCTGTTACTGTGGGGCTATCACTTCTCTGTTGTACAGAGGAGGAAACAGGCTGAGAGAGGCCCTGACTCATCAGTCATCTGGCTTCGAAGGGACAGACTCAGTGTGAGAGCTGCAGTTCCCTCCCTGAGCAATGGCCAGCGCTGCTCAGAGCCTCTGGGTAGCAGCCACTGCCCGAGCTCTGGGCATGCATCCCTGACTCAAGAGCCCCCCAGCACCCGTGGCTGCTAGGAGAGGAGGAAGGATGCACAGGGACCCACAATGCAGCGAAAGAGGGATGCTGTTTCAGGAAAAAAGCAAGATGTTGGTGAGAGCACGTGGCGGATCCTGAAGCCTCTCTTGGCCAAGTTAGAAACGAGTGGACTTGCCACTGCTCGTGTTGGAACTGCTAGTGGAGACGATGAGCAGCCATCCTTGGGCTTCATTTTCTTCTGCCTCGTGGCACCACTCGAATTGAGGGGTCCTGGTTTTGCCTGGCCGATCCTCCCCATCGTCTGTGTCCGCTCCCGGCCCACTTCCCACTCTGCCCTGCTTCCTGCCTGCATGACTTACTCTCCACAGAGCTGGCTCCAGCATCTGCTTGGGCGCCTTTCTGCGGCCTCGCCATGTCCATCTGCTGGTGCGGCCGAGAGCCTTCCCAGTGGCAGCTCATTGCTATTCCAGCCACGCGGCTCCTCTTCCTTCTCAGGCCCATCGAATCCTGGGCACTCATTTCCCCCTTGCTGATGCATTAAGAGAAGAAAGACACTTTGCTGCTGATTGAAGTCAAGTAGCAGGGCCGGTGGCAGGCGCCTGGGAGGTGGCCAGTGAGGGCTGTTCCTAGGCAGGTCGGGCTGATGATTGTGTACACGTAGAAGTTGTGGGGCAAGGGGGAGGGGCTCATCCAGTTCCCTCAAGTCTCCCTACTTCCCATCGTTAACTCGTAAACAGCAGAAATGTTGTGGTGTGTAGGGCACAGACCGTGGGGTGTGGGTGCAGTTGGCACTCTCACCCTTAAAGCACGGGCTGGGACTCACAGCCCAGGTCCAGCATGGCCCTGGGTCAGAGTCCTGACCACCCCTGCGCAGCTGGGTGGCGGTGGGCGGGGACCTGGCCTCTTAGCCGCTTCTTTCTTGCCTCCGAGGTGGAGGAGGTGAGGGGTCTCGAGGGCACTGGCAGGAGCAGGTTGTGACACTGCCTGGGTACTCGCTCCCTCCTGGGATGTTGGGGTCTGCCCCAAAGCCCACACCTGCCAGGCTGGCCCTTGTGCCCTGCTTGGGGCTCTGCCCCTACTGCTCCCACAAGTCTTTCTCTTCTGTCGCCATTCTCTTTATCCCTGTGTGAGATATAGGAGAACGATGGAGTCATGTGAGTGTTTTGCTGCCAAGCCCAGAGCTGATGCTCGGGGTTGGAGCAGGTGGGTGGTTAATTGCACCAGCGCGTCTCTGGCAAACTGATGCCGGAGTGGTCAGCTGGACGGGGGTAGAGATGGATGGATGGGTGGATGGCTGGAAGAAAACTAGCCCCAGTAGTTTACTGTGTTAATACACACCCAAATCAGAGATCATATTGAGAATTTTGATTAGGGGTATGTACATTTGTGATATACAGCAAAGATCGATAAGGCAAGAATTTGGAGCCCGACCCTATGCTATTAGCTGGGGTCATGGAGGGGTAAGGTGCAGCCCCTGCCCTCAGGGAATCTCAGCACTAGGTAGGTGTGGGGAGGCAGAGAGGTGCAGCCAGGCAGAGCAGCCAGCATGGAGAGGGAGGGAGTGGGCAGGCGCACCTAGGAAGCTGGGGAGGAGCTGTTCTGGCCCCTTGGGGCCAGGAGGAAAAGGCCATTTAAAAGCCCCTGTCTGCTGCTGGGAGCTGGGATGAGTAGGGCATAGATGTGATCCCTGCCCACATTCAGCCATAATTGGGGCTGAGTTCCTGGTCAGTGAGGGTCGCCACTGAGGGTCAGTGAGATACGCCAGTGAGGGTCGGTGAGATACGCCAGTGAGGGTCGGTGAGATACGCCAGTGAGGGTCGGTGAGATACGCCACTGAGGGTCGGTGAGATACGCCACTGACGGTCGGTGAGATACGCCACTGAGGGTCGGTGAGATACGCCAGTGAGGGTCGGTGAGATACGCCAGTGAGGGTCGGTGAGATACGCCACTGAGGGTCGGTGAGATACGCCACTGAGGGTCGGTGAGATACGCCACTGAGGGTCGGTGAGATACGCCATTGAGGGTCCTTGCCGTTTGGCTCCATGGGAAGGAAGGTGCCGTCCAGGGAGCAGGACTCCCCATCATTGGGACTGTTGGACTGAGCAGGGCTCCCGTCATCAGGCTTCATTACTTGCTTGAATTAGGTGTCCCGTGCACACATCAGCGACTGCCCTTGTCTTGGGTCTGTTTGAGCAGTCTGGGTCGGGTAATGGTGGCCCGAAAAAGTCTCAGGAAGAGCGTGTGTGGGTTGTGGGCCGGGCTGGGCTGGATAACGCTCCACACTGCTGCTCCCCAGCCGTGGTGTAGACTGCTCGCCTTCCTCCACATGACCTGGGTGCCCTTGGGGCTCTGTATGTAAAGTTCTGCTTGCTGTTTAAAGGAATCTCCTCCGGCCGGGTGCTTGTTAGTGCTTGACAGCGTTTGAGTTTGAGTTGGTTTTGAAGGCACAAGGCTGCCTGTGAGCTGACGGTTGATTTGACTTCACCGTGGAGCCCTGAGCGATATCCTTCAGAATGAGCCTGCACATTTTCAGCAAATGAGGCCACCCACCTTCCTGATGCAGAAGCCAGAGAGAAGCTGCCGTTCGTCCTGTGCCCCGTGCCATCCGTCACCAACTCCTCCCTCAGATCTCTGTCTCACATCCCTCTCCACCCCGTCTGTGCACAGCCACCATCCTCTCTCCTTGTTGGTCTTCTCACTGCTGCCTGAGCCGTGCAGCTGGCTGGGTCTTAAGGACACAGATGTGGCCACACTCATGTCAACCCCAGGGATTCAGAGGACCCAGGCCTTCTGTCCCAGAACATGGTCCTATGACAGGGGACCTTAGCAGACCAGCAGGGACTGTCTGAGCAGCATCTGGGGTGGATACAGCTCGCTCCACCTCAGGTTTCCTAGGGTGGTGGTCTTCAGAGTGGGGTCACGGCATTTTACCCGGGGAAGCTGCAGGGACAGACACAGAATGGAAGGGGCCTGGAGCAGAGGAGATGCAGGGGTGTCCGACATGGGAGGTGCTGGCGGGCTGCAGTCACAGGGAGGGGTCCAGCAGCCGCCTCCTACACTGCCTTTCCCTGCCTTGCTGCCTAGGCCCAGCCACTCAGGAGAGAACCCGTGAGGTCAGCCCACCTGGCAGGTGCCTGACCCTGCCTTAGCCCCGGGTCTGCGACATTCTGGCCTGGGAGTCAGGCTGAATGCAGTGTTGTTGGATTCCAAGGCTGTTTTGATGTCAAGTTTGGTCATTTTAGGAAGTCGGTAGGTGGGTTTCAGCCAGAATCGCCCCTTCCTCAGTCAGGTTGAGGCTGCCGCAAATGAGCGCTGGGCAGCTGGCTGGGGTTCCCTCCCTGTTCCCCTCCCAGTCAGTCCCAAGCTCCTCCTTCCGCGGGAGCAGAAGTTCTTGCCTCCCACCCCATGGTCCCTTAGGCCACCGTCCCGCCTTCCCCTGCACTTTGCAGCAGGATTTTACAAGTTTCCTTCCAGGTGCAGGGAACCAGGGTGGCTCGAACCCAGATGGAAAGTGCTACACTTTCTTTCCGGGAGCCGTGGGCACATCCCTCACTTCACTAAGCCAAGTGGAAATGTGTATTAGTTTGTTCTGACACTGCTAATAAAGGCATACCTGAGACTGGGTAATTGATACAGAAAAAGAGGTTTAATGAAGTCACAGTTCCACATGGCTGGGGAGGCCTCACAATCATCATGGAAGACGAAGGAGGAGCAAAAGCGCGTCTTACATAGCGGCAGGCAAGAGGTTGTGTGCAGGGAGCCGCCCTTTATAAAACCGTCAGATCTCATGAGACTTACTCACTGTCGCGAGAATAGCACAGGAAAACCGTTCCCGTGATTCAGTGACCTCCCACTGGGTCCCTCCCATAACACGTGGGGATTATGGGAGCTACAATTCAAGATGAAATTTGGGTTGGGACACAGTCAGACCATATCAAAATGGTTACCCCTGCCCCGTGGGGGTTTATAAGGTGAAATGCAACCACACTTGTAAAGGGACCCGCTGGGCAGTTGACGGGTGAAGATCCTGGGCTTGTGGTCAGGCAGGCCCCGCGAGGATCTCAGCTGCGTCATTGCTACCGTGTGGCACCGGCGCAGGGCCTCGACCCCCCTTGGGCTGCCCTAGGTGCAGCAAGGATTGCAGGCCAAGGGACTGGCACAGCAAGGACTGCCCAGCAGATCTGAGCTCCGGTGGCCACTGTTGTCTCAGCAAGCAACAGGCTAGCTTCACGCCACACCCTGCGTGTGGACTCCTGTGTCTGGCCCAGCCAGCTGGAGCTCCCTGCCCTTAGTGGGTCATTGTGTCTCAAAGGTGGCTCTGAGGGGCTGGCCTCCTCCCCATGCCGTGCAGGCCTGGAGCTGCTTGTTACTGACTTGACTTTCTTCTCAGACTCCTATGATCCCCTCCCTCTCCCTGCCCCCCAGCTTATGATTCCACCCGCCTGACAGAAGCCATCACAGGGCCAGTGCTCTGCAGCCAGGCCAGCCCTGCAAGAACGAGTTCAGCCCTCAGCCCCACCGTCCTTCCTCTTCCCGGCTCCTTGTGGTGGTTATGACCACCCAGTCCAGTCCAGCATTAGAACCCTCCTTCCCCTCCCCTTAGCTCTTGCCTCCCCTCCCTTGTCTTCTCTGATCTCTCTGCCCTCTCTTCTGCCTGCTCCAGGCCACTGTCCCCTGGTTCCGAGTTACACATTATCATGTACCTGTGATTCCCTGTTAGCAAGGAGGCAGGGCTCAGAGAGATGTCCAGGTGGACAGGCTGGGTCCCTGGAGAGCCACAGTGGCTCTGCCCTACCAGGCTCGCTGAGGCCCAGGCCTTGGTGGGGTTGGTCCGTAGGTCCCAGTGCTCAGAACAGCTTCTGACACAGCCGTGTTGCTCTGTGACTGTTGGTTAAATAAGGTGGCATAAGTGAAATGGAATGACTAAGGAGCATGAATGGGGCCCGCTGGACCCAGGTGAAGGAGACAGATCTTGAGCAGTGGTGGGGCCCTGGGGAACCTCTCCCCATACACCTCCCTCAGTTGAGGGTGAAGAAGGACCAGTCATCATCACACAAGAACTGCGGAGTGTCCAGGTCCTGCGCTGGGCACTCCACACACCCCTGTCATCCTGGGCACTCCACACACCCCTGTCATCCTGAGAGCTGCTGCGTTCAGTAAGCGTTGTGATGGCCACCTTACAGATGAGAACATCAAGGCTCGGCCAGGGTAGGTGCTCTTGTCCAAAGCCATCCAGCTGGTAAGTAGCAAAGCGCTGGGGGACAGGCCATGCTGTGTGGGCGCCTCCACTGTCTGGCACCTGGACTTTCTGCCAGGGTCCTACTGGGCATCTTGAACACACTGGTTTGGGTGCGCACGCGTCTGAGGCCCCGAGCCCTTTCTTGACGCTGTAAGAGAGCAGTGAGAACTAGAAGGTGCAGACAGCAGGGCGTTGCACTGGCAGCGTCCCCCCAGCCTCTCACACCAGCGCCCACTCTCGCTTCACTTTTCAGAAGCCATAGCTTTGCGCCTTCTTTCCACGGGAGTCATTTGAGCTGCATGTAAACGTTTTAAAGTTTTCTCCTGAGCACTAAATTGGGAGCGTGTATGTGTGTTTCCACCCCCAATGTGAGCAAGTCCGTGTCTGTCACCCAAAGATACTTGTTTAATTGAGGGATTCCTTAGATTATTTTAAGGAATGAAGAATTACCGATCTCCTGAAAGGCAGTTTCTTAAGCTCCCACCTCCAAGTGTGTAAGACTCAAAGGTCCCTCTCTCTGTCATGAGCTAATTGGAATGAAATGCAGGTGCCGTTTCTGCCTGAGCTCCAGCAGCATCCCTGCGCTTTCAGGTCTGAGCCAGCACATGTTTCTGGCATTTAGACTTTACGGTAACAGGAGGGATCTTATGATTATTAACTAAAGATGGTTTTGGAAGAGGACCATCTGTGACTATAAAAGTGCACAGTTTCAGTTGTGCAAACGAGTGCTGTGGTGTTTGTGTGTTTCACGGAAGATGAGCTCCAGGCCAAGCTTCTCTGCTCCAGGGTACAGGAGGCTGCAGGAGCGTCGCACAGCCGCCTGATCCGCAGGGAACTGCCCATGACATGGCCGTCCTCCTGTCGGAAGAGGACTCTGGGGGCTGGAGATCCTGGAGAAAAGGCCTCATTTGGACAGGACTGTGGCAGTTTATGTCCTGATTGTTGGTGCATGTTTTATGCACTTGTCAGCTCTGTTTATCATTAAAACCAGGATGCCAGAAGCCAGTGCTCTGCGTACTTCAGCAGGCAGATCAGGCCTCCCTTCAGCCTCTGCGGCCCCTGCTAAGGGTTTCTGACTTTTTTTTTTTTTTTTTTTTTTTTTTTGAGATGGAGTCTTGCTCTGTCGCCCAGGCTGGAGTGCAATGGAACGATCTCGGCTCACTGCAACCTCTGCCTCCTGGGTTCAAGCGATTCTTCTGCCTCAGCCTCCCAAGTAGTTGGGATTATAGGCGCCCGCCACCATGCCCAGCTAATTCGTCGTTTTTTGTTGTTGTTGTTGTTGTTGTTTTGGTTTTTTTTGAGATGGAGTCTCGCTCTGTAGCCCAGGCTAGAGTGCAGTGGCACAATCTCGGCTCACTGCAACCTCCGCTTCCCGGGTTCAAACGATTCTCCTACCTCAGCCTCTCGAGTAGCTGGGATTACAGATGCCTGCCACCACGCCCACCTAATTTTTTGTGTTTTTAATAGAGACGGGGTTTTGCTGTGTTGGTCAGGCTGGTCTTGAACTCCTGACCTCAGGTGACCCGACTGCCTCTGACTTCCTTTTTGGGAGAAGTTGGTGATGGTTCAGCAGACAAATAATTGCCAAATTACATAGGAGGAAAATGCTGCCAGAAAGGGCACACAATTTAGTGGAGTGAGCCCAGCAGCAGGTGCCTTTGGAGGCTCCCCCGGTGTCCCGTGTGTCTGAGGTTGCTTCCCTTCCATTAGCACCATGCCGCTCGACTCCCATCATCGGGGCGGTTGCAGAAGACAGGTGGTCATTTATATTTTATTGTCAGGGGCCTTGTCTTTGCCCACTGAAGATATATTTGCAGCCCCCGGAATGACACTCGGGATCATTCAAGATAACCACCAGAACCGCTCGCACGCGACGTCCTGGAAAGGTTGAGCCACGCTGTCTTCCTCGGTGCCCTCACCACCGTCCTGGAAAGGTTGAGCCACGCTGTCTTCCTCGGTGCCCTCACCACGGTCCTGTAAAGGTTGAGCCACGCTGTCTTCCTCGGTGCCCTCACCACGGTCCTGGAAAGGTTGAGCCACGCTGTCTTCCTCGGTGCCCTCACCGCGGTCCTGGAAAGGTTGAGCCACGCTGTCTTCCTCGGTGCCCTCACCGCGGTCCTGGAAAGGTTGAGCCACGCTGTCTTCCTCGGTGCCCTCACCACGGTTCTCTGTGAAGGTGCTCAGATGCTTTCCTTGGGGCAGATGCGGGGCCTGGCTTCCTCTCCCAGAGATGCCCAGGTGTACAGGGCCTCTTCCTCCTCCCCTCACTCTCTCCTCTGCCTTGGTGGTGGTCCCTGCTTGGTTCCCTGGTTCTGGGAGTCCCTCGAGAGGGGATGTCCTGTCCTGCTCGTCCTCAGCCACCAGCACTTGGCAGAGCCCTTGCTACACCAGCAGCTCTCACAGAAGCTTCGAGCGCAGATCCAAGGGTGGCTTCCGATCCCTCACCGCAGCTTCCCCATACAGTCCTAAACATATTTGCAGCGTTTTGTTTTGTCTCTTCTGTAGCCTTAGACAAGCTGGGCTCCAGCATATGCCCCTTTTCACCTGACTCCTTCCACTCTCCATAGTCATCTTGAGATTTAGCCAGGATTTTGCATTGTCGGTGGTTTGTGTCTTTGTGTAGTGGAGTGGTTTGTCATCGTAAAGGATTCTTTCCTTAAAAGTGTTCATCTATTTCCTCCTAGTCTTGAGGTTAGAAAGTGTGACAAGGGTGTGGTGGCTCATGCCTGTAATCCCGGCACTTTGGGAGGCTGAGGCCAGCGGATCACTTGAGGTCAAGAGTTCAAGACCAGCCTGACCAACATGGCAAAACCCCGTTTCTACTAAAAATACAAATGTTAGCCAGGCATGGTGGTGCATGCCCGTGATCCCATCTACTCCGGAGGCTGAGGCAGGAGGATTGCTTGAACCTGGGAGGCAGAGGTTGCAGTGAGCCCAGATCGCTCTACTGCACTCCAGCCTGGGCGACAGAGCAAGACTCCATCTCAAAAAAAAAAAAAAAAAAAAAGACAGTGTGACAGTGTCAGTCCCCCGCCTCCTTTGTTGCTGTCAGTCAGAACGTGGATTGTTTTCCCAGGGTTCGGGCAGTGTGGACCCTGGACCAGCAGCCTCAGCATCACCTGGAAACTTGCTAGAAAAGCACATTCTCAGGCCCTACCCAGGCCTCCTGAATCGGAAGCTCTGGGTGTCCCGGCAGTCTGTGTGCTCCTGGGGATTTGGACACCTGCTTGTGTCTGAGGTCTGAGGTCCATTGTCTGTGGGGTGAGGGAGGATGAGGGCTGGGCCTGCTGGCTTTACAGTCAGGTCGGAAGCAGCACGTGGCTGTCTGGACAAAGCCTTTGGTGTTGTTGCTTCCTTTGTCCTGAACCAATGCCTGTGTGTTCCTTTCTGTTTTATTCCAAAATACAGTGCATGATGCTTCCTCTAGCGTGAGTGCCGTAGTGATTTCTATTCCTATCACGACATAAAATGCAGCCATAGATGCAGCTTCATGTGCAAAAGACTAGGAACGTGAGGAAAGTCCCTGGTCGACCTTAGGAGGTGGGTGAGGGGAGAAGCCTGGGGGCCCACAGAACTCTGCACAAACTGCGTATCTGTGAGCCAAACCATTGTTATTTTAAGTCATTAAGTTTGGGGTGACTTGTTTAATCCAGATGAACCCGCAGGCTGCCCAGGTTATCTACGAGTGGTGGGTGGTGGCAAAGAGCAGCCATTCCAAGCAGAGGAAGAAGACTGGCTCATAGGACCCCACTCCACAGCCCCCCAGGCCACCACGTGCAACGAGTTAGCTTGGTACTGCATCTGGGAAAAAGCCTGAAGGTGAGAAACAGCAGCGAGCGCAGGAACATGGAAACAGGGGGAAGGTGCCACTATGGTGACCCCAGAGGAAGGAGGCCATCTGAAGGCAGGCACGGTGGAGAAACAGGATGGGCAGTTCTGGGTGCAGGAGCAGCAGGACTCGGTGGAGGACGGACAGAAGGAAGAGTCTAGGCCAAGGGCCTCACCCCTGGCTGAAGAATCGCTGGGGCTCAGGAGCCACAGATGCTCGGATCCCGCCTCCAGGGTTCCCAATCTCATGGGACACTGGTACTCAAACCACCCTGGGTGGCTCTGATGTGCAGCCAAGGCTGTGCGTGACTCTGGGGCCAGGGCTAGTGGCTGTCACTAAGGGCCACCTAGCAGGAGCGGTCTGAGGGTAGGTGAAGAGGCTCCCTTAGGATTCGGGGAGATGGAAGTTAGGCCTGGCCTCATCCTGGAGCCCCGTGGGTGGAAGGGAGGCCTCGTCTGGGTGATGGAGAGGACAGCCTGCAGAGAGACCGGCGGGGGTGTGCACCAGGGCATACTGAGCCTGGCCATTGTGGTACAAGGCCCGGGCACTACCAGCCTCGTGCCTGCTGGGGGTCCGGGAATATTTGGGGAGCACTGTGTTGAGGGTGAGCCTGGGTGCCCCTCCAGTCACACCTGAGAGGAGGTGAAGAATGTCAGGACTGGGCTGTCACTCGCGTGGAGTATCCATGTCCTAGAGCTGCCAGGTGCCACCCACTGAGGGCTTATAGGCCTGAGTGTTCTGGAATTGGGGTGTGGGCAGGGCTGGTTCGCTCTGGAAGCTTCGAGGGAGAATCTGCCCCATGCTTCCCCTTCCCGCCTCCATGTGTTACCAGTCATCCTCGGCATTCCTGACTCATGGCAGCCTCACTCCAGTCTTTGCCTCTGTCGCTATGTGGCCTTCTCCCATTGTGTGGCTGTGTCCACGTTTTCCTCTTCTGTGAGGACACCCATCGTTGGATCAGGGCCCCCCTACTCCAGTGTGGCCTCCTCTGAACTGCATCTCCAGATGCTGTTTTCCAGTGAGGCCACATTCACAGGAACCACCAGGACTGGGGCTTGAGGACACGGATCCACTCGCTGTGGACAGGCCCTCGTGGAGCAGGGCTGATGCGTTGCCGTTGCCGGGGAGCCGCTGCCGGCACCCGTGCTCTCTGAATGGTGAACTGGCCCTCCTCTCCCGCTCAGCAGTTTAACAGGCCAGTGCGGCTGCTCAGTTCCCGGGCAGCGGTGCCGGGCGGTCACGCCGCTCTAAGCCAGGCAGGTTTGTCTACAGGAGGCCACTTGTGCTTCAGCAAACACAGAATTAGAAAACCAGAATCCCTGTTGCACGTCTCTGCAGATGGAGCTGTTCAGCTCAGTATGGTTAATGTCAGGGAGGATTAAATGGTTCAGTCTGATCCATTTACCTGATGGCATTTTGTTTTAAGTACAGAGGTGGTAGTACATTTTCAGAAAAAATTATTCCTTTTCTTACTGCTGCGAATGCACTGTCATTAAACGTGGCTTTAAGGCCAAGCTGGGCCTGGCCCTGCCCAGCTGTGCTCAGCACTGCCCCTTCGTCCTCCTCAGGGCCTGGCAGGGCTCTGTGGTGACTGTCGCCATCACCGTAATGCAGGACCAGATGATTTGGAAGGAATCCTAGGGGCATCTGGGTATTCATAAACGCTGAGATTGTCCCTCTAAGTGTCTCCTGTCTTCCATCTTACTCAGGATCGCTGGCCCATTACGGTGTCAGGAATGTGCTGCTTTTAATTAAATTTCACGAAGAATAAATGTTAACTCTCCAAGTGTCTTTAGTTTCTTCTCTGTAGTTGACAGTCCTTTTGAGAAATGGATTGTACACTTTAATCATTGTCATTATAAAGAGGCAGTTTCTAAGGGATGTATCAAGGTTTTTAAAAATTTGTTTATTATTTATTTTATTTTATTTATTTATTTTTTGAGACAGAGTCTCACTCTGTCACCCAGGCTGGAGTGCAGTGGCACGATCTCGGCCCACTGTAACCTCCGCCTCCTGGGTTCAAGCGATTCTCAACCTTCCAAGCGATTCTCAGCCTCCCAAGTAGCTGGGATTACAGGTGCGTGCCAACACGCCCGGCTAATTTTTTTGTATTTTTATTAGAGACAGGGTTTCACCGTGTTAGCCAGGATGGTCTCAATCTTCTGACCTCATGATCCGCCCACGTTGGCCTCCCAAAGTGCTGGGATGCAAGCGTGAGCCACCATGCCCGGCCTAAGGCTTTTTTAAGCAAGAGGAATCTCAATTATAAATTAAGGTTATTTTTTAGTTCTTTTTGGTTCCTCACTAACATTAGTGAAAAGCGAAGTTCCGAGAGTTCAGTCTCATAGGTGGGCTCTGTGCAGGTGGTAGCCTTTCTCCACGGGGCAGGGCTCAGGACCCTCCTGCCAGCCTCCCCTGTGGCTGGACACTCCTGGACCTGCTTCTGTCGGGGGCAGGCCTGGCTCCCTGCCCCTCCCCTGCCTGCCCTTGGGGGAGAGTTAAGAAACAAGTATTATTAAAGATTTCATTGTGTTTTTGCTGTGGGTCTCCACGAAGACTTAGCAGGCCTCGGAGTTGGGACTGGGTTGGATTGCGGGAGACCTGCGGAGTCACATCCTCAGTTTCCCCATCTGACTTGAGGAAGCTGCAAAGTTCTAAGGTCTAGAAGCAGCTGGTTTTTAGTGTTGTGTTTTGTTTCAAGTGAGTGACTTCAGGTGAGGAGATGCGGGTTCCTTGGCCACGTCGTGAATCCTGCTCTGAGTTCCTCAGTTCCCCCTGTGTCCAGCTGTGCGTGGGGTGGGAAGGCAGGAGGATCGGGAGAAATGCAGTGTCCCCCTGGGAATACACTGAGTGAGTGGACCTTGGGCACACTGGACCCATGCCCAGCAGACAACTGGACATGTAGATCCAGGAAAAGAGCCCTCCTCTGAGTCACACCGCCCTGTGCGTCGTGGGAGATAGAGAAAGACTTGTATTAAACAAGCTGGTGGAAAGAAACACATTTATCGAGGATCGTTAGGGAAGGTGATTGATGTCATCACAACACTTTGCATTGCAACATGCCAACAGCATTTTGGGAACTAAGCTGATGGGGACTAGATAAACCAAGGCATGTGGGTACAGCTCACAGGCATTTCTTAAAAAGCTGGTTTTGTTGAAAAGGAAATGCATCTTAAAATTCACACAAACAATGGCAAAGCCACCTGGTGCTCATGCAGGAGGATGTGGTGCTGCCTGAATCCTGAAGTGGGTGGCACCCACGAGGGGGGTTCCTCGGAATGCTGGTGGCATGTGCCGGGACATACGTGCGGGACTAGAGGGCACATGAGGGGATGCTCGAGTCAGGGGAGGTCGGGAGGGAGGGAGGGCCAAGCTTTGGCCGCCCAAGTGTGCACAGTATATCATGGCTCAGCCCCGCGAAAGAGACGCTCCTCTGGAGGGCACCTGTCCCTCTGTTTGCATCCCTTGGCGAGGGACCAAGCGTGTGCGGAGGGAGGCTGGGCAGCACAGCCTGGCTGTGTGTCCACTATAAGGTATTCCCATGGAAGGCAAAGCACAGCGTTAACAGAGTGCTGGCCAGCTCTGTCCCACAGTTCCCTGTACCTTGGCACTCAGCAGCTCGGGAGGCAGCACTTGCCCAGGCAGCCAGCCTCTTTGAAACTCATCTACCTTGGGCATCGGGGAAACCCTAGGTCCCCCATGAACTGTGCTCGACCCCCTGGCATACCTGTACCTCTGCTCTCCTCCCTTGGCCCATTCCACATCTGTATTTTAATGCGGCTCTAATGCTGGTGTCTGGATAGGTCACTGCAAATCCTGTCTCGAATGGGGCGTGCCTATTAAAAGGGTTTGACTCCCCACAGACTCTGTTGCCTGTACCTGGCTTGGTTTGCCCGATACCAATCCTTTTTAAAAAACTCATTTTGGCCGGGCGCGGTGGCTCACGCCTGTAATCCCAGCACTTTGGAAGGCTGAGACGGGCGGATCATTTGAGGTCAGGAGTTTGAGACCACCCTGGCCAACATGGTAAAACCCTATCTCTACTAAAAATAGAAAAATTAGCAGAGTGTGGTGGCACGTGCCTATAAACCCAGCTACTCAGGAGGCTGAGGCACGAGAATCACTTGAACCCGGGAGGTGGAGGTTGCAGTGAGCCGAGATGGTGCCACTGCACTCCAGCCTGGGCAACAGAGTGAGACTCTGTCTCAAGAAAAGCCCCCATTTTAACCACTCTGTCTCTTCTTCCAGGCCTTTAGAGGCAGAAGATAACCATTGTAAATTCCAGCACAAGCTCTTTCAGGCATTGTTTATAGTTTAATAAATCCTGCCTCCTTTATTCATCCCGGTAATGAAGGGGCGACTGCTCAGGAGAAAAGCCAGGGTGCACAAAGAGATAGGCATTAGCATATAAAAGGACAGAGATGGGCCTACCACCCTTTGCAACGATGCTTCTTGTACATCCACAGAGAATTCCCTTCTGATCAGTGCACAGTGAGTAAAGGCGCCGGCTCCAAAGATGCCTGCTTAGAGCGGCTGGGCGTGTCTGCCCCAGGCTGTCCTGTTGTTTCGGGTTCATCATGGTGGGAGGTGGTGTCAGGGATCAGAATAGGCAGAGATGCCTGGGGATGGATGTCACAGCCTCAGGAAGGGACCATCGTCATGTATTTAATAACTTGAAACAGATTAAGACCACGAGTGTGCGTGCACACACACACACACACACACTTGCGCGTGCATACGTGCACTCACAGAACTGTGCTTTGCTCAGCACTTTCCCAGCTGAATGGCCCTCTTCAGGTGCCTGAAGGCCTCTGGAAAACACACTTGTCTGTCTGTCGACCACCTGTTCATGCACGATGCTTTGAGTGCCTCTGAACATTCGGACTCCATGTGTTCTAGTGCTGCATGCTGGACACAACAGACCGACAAGTACCATCCCCTGCTCTGGAGGAGCCTTCCATTGAGAGGGGTCAGGGAGTAGACATACCTCTACCAGAGTCCGCGAAAGCGCTCGGCAGGGAGAGCTGGGGAGAGGGGCTCCCCTGTCTGGCCACGGGCAGTGTCTAGTCACCTGGCTTGTTTTCTTCTTTGGCAAACCAGCAGCAGAGACCTTGTGGGCAGAAGTCTCCACTCTGGCCGGACCCTTGACTGGGGTAGCCACCCGTCCATGGCACCACTGTCGAGGGGAGAGGAGCCGTTGCCCCCAGGGCTCTTCCCTCCCTCTCTGCCAGCGTCATTGGGTAGAAAGCAGGCATCCTTGACACTGTTAGCCATCAGGAGAGCCAGTGTTACCAAAGGCCATCAGGAGAGCCGGTGTCACCAAAGGAAGTCATGTTTCTTTCTCTGAAGTCCGTGTGTCAGTCCCACAGGATGTGAGGCGTCAGAAGATGAAGATAGCTCTTCTGGTGGGGACTTTGATGTTACGACTTGCAGCACCACAGAGCACCTGCTTTTCATATAAGTTCTTTCTGCGGACCTGAAATAATCCAAAATCATCTCATCAAGTGGAATATGCCATATAATATTTAAATACCTGTAATTTCTCTAAAACCCTGGGGCCAGAAACTCTAGTGGTTGCTCTATTCATGGATTCATGTTGCAGTAAAATGTGATAATTGATGAATATCTGTGGAAATGGATATGATTGTGTCCTTTTAAATGAGCTAACAATTTCACGCCGAAATCTCAGCAGTGCTATTGTTTAGAATAAAAGGAGACATGCAAATGAGGCCAGGGTGCAGATTGTGGTAGAACAATGCTGGCAGCCTCTTTATTGGACCCATTAATTAATTCCCCATCAGCCAGTTTCCCTGGGAATGAACTGGAAAAATAATTAAAATGATACATGAGGTAAGGAGTTTAGAAATTCAAAAGGTGAAGGCGAGAATTAGTTTAATACGTAATTAGACATATTATTTGTGACTCTACGTTTTTTTAAATGTGGTTCACTGAGGCAGTAGGGTCCTATTTTTAGTCCTGGATAGTTAATAAATATCATTTGGGGCTGTTTTTCAACCCACAATGGCTCATAAATTTTCTTAATAACATTAAGTGGCTAATTATATTGTACATTGTTAAAATAACTTCTATTGCAAAATCTAATAATACCACAAAAGTTTGCAAAAGCAAGTTTTTAGAGGAATTCATTTGACTAAATTTCCAAGTGAGATCTGGCACACGTAGACCAAACTGAAAGAGTTTCAGCAAAGAATCTGCAGGTTCACATATATTTTTGTAGCAAACATGATCCAAACAGTCTCACAACCCAACTTCGTTTTAGTGTGAGTGGTGCAGATGGAACGTCGTACCTCCCAGAGTTCAGACTGAGTGCTGGCTCCATGGCTCTCGGGAGTGGCGGAATCTTAACGGAATGTGCTTCCACTGCCGTGTCCTCTTGGTGAGGCCTCGGCCCTAGCCTCAGTGTTGCATATGTCAGGATGGACGAACGTGAGTCTTGGCATGGTGCAAGTGCATCTGAATTGCATGTCTCTGTCCTTGCTGGAGCAAAACCCTGTTGTTTGGTTGGAGCGGAGCTGACCTGACGGTTCCAGGCTGTTCCCTGTTGTTTGGTTGGACGCTGTTCCCTGTTTGGATGGAATGGAGCTGACTTGACAGTTCCAGGCTGTTCCCTGTTGTTTGGTTGGAGCAGGGCTGACCTGACGGTCCCGGCGCTGTTCCCTGTTGTTTGGTTGGAGCGGAGCTGACCTGACAGTTCCAGGTTGTTCCCTGTTGTTTGGTTGGAGCAGAGCTGACTTGACGGTTCCAGACTGTTCCCTGTTGTTTGGTTGGAGCGGAGCTGACTTGACGGTTCCAGACTGTTCCCTGTTGTTTGGTTGGAGCGGAGCTGACCTGACGGTTCCAGACTGTTCCCTGTTGTTTGGTTGGAGCGGGGCTGACCTGAAGATCCCGGCACTGTTCCCTGTTGTTTGGTTGGAGCGGGGCTGACCTGACGGTTCCAGGCTGTTCCCTGTTGTTTGGTTGGAGCGGAGCTGACCTGACGGTCCCGGCGCTGTTGGTATAAGTTGTTTCTGTTTCCCTGTTATTTTGAATATACTTAAATGGCCCAATAATTCCATTTCTGTGAACCTAAGAGTATAAACATTTCATAAGATTATTGAACTTAAAGTGATAGGCCTAGCTGGAAATATTTTACCCCATACCTGTGCTTATTTCTTTTTAATGGGCAACTGAAAAGTAATTTTAGTAACCAACCTCCCATACCTTTGGAGAACAAATAAAACCACAGTAATTTCCACGTATTAAGAGCCCACATGCGCCTATCACTGTCATCCACAGTCTGCACCTGTTAGCTTGTTTAAGCCTCCCAGGAGCTTGCACAGAGCATGGCCAGATACCCGCCTTACAGCCTGTGCTGCTGTGGCCAAGGAAAAGAGGTTTTGTGCCTGGGGCAGTCAGACCTTCCAGTGGGAGTGACTGTCGGCTGCTCCCTGCCCGTCCTCAGTTGCTTTTTGGTGGAAGTGCAGGCCCCTCTCTCCCCACTCTGCCCTCCCAGCCACCTGAGCCACTGAGCTTCTGCAGCAGCACAAGCCCTTTCAGTCTTGCTGAGTCGGCCCCGCTCTGGGGTGGGCTCCCGCTTTTAGGCTCTTTGCTTTCACAATCAAAGTTACAACGGGAAGCCCTTCACTCGGGGCCGGCGGGAAAGGATCCAGCCCTGCTACTTCCATTCTTTCCTTTTAAACGAGACTCTGTCCATTAATCATCCTTTGGTTTGATCTGTCAATCCAGAAACCCTTGCTAATGCTTTATGGCTGTGGTTTGTTGCGGTTCTGGGAAAGAGGAAAAGAAATGAGACAGTCCTAATAAATAAAAGTTATTTCCTCATTTGAATTTCTGAGTCCTGAGAGTCAATATGATGCAGACATCAATCTTGTTATTCTCGGAGTGGAGAGACAGTTTCTGATTGTGCCTCTCCCTGGGTTGTGATGATAAAACGTGTGGTGTGTTTGGCTGGGCTCAGTCATGGCCTCTCCTGAGACCCCCTGCCTTTTTATATTGCAGATAACACACGTGGCTTAATGCTGGAAGCAGGCCTGTGTTCCCTTGGTCTTTACAAGTGTTATTATAGAAAACTTCACGTTTCTAAGGTGGTTTCATTTGTCATGAATACTCAGATGCGGTTTTCTCTAGCAGCTCTCCGAGTGTGCTCAGAAAGGTGAGGCCCCCGAGGCAGAGGCATGGCCAGGACGCTGGTGGGCTTCTTTGGGAATTAGGAGGAAAAAGAGGAGTGGGGCAGAGCCTGGAGAGGCTGCCCTCCTGGGGTGCAGGCCGGTGGAAGGTGTGGAGCTGCCCAGCTGGCAGGTGGCAGAATTGGGACTGAAGCTCAGTCCCCACTCGTCCAGGCCACAGCTTCTCCTTTGGGGCCACTCTGCCTCATTCACCATCTCTCCAGCACCAAGCAGTTGTGTGATTCTTACAATGTGCCTGTCGTGCTTCTGGTTGCAGCCTCCTTGGCTTTGCAGCAGTGCAGTGCCTGGGCCTGCATTTGGCAGAAGTGGAGTTCCCAGTCCCATCCGTGGAGTGGCCTTCCCCTGAGAGCTTGCCTGCTATGTTTCAGATGCAGGGGCTTCTGTCTCTCCGTGCCTTGTGCACTTGGCCACACCCCTGTTAGCACCCCTGCCATTTCCCAGGGCCACTGTTGCAGGCACCCAGGAAGGTGCCTGACCTGGCTCTACATCCCACACCCTGTGCAGGGGGCCTAGCATGCTGGCAGCCTGCTAAGAGCTGGATAGGTATGTGGTGAGCACATGGCACCCGATCCGATTTACTTGGTGTCCTGTCGGGCACACTTGTGAATACCCGCCAGGCCTGTGTGTGGGTGGAGACAGAACCTGCCCTCTGGCCATCGAGGCTGTGCCTCTTGGCCATACATGTCATGGTCTCGTTCATCAGACCTGCCCTGCCTGTCTGCTGGGAGGGCCCGCATGGAGCCTCTTGCCCAGCTGCAGACAAGGGAGGGTGACTGGCCCCACACTCCTATATGAAGGATGGATAGCTCTGGGCAGCTTTTTGGTTCTGGGGTCAGATTTGAATGTAAAACTGAAAAGTTCTAAATTTATTAAAGGCTTTCTTTTGGGGCTGGAATATGCAATAGATTTTCTATCCCTCTCAATTCCCTCTTAAAATTTAATACTGCCATAAAAATGATGGATAACAAATTATTCCAGGAAAAATGGTACTGAAAGACTCTTCTAACTGTTGAAGCAGAAGTACAGACTTGGCGAAGAAATAGACATGACCCAGAAAACTCACGAGGAAAGAGGAAATCGTGTACTTTGTGGAAACCATATCCACGTAATGTTGTTCCAGGCTGTAGAAAGCAACTATTGTTATTCCAGATACTGAAGCACAGAGTCTATTTTGTGCCACTGGCGGTTTCATTAACATCGTAACACTCTGCCTTTCTAGAATTGGGTGAGCAGCCTTCCCTGTTTGGAACACTGCAGAGGGAGACTGAACCCCACAATTGATATCAGAAGGCCCCGTGTGGATGCCTCTTCAGGGTGCCTTCCACAGAGCTCTGCCAGCATGCTGAGGCTGCGGGGAAAAACCATGAAGCCTCATAAATATATACAATGATTGTGTGTACCCATAATCATTAGAAATAAAAATTTAAAAAAACACATAAAACCGCAAGGGCTCTGATTGCTGGGTCTAGGACTTCCCCACTCCGACAGTGATGGTAGCAGAAACAAGGCCTGACAGCCAGACCCCAGGGCAGGCAGCAGGGAGGAAAACAGAATTAAAAATCACACCAGACACTCATTTTTTACAGAAGTCTGCGTGTCGTTAATACATGGGCAAACAGCCCTTTGTTCCTTAGTAGGCCTTAAAGACACCACCCCATGGGAGCTTTCTAAAAAAGATAGTATTAAAAGACTATGATTCAGGCTGGGCACATTAGCACACACCTGTAACCTCAGCACTTTGGAAGGTCGAGGAGGGCAGATCACTTGAGTCTAGGAGTTTGAGGCCAGCCTGGGCAACATAGCAGGACCCGATCTCTCTACAAAAATTAGCTGAGTATGGTGGCATACACCTCTGGTATCAGCTACTCGGGAGGCTGAGGTGGGAGGATCAGTCGGGCCCCGGAGGTTGAGGCTGCAGTGAGCTGTGATTGCGCCACTGTACTCTAGCCTGGGTGACAGTGAGACCCAGTCTCAAAAACAAAACAAAACACCCCACAAAGTATATAATTCAGGCTTAACATCCTGACTCTTGTTTTTACTCCAAGGCAATGAAGCAATGATGTGGACGATGCGTGTCCTAGTCCGGAGCGCCTCCCAGGCTAGGAATCCAAGCCAGGTTATGGCTTAAATGGAGACCGATGGAGCTGCTAGCTGAGATCGCCCACATTGGCCCCTGCAGACTCCCTTGTTTTCCCTAATATGTGTCAACACATCTATTAAGGGGAAAGGACTGCTCGGTATCAATGATTTCCACTTGGAAATGTCACCATGACAACTCAGGAGGTGCTGGAAGCAGGCACTTTGTTAATTTTGAGTCTTAACCCTTCCCAGGCAACTTCAAAACCTTTTCTCTGGAGAGAAATAGGCTTATTTAGGAAAGGCGTCTCTCCTTGTTCCTCAGCTACATCCACTGAAGTGAATAATGTACTTCTTTGGCAGGTTTAGAAAATTAGATGCATACAATCTAATATCCCTTCTTTGTACATTTTCATTTGAAATCTTTTGGAGTGCTTTTAATAGCCACCCCCTCGGGGACCTGGAAGTGGCGCTGTCTGAATTCTGTTCTGTCGGTTCTGTGAGGGACAGATGCTCCATGTCATCCTGAGAGCCGTCCTACCGCCTTCCTGCCCAGTCCTCTTCACTGGCACCTCCATTGGCCATTAGATCAAGTCTGCACACCGCAGCCTGGCTGTGAGGGTCCTTTTCATCCAGCCTCATTCATCAGTGTTCTTGTGAGCATCTACTCTGGGTTAGGCCCAGACCTCCTGGGTTAATCAGATTGAACAAAGGGGTGTAATAGAGAACCAAAGGGCCAGGTGCGCTGGCTCACGCCTGTAATCCCACCACTTTGGGAGGCCAAGGCGGGCGGATCACGAGGTCAGGAGATTGAGACCATCCTGGCTAGCACAGTGAAACCCTGTCTGTACTGAAAATGCAAAAAATTAGCCACGCATGTTGGCGGGCGCCTGTAGTCCCAGCTGCTCGGTAGGCTGAGGCAGGAGAATGGCGTGAACCAGGGAGGCGGAGCTTGCAGTGAGACGAGATTGCACCACTGCAGTCCAGCCTGGGCGACAGAGTGAGATTCCGTCTCAAAAAAAAAAAAAAAAAAAGAAAGAAAGAGAACCAAAGTACTAAACTGGGAGTTTGTGGGGACATAGATCCCTGCTTTGGTTCTTGTGTGTGTTGGGGGAGGCTTTGTAGGGTGCTGAGATTTCAATATCATATATCACATGATCCTGAGAACTCCCAGAGATGCTGATACAGCATCAAAAACAGACTTCAGCCAGGTAAGGGGGCCCATGCCTGTAATCCCAGCAACTCGGGAGGCTGAAGTGGTAGGATCGCTTGAGGCCAGGAGTTCAAGACCGTCCTGGGCATATAGCAAAATCCCATCTCTCAGTGTTAAAGGGTGACCACTAAATGAGTAGAAATAGAATATACAACTTCTAAATTAGTAGACAGAAAAAGAGAGAGGAAGAAAACCTTGATCAATACAATAGAAGGCATAAAAGGAGAAGAAATATTTTTAAAAAGCAGTAAAAGTAAAAATCATGAATAAGATATTTTAAATAAATATTGAGATAGTTATTTAAATAAATGTAATTGGCCTAAATTTGCCAGTTAAAAGACAGTGATTTTTGAAAACTAAAATCCAACTATGTGGTATTCATGATTCACACACACACACACACACACACACACACACACGGACACAGAAAGTTTTGAATTTTATAAATGGAAAGAAATACAATAGGAAAATCATGACTAAAGAAAGTTGCAATAGCTACACTGATATCAGACAAAATTGATTTTAAGCCAAAATGTATTAGTGTTAGGAGATCTCTACAGGATGATAAAATAAATAAGTCACTAGGGATATATGGCAGTTCTGAACGTATATGCACCTAAGAAGCTTGGCCTTACAGTATATTAGGTAAATGTTGCCAGAATTACAAGGACAGATTGAGAAATCCGTAATCATTGTGGTAGATTTTATCTTACCTTTCTCATTAGTTGATAAGCCAACAAACAAAAAGTGAGAAGGCATAGAAGATTACAACAGTACAAAAACAAGCTTAATTGAATGGTTGTATATAGAAGTCTGCACCTGAAAACAGAGAATAACGTGAAGCATTTGTAAAAATTGAGCACATGGAAGGCCATAGCAATTCTCAACAAATTCCAGCAAATTGGGACTGATGTATATATATGTATATGTGTGTGTGTGTGTGTGTGTGTGTGTGTATATATATATATATATGTTTTCCCATGGTGCATTTAAAATAGAAACCAGTAATACAAAGGGAACAGCAATACCAAATCCCCTGCATTTGGACATTTTAAAATGCACTTTTTAAATAATTGAACAGTGTTTTGGTAGGTGATTAGGTATTTATTAAATAAATCTGGCAGATTGGAGTTTTGCAGGCCAGGGAAACTATGTGAGGACTGGTTTATCTCCTGCATTTCCTTCCACTTGTTCTCCCTCCCATTTTTCTTGTTCGTTCTCCTCCCTGACCTCCATTATTGGTCTCCCCATTTGTGATAGTTCGTTTGCTTTGACTGCATGTAACAGGTGGGGAAAAACAACAACAACAACAACAACAGCAACAGCAACAACAACAGCAACAGCAACGAAAAACAGTTAAAACAGAATATCATCTCCCTGTGACAAGAGTAGAGTGTAGAGGTAGACATCTGTGGGACTGTGAGATCATTGGTGGCACACATTTTGATCCTCTGATCCTCTTAATATGCTACCTCATAGTCCATAAGGGCAGCTTGAGTTCCAGCCGTCATGTCAGTATCCCAGCTAGCAGGAAAGAGGAAGCGGTAAAGAAGGGCATCATGCCTTCTTCAGTGAAGGATGCATCCTGAATATTGCCTGTACTTCTGCCTGTGTATTATTGGCAAAACGTAATCACATGGCTGTACTTAGCTGAAAAGGAGACTGGGCACATGACCACTTGTTCCTGGTGCCAATGGCTCAGCTAAAAATTGTGGATTCTCTTATTGAAGAAGAAGGGGAGAAAGAGTATTTGGTTGGAAGCTGGCAGACTTGGCCACATCATTCCACTGGCCATTCCCCAACTCTCTGTGTGCATTCACTACTCTTGTACATACTGTCTCCTCTGCCTAGACATCTTTTTCCCTGGTGAGTGTGGACTCTTTCTGGTGACTCAGTCTTCACCAGTATGTGAGTTCTGGCTTGGGATGTGACTTACTTGTGGCTAAGGGCAGTTTGTCCCTGTAACCTGTGATCCCAGGTTGCTGTGGCTCCAGAGTTGTCTGCAGTACTTATCTTTCCCCAAGGCCTGGCAGCAAGCCCTCCCGCCCTATTGGAAGTGGTTTCTTATTGCTTCGGTTCTGCTGGGGGGTCTGAAAGGTCTGTGTTCAAGTTCCGGCTCTATGCCCGGTGACCTTTAGTTGCACATTGAGTATTTATGGTGCTCTTTCTACGTGCCTGGAGCTGTTGTAAGGAGCCCAGCAATGAGGTGCTCACGCTCTGGTGGGGAGTGAGACAAGTGAAGAGGCAGTCGCACTGCAGAGCGCCGAAGGCTGCGGTGGCAGAAGCACGGGGACCATGGGAGCAGTGAGCGGGGCCGTTGGGCTTGGTCTGAGGGGTCAGAGAAGGCTTTCTGGGATAAAGCTCATTTTGTGGCTTATTTTCCTGAACCTGTGTCTTCATTTTTAAAATGGGATAGGAACGCCTGTGCGCCGTGATTTGAAAAGGTTAAAAGGATTTGCACAGAACTTGGCCCACAGTCTGTACTCAGTACCTCACGGTTTTCTTTTTCTGCTCTCCTAATTTGCGCTCCTTCCTGGAATGGTTGTCTCAGTGTTTCCTTGCCTTGCCCAGCAGCATCTTGTATTTAGCACTTGAAATTTACAGAACTTGGCCATACATGCCCATCTGTCACAGCAGTGTTCTGGATCTCCATGCCAGGCCCATCCACAGGGTTGCTGTGTTTGGTCCCCCTAGACACCCTTGAGGGGGTAGAAAGTGTGATTTCAGGTTTTGTGGTTGAGCAGGCTATCACTTGGTAAAAGTATGTGGCAGTGCCGTGGAGAGAAACAGGGAGAAGCCTACTCTCCTGGCTCTGAGCTCACTTCTCTTCCCTCTGCCCTTGATCTTTGTGTCACCTCTCTCCCTGAATGGACGTGAGTATGTTTCAATCTATACTGTAAGATTTTTGCTTTCAAAATAAATGTAGAAAAAGGGTGAGAATTGCAATCGTGTATGCAAGTGTGCCCCCTCCCCTCCCCGGAGAGCTAAGACAGGTGAGAATGGCTGGCATGGAACAGCTCCATGCCCCTGCTCCCTTACCTGTAAGACTCTGCTGGTGGTAGGATCCACTTTATGAGACCATTGTGAGGAGTAAACCAAATGGAATAGTGAATGTAAAGCGCTTAGCACAGTTGTGGCACGCAGTGCCGTGTCACAGGCCAGAGCTGTGGCGTGTAGTTGCTATCAGTGTGATTCTTACCATCAAGGTTTAGGGAACCTACCACCCCATATACAATCCTTTTGTTGCACCCTTTTTTGCTGATCATCCAGTGTCTGCTGCACTACCTGTGGTGACAGTGAACCCATTACTCACAAGGCAGCCTCTTCCATTATTAATTGGTTCTAGTTAAGAAGGCTTTCCTTACATTCATCTAAAGTCTATCACATGGTAGGAATGCTCCCACGGAGACTGGTTTTCTCCTCAGGAGCTGCTGTAGTATGATAGAGAGTATTGGGGTGGAAAGGCTCACAGAAGGACGTGGACCGATTCCATCAGTTTACAGAGCTCTCAGCTACAGTGTCCTCAACTGTGCAGAGCTTCTCTCTTTGCCCTCTCTAAACACCCTGTATATATATGAACAAGAGAGCGCTACTTTACGTGGCTTGGGGCTTGTTGTCATTGAGTGGGTAAGTGAGAGTGTAGAGCAGACATCTTTTTTTTTTTTTTTTTTTTTTTTGAGACAAGGTCTTAGTCTGTTGCCCAGGCTGGCGTGCAGTGGCACGATCTTGGCTCACTGCAACCTCCACCTCCTGGGTTCAAGCAATTCTCCTGTCTCAGCCTTCCTAGTAACTGGGATTACAGGCACCTGCCAGCATGCCCAGCTAACTTTTGTATTTTTAGTAGAGACGGGGTTTCACCATGTTGGCCAGGCTGGTGTTGAACTCCTGACCTCAGGTGATCCACTTGCCTTGGCCTCCCAAAGTGCTGGGATTACAGACTTGAGCCACCGTGCCCGGCCGGGACAGACATCTTGATAAAGAAAAATTGAAGTTTCATTTCTAGTAGGTTGGTGAAATAGCTACCTTCCCACGGAAAAGAAATAAAAATGCTAGAAAATAGCATTTATAATAGCACAGGGAAGGGGTAAATGGAAGTAAACTCTTGTAAGGTTCTTATATTTAAGTGGCGCAAAGTAACTGAAGATAAATTCAGATGAGGTAAGGATGTATTCTATAAACCCTAGAGCGACCACTAGCAAAATAAAACATAGGTATAAAATCCTAGTAGAGAAGATAAAATGGAGTACTGCAAAATATTTGATTGATCCGAAAGAGTCTGGACATGTAGGAAAAAAGAGGAGCACAGAAGAGAACATCAAAAGCAACAGCAATATAGTAGACTTACACTTAATCATATTAACAGTTATGTTAGATATAAATGGTTTAAATACTTCAATTAAAAGACAGATTGTAAGAGTGAATAGACAAGCAAGATCCAACTATGTGCTGTTTGCAGATGAAGCACTTTACATATAATAACACGGATAGGAAAAATGATTTAAAAAAGGTGTATCAATGCAAATACTAGTCAGTAGAAGGCTGGCTACATTAATATCAAATTAGGGAGACTGCAAGACATACTTTGGCATACTACCACAGCTAAAGAAGGACTTTTTTCTTTTTTAATGATAAAAGATCTGTTAACCAAAAACGTATAAACTACCCTAAATGTGTTAACAGGACTTCTAATTACATGAAGCACAAATGGACAGACTTGAAGGGAGTAGGTAAACTAGTTATAACCAGAGATTTTTACTTTTGTTTCTCAGTCATTGATGGCATGAATAGACCAAAAATCAGTAAAAGTATATTTGATTTAAATAAAATTATGAAGTAGCTTGCTTGATCTCATTGACATTTATAGAATACTACATTCAACAATGGCAGATACCCAACAACATTCTTTGCAAGTACTCAGTAACGAATCACCATGATTTCCTGGGCCATAAGACAAGGATCGAAGTTATATGGAGTATGTTATCTAACTCTAATAGAATTAAGTTAGAAATCAATCAGAAAGATAAAAATCTCAAAATTTTTGAAAATTAAGCAGCATGCTTTTAAATAATCCTCGATTCAAAGAAGTCAAAGGGAAAAGAGATTTTTTTTTTTAACCGAATGGATTATAAAAATGTAACCTTTGAATTTGTGGGTTATAGCTAAAGCAGTTCTTGGGGAGCTAACCATATACCTGTAAAAAAAAAAAACATATATATATATATATATATATATATATATATGAATGAAAAGAAGAAGGACTTAAAATCAGGAATTTTAGTTTTTACCTTCAGAAGCCAGTAAAAGAAGAGGAAATTAAACCCAAAGGAAGTAGAGGGAAGGAAATGAAAATGAAAGGAACAGAAATCAGTGAAATAGAAAATGGGCAAGCAATGGAGGAGATCAGCAAAATCAAAAAATCAGTAACATTGAAACATCTTGGCCGGGCACGGTGGCTCACGCCTGTAATCCCAGCACTCTGGGAGGCCGAGGCGGGCGGATCACGAGGTCAGGAGATCGAGACCATCCTGGCTAACACAGTGAAACCCCGTCTCTACTAAAAATATGAAAAATTAGCCGGGCATGGTGGCGGGTGCCTGTAGTCCCAGCTACTCGGGAGGCTGAGGCAGGAGAATGGCATGAACCCGGGAGGCGGAGCTTGCAGTGAGCCGAGAGCACGCCACTGCACTCCAGCCTGGGTGACAGAATAAGACCATGTCTCAAAAAAACAACAACAACATTGAAACATCTCCAGCTGGTCTAATCAAAGAAGAGACAGAAAAAAATATTACAAATATCATTAATAAAAGAAGGGACATCACTACAGATCCCACAGAAATTAAAAAGATAAAATAATATTAACAATTTTATAACAATAATCTTAACCTAGATAAAGTGGACAAATCCCATGAAGTATACAAATGATCAAACTTTGTGCAAGCATAACTTAGCTACCAAGATGAGACAAAGACATTATAAGAAAATTAGAAACCACTGTCTTTCACTAACATAGATGTAAAAATCCTTGGCAAAGCGTTAACAAATTAAATCAAGTAACATAAAAAAATGACAGTACATTGGGCCAGGCGCGGTGGCTCATACCTATAATCCAAGCACTTTGGGAGGCCGAGGCAGGCAGATTACCTGAGGTCGGGAGTTTGAGACCAGCCTGACCAACATGGAGAAACCCTGTCTCTACTAAAAATACAAAATTAGCTGGGCGTGATGGCGCATGCCTGTAATCCCAGCTACTAGGGAGGCTGAGGCAGGAGAATCGCTTGAACCTGGGAGGCAAAGGTTGCGGTGAGCTGAAATTGTGCCATTGCACTCCAGCCTGGGCAACAGGAGCAAAACTCCGTCTCAAAAAAAAAAAAAATGACAGTACACACTGAGTAGCATTTGTTCTAGGCTTGCAAGGTTGCTTTACCCTTCCAAAATCTACCCATGCGACTGACCACGTTAACAGAATAAAGGGGAAAACCATATGACCATGTCAATAGATGCAGAAATAGCATTTGACAAAATTCAGCACCCGCCATGGTAGAAACGCTCCATAAACTAGGAGTAGAAGGGCACTTCCTCAGTGTTGAAAGACACTCATAGAGTCTCACATCTTACATCATAATTAGTGGTGAAGTTATCAAGTGCTTTTCCCCCTAAGGTGAGAACAAGGCAAGAATTCTGCTCTCACTACTTCTATTCAGTATTGCTCTGGGGAGTTTAGCCGGGGCCCTCAGTCACGAAAGTGAAATAAAAGACATGAGGATTGACAAGGAAAAAGCTCAATTGTCCTTTGGATTATATAGATAGAAAAAATTTAAGAATCTACCAGAAAAAGTGGATGCAGGATGCAAGGTTAATACAGAAAAATCAAATGTATTTCTGTATATTAGCAATAAACAATTGGAAAATAAAATTTAGAAGTTGATATCATTTTATAACAACATTAAAAATCCTAAAAATACTTAGGGATAAATTTAAAACTACTCAAGATCTTTACACTAAAAACTGCAAGACAGTGCTGAGAGAAATAGGAAAAGATCTAAACATATGGTGAGATATACCATGTTTTATGAGTACAAAGACTTAACACTGTTAAAATATTAATTGACGGCCAGGCATGGTCGCTCATGCTTGTAATCCCAGCACTTTGGGAGGCCGAGGCAGGTGGATCACCTGAAGTCAGGAGTTCAAGACCAGCCTGGCCAAGGTGGTGAAACCCTGTCTCTACTAAAAATACAAAAATTAGCCAGGTGTGGTGGCGCATGCCTGTAGTCCCAGCTACTTGGGAGGCTGAGGCAGAAGAATCGCTTGAACCCAGGAGGCGGAGGTTACAGTGAGCCAAGATCACGCCATTGCACTCCAGCCTGGGTGACAGAGCAAGGCTCCATCTCAAAAATAAAAAAAAAATTAACTGTCCGCAAATTGATTTTTAAGGTCAGTGAAATCCTAATCAGATTCCTACTAACCTTTATTATAGACACAAATCAATTTATTCTAAAATTTATGTGGAAATGCAAAGGATTCAAGTTAATAAAATTTACAGAGTTTTTTAAAAGAACAACTAAGTTTGAGAACTTCTTGATTTTAGGACTTCCTACAGAGCGGCAGTTATCAGGACAGCGTGGCATTGACATAAGGATAGATAATAGAATAATAGAATCGAGTAGAGATCTGAATAGTCAAAGGACAGACAGGGAGGATATATTTATAATACATACATCTGACAAAGTACCCATATCCAGGATATATAAAAACTCCTATAGCTAACATTACAAATAGCCCACTTTAAAAGTGGACAGAAGGTTCAGATAGACACTGCACAGCAGAAGATATTCTAATGGCCAACAAACACTTGAAAAAATACTCAACCTTATTAGTCATCAAGGAAATTCAAATTAAAACCACAAACAAGGTACTACTGCACGTCCTCCATAATGGCTAAAAATGAAAGAACTGACAACACTAAGTGCTGACAAGTATGTGGCTCAGCCGGAAGCCCCAGGCACAGCTGATGGGAATGTTAAGTGGTACCACCACTTTGGAAAACTGGCACTTTCCTATAAAACTAAACAAACTCCATTCCTAGGTATGTGCACGAGAACTGAACATTTATGTCCACAAAAAAGTACTTGTACCAGAATGTTCATAGCAGCTTTATTCATACCAGCCAAAACCTGGAAACAATGCAAATATATGTCAGCAAGGGAATGGATTAACAAATTCATACCGAGCAGTGCTCTTCAATGACAGCGTGGATGAATCTCAGAAACATTTTAACCAGCAAGAGAAAACTGCAAGAGAGAACATACCGCCTGATTTCACTTACGCTAAGTTCTAGAACTGACGAAAACTAATCAATAGTAATAGAAATCAAAATATTGGTTTCCTCTGGTTAGCCCTGGGTAGTGAGGGATTGCTGGCAGAAGGACATCTATATATCTTGATAGGGATGTGGATTCCACTGGTATATTCAATTAGCAAGACTCAGCAAATAGTTTGCTTAGATCTCTGTATTTTAAATTATACATCAGAAAAAACTATTACAATCATTTAAAATGTTGAAATCTAGAAATACTTAGAAGACACACACACACACACGAGTCAAAACATGAACCCAAAGTAAGTGGCATCCTCGTCCTGTTTTCCAAATCTGGTTAACCTGAGCTTCCGTGGGCGAGACCATCTCGAGTACTTGGGACAAAAGGAAATGGTCACGGTTCTCCCCAGGTAGTGAGGCTGAGGGGAGAACCCTCTAAATAAAGCCGTCAGCTCAGAGGGCACCGTCCTCAGTGAGGCTGCGTTGGGAGCAACTCCTGCCCAGCCCCAGGGGAGGCTCCTTACCCTTGTGCTGAGCTCTGTGAATCTGTCTGTGAGTGAGGCTTTGGCAGACCCTTTGCTTAAGGGTGAAAGATAAATTGTCATCTTAGGGAGGTAGGGTAGTAAGAACCATCCCACACACTGGTGGGAAGATATTCAAATGGCCATTAAACACTTGAAGAAGTACTCAACATTACTCATCAAGGGTATATTAAAACCACAGTGAGATACTACTGCACGCCCACCAGAATGGCTGACAACGAAAGGATTGACAACTCTAAATGCTAGCAAATGTGTAGTGCAGCCAGAAGCCCCAGGCATGCAGAAATGCAAAGGATTCAAGTTAATAAAATTTACAAAATTTTGTAAATTTTGTAAGAGGCAAAATAGGAGTGATAGTATTTGGATTTACCAGTGTACACTGTTAAAATCAACTGCAAAAAAGAATTTGGCTTCACCGGGGAGAGTTGATGAGGTGCATTCTCTACGATCCAGGTATTCCACACTTAAGTCATACGCAGTCAGGCTGCCCTGTCTAGTATGGTGGCCACTAGCCACATGCAGTTGTTTAAATGAATAGATTGAAACATGACATTTCTCAGTCACACTCGTCACAGTTGAGGTACTGCAGACCCATCTGTGGCCAGCGGCTACAGTATTGGGCAGCACAGATGTAGACGTTCCCATCATTGCAGAATTCTTTCCGAGGTGCCATTTGAGAGCACTGATTCTCCAGGGGTGACGACTGGACCAGCAGCTTCCGCATCAGCAGGATGTTGCTGGGTGCATCAACAGGTTGCTGCATTTCTGTTAGAAATGCAGATTCATGAGTCTCATTCCTGAGTGATCTGCGGAGTCAGAGATGCAGGAGGCGGGGCCCAGCAGGCTGTGCTTAACAAGCCCTCCAGGTGGTTCTGGAGCACGCAGCAGTTGAGAGCCACTGCTCTAGGGGGACTCTTGAAAATGTGCACGCGGATTCCTGCAGTCCTGATTTTTAATAGCAAGAAAGGAGCAGAACCTAAGTATTCAGCGATAGAATGGATAGACTGTGGAGTACTGTTGGGGAAATGAAAATTAATAATAGTCTGCAGCTACACGAAGTAATGTGAATGTATGAAAAGTCCCTGATGAATACATAGTTTATGCTTATCCTTATCTAAAATTCAAAACCAGAAGAAAACAAGTATGGTACAAAGATAGAGAAAAGTGAGGAAATGATAAATGCACAATTAAGGACAGTGTTTACCTTGAAAGGATTAGAATATCATGGAAATGGCTGGCTTCAGGGGAAGTTACCAATCCAGAGGTTCATTTTCTCCTTAAACAATAGATGGTAACTCTAAGCGTTCTTGGACTATTGGCATTCTTTTACTTTCATATTAAAAAAATATTTTGAGGCCAGGCATGGTGGCTCACACCTGTAATCCCAGCACTTTGGGAGGCTAAGGCAGGCGGATCGCCTGAAGGTCAGGAGTTTGAGACCAGCCTGGCCAACATGATGAAACTCCGTCTCTACTGAAAATACAAAAATTAGCCGGATATGGTGGCGTGTGCCTGTAATTCCAGCAACACAGAGGCTGAGGCATGAGAATTGCTTGAACCCAGGAGGTGGAGGTTGCAGTGAGCTGAGATCACACCACTGCACTTTAGCCTGGGTGATAGAGCAAGACTCTGTCTCATAAATATATAAATATATTGATATTAACTCAATATTTAAACCATTTAAAACTATAAAAATATCAGTTTTTGGTTGATCATGAATTTTTTCCAGAAAGTAACATAGAGCACCAAAAATATTCCTTTATCTATGGATTAGATAAATATTTTATCCATGCAATCTTACAGTTGGCAATTTTTGCTTGAATTTTCCATCTTAGCATTTATTATTAGGCATGGAAGGATTAGAAGTAAAATGCTGGGCAGAGCTCTCCCAATCAAACTTGAGCTATAGGCAAAATAGGAGTGATAGTATTCAGATTAAAAAATGACTAAGGAAAATTGCATTAAGTTAATTACATAGAGCCATTTTATTGTGGTAAAACAATATTAAATATATATGTCAGAAGTCGTCAAGATAAGAAAACAGAAAGCCAAAATCTGATCAAAAGATTACAGTTGTAATAGAGAACTTCAATTCTTTCTTATCAGTGTGTGAGTTATCAAATAGAAAAAAAAAAGGGCCAAGGATTCAAATAATATAGTTTTATGGTCAAATTAATATTTGTTCACCGGGAATCCAGAGATGGGAGAATAGCTAGACTTTTTAGACGAAATCACACTACCATCTACATTCATGCACACAGATGCACTTGCTGTCCACCCACACGTACATGTGCACTGATGAATGTGCCGACCAGATTAAATTGTGATGTAAACAGTTAAGTTAAAACCATGTGCTTAGATTAAGCATTTGAAGCATGCCAGTGCCCGCTAGAATCAAGAATTTAGTAGAATGTGTGAAATGTCAGTTGACTGTGGTGTCAGGACGTGTTCATTGGGCACTGTAGTCCAGCGCTCTTCTGGGAGCGCTGTGGCTCCCATGTGTACCATTTTCTACCGTAAATTAAAACTGTAGCCATGGCTGGCCCAGCGCGGTGGCTCACGCCTGTAATCCCAGCACTTTGGGAGGCCGAGGCGGGCGGATCATCTGAGGTTGGGAGTTTGAGATCAGCCTGGAGAAACCCCGTCTCTACTAAAAACACAAAATTAGCCGGGCGTGGTGGCAGGTGCCTGTAATCCCAGCTAGTCAGGAGGCTGAGGCAGGAGAATCGTTTGAACCTGGGAGGCGGAGGTTGCGGTGAGCTGAGATCGCGCCATTGCACTCCAGCCTGGGCGACAAGAGTGAAACCCCATCTCAAACAAACAAACAAACAAACAAACTAAAAACAAACCGTAGCCTTAATCTGGGTAAAGGGTCCAGGGGCATTGCTTTGTGTTGTTTCTTACAACTACATATGAAGCTACAATTATTTCGGGATAAAAGTTTAATAAAGTGTTCTCCTCCCCCTATATACTAACAGTGTATATGCGATAGTATTTTATCATAGGTAATATTATCTAATGCCCAACAGCGGAGAGCCGTCAGCCTATGGGGACTTTCCTCGTACGGTGAGAGGAAAGGAGGGCAGACAGCTGGGAGGGGAGCACAGTGCAGCAGCAGGGCGGACACAGGGACCCAGCAAGAATGAGCACAGACGGGTGGTTCACACACTCTAGCAAGTAGCATATGCCTGGACAACTGTTGGCCCAGGAGCCATCCAAAAGATTAGTTGGAGAAAAGAAAAAATGCTGTATCTACAGGCCTGTTCATCGTAGCATTGTTTGCAATAGCAAAAGACAGATATCCATCAATGTGAAACTGGCTGAATAAGCTGTTCTACACCTGCCAGCCCGCAACTGGAGTTCTGCACGGGGCTGAAAGGAATGTGGGTGCTCTGTCTGCAGCTAGTGAACTCTTGGTTGCCTCACTGTTTACTGGAGGTGCAAGGTGCAGAACCATGTGTGTCATAGCCCATCACTTATCTGTTGATTGGTTGGCAGAGTATGAGCGTACACGCATATGCGCGTGCACACAAACTTTCCTATTTGCTTATATTACAAACCAAAGAAAATTAAAGAATAAACTAGAAACCAATGAAAAAGGGTTATAGTCTATATGGGGAAGATGAGATACAAAGGGTCAGATCTGAAGCCTGACTTCTCTTCTCTGAATGTACCTTGTTTTATAGTTTTTTACTTTGAATCATGTATTGCTTTACATAATTATAAAGCCAAACTAAGCCCAAATCAGAAAGCTATTCTTAAAAAGCAAGAACAAAATCAAATGAAAAGAGAACCTAAACTATGTATCAAGTCAGTACTTTAATCACACAGAGAAAAATGACTTCAAACAGACTTTGAAGCAATTTGAATGTACAGCCCCAGTAGGATATATCTTAAGCAAAAAAGAATTGCAAAAGTTCTCAAACTTCAGATTGTTGGTAATATTATTAGTGCTGTTTGAAACTATGACTTATATACCTACTTACTGAAATACATATTTGCACATATATCTATTAAGACAAAGCAGATAAGTAATTATGATAATGTTAGAGGAACCACAAATTCTAACAAATTCTAACATAAAAGAGAATCAAGCATAAAATTAAAGAAGTAAAACACCCATAAGCTTAAATATGAATTAAGGTTCAATATAGCCAGGCATGGTGGCTCATGCCTGTAATCCCAGCACTTTAGAAGGCTGAGGCGGGCGGATCACGAGGTCAGAAGATCGAGACCATCCTGGTTAATATGGTGAAACCCCATCTCTACTAAAAATACAAAATTAGCCAGGCGTGGTGGCGGGCACCTGTAGTTCCAGCTACTTGGGAGGCTGAGGCAGGAGAATGGCGAGAACCCGGGAGGCGGAGGTTGCAGTGAGCCAAGATTGCACCACTGCACTCCAGCCTGGGCAACAGAGCAAGACTCCGTCTCAAATAAAAAATAATAATAATAATAAAAAATTTAAAAAAGATTCAATATGAACTGTTGGTGGATTCTGCCCTTTGAAAAAATAACCTGTTATCTTCTGGCTGTGACCACTGAAAATTATTGGACCCAGTTATCAACCCCAGTGGAAATGAGCACCCTGCGGAGTCCTTAAGCCGTTTCCCATGAAAAGAAACCAAGGCTCCTTAGAGAAATGTTTGATGCCAGAAAATGTTTAAGATGAATCTGGAACATCTAGTCGTACAGAAAGCAAGGAACTTCTCATAGACTCTTGGGTCATGCCAAGAGCCCAATTTAAAGGGACCCTCTCTAGCCAAAAATAGGAAAACAAAGCATCAGAAAGAATTATGATGGCAGTTTATTAGAACATACCAACAATGTTAAAGTCTATGAATTCATAATAACTTCTAAGTAAAGCCCTTACTAGTTCACCCGTGAAGGTTGCTAGGGCACCAACTGGTATATAAAAGGAAAGAGTCAAGAAAGTATTCTATTTTCCTGGTAATCAAATTTTTTTTGTTTGAGGGCAAGTTATTCCTTATGGAAGAACTGTGGCTGTAAATGGAGAGGCAGTGAAAGAATTGCAGTGTCGCCCTAATGAAATGAGTCGAGCCAGTGCTCACCAGTAGCATTCAGAACCATGAGAGGGAGCTTGCAGGGGACTTGGTGATGGATGGTTCTGCCTGGTAACACCTGGACCTGCCGATCAATCGCAGCATCACCAGGAAGGAGACCCCAGACATTTCATGCCTTCTGATGCGGTGAAATGTGAAGGCCACAGCTCCAACAGCGAAGCGTTCTCGCACACACACAGATCCCATCTGCATCGGATCCAGCCTTTAGACCACAGTCCCGCTTGCAGGGAGTACCAGGGAAGGGGGAAACGGATGGAACTCAGCAGGGGAATAAACTAGCCAGAACTAGAGTGTGAAACATCCCACATGGCCGTGACCAGATTGCTTCCACAAAAGCAGGACAGAGAAGCAAGAAAGAGGAGGGAATTCGAGATTTTAAATGAGTAAGAGAGTTGGCTCTCAGATGCATTGTGTATGTGTCATTTGGAGACTGATGAGAACAAAGTGACAGCAGAAAGACACATGATCGGGAGGCATGCAGGATCACATTAAGGAATCATGGTTAATTGTTTTGATGTAATAATAGGCTTGTGATTATGTGTCTAAGTTGTTATCTCTGAGAGAAGCTGTTTACGGTTGAAATGTGATGTCTGGGATTTGCTTTAGAATAACCTAGCAGCATGCGGGCAGAGCGGGGGTCGGTAATAAATGAAATGGCATTGGCCAAATATTGATCATTGTGGATCCTTAGTGATGGATGCAGGGCTGTCTTTCTACTATGCTTTTTACTTCGGGGAATTCTTGAAAAGTCTTATTTGAAAATGGTTTTACACATCACACCACACGTAGACGTACACACAGTCCATGCACACAGACATGTGCACACAAAGGCGGAAAGCCTGGCCTGGGTGAGCTGATGTGGGAGGAGTGAGGCCGGCAGGATGGGAGGTGTCACTCTAGTCACCAGAGTGGGAAGCTGGAGGTGACAAGGGGACAGTTTGACTGTCTTAAAGATCCTGTCTTGTTTCTTATTGTTGTGCAGAACCTGTATAAATTTTCCTTGTTTTAGCTCCTAAGAAATTCTTCTCACTGTTCCATTTTCTGTTAAATCTAAGAATTCCCTGGTTAATAGTTATTAGGTGAATGTGGATTCTTTTTGTTCAAATTGGTTCAATAAGACTTTTATTCACAAGTTTTATTCACAGCCCAACTTACAAGGGGACAGGTTGAAGTGTTTGCTCAAGGTTGGTGGTGGGAGGTCCTTGTAAATGCTCAGTCATCAGTGATAAGCAGAGGTCAGAACAGCCCAGTGTGAAGCCTCCGGGGATGTGAACAGTCTGGAACTTTGGCGTGGCATTCGCTCACCCGCTGGATGTCTGTATCATTTCCCCGGGCCCCGCCGTGTGCAGCAGTCCCGTGCTAGGTCTGTGGGGTCCCAGAGGGGTGGGGGGGGGGGTCCTCATCTCTAGAAGCTTATACCCCAGCAAAGTGGTTCTCCAGCTCCACCTCACCTGGGAGTCATCTTGGGAGCCTGTGAAAGATGAAGATTCCGGGGCTTGCCACCCATTCATGCTAGGAAAGGCCAGCATCCGCCAGCTTATCTCTCCACCCGGCACACACTGAGCTGGGCAGGAATGACAAGGACATAGGCACAGGAGACCCAGTCCCAGCCCAGGGAGCGCTCAGACAGACGGGGCGTCTTGGAGGTGCATAGACGTTTCTGTCTGGATGCCACTCCAGGGTGGATGTGCTCGTCCCCTACTGCCGCTCTGCCCCGTGTTCCAGCAGCCAAGTAACTTCGGGAAATCCCAGTCAGTGCTGTCAGAAACGCAACATGCATGCCCTTTAGTGTCCTGTTTAGAAAATGAGCACCTGTGTCCCCTCCAGGTGGATGCTGGGCCTGCAGAAGCTCTCCTGGGGGTGTCAGGTGGTGGGCCCTGGTAGCCACAGCCTCTGCTTCCTCAGCGTCCCCTTCGTTTGCCTGCTCCAGGTCTGGGTCGGTTGCAGTTGACAGTAGCGGGGAGGGGGTGGCTGCGTGTTGATAGAGACAGGCACTAGAAGTCATCTTTGGGGGAGTGGCCTCGCGGAGGGGGTGGCTGCTTGTTGATAGAGACAGGCATGAGAAGTTGTCTTTGGTGGGGAGTGGCCTCGCGGAGGGGGTGGCTGCTTGTTGATAGAGACAGGCACAAGAAGTCGTCTTTGGGGGGAGTGGCCTCGAAGAGGGGTTGTTGATAGAGACAGGCATGAGAAGTCGTCTTTGGCGGGAGTGACCTCGCGGAGGGGGTGGCTGCTTGTTGATAGAGACAGGCACGAGAAGTCGTCTTTGCGGGGAGTGACCTCGCAGAGGGGTTGTTGATAGAGACAGGCACGAGAAGTCGTCTTTGGGGGGAGTGGCCTCGCAGAGGGGTTGTTGATAGAGACAGGCATGAGAAGTCGTCTTTGGTGGGGAGTGGCCTCGCAGAGGGGTTGTTGATAGAGACAGGCACGAGAAGTCGTCTTTGGGGGGAGTGACCTCGCATAGGGGTTGTTGATAGAGACAGGCACGAGAAGTCGTCTTTGGGGGGAGTGGCCTCGCAGAGGGGGTGGCTGCGTGTTGATAGAGACAGGCAGGAGAAGTCGTCTTTGGTGGGGAGTGGCCTCGCGGAGGGGGTGGCTGCGTGTTGATAGAGACAGGCACGAGAAGTCGTCTTTTGGGGAGTGGCCTCGCGGAGGGAGTGGCTGCGTGTTGATAGAGACGGGCAGGAGGAGTCGTCTTTGGGGGGGTGTGGCCTTGCAGAGGGGGTGGCTGCGTGTTGATAGAGACAGGCAGGAGAAGTCATCTTTGGGGGGTGTGGCCTTGCGGAGGGGGTGGCTGCATGTTGATAGAGACAGGCAGGAGAAGTCGTCTTTGGGGGGGTGTGGCCTTGCGGAGGGGGTGGCTGCGTGTTGGTAGAGACAGGCACGAGAAGTCATCTTTTGGGGAGTGGCCTCGCGGAGGGGGTGGCTGCTTGTTGATAGAGACAGGCAGGAGAAGGCGTCTTTGGGGGGGTGTGGCCTTGCGGAGGGGCTGGCTGCGTGTTGATAGAGACAGGCACGAGAAGTCGTCTTTGCTGGGTAGTGGCCTCGCGGAGGGGGTGGCTGCGTGTTGATAGAGACAGGCACGAGAAGTCGTCTTTGGGGGGGTGTGGCCTTGCGGAGGGGGTGGCTGCTTGTTGATAGAGACAGGCACGAGAAGTCGTCTTTTGGGGAGTGGCCTCGCGGAGGGGGTGGCTGCTTGTTGATAGAGACAGGCACGAGAAGTCGTCTTTTGGGGAGTGGCCTCGCGGAGGGGGTGGCTGCTTGTTGATAGAGACAGGCAGGAGAAGTCGTCTTTTGGGGAGTGGCCTCGCGGAGTTTCTCAGGTCCTGTGCACCTGCAGGCTGCTTCAGCCTTCACAAAGCCGTGCTGTTGAACTGAGGACCCCACAGGTCTGGGTCTCAGAGGTCCTGAGACCTTTAGAGTTTATCCAGCTGGACTTTTCCTTTTTCCAGCTGAGGAAACTGAGCTTCATTTGCACCTAAGCTGTCTGTCTGTTTTGAGGAATTTTCAGTTTAGTGTTCACAGTGAGACAGGTATTAACACACCGTAGGCTTCACCATTCTCTTAATCACCTGTTTTGGGTACAGAGCTCTGTGATATGGTGATATGCACTCAGTGTCATCTCTAATTCTTACCATCATTTGTACTGGAAAGCGTGTACTCGTGTACTGGACATCATGATTGCCGTCTTACAGATGAGCTATTGGAAGCTGAGGCAGGGACTTCAGTTTGTCCTGCACCATACAGGGACCATATGGGGTGGGAGTTGTGGGCCAGGCCTGAGTTCAGTGCCCCTGCTCTTTCCACAAGAACAGAAGAGGGCACGCTGTGTACCTGTGTCTCAGCTGTGCACTGGAGGGATGTCGGAGCAGGGCGCCTTACCCTGGCCTCAGGAGTCCCTGTGGGGAAGCGAGTACCCAGAGGGATGCACTGTGCGTGGGTGTCCTGATAGATTGCAGGGGGAATACAGCCCCAGAGCATAGGACAGAGAGGTATGGAGGGAGCCCACAGCAGCCCAGAGTGTCTCAGTGAAGAGGGCCAGGACTCACCATAAGGGATGGGGCCTTGGGGTGGTGGTGGCGGAAGAAGGCACTTCCCAGGCTGGGAGAGCAGGAATGAGTCCCAGGAGAGAGTGAACGAGGATGCCCAGGAGTGGAAACTGGAGTGGAGGGGCTTGGTGGGCACCTTGCATGCATGCCCTGGGAGCAGGCTGCAGGCCACACACTGGTGTGCACAGGGGTGAGCCCGTGTGTATGTCTGTGTGGCTGATGCAGGCCTGTGAGCCTCAGCCTGTGGACATGCCCACCGGCGGGCCTCACAAGTCATTGCAGGGCTGGGGACAGAACATGGGTCGCTCACTGAGAGCTGCCCCACACTTACTCCTTCTCTGACCTCTATGCTCTTTTAGCTAAGTTCAGTCTACAGAGAGAGTTGAGGCTTTGACGTATTAACTGGTGTGATGTCATTTCTTGCTTCAAAGAAAAAATAATCAGGGCTCACAGTGGTTCTCTTCCCTTTGAA
This sequence comes from Pan paniscus, assembly GCF_029289425.2. Taxonomy (NCBI): domain Eukaryota; kingdom Metazoa; phylum Chordata; class Mammalia; order Primates; family Hominidae; genus Pan; species Pan paniscus. Next base: position 56,938,166 of record NC_085927.1, read on the forward strand.
TTTGCCAAGAACATCCTTGACAAAAATTAAGAAAACAGCGAAGTTCATCAGTTTGGACAGGATAGCAAAAGTACCTTTAGAGTGGTGCTCACAGACCACATGGTGATACAGCATTTTCTAGAAATGCTGAGTCATCAGACATGGAATGTTGAGATTTGGGAAATGGGAGGAGGAGCATTGAGGGTGGCTGAGGTTAGCAGCAGAAAGTTAATCCTTCTTGCAACTTAGTGGCAGCTCTGGCCCCCACAGTCTACTTGAGCTTGTATAATTCATGAAGTTTTGACAGAGGAGCATTAAAAGGATGTCTTTGATTTCATCCATAAAGGAGATAGGCGTTTGCAGGCGGTGCGGTGCTTGTGACGGGAGCTTGTGAAGTGAGCCGCCTCCCTGATGTGTCTTGGCGGCCAGCAGGCCCTGTGATCCTGCGCCGAGTCTCCTGTGGTCTCCTCTAAGCACCTGCTGGTGACCTTGCATCTCTCCTCAGGCCCTTGCTAAAATATGTAAATCAAGGTCATGTTTTTGAGTTTGATTCTTAGCTAGTTTTTGCTGGTGTGCATTTTTCTGGTTTAAGGATCCTTGCCTCCCTGCAGGGCCAGCAGCAGCAAAGGATGAGAGAGAGCAGGTTGGGGGAGGGGGCTGCCTTGTTCACTCTCCCAACTCTCAGCTGCCCATCGGAAAGGCTGGCTAGGCCATTCCTCATCTGTGAGCCCTAGGAGTTCCCGGCTTCTCAGTGCATGTTGATTTTTCATTAATAAATTGAATATTTAAACCAGTCAATTGGTATATAAAAGGACCTAGGAACACAGCCCTGGGAAACGCCTTTCAAATTTGAACATGGAAGCAATCTGTCATCACTGAGCACATCATTGATGACAGTTGCAGTCATCACTGTAATGGTTAATTTATACGTCAACTTGGCGGAACCACCATTGCCAGATATTTGGTCAAACATTATTCTGAATGTCTCTCCAAAGGTGTTTTTTGGTTGAGGTTGTTACCGAAACACCAGGGGTTCAGTCTGGGTCCCGCTGCTCACTGCACAGAAAGCCAATCCCCAAGACAACGATTATTCCCAAGGAAGAAGGCTTTAATTGGGTGCTGCAGCCCAGGAGGTGGGAACTCAGTCTTAAATGCATCTCCCTGACTGACTAAAACATAGCAGGGACAAAAAGTAATGATGTATGGGAAAACAGGGAGGGGTAAGGAAGCAGTCAAGATGAATGAGGGGCTTGGCATCTAGCTGTCTGGATGCTGTAAGCTGGTAGTTTCAGTTCTTTGATACTTTTTGAGAGGCCTGGTATCTCATTGTCCGGATCTGGTGAGTTTCAGTCCTTTGATACTTTTTGAGAAGCCTGCAAGTCCTTTCCTGAGGAAGGAACTCAGATAAAACAAATGTTAAGTTTTAAGCTTTAAGATCAGAAGGGTCAGTTTCTAAGTTTGTCAAAAAAATGGTCTGCGGGACGATTGGGTAGGTTTCAAGGCTAACATTTAAGTCAGGGGACTTTGCATAAAGCAAAGGGCGACCCTCCATAATGTGCGTGGGTCCCATCCCATCCGTTGAAGGCCTTCATAGACAGAGACTGGCCTCTCCCAAGCAAGAAGGAATTCTGCCTGCTTTTGGGTGGACTTAAACTGCAGCTCTTCCCTGAGTCTCTAGCCTGCCTCCTACCCCACCAGATTTTGTTCTCATCAAGCCTCTACAATTGCATGAGCCAAGTCCCTAAGATAAATGCCCTCTGTCTATTTATATACATGTATATGTACATACGTCCTGTCCGTTCTGTTTCTCTGGAGAACCATGACTGATACATCAACCAAAGAATAAATATCCTTTAGGAATTTTAAAAGTTCAGTATAGTTTATGTCTTTCTCTTATACTATATGGCTTTAAAAGGCTTATTTCAGTTAGAGAGTGTTCATACATTGGACCAGAATCCCAGGACCAAGGGACAGACCCTGTAGATCATTCCCTTTCCCTGATCAGCCCCCGAGACTGTAGAGAGGAGAACCCGTCCTGTGACTCACTAGATTTGATTGGCTGTGACCTTTGTCTTTAACCAGTTGGAATGTTCTCAGACCTGGACAGACACATGCCGATAAGTATCTGGCAAAAGAGAACATGGGTGGCATAGAGCTAATGTATGAGTCACTGAGGCCGGCTGGATAGCAACAGGCTCATTTAGGCTTTGGGATTTGGCTGTGCCATGAAATGTGATGTATAGCTCTTACTACAGCCCATGCCGTAAACATGGGGATGTTGGCGTGAATTTTAAAATGGCCGTGCTCTGCATTATGGGCTGGTAATTGTGAAACGCAGTGGTCTGGTGATGAATATTTCAAAGGAAGTCATAGCAAAGATTTTGCTTGTGCAGCTGAAGTTGGTGCACTTGAATCTTAGCAAAGAATGGGAAACAATTTCTGTCATTTGAATGGCCTCAAAACCACATCTATGTAAATACGCATATGCGGGGAAATCTCCTGAGGCCAGAAGGCCATTTGTTTTTATTTCGTGCCAAAAATTATAAGGAAAATCGAACAATGCAATTAAAGGTGAAATATTGTTCCTTTTATCACAGTTTCTCCATTATAAAAAATAGAAGGAAAATTGTTTCTTTGCCTTAGTTCCTACATTTTAAAAAGTTTATATCATATGTAAGTAATTTGCATTTAATCTTAGTCATTTTGAACTTTCATTTTGTCATTTTATAAGCAAAACTAAATCCGCCACAGAACATGTAGTGCAGTGTTAAGAGAACTCATGTCGTAAGGCATCAGGATTTCCCCCCGTCTCCCAACTGGGAACTGAAGGAGAGGAGCAGCTTGGCTCTGTCCTGCTGTCCATCCCTTTGAGCTTCTCTCAAACACCAGGGCCCTGGCCCCTGAGGAAACTCATGGCAGTTCTTAAGGGAACAATCCTGCAGGGAGACCCTTGAGAGGAAGGTTACAGGGCTGTCAGGAGCTGCCCCAGGCCTATGCACCTTTCCCAGTGAGGGGATGCTGAGTGGGTGGAGTCTGAGTGACAGCAGAGGGGGCAGAACCAGAACCCTTTCCCAGGGCTGGGCTGGAGGCTGGCCCTGTCCACTCCTGGCTGACCCCAAGGCTGAGTCATATGGATGAGAGGTGCTGCCACATAGATGAGTCTGTTGGTAACTAGAAAAGACCACTTCAGATTAGTCCTTGGTCTTTTTGCTTTTTTTAATTATAAAAAATGTTAAATATACAGAAACGTAGATAATAGTCTAATGAATGCCTTTGAACTTATTACCTAGCTTTGTCAAATCTAAAAGATTTGTTTCATTTTTTTTTTATTTATTTTTTTTTTGTTTCATTTTTAAAAAGCTTCAGATCTGTTGTCTATTTCTTGTTTAGAAACACATTTCACATGTACTATGGAAGCCTCTTCTCTTCCTTTCCTCTCCTCGGCAGTCTGTGGTTTCCTTTAACCAATATTCTCGCCTAAACTTTGTATTCCTCATCTTTTTATTTCTTGCCCATCTGGAAACTAGGAACTGGCCTCTCACCTGAGCTACTGCGCTGCATGCCCCAGATTTTTTCTCTTGTTGATTCTTTGGAGGATTTTGAAATAGAATACATTCTGGATACGAATCCTTTGTCAGTCACATACCCACTACAAATACCTTTTTCCAGTTTGTGATTGAGAAATCTTAATTATAGTGTCTTTTGTCATACAGAAGTTTAAAATTTGGGGGTAGTTAACTTCATCAGTTTTTAAAATTTATCCTTTGTTGGCCGGGCACGGTGGCTCACGCCTGTAATCCCAGCACTTTGGGGGGCCGAGGGAGGCTGATCACTTGAGGCCAGGAGTTCGAGACTAGCCTGGCCAGCATGGCAAAACCCCATCTCTACTAAAAATACAAAAATTAGCCGGGTGTGGTGGCACACACCTGTAATCCCAGCTACTTGGGAGGCTGAGGCAGGAGAATTGCTTGAACCTGGGAGGTGGAGGTTGCAGTGAGCTGATTTCGCACCACAGCACTCCAGCCTGGGTGGCAGAGCAAGACTCTGTCTCAAAAAAAATAAAAAATAAATAAATAAATAAATAAATAAATAAATAAAGTATATCCTTTGTGCCCTGAAGTGTTGTTTTTAGGCGCCGCTTTCTCCCCCACCCTCAGTTTGCGTGTGGTGTGCAACAGAGTCCAGTTTCATTCTTCCACGTGGATAGCCAGTTGTTTTCTCTGTACCATTGATGGAACGTTCCATCCTTTGCCTTCTGGCTGGCACTGCTGTGCCTGTCATGGATGATTGTGTGTCCACATCAGTATGGGCATGGCCACGTGGCCTCCACGTGAGTATGGGTGTGGCCCTGTGTCCTCTGTTCCACTGCTCTTTCTGTCTGGGGCTTAGGCCATGTGGCCTCCACATGAGTATGGGCGTGCCCTCGTGTCCTCTGTTCCACTGCTCTTTCTGTCCGGGGCCTAGGCCACGTGGCCTCCATTAGTCCCACAAAATGTCTTGCTGTCTGATACAGTCTTCACCTTGTCGTTTTGTCTGTGCAGTTGTCATGCTAGTTTTGGCCCTTTGCTCTTCAATATCAACTTTGGAATATGCTTTAATTCTACAAAAATCCTGGATAAATGATAGGGAGTTTTTATTAGAAGTGCATTGAATTGGGTTGGGCATGGTGACTCATGCCTGTAATCCCAGCATTTTGGGAGGCCGAGGCGGGTGGATCACGAGGTCAGGAGATCAAGACCAGCCTGGCCAACATGGTGAAACCCCATCTCTACTAAAAATACAAAAATTAGCCAGGTGTGGTGGTGGGCACCTATTATCCCAGCTACTTGGGAGGCTGAGGCAGGATTGCTTGAACTCGGGAGGCGGAGCTTGCAGTGAGCTGAGATCGCACCACTGCACTCCAGCCTGGGCGAGAGAGCGAGACTCCATCTCAAAAAAAAAAAAAAAAGAAAGAAAGAAAGAAAAAGAAAAGAAATGCATTGAACATATCAATTAAAAGGAAGATAATTGACATCTTTTCCATTTTGAATCTTTTTGTGTATGAACCTGGTATATCTCTGTTAGGTTTTCTTTTATGTCTTTCAGGTAACTTTTACATCATTTCCCAAAGTGTCTTGCATATATTTGTGTAATATATTCCTGAGTTCTTCTGTCCCTCTCACTCAGCAAAAATTCTGCAGGGGTGGGCTCCCCGTGCCCAGAGGTTGCCTACCTGCCTTTGCCTTTGACTGGTCAGAATACCCTTTCATCTGTTTACCTGAAAGTAGGAGGGGCTCTGAGTGCTAGCTATCCCCTGGGAGTGGTAGGGGCCCCTGCTACTGTGCAGCTGTCCTTTGGAGCAGCTCTCATGGCATGCTGGCTGCTTTATTAGATAGAATTTACTGGAGGTAGTAAAAAATAAATAAATAAATAAATAAATAAAATAAAAGAAAAATCAGGATTGGGAGATTTCAGCTGTCTAATCCAATTGGAATAGGATCAGGACTTGTTAGTGGTCATTTCCAAGGCACGTGGGCTCTTCCATGAATGTTTTTCCCTCAACTAGAGAGATGTGTTATTTTTAAAGATGGTGTTGGCTCTAAGAAGAGTACTTCTCCTTGACCTCCAGAACCCCCGTCCCCAGAGTCCAGCCCTTTCCCCAGAGTGAGCATTTTAAGAGGAGATTCTTCTCATGGACTTGTTTTTCACAGGGGTGATGGGGCAGCACGAGGCATGTCCAGACGCAGCCCTGACCTCACTTATGGCTGTTCTGACACCCTGATGCTGCCGCCCCCAGGTGGCCTGTGCACTGTGGGGCCGCACCGCAGGAACTGGACACTTCCCTGTGCACCGCGCAGCAGAAGCCATGCTCCCCCACCCCATGTACCAGGCTGCCCTGGGGAAGGGCCAGGTGAGGCATCCCCCCGACTCCATGTATTAGGGTGCCCTGGGGACAGGTCAGATGACTCACATCATGGGTGGCTTGGGGTCTGGAGGTTCCTCCCTGTTGCCCGTTAACTTTGCTGACAGTGCTACCCTCGTTGGGCTGAGACGGGGACACCAGGGAGTCATGCAACCATTAGTCCCACAGTGTCTCTGGCAAACAGCTGTGCTCTGAGCTCCGACTGGGACCTCCTGTGAGGACAGGAGCCAGGGTCTCTGGAGAGCCTGCAGGCGTAGGGGGCAGTCAGGTGCTGCCATTGACTTAGCGAGCTTGCACACAGTAGCCCCAAACCCTGACTGCAGGGGCTCCTGAAGATGAATTTCCCATCCTAGCCAGTGGGGCTAATCCAGGGAAAACCCCTCTTTACTCAGACCCTGACACAGGGGTCCCAATGCCAAGGCTGCTGCAGAGGTGAAAGTTCCACCCTCGGAAAGCCAGGAGTCCTGAGCGCTTACCCTGTGCTGTGCTGAGTGTCACCGTGTGGAAGTGCAGACCCTGCTCTTCAGAGCCTTAGATGGCAGCTGGGAGGAAAAGGGCATACACAGAGGGAAGGGCCTGGCTGAGGCGCTGTCTATTCTCATTACCAGATAAGAAGCCTGGGAGGGAGTTCAGAGGGTTTTCAGGAAGGCATGAGAGGCTAGGGGTGGAAGAGCCAGGGAGAGATGGATTTAGGGGCGGTCAAGAATGGTTTGGCCTACCGGAAGGCATGAGCAGGGGCAAAGACAGTGAGCAGCCTCGTCCCTGCTTTCTTTCTTTTTTCTTCTTTTTTTTTTTTTTTTGAGCTGGAGTTTCGCTCTTGTTGCCCAGGCTGGAGTGCGATGGCACGATCTCAGCTCACTGCAGCCTCTGCCTCCCGGGTTCAAGCAATTCTCCTGCCTCAGCCTCCCGAGTAGCTGGGACTACAGGCATGTGCCACCACACCCAGCTAATTTTGTATTTTTAGTAGAGATGGGGTTTCTGTATGTTGGCCAGACTGGTCTTGAACTCCTGACCTCTGGTGGTCCACCTGCCTCAGCCTCCCAAAGTGCTGAGATTACAGGCGTGAGCTACCGCACCCGGCCTTGTCCCTGCTTTCTAAAGTTAGAAGACATCAGGGTGGCTCTGCCAGGTCTCACATGGCCCATTCTGTGTTCCACACCAGCCTCTGGGGTGCCTCACACAGCCACTCCAGCTCTCCACTGTTTTCTCATCTATAGAGAGAGGTGCAACATGCTGACCTTCAGAGCCCTTCCAGCCCTGGTGTTTGACACGGGTCCCAAACAGTGAGGGCCTCGAGCACCAGAGAAACGAGGTGGGGTGGCCCGGGGCTGTGTGGACTGGGCTGCAGGCCTGAGAGTGGGTAGATGCTGACAGACAGAGCCAAGATTGCAGGTCAAAGGCAGTGTTTGCAATGAAAACTCTAGGGCGCTGAAACCCAGCTGGGTGGCTTCCAGGGTGCTGCCTGGCCCATCCCTGCAGCTGCAGGCCGGTCCTGGCTTGTTCTTAGTACTTCACACAGTGCCATGCAGGGGTGAGGCATCAGGGCACAGGGGTGAGGTGTCAGGGCACAGGAATGAGGCTGTGGAGCGCAAGGGTGAGGCCTCAGGGCACAGGAGTGAGGCCGTGGAGTGCAGGGGTGAGGCATGGGGAATAGGAATGAGGCCTTTGGGCACATGAGTAAGCCTGGAGAGTAGGGGTAAGGCCTAAGAACACAGGAGTAAGGCTGTGGGGTGCAGGGGCAAGGCCTGGAGAGCAGGGATGAAGCCCTGGGGCACAGGGGTGAGCCCTCGGGGAACAGGGGTGATATGGTTTGGCTGTGTCCCCACCCAAATCTCATCTTGAACTCCCACGTGTTGTGGGAGATAATAGAATCATGGGGGCAGGTCTTTCCCATGCTGTTCTCATGATGGTGAATAAGTCTCCTGAGATCCGATGGTTTTAAAAAGAGGCGCTCCCCTGCACACGCTCTCTCCTTTTTTGGCCTGCCACCATCCACGTAAGACGTGACTTGCTCCTCTTTGCCTTCCGCCATGATTGTAAGGGCTCCCCAGCCATGTGGAACTGTAAATCCAATTAAACCTCTTTCTTTTGTAAATTTCCCAGTCTCAGGTATGTCTTTATCAGCCACTTGAAAACGGACTCATACAAGGGGTGAGGTGGGCCCCTCCTCCCCTTCCGGCAGTAGGCTGCCGTCTTCAAAGCAGAGTCCTACCTACCAACAGCAGGCCTCAGAGCGATCACTTAGTCTCTGATTAGGCAATTAGAGCCTCGGCTGAATGAGCTTTGGGCTTCTGTAAGACAGTCTGTGAGCTTGCCAGGATCTGCTTAAAAGAACCATATTTCTCTTCCATTGCAAAGTGTGGAAACGTGCCCGATTTGCATGGCACTCCCGGGAGCCCTTGGGCATTGTGCTTCAGTGTGGCCCCGGCAGACTTATTGTCAAGTCATCAATCAAAGCTGCTGTTTCCTTCATTAGTGATTAAGAGAGGGGAATGTTGAAATGATCTGAAATAAAAATTGCCAAAGTGTTCTTTTGTTGTATTAATCAGAACCATATTCATCATTCGTCAGAATCCTAAAATATTCCTGACTCGCTCATTAAATGACACCTGAGTGTTTCTTCTGCAGACTGGCAGTGTGAGGAAGACTGGAAGTGTCCCCCTATCCCCCAAACCACAGAGAAGAAGCAGGGACAGGCTTGGGGCATTGTTTCACCAGGAGTGCTGGATGCTGGACTGGCCTCTAGAGCCTGTCACTGCCCTGGTCGGGCTAGGGATGTCCTTCCAGCTTCTCCATCTCTCTAGACCTTGGCCGGGTCCGAGACCTGTGGGAGTTTCCCAATGCAGTGCCCAGCTACCTCAGCCATGCCTGTGGGGCGAGGCGGCCAAGGCCCCAGGAGGAAAGGAGCAGTTTCCCCAGCATCCTCGGTACTCAGACGGGACATGCTTGGTTTTCAAGGCCAGTGGGTTCCAGGGTTTGATTGTGTGTTGGGGTTTTTCTCAAGTGCTAGGGCTGTAACAGACCGGCGCCAGCAGGAACAGGCCCAGCACTGGAGGCCAATGTGAAGGGGTCATGGGACAGAGTGGGTCACCGAGTTAGGTGGATGGGGCCTCAAATGCCTGGAGGGGAACTGGGGGCTTCATCTTCCTTGACGTGAGATGGGGAGCCTCTGACTGTTAGGATCCGCCCACTACATCGTACCCATTGCACATGGCACGCGGCAGACAGCTGCCCTTGCTCCAGTGACGTCCAGAATTTACCTGGTGTAGGGTAGCTGAGCGCTCCACCCCCAATCCAGAATATTCCACACAAATGATGGTATTTCCTCATCTAGTCTTTTTGGCTTTCTGCTGGGAGAAGAAGGGAGAGCTTACGGTTTCGCAGGTGACCGGCTCAAGACCTTTGTTTCAGGGTAGGGGGAGGAAACCGTTTCCGTCCCCCAACCCCCACTTGCCGTTGCTGCAGAACAGTCCTGAGTATCTGCTGAAGGTTCATCACTGAGGATCCTTTCTCAGTCTCTGGCGCCTTCCTTTACCTCCCCAAAGTAGCCCCGAGCCTGGGAGAACGGGGAGATCTTGATTTGCAGGACAGGCCTGGTGGCATGGAGGTGGGGATGCCAGAAGTGGCCTTGCGCTGTGCACCTCCCTGTGAGTCAGCCAGTGCTCATCCCACAGCCCCGGGGGCTTCTCCACGTCACAGCCTCCTCCTGCTTGACCCACCCCAGGCATGTGCCTCTCAATGAAGGGGATGGAGCCCCCGGTCCTGAGTGGGCTGAGGCCGAGGCCGGGTGCCCAGGGCTGGCCTGTGGCCACTGCTCATGCCTCCCTGTTTACCCACTGAGTGCTGGGTGATATTTATTGTCTGGATTATGCTTCATTAAAGCAGAAGCCCATTTTCCATAGATGATATGAGTTTTTTATTTATTAAATTAGTTTTAATATAATTTACCAAGTCATCCAAGACAAATAATCCACTTAAGTGATGCCATAAAGCTCTGTTTTCCCCCAGTGCTGTGTTTCTGGGAAAGCATGCCCTCTCCTAAGTTCTGCTCCCTGGTTGGAGACATCTTGTGAGCGGCAGAATTTACAGTCCAGCCTTACTAATTCCGAGTAGGATTGGGTAGGAGGGCTGGCTGGGGGCTGACCTTTGCACTCCCTGGTTAAATAAAAGGCTGTTAAGCAAATTCAGAGTGTAAACAGGATTCCTTGGAGAACCCATCATTCTGGAACTTCCCGGAGTACTCCTGGAGACCTTTCCTTCTCAGTATTTGCAACACTAATTACCAATCATGCATTCCTCAGGGCTGGTTCCCTCAGGGCCTTACAGACCTGAAGGTTTTTGTTTGTTCAGGTCACCTAAGGTATTTAAAAGGAAAGACACACATTTCTCCCCGCCACCGCAACCCTCACCCTCACCCTCACCCGAGAAAGAGGTACATTGCTCTAGGTACATTCTCAGTGCCGAGCTTCCATGCACCCAGCCTGTCCCTTTCCCCAGGCTCCTGGTAACCCAAGGTGGTGGATTTGGGGGTGTGTGTGTAATTTCATTCAGTTTCCATTCCTACTCTTAGGCTTGGGGCTGGGATTAGAATGAAGAAGGGGTCACAGAGGGAAAGTTGACACACGGGACACACTGGACCATGACAGTGTGGCATGTGCGGCGGAGACATGGCTAGGGCTCCTGGGAAGAAGGGGTGGAGACAGCCCACTGCCTGGGAGAAAGGGGGAAGATCCTGAAGAATGAATGGGTTTATGTAGGGGAACAAACCCAGGAGCATTCCCTCGTGGGGCAGCAGAATGCCTAAGACAGCCAAGGCTGCAGAGGGTTGGAATACCAGATGCGGGGTGGGTAGGGACCGGATGTCCGGTCTGCTCTGCCTCATTTCTACTTGATCCTGAAGGCAGTGGGTATTTAAAAATAAAATGGTGACACGATAGGAGCCCGCTGAATTAGAAAGGGCATCCTAGTTACAGTGCAGAGAGGGCTGACGTGTCCAGAGAATGGGATATAGGGGCCGCAGTGGCATTTAAACTCAGTTTAAATATTTGGTCAATTTTAATTCCAACAGAAACATGTAACATTTTAATGGCTGTATATGTTTTAATGGGTATTGAGGACTAAGCTCTGATTTTTTTTTTTTATCTTGCCCAAATTCCTGTTTAAGGGGTCTGGAGAGTCAGGCCCTACAAACCATACATAAATTCTCATCAGATGGGTTTTAATTAACCGTATATATCATGACTTACTTTCCAGCCTGACTTTGGGATAACATTATATGACAAAGAAGAAAGTCAAAATATTTTACCCCAAAACGTGTTTTTTTTTTTTTTTTTGCCATATTTGGAAATGGCAAAGCTGTCCTTTGTGGGGGAGAATCTGCGTCTGTAAAGAATCTTGGCCGGGCTCGGTGGCTCATGCCTGTAATCTCAGCACTTTGGGAGGCAGAGGCAGGCGGATCATGAGGTCAGGAGTTTGAGACCAGCCTGGCCAATATGGTGAAACCCCGTCTCTGCTAAAAATATAAAAAATTAGCCAGGTGTGGTGGTGTGCGCCTGTAGTCCCAGCTACTTGGGAGGCTGAGGCAGGAGAATTGCTTGAACGCAGGAGGCAGGGAGGTTGCAGTCAGCTGAGATCATGCCACTGCACTCCAGCCTGGGTGACAGAGTGAGACTCTGTCTCAAAAACAAAAAAGAATCTCTATTAACATAGCTAGATTTTTTTCTTCCAGGCCCTCCCAATCCTAAAGAGATTGAGTCCAGCACCTTTTAAAGATTCAATAGATGGCCAGGCATGGTGGCCCACATTTATAATCCCAGCACTTTGGGAGGGCAAGGCAAGTGGATCACCTAAGGTCAGGAGTTTAAGACCAGCCTGACCAACATGGCGAAACCCCATCTCTACTGAAAATACAAAAATTAGCTGGGCATGATGGCACATGCCTGTAATCCCAGCTACCCCAGAGGCTGAGGCAGGAGAATCGCTTGAACCCAGGAGGCGGAGTTTGCAGTGAACTGAGATCGCACCATTGCACTCCAGCCTGGGCGACAGAGAAAGACTCTGTCTCAAAAAAAAAAAAAAAAAAAAAAAAAAAGATTCAATAGGAAACATTTCTCTCTATTGTCTCTAAGAGCAGCCACTATAAGACTTCAAAAGGACCTTGGTCTCCACAGTCTTTTATCTTAACCTGGACATTTCCTTTCTGTTATCCCAGATCTTTAGACAAACTCAACCAGTTGTCAACTAGAACATGTATAAATTCACCTATCGCCTGGGAACAACCCCCCGACCATTACAGCTACCACCTTTCACTTGTCCCGCCTTTCTGGACCAAACCAGTGTATTTCTTAAATGTATTTGATTGATGTCTCATGCCTCCCTAAAATGTATAAAATCAAGCTGCACCCTGACCCCCTTGGGCACATGCTCTCAGGACCTCCTGAGGGCTGTATTATCGGCCATGGTCACTCATATTTGGCTCAGAATAAATCTCTTTAAATATTTTACAGAGTTTGATTCTTTTCGTCAATAATATAAAAAAAAAAAAACTAGCTCATCAAACCTGTACTACAAAGCCACAGTAGTAACATATTTAAGATTCTTGAAATGAGTGGATTTAAAAAAAAATAATAGGGCAGAGCCTCCTCTTTCCCGTGGTGTGGTCAATGTGGTGTCCGAAAGACCCTCCTGTTTTTGGTGTGAATACACCAAATAATGCTGGTGTGTTTTTAAGAAACTTAACCACAAAGGTGAGACTATCAGAGACCAGAAATCTCGAGAAAATACAAATCTAGAGAGATAGGGGAGCAGCATCAAAGCTGGTCTTTACCCAGGGGTATCTGCCAGTTGATTTTAATGAGCCACTGGCAGGAGTCAAAACCTGGGGACTGTTTTGTTCAGGGACTGCACAGGTGTTTGTGTTTGTCTTTCTTAGCCTTGGCCAGGTTAAAGGAGAAAGAAAGAACCCTCCCCTTCCTCAGAATTTCCAACTACAATCCTACATTCACATGGATTGGGGGAGCCCCAGTTCATGTTACTTATTTGACCTAAAAAAATTGCAAGCTAAAAATTTGGTTTAATGCAGTCTGGGATAACAAGGCCCTCAGGCTCTAGAGAAGCAAATATAGGTTTCCCATCCCCCCACTCCCCAAAGAAAAGCCTCAAAGAATTCCAATAGATATACATTCTAAGGAGCATAATGACGGGAGAAGTCACTGAAGTACAAGGAAGCAAGCCACCGGGGGTAAGAATCAGCAGTGAAAACAGACTGCAGAAAGAGATCTACAGAGATTTTAGAATTATCTGCGACATGCTATAAAAATAAGCTTATACATTTAAAATAATACAAAGAAAGGTATTGAATGAAAGAAGAAGGGGTAACTATCAATTTACAAGGCAGAATTGAAGAAATAACCAAGGTTCAAATGTAATAGATAAGTGAAACAAATTGTGACAAAGTTGAAGAGATTATTAATGAACTAGAAGAGATATTTGAGGAAAGTACTTGTCCCGGAAAGACAAAGAGATGGAAGATATAAAAAGAGAGGCTAAAGGAAATGGAGGATAGAATGAAAAGACCCCAACTCTATCTGATCTGAGTTGTGAGAAAATAAAGAGAATGGGTACAAATGGATGTTTGATAGGAAGTAATGGATGACCATTTCCAAAATTGATGAAAACTACTTATTCCCCAGATTCAGAAAGACCAATATCTCTAGCAGAATAAATATCACAAGGAAACCGCAAAACATCCAAGACAAAGAAGGTATTCACAAGCAGCCAGAGAGAAAAGTTAGATTGCTTATGAAGGAATGACAAATAGATTGATAGCATTCAATAGCGGAGGCTAGAAGATGATGGAGTATCATCAATAATAACCAACTTAGAACGATATATCCAGCAAACTGTCTTTCAAGAATGAGAATAAAGACGTTTTTAGACAAATGAACTCTGCGAGGGTTTACAACCAAAAGACCCTAAAACCCTCTCATTAAAGGAGCTTCTAAAGGTTGAATTTAAAGAAGGATAATAATTTCCAAAGAAAGGTCTAGGTGCAAGAAGAAATAATGAGGAAAAAAAAGGGTAAAGTCATGAATAACTCTAAACAAGCATATATGAAAGAACAAGAAGAAGGTCTCCATTTATAACTTTCGGAGGCTGAGGTGGGTGGATCACAGGGTTAATAGATCGAGACCATCCTGGCCAACATGTTGAAACCTCGTCTCTACAACCCGGGAGGAGGTTTCAGTGAGCCGAGATCATGCCCCTGCACTCCAGTCTGGCGACAGAGCGAGACTCCATCTCAAAAAACACAACAAAACAAAAAACAAGTCACAATAGAACTGAAATTCTGGAAACCATGAGTACATAGCTAGGGAAGATTAGGTCAGTGTGTGGTGCTGGTATGACTAGAATTAAAATATTCTTAATTTTTTGTATTGTTTGGGAGGAGGATAAAGATAACAATTCATTTTAGATCATTAAGTTAAATATACATGTTAAAATTTGTAGAGGGCCTATTAAAATGATAGAAACAATTCAGTAACTTCCAGATTCATTGGGGTTAGGGCATTAGAATGTAGAGGGAAGTAGATTAGTCCACATGTAGGCCAGAAAGACAAATGCTGGAAAAAGTAGAACAGTTGGAAACTTCGAAATGAGAGCATGTGAATTAACCTGAATGTATCAGGAGTCACAGCCAGCAGGGACCAAGCTCTTTGGTTAGAAAGCATGGCTGGAGTTTAAAAACCCAGTGCTGTGCTAGTTATGAGAGAAATATAAGGAAATAAAGAATAGAGGGGAACCCAACAACTACCAAAAAGCAGAAATCGAGGTTTTCAGGACCCTATTTTCAATATCATCAAAAATATGAACCTGTTAGGGAAAATCTAAAAACAGATATAATAGACCTGTAGTGAGAAAACCATAAAACACTGGTGAAGAGAAAGAAGATCTGATTAAACGAAGAGCTATATCATGGTCATGAGTCAGAAGACTGATTAAGAGCAATGCTATGGTCATGAGTCAGAAATCCCAGCAAGCTTTTCTCTAAAAATTGACAAAACAGGTTCTAATACTTACACAGAAATGCAGAAGATTTGGAATAGCCAGAACAGCCTTGAAAAAGAAGAAGACACAAGTGAGGACTAGCACTAGCTGAAGTTTAGTCTTTCAGCAAATTGCTGGAACAATTGGATATCCATGTGCATACAAATGAACTTCCATACTTTTTACCATATACAAAAATTAACTCAAAATAGATTATAGATCTAAAGTAAAACTTTATAAACCTTCTAGAAGAAAACCTTTATGCCCTTGAGTTAGGCAATGATTTTTTAGATAAGACACCAACAGCATGATCTGTAAAAGAACAAAGTACTAGGTTGACCCTCACCAAAATTTGAAACCCACGATCTTCAAAAGTCACTATTAAGCGGATGAAAAGAGGAGGCATGGGGAGAAAACATTTGCAAAGCATGTATTTGATAAAAGGTTTATATCAAAACTAGTGGCAGTTTTTTCAAAAGGTAAATATACTCCTACCATATGATCCAGCTGTTCTATTCCTAAGTATTTATCCAAGCAAAATGAAAGCCTATGTCCATTCAAAGATGAGTACACAAATGTTCATGGCATCTCTCTGCATAGTAGCCCCAAACTAGAAACAATTCAGTCCATCAACAGATGAATGGATAAACAAATTGTGGTATATCCATGCAGTGGGTGCTGCTCAGCATGTATAGAAATGATCTATTAGTCCGTGCAGTGTCATGGATGAATCTAAGGTAATCACCCTACGTGGAAAAGCCAGACCAAAACCAAATGTGTATTATATGATTCCCTTTATTTGAAAATATTGGAAATGTAAGCTAATGTATAGTGACACAAGTAAGTCAGTGATTTTCTGGGACTGGGAGGGCTCGAAGGGAGAATTTACAAATGGGCACAAAGAAACTTTTGGAGCCATAGATATGTCCACTACCTCGGTTGTGATGGTGTTTTCCCAGCTATATGTGTATATCAAAACTTATCAAATTATAAACTTGAAATATGTAAACATGTTTTGTTTTGTTTTTTGTTTTTTGAGACGGAGTCTCGCTCTGTCACCCAAGCTGGAGTGCAGTGGCTCGATCTTGGCTCACTGCAAGCTCCGCCTCTCAGGTTCATGCCATTCTCCTGCCTCAGCCTGCCGAGTAGTTGGGACTACAGGCACCCGCCACCATGCCCAGCTAATTTTTTGTATTTTTAGTAGAGTCGGGGTTTCACCGAGTTAGCCAGGATGGTCTTGATCTCCTGACCTTGTGATCCGCCCGCCTCGGCCTCTCAAAGTGCTGGAATTACAGGCGTGAGCCACTGCACCCAGCCTGAAATATGTAAAGTTTATTGTATGAGAGTTATACCTCAGGAGAGCTGTTTAAAATACATTACCAAACAAAAACTGATAGGTAGTTGTAGTCATATTAGACTCCTTCCTCCTGACTAGAGACTTCAGAGCAAAAGCCCTGTGTGAGGTTAGAGGTCATAAGTATTTATACTGTTTAGTACACCAGGAAGAGAAAACAATTTTGAATTTATATGTTCCTGATAACATAGCTTCCAAACACACTAAACAAAGATTGGCAAAACCATAAGGAGAAAGACATACACTCACTCTCATAATGGGAGTTTTGAAGCATACCTGTCAGTTATTGATAGATTATAAGCAGACAAAAAAAACCAGTCAGGATTTATAGGAAACTCGAACAACGCTGTTGATGAGCTTTATTTAGTGGACGTATGCAGGGCACTGTATCCAGGAACTCTTAGAATATGCACCCTCTTCATGTTCTGTGGTCTGGCCCCAGCTCGCTGGTCATTCCTGTGGGTCGTTCAGTCCTTGGTGTTTATTTCTGGCCCGAATCACTAGCCACTCTCGGGGCTTGTGTGTCCAGGTGCCTCCCTGACATCTCCACCAGGATCCCCAAGTGTCTTAAACTTGGCAGTTCCAAAGAACAACTCGCGGCCTTCCCACCAAAACAGTCTCCTACAGCCTTTTCCATAAACCTTTCCCCATCTTAGGAACTGGCAACTTCGCCCTTCCAGTTTTTGAGGCCCATAGTGTCAGAGTGGCTCTTGGTTCCTTTCTGTCCTACCCCAGATCTCTCATACGCGTTGGTGTGTTTTTTCTGCACAACTTTCAAAATACATCTCGAATTTGTCTTCCCACAAGCTTCCCTGCTTCGTCTTGGCCCAAGTCACTAGCCCCTCTTGAATTTCTGATGACCGTGGTCCCCTAACCTGCCTCCTGGTTCTCCTGGTTCCACCTCTCCCCACCCAGCCATGTGCCATCCATTCTCAGAGTGACAGTCGGAGGGATGCTTCTGAAGCCTGCATTTTTCCCTGCTCAGAGCCCCGAGGATCTGTACCCCACATGTTCCTGCCATTGCTTGCCTCTGCTTGCCTCGCTCTGCGGTAGCTGTGCTGGTCTCCTCGCTTTTGGAACATTCCAAGCAGCTTCTAACCACAGGGTCTCTGTGTTTCCTGTTGCTTTTACCTAGAATGTTTCTCTGCCATGTGTCTAAATGCCTTTTCTGGCCAGGCATGGTGGCTCACACTTGTAATCCCAGCACTTTGGGAGGCTGAGGCGAGTGGATCACCTGAGGTCAGGAGTTCGAGACCAGCCTGGCCAACATGGTGAAACCCCGTCTCTACTAAAAATACAAAATTAGCCCGGTGTGGTGGCGCACGTCTGTAATCCCAGCTACTCGGGAGACTGAGACAGGAACATTGCTTGAAACCAGGAGGCGGAGGTTGCAGTGAGCCAAGATCACACTACTACCCTCCAGCCTGGGCAACAGAGCGAAATTCCGTCTCAATAAAGAAAATAATAATAATAAACGCCTTTTTTCTCTTTGGACGTTTGCTCATCTGTCACCTTAGGCGATTGACTGTTGTACTGAAGTGGCATCCCCCTCTTCACACACAAACCCCCTTGCTGTTCCTCGTCCCAGTCTTGCCTTGTTTTCTCCATAGCACGTCACCATCTAATGCACTGTGCATTTGATTTGTTTACTTAATGAACCACTGACAGTAGTCCTATAGATGTTGCATGGGCAAGGCAGAGAAGGTAGCACCCCAAGAACTGGAGTTTGGGGAACCCTCAGTCTTTGCAGTTGGCCGTGCGTGCTTGAACTAACACCATAGCCCCAAGGTGTGCAAGCCCCGAGCCTCGGTGTGGGAGGGCCTCTGGGAGCTGACAGTGGTCCTGGGTTTCCGGGATGAGTAAGGGGTAGATATCTCAAGAAGGGGGAGCAGGGAAGGCTTGTTTGATGACAGTGAGGAGAGACATGGGTGGTGATTTGAGGGGTATGAGCCGTGTCCTTCCGCGTCCGTGGCTTCCGAGTAGCATCATTTCCCTGTTCATTTCCCAGGGAGACCAGGACCGGATTGTGGTCCCAGGCCCAGTGCCTGATCTCCGGCTTGACTGGGCTCAGCCTTGTTTCCTCATCTGTGGAGTGGGAGGAGGCCTCCCTCACGCGCCCTTTGTGAGGAGTAGACTCTGTGCCTGGCGTGGCACCAGCACACGTTGAATTTGTCTCATCCTTTTTGGCTATTGTCTGCGCAAGAGAGAAGAATGAACAACCGCTTCTGAGGCTGTCTGAAGCTTGGTCTGCTGTTCACATGCTATTTATCAGGCTGCTGGAACTTAAAGAGAAAATGGTGTTTGTTTTAATGGAATGAGAAGTTTGAAATTAAGGCATTAAGTAAAAGTGAGTCAACACAAGCTTTGGTTTTCTCTGAACCCTGACTAGATAAACCCTGACTGTCGCAGATAACCTCGCAGTGATGTTAATGGGTCACGCGTTACATTTTCTCTCTTGGTTATTTTTTCTCTTTTAGTCTGAACCGGACGGCTTTTCTCATTTCCACTTGTATGTGTGCGCTGCTTTTCTCGTGAGATGGAGGAAGGAAATACTAGAAGAAAAAGATTTTCAAGTAAGTAAATGTCTTTTCAAAAGAACCCAAGTTTGATTTTCTACTAGGAGAGAGGTTTATTACATTTTAGTTCACAGGGTTATTTGTGGAAGAGTTTTGAGAAGCGCTGCCTGTGTTTCGCCGCTGACCTCCTGCTGGTTGAAAGCTCGTCCAGCTGAGGAGATGAGCCTGGCAGTGGTCACGTGGTCACAGCAGTGGAAACGCTGCCCACGTTATGAGTTATTAGATGTGGCTGTGTGACAAGCTCCCTGCAGAACCTTCCCTGGGCCAGCGTGCCCCTCAGCAGCACGACCCCTGCAGTGTGCGGCTCGTGACCTCTGGTCCCTGGAACGCTCTTTACAGCATGTGGACTGTGATGCTTTAGGGACAGGGCTGGGCAAGAAATCACACAGCCTGGGGTGCCTTCCAGCCAGGCCACTGGAAGCTCTGTGACTGGGGGCACATTGTTCAGCCTCACTAAGCTAGTCCCTGGCGACAGCAGGAGAGCCCTCCTCGCATCCCACGCGTCAGAGGCACGCCCTGCTAGGCTCCGTGCTTGACCTGTGGGACTCCCTGTGGACTAGTGTCCAGCCCCGACCCACCCCACGTGTTCCTCTGTGAGGCGTCCCGGGCACACTGTGGACTGTTGGCCCCTTCATGGGGTGATACCCACTGTTCCCCAAGGTGCGGGCTGGGAAGTCCTTC
The DNA here is from genome assembly GCF_029289425.2 of Pan paniscus. Taxonomy (NCBI): domain Eukaryota; kingdom Metazoa; phylum Chordata; class Mammalia; order Primates; family Hominidae; genus Pan; species Pan paniscus. The sequence goes on from NC_085927.1 coordinate 56,957,703, forward strand.
TGCCCAGTGTCCCAGTGTTCACCCAGCAGAGGGCTCTGGGTGCAGCAAGGAAGACCCCAGCAGTGGGAAGCAGACCAGGCTCTGCACCAGCCAGCTGGGGTCAGCCACCCTTCACCACTCTCCCTTCTCGAGGCTCTCGTCTCTCAGATAAAGGGACGGACCTAGGTCCCCAGGGCAGTGCTCTGCACAGCTGGCAGCCTGTTGTTCCCCAGCTCTGTGCTTGGCAGAGGCTCCAAGCATCCCTATTCCTTCCGAGGGCCTTGGGAGGAGCCAGGGAGCTCCTGCCGCCCCGCTTCATCTCGGCCCCAGGAGAGACCAGACAGGTGAGGGCCATACCGAGGCCAAGAGCTGCCAACAGATCCTGGCCCTGCAGGTGGAACCCAGCCCGGGTGTTCGCGAGTGGATGGGACAAGATGCTCCTTCTGCTCACTTAGCTCCTGCCTTTTTGTCAGTGTGGGGCTCGGTTGTGCCCTGCGGGGAGCATCAAGGCAGTGATTGGCATCTCAGTCTCAGACACACGCCTGCCTTGCCTCTCCCAGCCATGGTCTGTAAGTGAGTAGGGCGCATCTGGCCTGCCCCTCCGCCCGGCTGATGCAAGGCTGCTGGGGCTGGGGCCTCCTGGCCCATCTGGCCCACTCGTCACTTTGCACAGGGGAATGTGGAGGCGATAAGAGGGGCCATGACTTGCTGTGTCACCAGTAAGATGGAATGAATGGGGCCTAGACTGCGGTCTCCTGGCGAGCCTCCTGCTGTCCTCCACAGGGGGCTCTCCATCTGTGCAGAGAGCAGTGCTGGCTGGGCAGGCAGTGGCCACCCACTGGCTTGGCCACTTACCTGTAGGGAGAAGGGCCCAGCCTCTCTGGTGCACAGCGGCCACTCCTGGTAGGACGGTGCCCAGAGTGGTTGGTTCCCACCGGCCAGCACACACAACTGTATGCTGCCTCCCGGAGAGCCTCCCAGGGGACTTGCTCTCCAAATGAAGGCGGCTGGCTGCTGAGAGTCAGTCACTGGGCTGGCCATGGAGCTTGGGTGTTCCTGCCTCGGTGGTGTCTGTGACTGGCTGGCTGGGGAGCTCTGTTCCCTGGAGGCCCTGGGTGGACATTGCTGCCCTCCTGGGTCAGCCATGCCTGGTGGTGGGAGGTGGGGTGGGAGAGGACTCGGGGTGTGCCTGAAGCTGCAGGGCACTGTGCTCAGGCCCGTGCTAACAACAGACCATGTCTCATCGTCTCCGGAAATCGCCCTGGGCCCCACTCTGGGCAGACTCTGAGCCACACATATGCGAGGAATGGACCCTGAGCACATTCTGGTTGGGGAGAGAGAACAGTAAAGAGATGATTGACCTTCAGCAAAAGGCTGTGCCTCCATTGACGACTCCATTTCTTCTGTCTGCTCCCAAATAGGGACAGTGTCAGAAGGTGCCTCGAGGCGGACCAGACACTGGCCGTGGGAGCTTGTGGGCGGGGTTTCTTCCTGTTGTGAGTACGTGCAGAAGTGTCACTCCGGCCCTGGAGGCTGAAGCAGGCCATGAGTCCCTCAGGGTGAAGGACAGGAGATAGGGACAGCTGTGGATGCCAGGGTGCCTGAGCTAGGTCTGGGGGAGGTGGGTCATGAGAGGGTGGTGTTGGGTGGGCAGTGGGCCTCCTACCACCCTGTCATGTGGTGGTCCCATCCAGGGGCCACTGGCAGGGGCAGACTTGGATCAAGAAACGGAATTGATGGCAGCTTTGACAGATGCAAATGACAAGGTGCCCTCATTCCTCACCCTGCCGCAGCTCATTGGGCTTTTCTGTGAGGGATACAGTGTGTTTGCTGTTGGGCCAGAGACATTGCTCTGCTGCTATTAGAGGGTGCAGCGTGGGCAGCTGATTCAAATGTTTGGCCAGCCTTCTCTGAGCCCGGCCTACTTAACTTGAGATGAAGGGAGGACAGGAGTCAGGCAAAGCCACACGGCCAGGGTGTGGGGTGTGGGGTGCGGGGTGCGGGGTGGAGTGCAGACTCTGAGAGCCTGTGGGGCCCCTGTGGCTTGAGTAGGGAACCGGGAGGAGGCGCTGGCAGAGGAGCCATGAGATTGACTTTCTTCCTTTAGAGGAAGAGGAAGTTGGTTCTTTGATGCCATAGGGGTTGGATGGAGAGAATGCTGTGAGTGAGGGGTTGGATGGAGAGAATGCTGTGAGTGAGGGGTTGGATGGAGAGAATGCTGTGAGTGCCACAATGTGTTGTGGGCACTGAACCCAATGGGAAAGGAGGTGAGAAACAGAAGTTACAAACCTGAGGAGTCCTGGTGAGCACGGGGAATGTGTGTGTGCAGTTGTGACATTTTAGGAAGATGCTTCCGCATCCATGGGAGGCCACCTGAGCGAGTCGGGCCCAGAACATGATTCCCCAACAGTGGAACGTTGGTGGAAAGTGGCTTTAAAAGCCCTCATTCGTTGCAGCCTTGTGATTTGTCCCTTGGGAAATGATGTGTTGCTTTAAGTCATTTTTCCACAGGAACAGAATCCTTTTCTGATTCCCAGAAGAAAGGCAGAGACCCTCCTGTTGTTAAACAGCAGAGCCAAGCAGTTCAGGGGCCAGGGAGGGGGCGATGGGTCACGCTGCCCCTTAATTCCCGAAAACTTGGGCAGGCGGGGAAGGTGAGGGCGCTGCCTGTGTCCTAGGTCCCCTTGGCCTTTGAGCCTCATGCGGGCATGGTTTGCTTCCTTCCCATCTGTGAGCCACCTCCAGGGCCTGCTGGGCAGGGCTCGGGGAGCAGGGAGTGATGGGGCGGGGCGGGGTGAGGTGAGGTGGGGCGGAGAGGGGCACAGCTGGGATTGGGGCTGCACTCTGGGCCTCCTGGCCCCTGGATGGCGGCACCTTCTGGAGTGAACGTTGGCCCTGTCCTGAGCGCTGGGCCGCAGGAGGTGTGTGCTTCTCTGGAGGATTTGCCACCTCCCCTGCCAGAGCTTGCTGGTCCTCAGGAGGGGTGGTTGCCCTCAGGCACATGCCCCATGCCATCTGCATTGCTAATTCGCAGGCTGTATGTATGTGGCTCCACAGCCCTGCCCTGGGCGTTTCCTAATGCCCCCCACCACCCCACCCCCGGCTCCACATGTTGATGTCCAGTGGGGCCTCTCCGCTGAGCCCTGCCCCGCCTCTGCAGCCACTGAGATTCCAGCCTCAGTGCCCACAGCATGGACTCTGCCTTCCATCTGCCACTCTCCCACCAGACTTTCGTAGGGTCTTGGGGGTGAAAGGAGCACCGTTGTGTGGAAAGTTGTGTGTCCCCCGGTGCCCGCTTGGTGCCCTCTACCCCGTCCTTGCCCTCTGTGGGTCATTTTACAGTAAGAGGACACTGGGGCCCAGCAGGGGTGAGGCGAGCAGGGACCCTGCTTTCCCTTGGGATCCGCTGTCCCCTCCGTTAGGAACCTGCCACCCGCCCCTGCTGATTGGGCCTGCAGACCCTCCTCAGGCTCACGTGGCACGGTGAGTGCTAGAAAGGCCAGCTCCAGCATGTCATGACCCACGCGGAAACCTTCTGTGGCCACCATTGCTTGGACACGAGCGCTAAACCAGAACTGAGCCATGTCCTGTGCCCATTCTGACCGGCTGGGGATGTAGTTTAAGTGCCTGATGTCGGCATTACTGGGATCTTTTCCTGATGAATAAGCACGGCATTGTAAAATTAGAAAATAAGCTATCCCGGAAAATCTTCATTTATCCATTTTACCCCCCAAGTCTAAACCTCTCAGTTTGGCTTCCCAGGGGACTGGGGGTCCAACTGCTAACCCCCCTGCAGGCCGCCCTCTCCCCGCCGGCCCCCATCCTCGCCAGCTTCCCCTCCTTGGAGCCCCACTGCACTCACCCTGGGCTTGGCTGAGAGGGGGCCGCCCACGCAGGATCGATTGTGCTCTGCCAGCTTCCAGGAGTGCCCACCAGAAGTGGGAATGCCTTGTGAGGCTGGAAGCTCCACCACCTGCCAGGAGCTGGGACCGTTGTTTTTAATTTTAAAGTAAGCAAGCTGCTTAGACACAGTGGGGACGGCAGTTGGCAGAGTTGTTTTTCTAAGTAGAAAAAGCAGTTAATTTTATGGTGAACAGAGTGTGGCACCTCCATGAAGTCAGGAACCTCATCTGAGGAGGCCTCGGCAGCTGAGAGGTCTGTAAATGTCTGATCAGTGAGTGCGCCACTGCCTGATGTTGATGTGTGGACAGCCTCGTTAGGAGAAGCAGCTTCCTCCAGCATGGTGGCTGCCTGCCCTGGGAGGCTGGTGCAGGCAGCGAGGAGGCAGCAGAGCGGCATCGTGAAAGGCTGGGGCCCTTGCTCTGGAAGCATGCTCCGGGCAGTCTGTGGCCGCCTGGCCCTGGGCCCTGCATCTCTGTGGGAGCCCCAGATGCTGGGTGGGCTGCATGGGAAGGACCAGCAGGTGCCAGCCCGAGCTGCCCAGCCTGGGAGCCTTCACCTTTGTCCCCTTTGGCTCTGGGACTGAGTTGTGTGAATCTGCCAGCTGCTCAGTGGGGAAGCCAAACACACACAGGTGTGTGCAGTGCCTAGGTTGAGGGGCTCAGTCTGGCTTTGTGACCGTAGGCTTCACAGTCTCAGCTGGTCTGTTCATTCCTTCACTGAATGCCCCTGGAACCCTCGCCCTGAGCCAGGCCCTGTGCTGTCAGGTTCTGCTCTCGAGGGGCAGGGCGAGTCGGGAGGGGCAGGTGCATGAAGGGACTGCTCTGCGGGGGTCGGCAGGTGGGCAGGGACCAGGGAATAGAAGTGATAGATGGGGGAGAGGGGAGCCAGTTGGGGAGCGAGGCAAAGAGAGGATGGGGTGGCCTTCCCGTAACAGTGGATTTGTAACAGCCTGCTCTGCAACGTGAAGTGATTTGGTAAACTTGGCACCACGGGTGGATTGGCAGCTAGAACATAAGCAGCCATGAGCAATATGAAAAGACGAGCAGGGACGGGGCAGGATGGCGCATGGAGGAAGCAGGAACAATTGTGTCCTCGGATTTCAAGAAGAAAACACTGGGTAGAGCAGGGAGTCACTCCACACCGTGGGATCGAGCAGGGAGAGTCACCCCACACCGTGGCATCGAGCAGGGAGAGTCACCCCACACCGTGGCATCGAGCAGGGAGAGTCACCCCACACCATGGCATCGAGCAGGGAGAGTCGCCCCACACCGTGGGATCGAGCAGGGAGAGTTGCCCCACACCTTGGCCTTCTCCCAACAAGGGTCTGGCAGCGGCCGCAGGAGCGAGGAAAGCAGGACGCTCCCGGGAGCACAGGAGCCCAGCGCCAGCTCCGTCGGAAGCCTCCTTGTAGAGGCTGTGATCTGTGCACTTTCCTGTCTTTGTATTAAACTTGAATTTAAAACTGTATAAAACATACAAAGATATTCAGTGAAGCAACCATAGGAGGAAAGTTTAAGCGTATTTAGTTGGATTAAAAATAAGGTGGGGGCTGAGCACGATGGCTCTTGCCTGTAATTCCAGCACTTTGGGAGGCAGAGGCGGGCGGATCACCTGAGGTTAGGAGTTCGAGACCAGCCTGACCAACATAGTGAAACCTTGTCTCTACCAAAAATACAAAAATTAGCTGGGCATGCTGGTGGGCGCCTATAATGCCAGCTACTGGGGAAGCTGAGGTAAGAGAATCACTTGAACCTGGGAGGCTGAGGTTGCAGTGAGCCGAGATGACACCACTGCACCCCAGCCGGGGCGACAGAGCGAGACTCCGTCTCAAAAAAAATACATAAAAAATAAGGTGGATTGTGAATCTGAATGGCATAAAAAAGGAGTGGTTTGGGAGTTCTGGGTGGAATTTGTACCAACAAAGAATGCATCTTCTTTCTAAGTATTTATGGAATACTTACAAAAAGTAATCACCCAACCTAGGCCATAAACATTTCCAAAATAAAAAAACGGCAATGACATAAACTTTGTTCACTGAGCATAATACTTTAAAATTAGATCATAATAAAGTTAAAATGAAAAACCAAGCATTTGGATGTTAAAGAACCCCCTTCAAAATAATGTGGGTCACAGTGGAAATGACCCTGTAATTACAGAAGGATGTTCCAAAGCACAAGGAATGTGCCAGTGCTGGGCTTGCAAACAGATTCAAAGATGCAATGCTTTTATTAATTAAAAACATTAAAACAAGTAAACTAAGCCTTTAACCAAGAAGTTAAAAATAGAAAAATAAAGACAACTTATGATAAAGGCAATAAAAGAATGAATGAGTAAAAGCAAATGAATAGATTAGAAGACAGGGTTTTTATGTAGAATTCCTAAGTACATCTTAGAGGGGCAGTTGGAAATGTTAGTGAAATAGGCAGACCTCCAGCAAGGAGGACCGAGATAGATGGCTGAAAACATAGTCCTCCTCTGTGTTAGGAAAGAGGAATTTACACACACACACACGCACACACACACATTTTAAAAATGCTAAACTTGCCTCAAGATAAGCTTTAAAAAAAGCCCAACCTGGCCAGGTGCGGTGGCTCACGCCTGTAATCCCAGCACTTTGGAAGGCCGAGGTGCGTGATCATGAGGTCAGGAGATTGAGACCATCCTGGCCAACGTGGTGAAACCCCATCTCTACTAAAAATACAAAAATTAGCCAGGTGTGGTGGTGCATGCCTGTAATCCCAGCTACTTGGGAGGCTGAGGCAGGAGAATCGTTTGAACCAGGGAGGCAGAGGTTGCAGTGAGCCGAGACCGCACCACTGCAGTCCAGCCTGGCGACAGCAAGACTCCATCTCAAAATAAAATAAAATAAAACTTGAATAGACTTATAATTTGGGAGTAAATCCAAACATTGCCAAAAGTCTTGGTTTTAAATGATTCTAAGGCCAGAAAATGTCTTCCTAGTAAATTTGTTCACAGTTTCAAAAATCCTTATGCTGTGTGACCTGCCCCGCTGGAAAGAAGCAGCAGGCTTGGCACTCCGTCTCACAGAGCTGGCCACCAGGACACATGGCTCCCAGCACCCTGTCTCAGCTGAATCATCAGTGACTTCTGTGCAGGATCCCACATCTGCCAGTTTCTCTCTCCACATATATGGAGTGTCTTAGTCCATTCCTGCTGTTATAACAAACTACCTTAGACTGAGTAATTTTTTTTTTTTTTTGAGACGAAGTCTCACACTGTCACCCGGGCTGGTGTACAGTGGGGCGATCTCGGCTCGCTGCAGCCTCCGCCTCCCGGGTTCAAGTGATTCTTCTGCCTCAGCCTCCTGAGTAGCTGGGACTACAGGCGCGTGGCAGCACGCCCGGCTAATTTTTGTATTTTTAGTAGAGACAGGGTTTCACTATGTTGGCCAGGCTGAACTCCTGACCTCATAATCCGCCCGCCTCAGCCTCCCAAAATGCTGGGATTACAGGCATGAGCCATCGTGCCAGGCCTAGACTGGGTAATTTATAAACAATGGAAATGTATTTCTCACTGTTCTGGAGACTGGAAGTTCAAGATCAAGGCGTCGGCCTCTGGTGTCTGTCCAGGGCGCCTCGTTACTGCATCTTTATGTGGTGGAAGGTAGGAGGGCAAGAGGGCTGGGCGCTCCCATCAGCCTCCTTCATGGCACCCATCCCATTCATGAGGCCCGCCTTCATCAATATTATAAAATAAAAAATATCCCATAAAAATACCACTGGAACGTAGCCATGCTCCTGGATGCCAGCCTAGAGTTAGCCTCAGAGATCAGGCCAGCACACCTGTAACTCTGTCTGGCTTGCACTATTAATAAAAATATCCTATCAATAAACCAGAGGCCCTCAATCACATGATACCTTAAGAGATTCAGTAGCTTTTCCTGAGTTTAATGAAAAGAAAAAAAATTCTGCCCTTAAGTAGAACTAAAATAATACTTTATTAACATGTTAAGAACATTTTAAATCAACAACCACCAGTACCTAGGGAAATGCTAGAGACAGCCCCACTGAGATCAGGACGATTTCTTTGGTTTTTGTAACATGATGAACAAATGTTCAGCAAAAGCTCCTTGTCCTCTCCCCATACAGTCTGCATGCACACACACACGCACACACAACATGGATATTAACAAAATGCTTTTTAAGTTCATGGGCTCTTGAGAAGAGTAAGCCAGCCCTAGAACTAGTGTTTGCCCTGAAGGTGTCTGCTGCTTCCTGCTCTGGGACCAGGTCCCCAGTGTAAGCAGCCTGGCAGAGGGCAGGGGAGAAGGCCTGGGGCTGGAGCAGGTGGATGTGAGTCAGAGACCCTTTGCCTATGTCAGGACCCCTGAACCCAAGCAAGTGAACCAGGACAGACAGACAAAATGGCCCTCGTAGGTTCATGCTTGCCTGAGGCTAGCTCTGAAGGGAAGAGGAATAAAAGCAGGTCTCCTCTGAAAATTCCTGACCCCAGCTCACCCTCTCACTCATTTAGGTCTAGAATTTACTTTACTTTTATGTCTGAAAAACCCTATGCTAACAAGTTAACTTAATGTGGCCAGAGAGCCCCAGGTGCCAAGCCCAAGAAAATGCCAGTTCACTCTAGAGTGGCACGTTTTAAGCACAACATAGAAGCTGGAAATATCCGTCTACCAGAAACATCATAAACAAAATTCAAAGGCAGTTGACAAAGTTCTTCATTCACAACATAGCTTATATCCTTAATATGCAGAGAACTCACACAAATAACTAATAAAAAGAAAATGTCCTCATAGAAAATGGATGAGGACAATCGGAACAGTCAGAAACCCACATGAGAATTTATGTAGCTATCCAGAAAATGTAAGTGTTTCTTCCAATCATTAGTAAAGAATCGAAAATGGAAGCAAATGCTCTCTCAAATAAGCACCGCGTTTAGCGAGGGGCCTCCTGGAAGTGGATGAAGTTGGCGTAAAGCAGGCATGCTGTTTCATTCTGATGAGGGGTGTGATACACAGCGTTTCTGGAGAGCTATTAATAATTTATATCAAGAGCCTTTCCTCGATCCAGTAATTCTCCTTGTTTATAATTATGGAAAAACAAATTGGCAGCAGCCTGCATATCCAGCTCTTGGGGTACAGTTACCTAAGTTATGGTACATGGCTGGTTATAATGTTTCATAACTACCAAAAATTACATCTTCAAGTAATATTTACTGAAACGAGAAAATGTTTTCATTGCGTTTCTATGTGGAGGAAAAGCATGATCTGAAATTGTATATATCGACATATGTAATACAGATAAAAATGATCCCAGATTTGCTTCTATTCCACGCGTGGACAGAAAGACCGAACAGAAACAAACCACGGTGCTAGCCTGACTTAGTTTTCATTAGTAGAGTTATGGATATTTTATTTTCTTGTTTGAAAAAAAATTTTTTTTTTTTGTATCTTGCATGTTCTTTTCAATATGTGTAAACATGGTTTTCTCACTAGGGTTAATTCCCACGTTAAGGATGGTTGTGGGGATTTGGCTGCTTTGTGAGGTTCGTGGCTTGGAGCTGGAGCTCAGAATGCTGGGCTCTGGGTTCTCTGCCCTTCTTCTAGGATGTCGCACTGCGCCCGCCCCTTGGGTGTCCTGCCGTGCCTGCCCCTCAGGTGTCCCCACCGCATCCAGCCTTCAGGTGTCCTACCATGTCCATCCCTCAGATGTCCCCTCAGCTCGCTGACATGCACGTGTGCAAACACATCACTCAACACAGAGCACACAGGCCCATGGCCCTCAAGGCAAGAGGCGTGCCCTTCTCATCTGGTGGAGACTTAGTTACCAGATGCTTCCCCGGTAACACATGAGGGGCACTGGGGATGAGGAGCTGGGGATGAGAGTGTGAGAGGGTCAGAGGGGCTGTGGGAAGAGAGAGGTGGGTGGACTCTGCAGGTCACCCCAGCTCCTAGGCTGCACAAAGTGCCATCGAGGCTGGCTGTGCATTCCCTTTGGCTGAGCCACCATGACGAGGTTTCCCGAACTGCCCTGTACTGCCTGTAGATGACATAAGGGCCACATTTCATTCATGGGCCTGGGCTTCTTTTCAGGGTCCTCAGTGTCCCATCACAGAGGAGGGGGTGAGTGTGGTCATTTCTGAGTAACCTGTGAGGATCTGTGTGCACAGTGGACCAAATTCCAGTCCGTGACCTTTGAGCCCCTCCAAGCTGGCCACCTGGTCCCCTGGGCCCAGCCCCTACTTGGAGGTGGTCTCAGCCCATGTATGGCCACCTGATGAGTCTGGAAGTTATCCACTGCCCTTAGGAGGCCGCCCTAAATGCTACTAGCCTCAGACTTCAGGGATCTTTGATAAGGAGACAAGCAATAAAGACATCACAGGTTCTCTTGGGCATCTGTGATTTACAGAGTAGGAAAGACAACAGCAGCAAAAGCCCTGTGCTCTGCAGAGACCCAGGCGGGCTTCACTGCGCAGAAGCAGCGGCGAGGCCTCCCTCCTCACCCGTCCCCTGGCCTTGGAAGCTGGTGCCAGGGTGTGCCCAGCCTCTCTGGCTGTAGACCCCTGGAGTCCCTTTCATTTGCTTCATGAGAGGCCTCAAAGCAAATACTCCTTAGCTCGAGCCTTGGCCTATTTGGACTTTGGGGTCTCAGGGTAATTAAAGGTTGCTTTAAAGATCAATGGCAGCTTTAGAATTATACCTGGAAGGAGGCGGAGAGAAGATGGGGTTTGCACATGGAGATTTATCATTTCTAGTTTTTTCTTACCTGAGAGAACCACATTATTAATGACGATGAGGTCTCAGCCCCTCCAGGAGGCTGAGGGGTGTTCCCATGAGGTTCCGTCTGCCAAGACTTTGGGGCAGGTGGGTGGAATCGCTTTGCTTTACTCCTGGCCACCCAGCCCTTCCCTTTGGCCTGAAAACAGAGAGCACCAGCTGCTTCCCGGGTGACGCTTCCTCCATTCTCTCCAGGAGGGTGTAGACTCCTGCTGGAGGCCCCTCACCTGTGAAGCCCCCTTGTTGTGCTTACTGGGGGTTTCAGGCCGTGGTTTTGCACCCAGCCCAGCACCTGGTGCGTGGTAGGAATGGAAGGACTGTTTCCCGGCTGGCAGGATGTTTGTGCACCCAGTCCTGATAGACATGCTTTTCTGCATGCTTTCATTTGGAGTTCCAGCATCCTTTTGGGCCAGTCCATTGCTGTCTTGAGTCACTAGTGAACTCACACCCACGACCCACTTAATGAGTCCGTCAGGCCTCAACCTGCCCATTGGCTCACAGAATGGCCCGTGGCAGTGGGCCATGTCTCTGTCAAATGGGACTGATCTTGCAATGCTGAGTAGCCTTCGACAGGCTAATGGCTTCATGCAGGTTTCTCTTTCATCCTGTGTTCACTGGAAGCAGCAAATGTCATGAAATGCCAAAGTAAAGATCGTTGTCTCCGTCTTTATTGTTTCAAGACATTTTAAAGACAAAATTGGGTCAATTGAAAAGTAATCTCTGAAGTGAATTGTGCCTTTGTGTGCGGGTTGCCGCATGTGTGAAAGTGTGGGGTTTGCAGGGTCATGCGTGCTGTGAGATCAGGTTTGTGTTGCTGTGTGGGGTTTGTGTGGCCATGTGGTATTAGCTCTTTGGACCACTCTTGAACAGAAGCTCTTGGGGGCCCACATGCCTGCCTCCCATGTTCTGATGCAACACCGTGAAACAGGAAAGAGGACACCATTGACAACGGCTGGGCACGTGGCAGGTCCATGGTGGGTGCGCTCACTGCCAGATGAGGCCTCCCCGAAGAGGGGTCCTTGTGTGGGAGCGGCAGAGAGAGAAGGGGACTCTCGGGTCAGCGGGGGAGGGCACGCCTGAGCTGAGCATTTGAATCCCTGCTGCTGCGGCGGGGGTGGGCGCTGCCCTTGTGTTTTAGCAAGAACCGCAGGGTAAATGCAGGAAGGTTGGGGATGGGGTGGTGATGTGCAGGGTTCAGAGGGAAGGGCACCGTGGGAGCTGGGACCTGGGCTCAGCTGTGAGGAGGGAGCAGAGCTTTCCTTGTGGGAGAGCTGGGGAAGAGGACAGCAAACCCCTGAGTGAAGCAGGGCTGAGAGCCACCTGGAGGACAGGCTGCCCACGCCAGGCCCTCGAGCCAGCCTAGGGGCGCATGTCCTGGGACGCATTGGGACCTTGCCTCTTCTTGACCTGGGCCTGGCATGGGCATGCAGGTGGAAGCTCTATGGGGAGGGGACCTGCCTGTGCCTCTGTGCACATCATTTTCAGAGCTAACACATGCCTGGTGTGGAGTTGGCAAATCAGCTGGGCACGGGGTGCTGCCCTCTCAGCCACAGGTGGCACCGAGGGGCATGGAGGAGGCAAGCTGGTCCCAGAGGCAGGGCTTGGGGAGTGGGCCGCAGGGCGAGGGGGACAGACGGGGGGCTTCTATCCTGGAGGAGCGTTGGGCCTTCAGGAGCAGTGAGGGGCCCGCGGGGGAAGCAGGTGATGAGTTTGGGTTCCACCGAGGTCCGCCAGTCTGAGCACAGCTGGTGTGAGGACACTGAGGCAGCAGTGCCGCAGGGCCACTGGGAGGACAGGCGGGCAGAGGCCTGGAGGGGACAGAGGACAAAGATGGTGGCTGCAGAGATTGGGCCAGGTGGGAGTGGAGACATAGAGGCTGAAGGAGCATGGGTGGGACAAGCCCTGTAAAGGAGGGAGGGGCAGGAGCCTGCAGAGGGCGGCGGGGAGGCAGCCTTCATGCTGAGGGTGAGCACGGGGACCAGGTGTGGCCAGCACAGTGACCACACTCCTGCCCCAGGCCCATGGGGCAGCGCCCTCCAGAGACCCAGGCAAGGGGTGACATCTCTGCCCCATTGAGTCCCCAGGCTCCGGCAAGATCTGCCGCCAGCATGGCCAAATGCACCCCCCTGGGTTCCTCCTCACACTTCAGGGAGGGCGACCGTCCCCGGAGAGCCCATGAGATTCCCAGTGTCTTCCAGAACACATTCTTTTGTTCCCCGGGGCGGGGCTTTCTCAGAAGCCGGCACAGCTAAGAGGCGTGCCCTGGAGACCTGGGGGAGCAGGAAGGCCTGACACACCCAGAGCATCTTCTGTTCCTAGTCCTCACACGGTGACACCAGCAGGTAACTTCTTTATACTTCGAAAAGCTCCCTATGAAATTATACCCCTCATTATGATAATGCAGTAGAATTGGAAGGTTCAAGTCATTTCTGGGGAAAGTGGGGTTTGGGCTGCAGAGTTTAATAGCTTTCTTCCTGGAGGAAATGATGAAAGGTTGGGAAGATGAAGTGTGAGTTAAGATGAAGGAACAGGATTGTTGGGAGAGACTCTGGGGTGACTTACAGGGATCTTTAAGTCTAAAACAAGTAATGAGATCTTTCTTTCTGTGGCTTAACTAAGGCAAGAGAAATTTGGGCCACTCTGCAAGAACTTCCCAGCATCTCTTTGATGTCCCTTGCCGAGGGCCCCCTACCGGCTGCTGTGGAGAGGGACCCGCATGCAGCAGGCCAACCCCAGCCTGAGCCCAGCTGGGGCTCCTGGAGCAGCCAACATCGGGTGTCCCAGGATGGTCAAGTACAGGTGACTCTCCTGGTGTCCAGATAGTTAGTTGCCAGAGGGCAGTGCCCACTCAGAGCACGTGGGAACACAAAGGAAGGTGATGATGTTTCGTTTTTTTGTTTTTTGTGTTTTTTTTGAGACAGAGTCTCGCTCCGTCGGCCAGGTTGGAGTGCAGTGGCACGATCTTGGCTCACTGCAGCCTCCGCCTCCCAGGTTCAAGTGAGTCTCCCGCCTCAGCCTCCCGAGTAGCTGGGACTATAGGCACACGCTACCACGCCCGTCTAATTTTTGAATTTTTAGTAGAGACGGGGTTTCACCATGTTGGCCAGGCTGGTCTTGAATTCCTGACCTCAGGTAATCTGCCTGCCTTGGCCTCCCAAAGTGCTGGGATTACAGGCATGAGCCACCGTGCCCGGCCAGATGACGATGTTTTTTAAGAAAGAGGGAGCCTTTTCAGGCCACCAGAAGACAGGGATGCCATGATCCCCTTCCCCCGTGGTTCCTGAGCCCTTTCCTGTAAACAGCATTGGAGGTGGCCCACGCTTCCCTCTTGTAACTGGGTGGAGGCCAGCATGCGGCCAGCGGTACGTAGGCCCAGCCGGGGCCCACAGGATCCTGTCTCTGCAGCCTGGTGGGTGGGCTGCTCTCCCCATCCACATGTCATCTGCTCCCCGAGCGCATCTCACTCTGGCAGCTCCAGCACTGCACCGCCAGTGAGCTCAGGCCTTCCAATGAGGGCGGAGGGAGTGACCCCTGGCGCTGTCTTCTCTGGAAACAGGAGTGAGCATTAGGAAGCGGTAGGCTGGAGGCCTCAAGGACTGGCAGGGGGTCACCTGCTGGGATGGGAAGCCTAGGGACCCTGTGGTTCCAGGAAGCCATGTCAAGGGCAGGGTGGCCCTTTTGCCCTGCCTCTACTGGGGGCACCCAGGGAAATCCCTTCACTGACCCAGAAGGGTGGGCGGGACTGTGAGTGGGAGGAGTTCTCGAACATCTCTGAACTTCTCGTCCAGAAAGGGGGGATGGCAGCGTCTGGCTCACTGTACTCCTAGGGCTGCTGGAGGGTCAGGTGAGGTGATGGACGGAGGAGAGGCTCAGAGCTACCGATTTTTCACACGCATAGGCACGGGTGCACACAATTCACGCAATATCCACATACACACGTGTGCATGCACACCCACCCACCCTCGGGGTCTCAGGAAACCAGGCAGGGGAAAAATTAATTCTGGTCTTTTTTGATCCCTGGAAAACCCTTTCTCTCTTTGCAAATGGAAAATTCTTGGTTAGTGATAAAGAAAACTACTCCTTGCCCCATGTAGAATTGGCTTGGATTTTTTTTGTCTTTATCTTTTTTTTCTTTTTTTCTTTTTTTTCTTTGAGACAGAGTCTCGCTCTGTCGCCCAGGCTGAAGTGCAGTGACGCGATCTTGGCTCACTGCAACCTCCGCCTCCCGGGTTCAAGCTATTCTCCTGCCTCAGCCCCACGAGTAGCTGGGATTACTAGTGTGTGCTACCACGCCCAGCTGATTTTTTTTTTTTTTTGTATTTTTAGTAGAGACGGCCAGGCTGGTCTCGAACCCCTGACCTCAGGTGATCCACCCACCCCGGCTTCCCAAAGTGCCGGGATCACAGGTGTGAGCCACCACCACACCCAGCCTGGATTTCTTTTGACGTGGGCCTCCTAGGCTTTCATTATTGCAGGGAGAGTCTTCATTTGAGGGGCTCTTGCCTGCACCTGCGGCCAGCTTGCTTTTCCACTGCCGTCGGGGAAGGCGGCCCCGTTCCTGTGTGGAGAGAGAACATCCGCCTCGTCATTGTTCACCGACAGAATGTGAGTGGCAGGCACTGAGCACTTTTCCCAGGTAGCAGGAGGAGCTGGGGCCACAGGGAGTGGGCTTCCACGCACCAGGGCTCACAGATGTGCTGCTCTTGGCACCTGCTTTTGTGGCAAGTGCCTTATGTTGGTTCTCTTCAGGGCAAGTGGTCTTCACCTTCTCCCCTGAGCCATCCTGGCCCAGCCTTGAGGAGCCCCCTGAGGTGAGGGTTTCCGGCCTCTCCCACCCACCCATCCTCTCCTCCGCCCCACCCGTCCTTCCCTCCACCCCACCCATCCCCCCATCCTCCCTCCACCCCACCCATCCTCTCCTCCGCCCCACCCATCCTCCCTCCACCCCACCCATCCTCTTCTCCGCCCCACCCATCCTCCCCTCTGCCCCACCCATCCCTCCTCCCCTCACCCATCCCTCCTCCCCTCACCCTTCCCTCCCTCCGCCCCACCCATCCCCCCTCTACCCCACCCATCCCCCCTCCACCCCACCCATCCCCCCTCTGCCCCACCCATCCCCCCTCCACCCCACCCATCCCCCCTCCCCTCACCCATCCCTCCATCCTCCCTCCACCCCACCCATTCTCCCATCCTCCCTCCACCCCACCCATTCTCCCCTCCACCCCACCCATCCCCCCCTCCGCCCCACCCATCCCCCCTCCACCCCACCCATCCCCCCCTCTACCCCAGCCATCCCCCCTCCACCCCCACCGATCCTCCCCTCCACCCACCCATCACCCCCCTCCACCCACCCATCTGCTCCACATTTTCCCCAGCTCCTCACCTATTTCAGCAGGGAGCCCCATGGTGGAGAATCAGGAGCGGCTAGGGGAGGGAGGAGGAGCTGGTCCTTCTGTGTTCCGTCCCTGGCTTCCGGTGCCCCCAGCAGGCTCCCTGAGTGGCATCTTCCAGGGAGAGGTCTGCGCAGCTTGCTGATCCCAGGTGTGCTGTGATCATTTTTCCTTTAAGAACTTAACTCATGAAGGCACTTTGCAAAGAAGAGAAATGGAGTCCTGCACGAGGCTGCAGAAAATCGATTTTCGTTCCATGACTCTGCTCACAGCTATCCGTGTGTTTATTAAATCATCCCTCTCTGTGATGGATACCACTTTCTCTGGGGAAAGAGCAGCTGGAACCCAAGGCCGGTGGCCCTGCTGGACCCAGTGGCCCTGCTTGACCCAGTGGCCGTGACTGTGGCTAAGCCACGGACAGTCACGTGGACTCCGGGCAAACACCTGGCGACGGTGTAACTGGCTCTGTACTGCGTCCGAGGCAGATGGGCCCCAGAGTCCCATCAAGATCCCTGGCTCTTCATGAGCTCACACTTGGCAATATGCGTGAGGCAGGCAAAGAAACAGGACCGTCAGCAGAGTGAAGAGAAGCGTTACTTTATTTACAGTGTGTGCATGTGGGCCTTGCTGTCCGTGGGTAGCCGGGTGCATGTCTACGATGCCAGCTCACCAGGATACGTAGGCCTCTCGTTTTTTGCCGTTTATCACGGTGAGTGCCGTCACCTCTTGGTGAAGACTCTTGGCCCTTCTGGAGTTACCAGGTCCTGTCACTGATGAGCTTCAGCAGATCTCCTAGGAACACATGTTCCACTAATGATTCAGTGTGAATAGTAATAAAAGTTAAGAGGCTGTTGGCCTGGGCATGGTGGCTCACACCTGTAATTGCAGCACTTTGGGAGGCCAAGGCCGGCAGATCACGAGGTCAAGAGATCGAGACCATCCTGGCCAACATGGTGAAACCCTGCCTTTACTAAAAATACAAAAATCAGCTGGGCGTGGTGGCACGTGCCTGTAATCCCAGCTACTTGGGAGGCTGAGGCAGGAGAATCACTTGAACCTGGGAGGTGGAGGTTGCAGTGAGCCGAGATTGTGCCACTGCACTGCAGCCTGGTGACAGAGCGAGACTCCGTCTCAAAAAACAAACAAACAAAAAAACAAAAAACCATAAGAGGCTCTTAACTTTTGAGTTTCGTGGCACTCACGAAGTGGATGGTGACCCTAGGATCCTGAGGGTTATGGTGTACAAATCTAGCCATTTTCCTGTCCATGGCGTCACCTTACATTCCTGGAGGAAGGCTCAGCAGAGGGTGTTTGAAACTGAAAGATGAGGGGGGCAGGCCTGGGGCTGTTCCCAAGTATTAATGCCCCAAGCCTACACCTTTTTAAAAAACAAAAATTTTTATTTAATCAAAGCTATGTGTTATATATTAGAGGAAATTTTGAGAGACTTTGACCAAAAAAGAGCAGCCCTCCATCCCAGCCTCCTCACACTGCCAGAGGTGCCACTCAGCCTTTCAGGTTGCTGTGTCTACTGTTTTCTTGTTTTTTTTTTTTTTTTTTCCTCTCTCTCTGTCTCTCTCAATGCTGTTCTTAATTTCTGAGGTTTAGAAATGCATTTGTACAGTGGAAGAGGGAAGCTGAGAATTAGGCTTCCTTACCCTGTGGTCCCAGCACACAGCCATGCCCTCGTGCCCGGCCCTTCCTTCTGAGGCTCCTGGGGCGGTGTGCCTGGACTTGTCACCTGGGTGGGGCTGTGTCAGCGTCACTGCCGCTGAGTCACCACGTGCACTGTGCCTGTCATCCCTTTCTGGGACAGCATGTCGCTTTCCTTGGTGTCACCAATCATCTCCCTTAGGCGTCTGTGAACCACCCACTCCCTCCCTCCCCACCAGACAGGTTACCGGAGCGGGCGTGTCTGGAGGAGCAGGCAGAGCAGGTG
This sequence comes from Pan paniscus, assembly GCF_029289425.2. Lineage (NCBI taxonomy): Eukaryota > Metazoa > Chordata > Mammalia > Primates > Hominidae > Pan > Pan paniscus. The sequence continues at coordinate 56,975,668 of NC_085927.1, forward strand.
CTGTACACCTCGTGTCCTCTGGGACCCATCCCTTCTAGGCCCCTCCTCAGGACACCCCCTCCTGCCGGGCTCCCCCCAAGCCCAGCCCCCTTCCCAAACCCACGTTTGCCTCACTTTCTTCCTTGTCTGGTAGAGCACACCCCTCAGCACTTCTCTGTGTGAATGAGCCTGGCAGGGACCTACCTTGAGATCTGCATGTCTGGATACCGCTGCCTTCTGGCCTCTCTCTGGATGGAGGGTGGAAGGTGGAGGTGGAAGCCACTTCCTTGCAGGCTTTGGGGGAATTTGCTCTCCTCTCTTACAGTGTCCAGCATTGCTTCTGAGAGATTCGCTGCCATGTGACTCTAGGCCTGTGTTTGCACCTTTTCGTTCCTTCCCCAACACCTCTGCCCTGAGTGTGGTGGTGACATGTCTTTTCCTCATCTTGCTGGAGCAGTCTGTGGGACCCTGCGGTCTGCAAAACTCAAGGTTTTCATCTCTAAGATTTTTCTTTGGGAATTGTCCTGAGAATTAAATTCCCTGCCATATTTGTTTCCGGAGTGCCTACTAGAAGGTGGGCTTCCTGGATAGCCCCTTATTTCCGACCTTATCTTTGCATTGCTATAAAGGAACACCCTGGCCTGGGTAATTTATAAAGGAAAGAGGTGTATTTGGCTCAGGGTTTAGCAGGCTGTACGAGCATGGCTGCAGCATCTGCTCGGCTTCTGGGGAGGCTTCAGGAAGCTTTTCCTTATGGTGAGAGGCACGGGGAGCCGGCGTGTCACGTGGCGAGAGAGGGAGCAAGAGGGGAGGGGTGCCACGCTCTTTACACCACCAGCTCTGTCCTGAACTAATAGAGCAAGAGCTCACTCACTACCACAGGGAAGGGACCAAGCCATTCGTGAGGGAGCCACCTCCATGACCCAGACGCCTCCCACCAGGCCCCACTGGCAACACCAGGTGTCACATTCCACCATGAGATTGAGAGGGCACGGATGTTCAAACTGTATCACTGTCCTTGTACTCAGCAAGTGCCACGTGTAAGACCTTGCTGTAACCTCGTGCATCCCTGGAGGGCAGTGTCCTCAGCCAGGTGGAGTCCAGGTTCTTCCAGAAATGCAGAAATGGTGAACCTGCCTGCTCTGCGGCAGAAACCAAGCTCGTTAATCGGCCAGTAGTGAACGTTGCACCACCTGGTTGAGCTGACGCTTCTGTGGGCAGCAGAAGGAAATAAGAGCTCTGTGGCTGCTCCAGCCACAGGAGTGTTCCCCCTGCCCCCTGTGGGCTCCATGTGATCTGTGACTCCATGTGGGGGCAACAAGCCAGCTTCTGCCCCTGCTGCTGGAGCAAGAAGAGTAGATGGCCTCTGCCCGTGCGATGGGACCCTGGCCACCTGGGGAAGCAGGGGCATGTCAAGGCCATTCCTGCTGACAATGGGGGTCAGAGCCTGGCGTTGGCCATCTTGCCTCACTCTGCAGCGACAGGCCCCTTCTCAGCAGAAGGGAGCATCTGCCCGTCAGTGCACAGTGACCCTGGCTCTCTCGCAGAGGCCCCTGGGGTCTGCAGCCTCCTTGAGAGCGATCCCACATGGGAGCCAGAAGTGAGCGCACAGTCCTGGGGCACCCGCCCCGTCCAAGCCCAGCTGTGCTTGGGGCTTAGCCTAGCCTGTCTGTGGGGCCACTCGAGTTCGTGGCAGCACCTCCCAAACTCTCTGTGCTGAAGGCCAGTTTAGATTTTCTCCCAGTTCATTTCAGACTGATAAACTTTGGTCAAGTACGGTAATGGTGGCGTGGCAAGGGTGCAGTGTGCGGCCAGTTTCTTAGCACCTCCCTCGGTTTCTGCACATACATCCTTGAGGGCCATGATCAAACAAGCTGTGAGACGCCAGAGCCCCGGACCTCACCTTTAGGACCCCACCTTTAGGAGCCCCCATTTGGTGCCGGAAGAGATGGGGTCTGCCTGGATTCCCCCGAGTCTTGGTCGTCAGGCCTGGCGGTTGCACCCCATGTTCCTGAGCCCTCTTCTGGCCCCGTGCCACCCCGTTCTTCTGGGACTGTCACAGGAGCTGGCTCTGCCTGCCCCTACTCCTGCTTCCTTCTGATCCACCTTCCAGAATGCAGCCAGAGAGAGCTTTCTAGAATGTGCGCTTGATCCCTTCATGCTTCTGCCTGTAGCCCTTCAGCAGCTAGCTCTGCCGTGGTACCATGGGCACATGCCCGCTGCTACCTGGCTGCTTACCTGCCAGGCCTTAGTCCCTGCACCGCCCCGCCCTGCTGTCTCTGGCCTGCAACCCAAACTGACTCCTGCCTCCGACCCCACAGGACATGAGCTGCCTCCTTGCCTGGGTCCTGCTTCTCCCCAGTGCGAGTGGCCTTTCTTCCTCTTCCCTGGCCGTGTCGGGAGTCCTGTCCTGGCTCCTGACCTGTCATTGTCTGCCACGGTTGCTGTGCCTTGTCCCGGGGGAGGCTGTGATGGCCCCACCTTGTACAGCAGATTGGGAGGTGCAGGTTCCTGCTCCCACATCACGTTGGCTTGAAGGCGGGCTGTTTGCTGGGGATGCAGGAAACTCCCGAGTGTCCACGGAAACGCCATGTGATCTAAATGGCACCTTTAAACATAAACCGAGCCATTGGATTTCAGTTCGAACCAAGGCCTTGAACTCCCTGGGGTGGACATGGAGTTCATTTGGAGATTTCAGCCTCACCGAAGGGCTCACTTGGATGTGAGCTCATGACAGAACGGCCACCACCGTCTCAGGGAGCCAAGTGTGCTCATTGAGATATGGAAAAAAATGAACTCCAAAAATTGAAGTAGGCAAATGTTTAGGCGACGCCTGTAAAATGTAACAGCCTATCCACTTCATTCAGTGTTCAACTTTGTATTCATATAAACTTGGTAACATTTGAGCATAAATTGTGGATTAGAATTTGTTTTCTCAGCGGTTCCCAAGTGTGCACAGGGACATCTTAGAAACCATAGCCAGTTTTCAGTTAAATGAATTACTTGCAGCTGATAATTCCAAAGCAAAACTATACAGCTCTTTCCATGTTTTTATAAGGAAAAATAGACTTAGTGTGGAGTCTGGCTGCATTTTAATATGCCTGGGGTGGGGCCTCTGAAGTACTGGGGACAAGGACTGAGAGGAATGTGAGCCAGCCCTGCGGAGGCAGCCCCAGTACCAGAGCGGGAGGCTGATTCCAAGGATTTGCCAGCCCTATGTGAAAGGGCCGCCTGTGGGTGCTGGTTTTGATTTTCATTCCTAATGCCATTGTGAAATTCTGGGTGATTCCAGCTGTGCAGCAGAGTTGACATACTGCTTAAGATGGGACTGTGGCTTTTCGACATTCGTTTTTAGGACTGTCGTCTGTCCCCTGTGGGAACTTGGCAGGTCCCTTCTGGCTGGGACTTACCGGCGGCTCCTGGAACCTTTGCCTGGAGCTCTCCCTTGTTGGCTGTCAGGAAACAGGAGGGCCGTGGAGCTTCGGCGGTGACACTTGTGGTGTGGCCCTGTGCCTGCGTGAGGCAGCTTTGCCATACGTCATGCCAATACTTCATTGATCCGGCAGCGGCTTCGGGCTGGCAGCACGATCAATACAGCCCCGGGCATCCTCGCGAGCTCCAAACATCCTTCCGTGGGCTGTCTCTCTCTCCCTCTCTCCCTTCCTTCCAGAGTAGAAATTCTCTTGACTGGGTGAAGGTTGGCATTTCAACCTCAGGACTTAATACCCTTTCTCATGGGCCCGGAGCAGGTCCTCTGTGTCCACTCCAGTTATTCCAGAAGGTGCCCTGCCCATGCCTCCCTCATAAGAAAGCTGCCTGCCTGTGGGGCAGAGGGCAGGGGACTTTGCTGGCGTCTCTCCCCTTGCACGTTTCTGCCTGTGAATTAGTCTTGCCATTAAAGAAAAAAGTTACACCCCCATTCAAATCATTAATTGAAAAGCCCTTATTATCCCATTGGTGGTGTTTGATATCTAAGGCAGATAAACTCAGAGAAGCTCATCCGCTCAGTCCCTGAAGAAATGTGATTACATCCTGGGTCTTATTAAAACATCTCCCTCTCAGCTGTCACAGTTTCCCACTTTGCAGCCTTTTCAGGACACGCGAAAGAATCTCGTATGGAAACAAATGACGCCGGCCTGAGGGTGGGCCGGGGCGGAAGGAAGGCGGGTTCTGCTGGAGCACCGCTGGTTGGTAGCCCACCGCCCTTCGCCAGCTCCTGGCCAGGACAGGCCTCACTCAGGGCTGGATCAGCCAGTGTTTACAGGCAGCGAAACTTGGAAAGACAGAGTCACTTTTGTGTGCAGCTAGGGCTGAGAGTGCCTGAGCTTTTTATGTAAACCTTGGGTGTAAAAGGAATCAAAAAGCAACTGGCAGCCTGGGAGTGTCCTGTGGGACCCTCCCTGCCCCACCCGCCCACGAGGCTGCGTCCTCTTGTCAAACCTGGGGTCAGCCAGCTTCACTACCAAACCCCTGGACTTTGTTTGCAGAAAGAATTCCTTGTGCTGTGTGGCTGGCATCCTTTCTGCTCAGGTCCTGGGTTTCTGATGTGACAACCGAGCACCCCCAAATTGAGATGGGGGGTTCAGCAGGGAGACAACCTCCAGGGTCCTCTGCCTGGCAGGGCATGTTGCACCACAGGGGAGGCTGATGCAGAGTTTCCCTGCCCGGCTCTCCCGGAGCCTTGGCTGATTCCAGCCTGGGCTGTGCCTTTGCCCACCACCTCCATGCCTGAAGGGCTGGCCACTTACCCGCTCCCTCAGGCCTCAGCCAGCCTCATCGGGACCCCTCTTGCACCTGTGGCCAGACTCAGACCCCCGCCCCAGTCCCCAGCTGGGAAGGGGACACTGGCTGTGGCTCTGCTGCCGAGTGTCTTCCTCAGGGATAAGCAGGATGGGGCCTCTTCCCTGACAAGAGTGGTGCAGAGCCCACCTGTGGGCAGCCGGCCTTCCCAGAACCCCCTGGCAGGCCGGCGCAGGGCTCGGCACTGCTTCCCGTCATCCCAGCTAATCCCACGGTCCTTCGATGAGGGTCTGCGGTGGGTCCATTTCCTTCTTCGCTGATTCCTCCATTTAGCAGCCACGTATCGAGCACAGGTCCTGGACCAGGTGACACTCTGGGCATGGAGGTCCCAGGCATTGTGGTCCTGGCAGGGAGGATGGAGTGAGAGTGAACCAGAAAATAAGCACAAGCACAGCCTGGGGTTCACGCGAGAAGGCAGCAGTCGGGGTGGGGGGAGAGGCGGGGTGGTCAACACTTGGTGCCTTGGGCACTGCAGAGAGTTCCACTCGGGGGGCGCAGGTGCCAGAGCCAGGCCCTGGATGATGGCAGTAGTGGGGCATGGCCCAAGGCAAGGATGAGGGGCCTCGAGGCCGGGTCCCACAGGGCTGGTAGCCATGGTGGGGAGGAGTTGAAGGTGATTCTGCAATACTTTGGCTTCTAAATCGCCCAGAGATCCTGGTGCCTAGATTAGTACTTGTTGAAGGAATGAAAGTTGAGGGGAAGTGACCAAAAAGCTCTAGGCAGGGCATGTATGGAGAGTGCTGTGTTCATTCGCCCAGCGCTTGTTCAGTGAGCACGTGCCACGTGCCAGGACCACCCGGACACACGTCGTGAGGTCACTGTGGCCGAGTAGATGGGCCAGGGACACCGGTTGAGGAGGCAGTGCTAGTTGCTCAGGTAGGAGTTTGCAGATTCCAGGGAGAGGGCAGTGGAAAAGGAAAGGAATGAGTGGCTGAGGTTCCCAGAACCTCACGTACGGAGGGAAGTGAGGCACGGTGGTGTGGAAGGCCTTGGGTACTCGGGGGCCAAGGCCCAGGCTCCCTCCACCACGTCCCCTGAGGCCTCCCAGTGCCAGCTGCGGTGGGGGCCCTTGCCCACTGTCTGCCCACCTGCCCTCTTCAGCCTCCTAGGAGCAGTGAGGGTCCTGGCCCCCACCCCAGGTCCCCACAGCCCCTTTGGTGGACTTGGCTACTTGGCGTTGGCCCCAGGATTCAGCCGGTCTCCCCCCAACCTCGAGCTCCTGGGGCTGGCTACCACCGACCTGGGTGGTCTCTCCTACAGCACCCAGCTCCACGCTTCGACCAAAGCTGTAGGACGTTGGGAGGAGTAAGTTGGTTGTCCTCAGTTTGTGTGTGAAATAACAGTGTAAATGTGGGGTGTGAAATGCCCCGGCATCCAGCCTTCCTGGGGGAGGCTTGTTTCAGTGATGGCCGGACCCGGGGACGGGGGACCAGGAGGTGAGGCTGTGGACCCAGTTCCTTGGAGCCAACCCTGGGCCATGTGGCACCAAGAGCCCGGGCAATCAGGGGTCCTGGGCTTGAGCCCCCTCGTCCCTAGGGATTCTGAGTGGCCTTTCAGCACCCACCCACCCTGAGCTTGTGCATGCCCCGTGGGACCAGGACTGCTGAGGTGAGCAAGGGCGGTGGACGTCACTGCCTGTGCCCCCAGGACACCTGTGGCCCTCAGAGCGGGAGCTGCCTCATCAGGACCCCTCTTGCACCCTGTTGCTTAGGTAGGGTGGTGGCAGATGTGTACTCGCCCCCTCTCCAGAGCCCCCAGACCTGTCCCGGTGTCCCCTCTCACGGTAGGTCTCCTCCCAGTCACCCCGGGGCTGCGGGTGTCACCAGCCCATGCTGTGCAGGTGGCGAGTGTGAGCAAACCTGGCCCCGGGCCCTGGCTACGTCTTCACTCGGCGCGGGCAAAGAAGTAAAATAAGATAAAATGAAGAAAGTGGAAGCGCTTGAGGAGGTCTTCGTGTCGCCTCGTGATCCACTTCCAGTCCAGGAAGCCCTGGATCTGTAAGGTGTGTTCATTTCGTTACCGTAATTAGTTTGAGGATTTTCAGGGCAAACATGGTAGGATTTCTCAGTTCAACTTTGGGGTGTTTGTTTTTTGAGATAAAGCACACAGAAGAAGTTGCATTGATCTTTTAATTCCTCATGCAAAGAAAAAATATTTGCTCTTCTCTGATTTAGTGTGTCTGATTCTCACCGAGGCTGGAGGGGGTGGTGGAGTCCAGTCAGAGTGGACGCTGGAGCATGGTGGCATCCCGGCCCTGTCATCACTGCCCCCTCACTGCCCAAAGAGGGGACATGTACTGCCCCTTAGCGAGGAGCCGAGGACATCCTGCACCCCCCTGCACCCCTGCTTTCCTTCTTCCTTGGGGCAGCTTTCCTAGGCCTCCCTGACTGCGGGGGTGCTGGATGCCTCTTCCCAAAGCCCCACATTCTGTGCCCCTTGGAGCCCTGAAGCTGCCCCTGCCCCCAGCAGCCTCTCCACCACTGTCCCTGCAGGCCTGCCTAGCCAGCTTCACCGGCCACACTGGGCTACACCCAAGCCTGGCCCCTGAAGCAGGAGGTATCTTCATGGCTGCTTACCACTGGGGAAGAAGGGTGGGCGCAAGTGGGAAAATCGTCATGAAAATGGGCCTCCCACGAGGTTGGAGTGAGGAGTGTGGGGTCCCTGCCAGTGGGGAGTAGGGAGTGGGGAGCGGGGAGTGGGGAGCGGGGAGTGGGGAGTGGGAAGGGAACTGTCTCAGACAGGAGGTTTGCATCTCTGAAAGGGGCTGGCCCTGCCTCCGCCTCCCTCTTCAGGGCTCAGCATCTCCATCCGTGTGATGTTACTGGCACCCCCTCTCAGGGTTGTTGCAAATGCCGGAGAAACACAGATGCTCTGTGGAGTGTCATCGTCAGTGCCACTGTCACCTAATAGGATTCCTAGTCCCCCTGGTGTCCAGAGGCTCCGGCACCCATGGAGATACCTTGTGAGCCACAGTCCTCGTGGGATCGTCCAGGTAGCGGCACCTCACAGCTGTCTCATGGCCCATCACTTTGTTGAGTAAGAAGTGGCCAGAGCTACTGTTTATAAAAGCGACAGCATCTGTGCCCCAGCCTCTTTGCAGTGTGCTCTGTGCCCCCAGCTAAGGACGCACAGACCCCACCCCACGGCACTTTCGGCCTCTGGGGGACAGGGAGAACAGTGGACAGTGATGACCTGCAGGCTGGGGAGAAGCGAGCAGTAGGACACACAGACCCCACCCCAAGGCGCTCTTGGCCTCTGGGGGACAGGGAGGGCCGTGGACACTGATGACCTGCAGGCTGGGGAGAAGCGAGCAGTAGGACACACAGACCCCACCCCAAGGCGCTCTTGGCCTCTGGGGGACAGGGAGGGCCGTGGACACTGATGACCTGCAGGCTGGGGAGAAGCGAGCAGTAGGACACACAGACCCCACCCCAAGGCGCTCTTGGCCTCTGGGGGACAGGGAGGGCCGTGGACACTGATGACCTGCAGGCTGGGGAGAAGCGAGCAGTAGGACACACAGACCCCACCCCAAGGCGCTCTTGGCCTCTGGGGGACAGGGAGGGCCGTGGACACTGATGACCTGCAGGCTGGGGAGAAGCGAGCAGTAGGACACACAGACCCCACCCCAAGGCGCTCTTGGCCTCTGGGGGACAGGGAGGGCCGTGGACACTGATGACCTGCAGGCTGGGGAGAAGCGAGCAGTAGGACACACAGACCCCACCCCAAGGCGCTCTTGGCCTCTGGGGGACAGGGAGGGCCGTGGACACTGATGACCTGCAGGCTGGGGAGGAGCGAGCAGTAGGACACACAGACCCCACCCCAAGGCGCTCTTGGCCTCTGGGGGACAGGGAGGGCCGTGGACACTGATGACCTGCAGGCTGGGGAGAAGCGAGCAGTAGGACACACAGACCCCACCCCAAGGCGCTCTTGGCCTCTGGGGGACAGGGAGGGCCGTGGACACTGATGACCTGCAGGCTGGGGAGGAGCGAGCAGTAGGACACACAGACCCCACCCCAAGGCGCTCTTGGCCTCTGGGGGACAGGGAGGGCCGTGGACACTGATGACCTGCAGGCTGGGGAGGAGCGAGCAGTAGGACACACAGACCCCACCCCAAGGCGCTCTTGGCCTCTGGGGGACAGGGAGGGCCGTGGACACTGATGACCTGCAGGCTGGGGAGGAGCGAGCAGTAGGACACACAGACCCCACCCCAAGGCGCTCTTGGCCTCTGGGGGACAGGGAGGGCCGTGGACACTGATGACCTGCAGGCTGGGGAGAAGCGAGCAGTAGGACACACAGACCCCACCCCAAGGCGCTCTTGGCCTCTGGGGGACAGGGAGGGCCGTGGACACTGATGACCTGCAGGCTGGGGAGAAGCGAGCAGTAGGACACACAGACCCCACCCCAAGGCGCTCTTGGCCTCTGGGGGACAGGGAGGGCCGTGGACACTGATGACCTGCAGGCTGGGGAGAAGCGAGCAGTAGGACACACAGACCCCACCCCAAGGCGCTCTTGGCCTCTGGGGGACAGGGAGGGCCGTGGACACTGATGACCTGCAGGCTGGGGAGGAGCGAGCAGTAGGACACACAGACCCCACCCCAAGGCGCTCTTGGCCTCTGGGGGACAGGGAGGGCCGTGGACACTGATGACCTGCAGGCTGGGGAGGAGCGAGCAGTAGGACACACAGACCCCACCCCAAGGCGCTCTTGGCCTCTGGGGGACAGGGAGGGCCGTGGACACTGATGACCTGCAGGCTGGGGAGGAGCGAGCAGTAGGACACACAGACCCCACCCCAAGGCGCTCTTGGCCTCTGGGGGACAGGGAGGGCCGTGGACACTGATGACCTGCAGGCTGGGGAGAAGCGAGCAGTAGGACACACAGACCCCACCCCAAGGCGCTCTTGGCCTCTGGGGGACAGGGAGGGCCGTGGACACTGATGACCTGCAGGCTGGGGAGAAGCGAGCAGTAGGACACACAGACCCCACCCCAAGGCGCTCTTGGCCTCTGGGGGACAGGGAGGGCCGTGGACACTGATGACCTGCAGGCTGGGGAGAAGCGAGCAGTAGGACACACAGACCCCACCCCAAGGCGCTCTTGGCCTCTGGGGGACAGGGAGGGCCGTGGACACTGATGACCTGCAGGCTGGGGAGGAGCGAGCAGTAGGACACACAGACCCCACCCCAAGGCGCTCTTGGCCTCTGGGGGACAGGGAGGGCCGTGGACACTGATGACCTGCAGGCTGGGGAGAAGCGAGCAGTAGGACACACAGACCCCACCCCAAGGCGCTCTTGGCCTCTGGGGGACAGGGAGGGCCGTGGACACTGATGACCTGCAGGCTGGGGAGGAGCGAGCAGTAGGACACACAGACCCCACCCCAAGGCGCTCTTGGCCTCTGGGGGACAGGGAGGGCCGTGGACACTGATGACCTGCAGGCTGGGGAGGAGCGAGCAGTAGGACACACAGACCCCACCCCAAGGCGCTCTTGGCCTCTGGGGGACAGGGAGGGCCGTGGACACTGATGACCTGCAGGCTGGGGAGGAGCGAGCAGTAGGACACACAGACCCCACCCCAAGGCGCTCTTGGCCTCTGGGGGACAGGGAGGGCCGTGGACACTGATGACCTGCAGGCTGGGGAGAAGCGAGCAGTAGGACACACAGACCCCACCCCAAGGCGCTCTTGGCCTCTGGGGGACAGGGAGGGCCGTGGACACTGATGACCTGCAGGCTGGGGAGAAGCGAGCAGTAGGACACACAGACCCCACCCCAAGGCGCTCTTGGCCTCTGGGGGACAGGGAGGGCCGTGGACACTGATGACCTGCAGGCTGGGGAGAAGCGAGCAGTAGGACACACAGACCCCACCCCAAGGCGCTCTTGGCCTCTGGGGGACAGGGAGGGCCGTGGACACTGATGACCTGCAGGCTGGGGAGGAGCGAGCAGTAGGACACACAGACCCCACCCCAAGGCGCTCTTGGCCTCTGGGGGACAGGGAGGGCCGTGGACACTGATGACCTGCAGGCTGGGGAGGAGCGAGCAGTAGGACACACAGACCCCACCCCAAGGCGCTCTTGGCCTCTGGGGGACAGGGAGGGCCGTGGACACTGATGACCTGCAGGCTGGGGAGGAGCGAGCAGTAGGACACACAGACCCCACCCCAAGGCGCTCTTGGCCTCTGGGGGACAGGGAGGGCCGTGGACACTGATGACCTGCAGGCTGGGGAGAAGCGAGCAGTAGGACACACAGACCCCACCCCAAGGCGCTCTTGGCCTCTGGGGGACAGGGAGGGCCGTGGACACTGATGACCTGCAGGCTGGGGAGAAGCGAGCAGTAGGACACACAGACCCCACCCCAAGGCGCTCTTGGCCTCTGGGGGACAGGGAGGGCCGTGGACACTGATGACCTGCAGGCTGGGGAGAAGCGAGCAGTAGGACACACAGACCCCACCCCAAGGCGCTCTTGGCCTCTGGGGGACAGGGAGGGCCGTGGACACTGATGACCTGCAGGCTGGGGAGAAGCGAGCAGTAGGACACACAGACCCCACCCCAAGGCGCTCTTGGCCTCTGGGGGACAGGGAGGGCCGTGGACACTGATGACCTGCAGGCTGGGGAGGAGCGAGCAGTAGGACACACAGACCCCACCCCAAGGCGCTCTTGGCCTCTGGGGGACAGGGAGGGCCGTGGACACTGATGACCTGCAGGCTGGGGAGGAGCGAGCAGTAGGACACACAGACCCCACCCCAAGGCGCTCTTGGCCTCTGGGGGACAGGGAGGGCCGTGGACACTGATGACCTGCAGGCTGGGGAGAAGCGAGCAGTAGGACACACAGACCCCACCCCAAGGCGCTCTTGGCCTCTGGGGGACAGGGAGGGCCGTGGACACTGATGACCTGCAGGCTGGGGAGGAGCGAGCAGTAGGACACACAGACCCCACCCCAAGGCGCTCTTGGCCTCTGGGGGACAGGGAGGGCCGTGGACACTGATGACCTGCAGGCTGGGGAGGAGCGAGCAGTAGGACACACAGACCCCACCCCAAGGCGCTCTTGGCCTCTGGGGGACAGGGAGGGCCGTGGACACTGATGACCTGCAGGCTGGGGAGGAGCGAGCAGTAGGACACACAGACCCCACCCCAAGGCGCTCTTGGCCTCTGGGGGACAGGGAGGGCCGTGGACACTGATGACCTGCAGGCTGGGGAGGAGCGAGCAGTAGGACACACAGACCCCACCCCAAGGCGCTCTTGGCCTCTGGGGGACAGGGAGGGCCGTGGACACTGATGACCTGCAGGCTGGGGAGGAGCGAGCAGTAGGACACACAGACCCCACCCCAAGGCGCTCTTGGCCTCTGGGGGACAGGGAGGGCCGTGGACACTGATGACCTGCAGGCTGGGGAGGAGCGAGCAGTAGGACACACAGACCCCACCCCAAGGCGCTCTTGGCCTCTGGGGGACAGGGAGGGCCGTGGACACTGATGACCTGCAGGCTGGGGAGGAGCGAGCAGTAGGACACACAGACCCCACCCCAAGGCGCTCTTGGCCTCTGGGGGACAGGGAGGGCCGTGGACACTGATGACCTGCAGGCTGGGGAGGAGCGAGCAGTATGTCCTTCTGGAGAAGTGAAGCTGCGTGTCCCGGCACAGCTTCCCAGCCACCCTCCCTAGTGAACCTTGCCTCTTCCCTCCCCTCAGCTGTAGGAGGCAGGTTTTGGCAAAGGCCGTCCTTGGAGAGCCCCCTTGGTGGGTCTTAGGGTGTTTGCCAAATCTGCGTGCTTTGCAATTGACAAGCATCTTAGTCTCTCCGGGCTGGTATAACAAAATAGCATAGACAGTGGGCTTAGAAACAGCAGTCATTTATTTCTCAGATCTAGGGGCGGGGAGGCCATAATCAAGGCACCGGCAGACCCGGCGTCTGGTGAGGGCCCGCTCCTGGTTCATAGACAGCACCCTCTGCCGTGTCCTCACACGGTGGAACAGGGAGGGGCCTCTCGGCATCTCCTTCATAGAGGAACCAATCCCTTCCCCGAGGGCTCCCGCTCATGGCCAATCACTTCCCAAAGACCCCGCTTCCTAATACTACCACCTTGGCGTGAGGATTTTAACCGATGGATTGGGGGAAACACAAACGTTCCAGCCATAGCACGTTATTTGGCCGAAACCCAGAATACCAGGAGGCCAGCCCTCGCTCTGCAGCCGTCTCCCCTGAGGGCCCAGCCTGGATTCAGGCCTTTTGGCTTGGCCAAAGCCCTTCTGAGTCCCACCCTGAGCCTTTGCGGGAGGGTGACATCATGTGCTTTATTGCTTTGTTTATGTGCGTCAGTCACCGTTCCGCTCCTGCAGCGACCAGTCAGGCACAGAACACTGAGGCCGCCAAAGACTGGCCCTTGGTTCCAGTTGCCCCCACGGAACTGTGTGTCTGGGGCCCAGTTGCCGAGGAAGTACCTCAGAGGACACCACTGACACAAGCCACAGGTGCTGACGTGGCCGCGCCTCCCAGGGCTCCTTAGCAGGTCTGCACCTTGAGACAGGTGTTCACCCAAACATGAGCCGTGGAGGGCTCCCTGCTGGGTAGGCCCGGGGTCTGCATTGTCAGGGGCTGGTCGGGGCGGCCTCAAAGGGGCTGTGGTCTCCACCCAGCTCCTGCCTTCCCTCCTGTACATTGAGCAGAGCACCTCCAGGGGGCTTTGGGTCGGCTCCCCCTCCTGTGTTCTCATGAGAGGCTGTTCGAGCGTGGCCCGCTGGGACAGGAGAGGGACCACCATTCCTGGGTGAGTCTACGACACTCACCTTCCAAGCCCCCTGCTTCCAGCCACTTAGGAGGAGGTGCGGTGTCCTGGCCGGGGAGGTTGTTAGCGTCTGCCCAGGGCGCCTGGGCTGAGCTGCGCTCGCTAAGACCCAAGTTCAGGAGTGGCGGCAGGAGAAGCCCCGCTCTCACTGCCTCACCGCCCTGCTTATGTCTCCAGATAATCCCGTTGTAATAAACTTAATTCCTGCCAGTCCGTGAGAACCAGCCTGTGGACCTGTTGCAAAGTCCACATCATGTGACTGCTCCTATTACACTGTCAGTCTTGATTAGGGTCCCACTCTGAAATGTCAAGCTGTGGTCTTGTCTGCACTCCCTGATTCATTCATATCTTTTTATAATCATTATCAGATGACACCTCTGTCACTTTGGAGATGTGTAGCTAGGAGCGCTGGTGACACCCACAGTGAAGCCCAGCAATTTTTGAAGTGATTTCTCCTCATTGGGAGCCACAGACCTAATGTTGAGCAAAAATTGAGCTGTGCGTATTTAGAAATCAATTGAAAACATCACATTGCTCAGGCTCTGAATGTGCGCGTGCTGAGTCTGCCTATTCTTCTTGGTGGCCCAGGCCGCTCCGCTTATTTTAAGATAGATCTCATCGGTTGTGAAAATGCTACTGTGGGCCGGGCGTGGTGGCTCACGCCTGTAATCCCAGCACTTTGGGAGGCCGAGGCGGGCGGATCACGAGGTCAGGAGATCGAGACCACAGTGAAACCCCGTCTCTACTAAAAATACAAAAAATTAGCCGGGTGTGGTGGCGGGCGCCTGTAGTCCCAGCTACTGGGGAGGCTGAGGTAGGAGAATGGTGTGAACCCAGGAGGCAGAACTTGCATTGAGATCGTGCCACTGCACTCCAGCCTGGGTGACAGAGTGAGACTCAGTCTCAAAAAAAAAAAAAAAAAAAAGAAAGAAAGAAAATGCTACTGTGTGGCGCCCATTTCAGGAGACAAGGCTCGTTTATCCGGAAGCTGGCCTTGCTTGGCAGCCAGCCAGGCCTGCAGGGGATGCCTGCCCCTGCCTTCCCTCCTTCTGCAGGCCCTGAAAGCCTGGCCCTGGCGGCTTGGGCCTGGGGGCTGTCCCTGGGGCTCAGTTGCTGCCCTGGCTTCTGCAGCCTGTGAGCATTCCCCATGCTGGGGCGGCTTATCACAAAGTGCAACTTGCCCCTACCCCAAAAAAACCTGCCTCCCACAATCGGCAGCACACAGCCTTGGGCAGGTGCCGGAGTTGGAGGGGTCTGGCATACAGACTCCGGAGCCCTGACTCTAGGACCGCTCTGGCTTGTTAGCATGTATGTTAGTCCATTTTCGTACTGCTTTAAAGAAATACCCGAGACTGGGTAATTTATAAAGAAAAAGAGGTTTAATGGACTCACAGTTCCACGTGGCTGGGGAGGCCTCACAGTCATGGAGGACGGCGAAGGAGGAGCAAAGTCACATGTTAACATGGTGGCAGGCAAGCGAGCATGTGCAGGGGAACTGCCTTTTATAAAACCATCAGATCTCGTGAGACTTACTGACACGGGGACAGCCTGGGAAAAACCCACCTCCGTGATTCAGTGACCTCCCGCCGGGCCCCTCCCATGACGTGGGGATTGTGGGAGCTACAATTCAAGATGAGATTTGGGTGGGGACACAGCCAAACCATATTAGCCTGCAACCTTGATCAGGTCACTCTGTCCTTCCTCGCCCAGTCCCAGAAGCAGACAGGTTCCCATCGGTAGTCCTGAGAGTTGCCACCGTGCTTTTTGCCTTCCCCTTACGCACACATTTATAATCCTCGGACCAGCTCTCCCACAGAGGGCAGTTGTCCCCAGATCAGAGCTGAACTTGCTTGGAGCCACACAGCTGGTATGTGGCACTGTGAGTGGAACCCAAGGCAGCCGACTCCACGTCTGGGCTTCCAGCTTCGTCGGCTGCCCTGACTTTCCTCCATGCCTTCCGGAAGGCCCTCCCAGCTGCCTCACTCTGAAGCAGGGCACCATGATTCTGTAAGGAAATGAGATTTGAGCCACACACCTGTTTGTGCCACACACCTGCTCTTTCCTACGTTGCTTGTAGTGTTTTCCTAGAAAGGTGGGAAGAAGGAAGAAGGGAAGGAGAGAAGGAGGGAGAGAACAAAGAAGGAAATGACGTGGCTAATATCTTAAACACTACAGTTTTTAATATCAAATTCCACTAGTTCCAAAATAGAGCTTAGCTGGATAATATTCTGAGTTGTGGCTGGAATTTCTGTTCTACCAAATGGTTGTCTGGCATGAAACGTATTTGGATTTTTATGGATCAATTTTATCAGTAACAGTGCTAATTGGACATAAGCAACATCAGCCTCCTGTGTGCTGGGCCCACTAGTAGGCACTGAGAATTCTTCCCACATCTGCCCCAGCTCTGGCCCCTGTGGCTCTTTGCCAAGGTCAGCTCCTCATAGGACTAGCTCCCTCCAGGTTCCCAGTAGGAAGATGGGACCTGTGGAGCCTACTTTCAAGCCTACCCCAGAAGCTGTTTACTTCCCACCCATCCACCCACACACCCATTCACCCACCCATCCATCCACCCACCCATCCATCCACCCACCCATCCATCCACCCACCCATCCATCCACCCATCCATTCACCCACCCACCCATTCACCCACCAACCCATCCATCCACCCACACACCCACCCATTCTTCCATCCATCCATCCACCCACACACCCACCCATCCACCCACACACCCGTCCATCCACCCACCCACCCATCCATCCATCCACACACCCATCCATCCACCCACCCACCCATTCTTCCATCCATCCACCCACCCACCAACCCATCCATCCACCCACCCACCCATTCATCCATCCACCCACACACCCATCCATTCACCCACCCACCCATTCACCAACCCATCCATTCACCCACCCATCCATACATTCACCCACCCACCCATTCACCCACCCACCCATCCATCCATTCACCCACCCACCCATTCACCAACCCATCCATTCACCCACCCATCCATCCATCCACCCACACAGCCATCCACCCACCATCCATCCACCCACACACCCATCCATTCACCCACCCACCCATTCACCAACCCATCCATTCACCCACCCATCCATACATTCACCCACCCACCCATCCATCCATTCACCCACCCACCCATCCATCCATTCACCCACCCACCCATTCACCAACCCATCCATTCACCCACCCATCCATCCATCCACCCACACACCCATCCACCCACCATCCATCCACCCACACACCCATCCACCTACCCACCCATTCTTCCATCCATCCACCCACCCACCCACCCATTCATCCACCCATTCTTCCATCCATCCATCCACCCACACACCCATCCATTCACCAACCCACCCACCCACCCATCCATACATTCACCCACCCACCCACCCACCCACCCATCCACCCATCCATTCACCCACCCACCCATTCATCCACCAACCCATCCATCCATTCACCCACCCACCCATTCATCCACCAACCCATCCATCCATTCACCCACCCACCAACCCATCCATTCACCCACCCACCCATTCACCAACCCATCCATCCATTCACCCACCCACCCATCCATACATTCACCCACCCACCCACCCATCCACCGCATCCACCCACCCATTCATCCATCCATCCACCCACCCACCCATCCATTCATTCAGCCACCCACCCACCCATCCATCCACCCACCCACCCATTCTTCCATCCATCCATCCACCCATCCACCCATTCTTCCATCCATCCAGCCACCCACCCACCCATCCATTCACCCACTATGCATCCATCCACCTACCCATCCATCCATCCACCCACCCATCTATCCACCTACCTATTCACCTACCCATCCATCCACCCACCCATCCATCCACCCATCATCCATCCATCTGCACATCCATCCATTCACCTGCCCACCATCCATCCATCCATCCATCTACTCACCCACCTATCTATCCACCCACCCCCATCCATCTACCCATCCCCCATTCATGTATCCACCCACTCACCCACCCACCCACCCCATCCATTTATCCACACATATGTATACCACCCACCCCCCATTCATCCATCTATCCACCCACCCACCCACTCATCCATCCATCCTCCTACCCTCCCATCCACCCATCCATTCATCCATCCATCCACCCACCCACCCGACCACCCACCATTCAGCATTTATTTGGACACATACTCTGTTGCTCTCAGTCAAGCACTGTGGAGTTCTGAGCCTTTGCCCTCAGAGGAGGCAGACTCTGGTCCTGTGAGGGCCTGCTGGAATCATGCACAGGCCTTGAAGGTGACTGCCTGGTGGAGACATTAAGAACCACCCAACTCCCCAGAAGAAGGTGCTGGGAAGAGAGTGCCCCACCTAAGCCTTGGCCTCAAAAGGACCTTTTCTCCTGGAAGCCCCCGTCTCTCTCTCTCCCAGAAGGGGAATCATCCAGGTGGATCGGTACCCTGGAGCCACACCTGTCCCCACCTCTGCCCTTAAGGGTTTGAGCCAGACTCAGTGGAGCAGACTCTGAGGTCTACAGATCGATGGAGACCTGACAGCAACTTTTGTGCCTGTAAGTCCATAAATCTCTGGCCTGAGTACTTGGCAGTGACCCTTTAACATTCCTGAAAACAAAGAAAAGGTGTCCCAACAGCAGAGGATTTGCAGCCAGGATTTTACTGGAATTAGGAAGCAGAAGCCCTGCCGCGCTGGCTAGCTAATGAGTTTTGAACCGCTTCCAGGAATAAGCGTGAGTTTAGAATATCACCATCAGTGCATTGGCCCTACACCTTCCGGGGAATGGTGCTCCACCTGGAATGATACTTAGGCACTGCCTCACGTGCAGAAAGCCTGTGACTGAACAACAGAAGCTGGTTCCTGGGAAATGCAGAGTTCTTTCCAGTGGGCAGCCCTGCCTGCAGGGTCCCCCGAGCTCTCTGATGGACACCCAGCAGCCCTGCATGCACCATGTGCACCCAGCTGACCCTAAGCTCTCTGACGGGTGCCTAGTAGCTCTGCATGCATCGCGTGCACCCAGCTGAGCTGTTGATGCTCCAAGGTCCTGTCAGAGGCAGCTGTTTGAGCATTGGTCCCTGGAGTTGCCAGAGGTGCGTGAGGAGGGCTGGGCCGGGGGGGTGAAGGTTGACAACTACAGCCCTCCGCTTCTCCTGCAGAGATAGAAACACCGGAAACACGTGGAGAGGTGTCCACTTACGGCGGGCCTGCTGCCTTCTTCTCCTCCAGCATCCTGTGTCCTGCTGGGCTGGCCGTGGTGCCTGGCCACACTCCGAATCAAGCCGTTAGTTGGTGATGTCCAAAGGCCCCTCCTCCAGCACTCTGCACCCCTGGTTCAGCCCGATGTCCCTGGACGGTGTCAGGGGATCCTGTACCTGAAGACATGGGAGACAAACCATTCCCAAACACCAGGGAGAGGGTGTCCCAAAATATCACTGTCTCTCTAGAGAGAGGAACCCCTGCACACACCCCTCCTGAGCCACCGTGCTCACTTCTCATCGCTGTCAGAGCCGTGCACTTGGGCTGCCAAGACCTGTGAGGACCAGCGGGTTTCTAGTGGCTCAGCTGCCCGTTTCCCTTTCCAGAGCTCCTCTCTCCCAGAGGACGGTGTCCAACCTGAAAGGTCCTTTGTGTTTGGAAAGGGCCCTTTTCTGGCACAGGCTGCAGCATAAAGATGAAGAAGTGAGACCACTTCTACCATACTCCAGAACCCACCAGCCCCACTTTGGGGGGCCCTGAGGCCTTGGGACGCCACGTAAGGCGGTCTGTGTGACTGCACCAGCGTCCCTCCTTGGCCCCTGTGCTTACTGAGCCCTGTCTGCCTGGCGTGCACACAGTATACACGCACACACGCGCATGCACTCAGGGGCTGTCCAGAGTCAGTGCCCACCACCTGGAGGCGCGTCGGTGTTACTGTCTCCAGTCAGCACTGGCGGGACTGGGTGCAGCCCGTGAAGGTGCCTGCTGGCTGAGATCCTGGGACTGGGTGCAGCCCGTGAAGGTGCCTGCTGGCTGAGATCCTGGGACTGGGTGCAGCCCGTGAAGGTGCCTGCTGGCTGAGATCCTGGGTCTTGGGGTCTGGAGGCGGCTGAGCTGTTTGGTGCTGCTGGACCAGAGCCATGTAGATGTTGATTGTAATCGGAACTACCTTGGTAATGGTGGCAGACGTTAATAAGCGCGTACCACGTGCCGGCTGCAGCGTTTTTCTGTGCATCTCCCCTTATTCTCACAGCAGCCTGGCAAGGGCAGGGCTGTTCACACCTGTTTACATCTGGGGAAGGTGAGGTGCCAGGAGGTGGATGAGCTACACCTAGCCCCGGATCCCCGCCTGCGTCTTCTGCCAAAGGTTGGCCCAGGTGGATTGGGAAGGTGCTGGTTCCTCTGTGGAGAGGCTCGGCGTCATCCTTTACGTGCCCAGGTGACTGCCAGGGCCGTTTTCTCAGGGAGTGACCCGTCTGGCTGGTGTTGCAGGGAGTCAAGAGGCCGCTGCTCTGTGGAAGGAGGACCCTGAGTGGAGAGGTCCTCGGCCCAGAGTCCTTAGCCAGCACCTTTGACCTCTTAGGACTGTCATCACAGGTGTGACAACCAGAAATGCCCCAACTGAGAATCATTGACTGAGGGTCACTAGCGTGAAAGGTTAAATTGCCTTTAAGACATGATATTACAAAAGCATCGTCATATGAAGTGGTGATCAAATAATACGCAGCCAGAAGGCAGGGAAAGGGCTGTCCTGGAGGCATGCTAGGCAGTTCATTAGGAGAGGTATTCTTGTTTTAGAGTTTTTTATGTTTATGGTATTTGCCAGCTTTTAAATTTCATAGTTTGTTCTGATTTTTTTTCTAAGTAAGCACCTACCGGCACTCCCAGTTTTGAACTCATGTCTTACGTTCTTTTTCTTTCTAAGACAGGGTTTCCACATTGTGTAACCTTCAGGGCTTAGGCAGCCTGGGTCGGCCTCACGCAGCCTGGGTCGGCCTCAGCCCATTTGAGAGTCAACGAAGTGGATTATCTGAAAAGTAGGGGTTGACTAGGAGGCCGCGGTGTGGGGACACACTGGATTGCTGGCCTGTCCCATGCTGTTCCTTAAAGCAGGGGTTGACTGGGGGCTGCGGCACAGGGATGCACTGGATTGCTGGCCTGTCCCGTGCTGTTCCTTAAAGCAGGGGTTGACTGGGGGCTGCGGCACAGAGATGCACTGGATTGCTGGCCTGTTCCATGCTGTCCCTTAAAGCAGGGGTTGACCAGGAGGCCACGGCACAGAGATGCACTGGATTGCTGGCCTGTTCCGTGCTGTCCCTTAAAGCAGGGGTTGACTGGGGGCCGTGGCGTGGGGATGTACTGGATTGCTGGTCTGTTTGTGCTGTCCCTTAAAACGGGTTGACTGGGGGCCGCGGCGCGGGGATGTACTGGATTGTTGGTCTGTTTGTGCTGTCCCTTAAAACGGGTTGACTGGGGGCCGCGGCGCGGGGACGCACTGGATTGCTGGCCTGTTCCCTGCCGTCCCTTTCACCCAGGGCTCCTCGCTGTGTTCTCATGCTGCTGGCTTCCCTGATAACCTCCAAACCCGTTCACGCTAGTCCTTGGGTGGAATTGTTAAAAGGGTTGATGAACTCTCTCTCTCCCCAGCTCAGAGTCCTGCCATCAGGTTGAAGCCTTTGATTACAGTTGCTAGATAGAATTGATGAAGAGACAGCAGAAGAGACGTTAGAAAAAAATCTATAAGCTTTATTCCCGAAGAGAGAAAGCCCAGGCCCGTGGCTCCTTTGGGCCAGGCCAAGAAAGCGTTGGCAACTGTTATCTCTAATGTCCTCACCACCCATGGCACAACTCAATCTCCACCCCAGGCAGCCGGCACCGATGCCGCTCTGTAATCATCCAGAGATAATCAAATTGGATTAGCTTTCAGAGTGGGCTGCAGGAATTGATTTAGACTGTGTTACAGGACAGGCAGCGAGATGGTTCTTCCTGATATGTGGTCCGTGACTCGGTGGCCCTTTCTTGATGGGGTGGTGGGAAGGCTTTGCCTGCCGGGACACAGGAGGTCTCCTCATCTGGAGGATGGGACGCCAGGGCTGGGGGATCTTCCCACAGACCTTGTTCCCTCCTCTGTCGTCTAGCTGCAGAGGCGGCTCTGACACAGGTCAAGGGGCTAGGAGAGGGCTGTCTGCCCACCCGGAAACCTCCACCCTTTTGGATGACACACATTCATTCATTAATTCACCCGTTCATTTGAAAAATACCACAGCCCACCGGCTGGCCCGTGAGAGTGGCAGTTACATGGAGATTGCACTGACATGGTTGGGGAGAGTGGGAAGACACAGCGTCGGGTGAGAGGGAAGGGCCGCTGCGCAGAAGGAAGGCAGCCAGCCGCCCAGCCTGAGTCCAGAAGGGCGAGGGAGGAGCAGCGGCTCCAGCCAGGTTGGGCCTCGGCGGGTGGCGGGCACTGTCCGTCACGGGGCCAACAAGGAGACAGGGAGGGCTCCGCCACCTGCAGAGGACTAAGGAGCAACACTAAACCAACTCAGAGTCTGTCTGCTTTTGCTATAATCAGTTGCCAAGCACATGGAATGCCAGAGATTAAATATTCCTCCCTGTAAAAGGCGTTTTGTTCTCGTAAAAACCATTTCTGTGACTCCTGTTACCTTTTAATAATAGATGTGTAAGGCTCAAGTGGGTGTGTTTTGCTGACTTGATCTTGAGTGGATCCTGCTGCCGGCCTGGTATATACCACGTGGTGGTCTGTCGGAGGGCTCCCCAGGGGGCTGTAGTCCTCCAACACACACACCTTCTGCACCCACCTCCTGGGACCCAGGGGTCACACATAGTGCCCTCAGAGAGGCCTTGGGGCACAGGTGCACCCTGCTGTTTCCATCCGGGCTGCATTTGGCCTTCTTCCATCCATACGTTGGTCGCACACGGAGCATTTGCTGTTTCTGGCAGTTCTGATGTGGCAGGACAGGGCCGGGCTGGGAGTGAGCCCCGCCGCAGGGCTCCTGGTCTGTCCTTAAGGGCAGGAGCAGGTCCAGCAGTGAGCACAGGTGGCCTGGCTGCACTGTCTGCGGGGAGCTGTGCCCAGTGGCCAGGAGGGAGGATGGGACTCAGAGCCAGCGGGGAGCTAGGCTGTCGGTCCTGGGCAGAGGCCGGAGGCCCGGCCTGGGGAAGGATGGGAAGTGGAGGCCACTGAGGGCTTGGCGTGAAGCTGGGACCCTCTAGTCTGTGAGGCTGTGCTGCTCCTGGGAGGGCTGGGGAAGCTCCCCACCAGGCTCCTCCTTCCTCCTAGGACAGTGCCAGGGAAGAGACTCTCACAGGCCCTTGATCCCAGAGGTGCCTCAGGGTGGGATGGAGACCAGAGTCAAAGCACAAAACAAAGCTGGTCTGAACTGATGAAGAATGAAGCATCTCAACAGAGGCAAAATAAATTTTAAAAAACCAGCCCCGAGAGGCCACCACCCCATCGGACAGGTGGGATTCCCATGGATAAAGTGCCCCCGGCAGGTGTGCTCCTGCCATAGTGACAACGTCTGGGGAAAACCTGTCACAGAGGAGGCACCTCCCAACACAGGGACCTCTGCAGCCGCTGGACGAGGAATTCCAGAACAACCCAAAAGATGTAAAAAAAAAAAAAAAAAACAGAAGCGGAGAAGAGAGACCATATGGCACGAGAAAAGAACAGTTGGCTTTTAAAAATAGAAATCCTAAAAAGGAGGATGTGCCTAAGAGAGTTTGGTGATCTTGGTTGAGAGAACAAATGCCCACTCGGAATCGCTTGAGACCCGGGAGTTGGGTGGGTCTCAAGGGCCTGAACAGAGTCCCCTCCCTGGAGTCCCTCCCCCGGGGTTCCTTTCCTGGGGTCCCTCTCTCTTGGGCTCCTCTCCTGGGGCCCTTCTCCCAGGATTCCTCTCCTGGGGCCCTTCTCCCAGGATTCTTCTCCTGGGGTCCCTCCCTCCCCAGGGTTCCTCTCCTGGGGTGTTTCACTTGGGGATTTCTCTTGCAGTGCCTGCCTGTGCTTCAGGGACCCAGTACCTGACCCAGCCTTGCCACCTCCTGGCTGTGCTCCTGCCTAGCCACAGCTTCCCATGTGTCCCTTCATGCAGGTTGTGGGTGTGAGTGGACGAGTAGGCAGAGATAAGGGAGAGAGTAAGTGTGGGAGTGGAGGAAGGAAGCTGGCATTTGTCACTGGCCGCCAAGTGATTGGTGCCCGTTGCTGGTCCAGTCCCCTGGGGCTAGGGTCACGTGGCTCGGGGGCCCCTCCGGAGCTGCAGTCAGGGCTGGACCGCAGATGTGTCCGTGACATGTCGTGGTTGGGGGACAGGCTCTGCTGGCCTGTGGAGGTGAGCTCACGGCCCGGCGGCGGCAGGAATCACGGACGCTCACATCTGCTCTGTGGCATCCTGCGCGGCCTCCATTTATTTCCCTCAAATGGCTTTCAAAACCTTCTAAAAATAGGAGCTTAATGAGACGTTTAGCAAAATGCCACACAGTATTTATCCCTGCACTTGGCTGCATTGTTAGTTCTTCCAAAGAAAAAGCTCTCCCGTGTATACAGCGTGCCACCCCCACGGCCACAGGCCAGGCTGGCTGCCGAGAAGGCTGGAGGAGGTGGGCGGGACGGAGTTGTGATGGGACCACTCCCCCACCCAGGTGGGCAGCTTTGTGAGGACTAGTGGGGAAGGGACACGACCGAGGCCACCAGCCCTGCCCCGGGAGCTCACAGAGGCTGGAAGGATGGCAGAGCCGGCAGGGCTGCAGGAGGTACCCACAGTGGCGAGTCAGGGAGGAAGGTTCTGGAAGAAGGGGCTGGCACTGGGGCCGAGATGGCTGAGGCTCTTGGGTTTTTAGAGGCTTGTTGTTTGGAGGATGTGATGTCCTCTTGGGAAGGTTTCCTGATGATGTGTCTTACTCGTTGTGGACCGGGGTGATTGTCACCTCCACCTTAATGGGATGCCTTGGGCCTTTTGGCCTAGCCCTCATCTCTGGTCTCTCTGGGGTATGAATCCCATCCTCAGCCTCAGATAAACCCCTTCAGAGAGGAGGGGCCTCCTCTCCCATAGCAGAAACCCCACAGCACTGACTCCTCAGGGGCAGCGGGGCTGGGCCTGTGCACCAGGAGCAGATGGGCCACGGGCCGGAATTAGCCCCTCTGGTCTTACTCTTCCTGTCTATAAAATGAGTGGACTGCATTTCTCCAAGCCTGTTAGAGTCCATGAGGAAAGGATAGGGAAGGGCCCCACGCGGCACGGGGCACAGTCACTGGTGCACTGTAAACACCCCTGAGATCAGTGGCAGCCACAGTCCGGAGCACTGCCACGCCCATTCAGGCAAAGCAGGAACCAAATACTGCCAACCACAAGTCAGATTTGGAGGGCACTGGGGAGTGGGCGGCCCTCCTGGCTGCACTCACAGTGGGATGGCGAGGGCTCCAGGCAGCTTTGAGCTGGCCTCCGAGGCCTCTGAGGCCCCCCGAGTTCATCTTTTGGACATCTCAAAAGTCCGCAAACACGTGGCCCAGGACTCACCCTGTGTGCTCCCATCTCTGCTCCAGGAGTGTCCCAGTTCCGTCTAGAACAGCTCTCGAGCCCGCGTGCACCTGAGGTGGTCTGGGTGGCCGGGCTTGCTGGGTGGCACCAGAGTCCCTCTGCCACGGTACTTCTGCCGAGCTGCCTCTGCACCTGGGTGCCTGGGCCTTCTCGCCGAGCTGTCTGCTCGTTGGCTTGCCCACCTGTGGGCCACAAGCACGTGTGCCACAGCTCCACAAGAGCCTGGCATGGGCTGATGGGCTGCAGCGCTAGCTCAAGGCCAGTACGCGGTCTCCCCAGCCCCCTTCTGAGCCAGACCCTTCTCTGTGGGTCACCAAGTGCCCCACTCCCACCCCCAGCATCGTCCCCTGCACCCACGGGGCTCCCGTGCGTGTGACCCTCCCTTGGGACCAGATAGCTAGAGACCTCCGCCCCCACCCCCCTGCTGAATGATGGTGCCATTCTCTTCCTTCCGTGGGAACTCTGTGGCCCTCACGTGGCGTGCATGTGGCTGTGTGGCCAGCACAGAGGCCTTGTGCTTCTGCCTCAGGCACCTGGCGTGACTGACAGCCTTGCTCTTCCTGCTGTGATGCTGGGGCCGTGGGGTCTCGGAGAGGATGTGGGATCCGCTGTGGCCCCTCAGAGGCTGAGGGGCCTGTGAGCTGCGTGGGGAGCAACCCACTGCGCTTAAAGGAAAGGGACCCAGACCTGCTGGGTTCGTGCAGATTCCTGCGAGCCTGGCTGTGCGGGCCCAGAGCCTCACCAGACTGTTGATCTGAACACACTTCTAAAAGCTGCGTGGTGTGGGGTTCTGTGTGACACTCAGCGCCCACCCGTGTACTCTCCACCTTCCCGGGTGAGGCAGGCCGGCGGCTTCCCGGCGCACTCACGCAGAACCGACCTTTCCAGATCGCAGCCCCACTGCATGCCTTCCTCCTGCCCTCCCAGGCAGCAGAAAAATCAATGTGAGAATGCAGACTTGAACAACTCGGGAAATTGAATAATTTTCACAATGTATATTACAAGGAAAAAGATCATTTTGCTAGTGAATCTATGAAATCAACTTGGAAATCAATATTGCCACATGTTTAAAGGTAGCCTTGGAAGCTTGGTCCATGGCTGGGAGAGGCTCTGGTACCTGGGCTCCCTCGTGGCCCCTCTGCAGGGGGCCTCACTGGGGGTCCTGAGCACTGGGCTGTGCTGGCTGCTGAGCCAGGGCTTCTTCCTGTGGGGTTCAGGGAGGTTCCATGAGTCAGTTCCCCTGAAGGTCTTTCAGACCTGTGTGGTCACCAGTGACCTTACTCTCCTGGAAGCCCTGCGTCTGCCCTGGGGTTGAAGAAGACCCCTGAGGGAACGGAGAGCATAAAGCCACCATGCCGGCCTGTCGGGAAAGAGCAGTGTCACCCAGGGGAGGGGGAGGAACCCTTCGCGGTGTGGACGTGGCAGTGCAGCCCAGTGACCTGCACTTTTCAAGCTGATGGGGCCAGCAATGTCACCTCTGGGGTCTCAGCTTCTGAAGATAGAAGGGCCCACTGCAGAGGGCCGTGTGCATAGGAGCGTGTGCGGCCATGGTCTGGGCCTTACTCTGCTGGTGGCAGCCCGTGTGAGGGTTCCTCTGGGCTGTCTGCCTGCCTGGACCTCACCCACTGTCCTGCGTGTATCTGACTAGAACCCAGTCCTAGGGCTCCACGGTTCTCTTTTTATTCCGAAGACCTATTGCTTCCTGGTTAAGTGCTCTGAGATAAATTGTTACTAATGTGGGGAAGCAGATCTTTTTGTCCTCAGGTTGGGTTGACCAATACAAGGTTATCTCTCAGTCATGCGTTCAAAACAATGGGTTCAAAAATCCAGACTGGGTCAGCGCAGTGGATTCCTCTTCCCTGGGTGAGAAACCACTGCAGCCTCCTACGGGGATCCCGCCCTGGCCCCTGGGGGCACCGTGTCAGATCAGCGCAAGCTCAGGGTCCCCAGGCCGAAGTGGGTTCCTCCTCTGCTTCTGGCTGGCGGGCGTCGGTGGCCGGTCATGGCATCTCAGCTGCTCCCTGCTTCCATGGGATGGTGACCCCTCAGCCCACAGGCACATTCACTAGAGAGTTTCTGGCTGGCCACAACCCCCCACGTAGCTGGTCCTGATGAGGCTGTCACAGTTGCGCTCTCTGTCGCTTCTAAGTCCCAAAGCCACACTTAGGGCCACTCTTGGTGGCTCTCCTTGCTTATGAGATGGAACTAGTATTTACTGAATGTGCTTGGCCCATTTATATTTGTCATCTCATTTAACTCTCGTGATGAGAAAGGTGGCGTTTTCCCATTTTACAGGCCAGGGCACGGGGCCTCTGAGAGAGAAAGCATCGGCCGCGGCTGCAGAGCAGAGGAGGGACGGGGTCCAGATGTCTGTGACCCTTCGGGGGAGACGCAGGATGCCAGGGTGGGTCACGGGAAGCTTGCTGGAAGGGAGACCCCCTGAGAGCGTTAGCTGTGGGAGAAAAGCACTTGGGCTAATTGGAACGAGGATTGACTGAATAGGACAAGAAAAGGAAAAAAAATCACAGCCGATTTCATTCTGATATTAAAGGAGGTCCGAGGCAGGCAGTTCCAGGCTGGAACAGCAGCCTCGGTGCTTTCAGAAACGCAGTTTCCTTTCTGTCTTCTCTGCTGTCTGTGGCTTCCATTCTCAGAGGCACCTCGTGGCCTGAGATGGCTGCTGAAACTCCAGCCATTGCATCCATAGTCCAGCCTGGCAGCAGGAGGATAAAAGGCACCTTTCCCTGCCAAGACAGCTTCCTCTATAAGCTTCTCCTGAATTCCGCCCACTGCTTCCAAATGCACCTCACGTGCATGAACTGAGTCATGTGGGGCCATATCTGACTTCAAGGGAGCCCGGGAAATGCAGTATTTTAGCAGGGCTTGTGCCTCCTTTCATGAAGAAAATTAAAGTTCTATTCCTAAACACAGGGGGAGGGTGGCTGAATGGCTGTTGAGTGGTACTTGGCAGCCCCTGCCATGGTGCTCCAGGCAGAGGAAACAGCATGGGCGGTGACCCAGGGGCCAGGAGAGGCTGCAGGCAGAAAGGCGTGAGAGAAAGGGGCCCGGTCTGCCTGGGGGAGGTGGGTTCGAGGGGGAAAGAGGTAAGGAGGTGGCCATGCAGGTGGACGGGCAAGGGAAAAGGGAGGAGCTGTGGCCGTCGTGCAAGTGAAAGATGAGAGATACCACCCAGGAGTGAGCCAGGAAGCAGGTGCGTTTGCAGGATGCCTAGGAGGTGTGCCTAGAACCCGCAGGGTGTGGTGATAGATTGCAATGGCTGGGGGAGGGGGCACAGGACAAGGTCAGAGAAGAAGGAGAAGAAACTGGGGACGATGTCTGCATTTGTTTATTGGGTGACTGGCCGAGTGCTGTCGCCAGAGATCAAGGTAAAGACCCACAAGGGCAAAGGCAGCTTGACAGGGGTGACGATGAGTCCCGTGTGGAGGCGGGGAGTGGACAGAGCCTGTGGGAGGTCCGGGGACACTGGACTGGCCTGTGGCTCTGAAGGTCCGCAGAAGTCACTCTTGGGCATGGGAGGGTGGGCAGAGAGTAGGAGGAGATGTGAGTGGCTGTGAGAGAGTAGGAGGAGATGTGAGTGGCTGTGAGAGAGTAGGAGGAGGTGTGAGTGGCTGTGAGAGAGTAGGAGGAGATGTGAGTGGCTGTGAGAGAGTAGGAGGAGATGTGAGTGGCTGTGAGAGAGTAGGAGGAGGTGTGAGTGGCTGTGAGAGAGTAGGAGGAGGTGTGAGTGGCTGTGAGAGAGTAGGAGGAGGTGTGAGTGGCTGTGAGAGAGTAGGAGGAGGTGTGAGTGGCTGTGAGAGAGTAGGAGGAGGTGTGAGTGGCTGTGAGAGAGTAGGAGGAGGTGTGAGTGGCTGTGAGAGAGTAGGAGGAGGTGTGAGTGGCTGTGAGAGAGTAGGAGGAGGTGTGAGTGGCTGTGACTGCGAGTGGATGAGGAGGGCCAGGAAGAGGGCGCGTGGCTGGCGGGAGCAGGGGAGCTCTGGGACCTCCTGGGCCTCCAGCACTGTCTCCAGGCCATGACTTCTCCTTCCTCCTGTTGAGGAACAGACATGTCCCCGGAGCAGGGCGGTCCTGTGTGCCCCTGTCACCCTCCCCTCCAGCCCACCTCCTCACACTCTGCGCTTTTGAGAGCTGTTCCTAGTGTCCTGGTGTGGCCCTGCCATGCGCTGAGTGAGTCTGAGTCATGCATGAGTGACCTGCCTCACCCTCTGAGCTCTGTG
This sequence comes from Pan paniscus, assembly GCF_029289425.2. Taxonomy (NCBI): domain Eukaryota; kingdom Metazoa; phylum Chordata; class Mammalia; order Primates; family Hominidae; genus Pan; species Pan paniscus. The sequence continues at coordinate 57,005,010 of NC_085927.1, forward strand.
TCGTGACGTTTCGCTTGGTTTCATCTCTGACTGACCGTAGCTGCAGCCTTTACTTGTCACGCGCGGGACACTGTCATGGCCTGGAAATGCCCCCCCTCTGAAATTACGACTCTTTGGCTGCAGTTTTCCCCCTTCCTTAAACATCAGGCCCTAGTATGGGCCTGGCAATGTGCAGAGACTGTCCATCCCAGCCCCAAACCCGACAGCGTGCCAGGCTGGCTCCCTGAAGCCCTCAGGAAGCTGGGGGACCCCAGCAGTGCCTGTCCTGTCAGCCTGCCCTGGAGCAGGTAGCGGTTGCCTTTAGCAGGCAGTGTGCCCAGAGCTGTCCGAGTTCAGACTGCAGCTCTGTTAGGTGGGGAGTGATGGTGGCTGCTCTGGGACGTGTGCCCAAGGTCCGGGATGCCAGAAACGCAGCCCACACGGCTGCTCTTCCCCTCCGCACTCTCAGCGGCCCCCTCCTGGTGATTTTCTGCTTTAGGAGCAGAAGCAGCCTGGCAGACCCGGCCTTGTCCTCTGGCGTTTTCACTCGGGATCGCTGTGGGAAGAGTCTTGTAGATAAGCACCTGACTGAGGGTGCCTCCTCCAGAAGTGGGCGTCCTTCCCTGCTGCCCGCTGGGCATTTCTTGAGCGGCACCTCCAGGGATGACGTGGCCACAGCATCTTGGCCCCAAACACCACAAGGCAGGAAGTCTTCACGGGCTGAAACAGACGAAGGGCTGTGCCAGGATTTGCAGTGTCCTCTGTGTGTTGATCAGAAGTCTCAGCCGTGTGCCTAGGGATGAAGTGGAAGGGCAGCGTGATGGGGACGCTCCATGCTGAGCCCATGTTTTCAGCACTGAAAGGCGCTTTTCTCTTTAGAATTCCTTTTTTGGAAAAAAAAAAAATTAAATGAATTACAAGGACAGTATACATCCCTGTGCCATGAGAGACTCCTCGGAAGGCGGATGTATTGAGGTGTCACCTTCCCAGGGCTGTCCTCCCGGCGGGCTGGCCAGCTCCGGCAGCTGCCACCCTGTCCCGGCTGGCTGTCACTGTCTTTTTATTTTTAGCCCTGGTTTGGTCCAGAACTTCACAAGATTTTCAAACTAATAACTGGATTGTCAAAGAAATCGGCTATCAGAGCCTGCACTCCGGGCTCCCAGGATGGTCTGGGAGGGGGAGAGAGGGAGGGAGGTGGGAGCCGCCCTGGGGATGCCCGGCCACTGTGGACCAGTGACCATGTTAGGCAGATGGTTGCATCGTCACTGACGGAACTCAAAGGCATGAGGGCCGGCGAGGACGCATGACACTTGACATCACAGCAGCCTGCAAAGGGGCAAAGGAAGCCCCTCTTCCCGGACACCACGGCCGTTCTCCCACGGTCTCCTGTGCTCACAAGACAGAGGATGGGCTGGGGCCAGTGCAGACCCCCACCCGAGTGCCCACCCTCAGGGGCGGTGGTGCGGACGGGCGCAGCCTGACCTTTCTGTGCGGAGCTACCTTCTTGTCTTCTGTGTATCAGGTGGTATTCTGTATTCTTTGATCTTCTAGTTAAAAGGGCATTGAGTGTGATAGAAAGGTTAAAAATAAGGTAAATAAGGATGAACTTTTCATAGGCAGTTTTCCTACCGGGACCTCTACGGCCCTCCTACGTCTATGGTGTGTGCCCAGCGTCGTGTTATGTGTGACACTGGGTTCATCAAGTGCCCCCCACTCAGCCCCTCCCCCTGCTGGCGAGCCCCCTCCCCAGATGGAGTTTCCTGTCCTCCCAGATGGCTGAAGGCAGGGCTTCTTATCTCTTGGAGAAGCTGGTCAGTGTTGACCGCCCACAGAAAACCCATACCCCATGGTTTCACAGGCTCTGGAGAAGGTGACAGGTAGTGTCTGGGCTGGGACCAATCAGAGCCTGGACTATCTGACAGCAGTCCAGGCTCCTGGCTTCCACGTGAAGATGTCATTCTAAGTTTCAGGGCCAAGTAGGGACACATTTAGTGGGGACAGCCCCTGTAACCCTCTCCGAGAGACAGGGTTGTATGGTAGTCAGGTCCAGTGGCTCGGGAGGGCAGCCCTGCTGGAGGGGGAGGTGGCAGCCCTGCCGCGGGCCGGCTGCTTGACCCTGAGCTGTCGCTAGGCTTCTTGAGCGGCCGTCTCCTCCCTCGGACATGGTGGGTGTGGAGGACACCTCACAGTTGTTAGATCGATGCCTAGCTTGAGGCTGGCCGGAGTGAACACAAGGATGGGCAGCCTCACAGAGGCGACCAGAAGAGGGACCTGGGGCAGGCTGGGGAGGTGAGGGTGGGCCTGAGGCTGTCAGAACTCCCCTCCCTTCACCCTTCTCCTGGGGGTGTCCCTCTCTAGCCTCACAGCACAGTGTGACCTCACAGACAGTGTGACCCCAGGCTGGGTCACACTGTTGCCTGATGGATCCGTGTAAGTGCACTTGCCTGCATAGCCATCCGGCAGCCCTCCCCTTCTCCGGCCCCTCAGCTGCTACCCGGGAGCCACTGCTGCCCGCGCCGACCACCCGATGCTCAGCAGGGTCTGCATGCTGCACCCATTTGCCGTCTCCTTCCGTCGTCCTGGCCACAGCCCCGTGGTCTTCAGTCCCATGAACCTTGGAGGCTTCCAAGGCACTGGGCTGCTTGTGCATCAGTGTGGGTTGCACCTGGTACCATTCCCATCCAGAGGGACAGATGTCAGCACTGGGCCCTATGGAGGGGCAGTGGCCAGGCACTGGGTGCCCCCGGTGTGCAGGCGATGCAGGATGCAGAGTGGCCATCTGGGGTTGCAAGGCGCCTCCTGTGGGGGTGATTCGTCTCCTTGCAGTGCTCCTGTGTTGGCTCTTTTCACGTAGGAATTATTTCAGCATCTGGGAGAGCAGCATGCAGAGTCACCGTGGCACACGTGCTGTAGTCCGCAGCTCCTCCCACCTGGAGAGAGAAACCACTCCGAGCGTGTGAAGCCCCGTGGGACAGAGCTGCGCTATCCTGCGCCTCTCAGCCGCTTTCCTGATCTCTTTTTGGTGTTCGTGATTCAGGTTCGTGACTGCAGACTCTGACACCACACACGTTATCTCTGATTATTTGGCGGCTTGGAACTTGTGTGTTTGTGGTGTGTGCACGTGTCCGTCTAGATGAACTGAAGCTGTGGCTGGGGTCTGCTGTAGGTGTCCTTGCTGCTGCACGGGCCAGGATGTGCTTCTCCCACCTTGCCTACCCATTCTGCACCTGGCCTCGCAGGACGGCGGGTGCGCTGTGGTGGCCCTTCCCACACGTGCGTCCCACGGCTCCCCGCTTCAGAGCGTGCCGTCGTGAGCTCCGCGTGGCCGTGCAGTTGCCCTTTCCGGTTCTGGTTCCACAGCTCGCTGACCCTCGCTCCGAGTCTGCTGGTGAGGCGGTGTGGCTCAGCTCCCAGCCTCACCTTCCCTTCCCAAGGGCTGGGTAGGGCTGGTGCCCAGATGGTGGCCCAGGACAGTGGGGATCTGTCTGGAGGCCCAGCTGTGAGATGGGGGCATCTATACAAGTCACCCACCCTCCAAGCCCTCGTTCTTTCTTTACTGAGATGCCAGTTACCCCTGCCATGCTGGGTGTGAGGCAGGGGTAACTGGGGGACTCCAGGCAGGTGCTCGGTGGCTGGATGGGCATCGTGGCTCTTAACTGGGTCTTCCCTGCGCTGCCCATCACCCTCTAGCCGGCAGGCGTGCCTGGGCTTCCCCTCCGGCCATCCTCGCACCCCCACCCCTGCATCTGTGAGGGCGCGTCTCACCCAGCACCACGGCCTTCCAGGACGCCGCAGCTCCAGGAGGCCGCAGCTCCAGGAGTCAGGCTGAGGCTCTGGCTCGTGTGGGTTCTGCACCCAGCCCCTCCCTGACCTGGGGTCCAGTATGGCCTCGACCAGCACTCAGCGTCTGCATGCTTCTGCAGTTGACATACTAGAAACTTAGCAGGATCAGCTCTACGTGATCCAGGCGCTTAAGCACGTTGAGAGCTGCAACAATGAAGCGCTTACGAAAGTCCCAGGTAGAGGAGTTTGTAAAGGAGGGTTCTTCAGCACTGTCATTCGTCTTGGATGAGAGTGGAGCACTTCTTCTTAGGAACACAAAAGAAGAAGAAAGGGGAGAGGAGAGGCACTGAGGGTGGAGAGAGGCAGCAGTCCAGGGTAGGGGGCAGTTCCCCCCCCAATCTGAAAAGCCCTGGGCTGCCCAGCCCCGACAGGTTCTTCACACATGGATCACGGCCCACCCTCTGCACAGCCCCGTGGGCAGGCTGTGCCCGCCCTCCCAGTCCTGTGTGTGGGAGGAGGGCCGGGAGCCCAACTGCCAGACCCAGCATGGGGCCTCTATTGGGTCCTGCTCAGGACCCCCTGCAGAGGACACACCACACAGCTCTGGTTTCTTCGGCCAGGTGGCCCGTCCTGTGGAAGGGACAGGGCAGCGGAGCCTCACATCCCAGGAAGATAGCACCATTGGTGTCACCATCCTGCCTCAGCCAGGGGCACCTGCACAGGGTCCCGCAGCCACCAGCCAGGGCAGGACCTGCGTCCAGAAAGGAGGCAAGGCAGGCGCAGGTCCCCTCCCCAGGCCACACACAGCGCGCACGCCCACACACACACACACACACACACCACAGTTACCACATAAATACACATCACATGCACTCACCATGTACACACATACACCATGTATACACAGACACCACACACAACACACACCATGTATACACACAGATAACACACTCACCATATACACACACCAGTTACTGTGTACACACATCACACACACAATGTATGCAGATACTACACACACAACACACACCACGTACACACACACCATACACCATGTATGCACACAGACACCACACACAAAATATACCATGTATGCACGCAGACAACACACACCATGTATACACACTACACACCCCACACACCATGTATACATACACAACACACATGTATACACACACCATGAACACACACACCACACACACGATGTATTCACACAAAGCACATACACTCATGTATACACACAGACACACCACACACCACACTCTCACCATGTATACACACAGACACCACACACACGTGCCATGTAAACACACAGACAACACATATACCACATGCACACTCACCACGTTTACACACACAGCACACACACGATGTATACTCACATTACACACACACTACACACACACAACACAGTTATGTACACGTATCACATCATGTATACATATGCTATACACACACCACACATGCACCACATACCATGTATATACACAGTACACACGTGCACATAGACACGCCATGCACCACACACCACATATACACACGCACACTACACAAACACTACACACACACCACTCATCATGTATACACACTAAACACACGCACCACACACTCACACAGACCCTACACACGCACCACATACACCACACAGCACACAAGCCCCACACACGCACCACACTCCACATACAGACACAACATCCTCATCACGTAATGCACCCACCATACATGCACACATCCTCCACACCACACACACATGCCACACACACGTGCCACATGCACACCACAAAACTACACAGCACACATACAAACCATGCAGGTGACTCACACACACCTCCCACACACACTGCACACCACAAAACTACACAGCACACATACAAACCATGCAGGTGACTCACACACACCTCCCACACACACTGCACACCACATACACACATGTGCGTCACACACCACACACACAGGACTTGCATACACTCAGCACGTGAGGTGGAGGAGGGGAGGGGAAGGGCGTGGGAGGGTGGGGGAAGGGCAGGGGAGGCCGGGCCACCCAACCCCTTCCTTGGTTTCCCTGCCGCTCCTTCCCCTTCACGCAGCCTGGGTTGTGCTTCCCGCGCAGACGCTCAGTGCTGGGAATCGGGTGTGGACAGGACGTGGACACCGCCTGATCGAGGAGCCAGGGTGGGGTGGAGCTGGAGCACGTGGTCAGGATACAGGGTGGGTGCCCAGCAGGGTTCTCGGGTTCCGTGTGAGGGGCCCTCCCTTGCCGCTCACTGGGGATCCGGGGCCAGGCCCTGCCGTCCCCCTGGAATCATGTGACCCATTGATCCTACCTGCCTGGGAGAAGGGAACGTCCTGGTCCTGGTCAGCGGGTGGAGGTCTTCGCAGGGCCGCCGGGAGCTGACGCAGCTGCAGCCCCAAGCACAGGGCCAGGGCATCCTGCAGGCCACGTGGACACCTGGGCTCCGTGGCAGTGGGAGGTCTAGGCCTGCGCCTCCCCAGCCCCGTCCTCTCTACCTCCCCGCGGACCACATGCTGGATTGAATATGAAAGTACAGGGGTCTTCGCTGGAGCCGTGCCATGACTCACTATTTTTAAATGTCTGAAATTTGAATCTTTGAATCATTTGCACCTTGACCTGTTCTCTTACTAATTCTTCCATGACACCTGACACGACCAAGCCGCGGGGACCGAGATGGCAAAGGGAAGGAGTATCCCATGGGAAAATGATAAAAACGGGCAGGAGATCCCAGGCGGGTCATTCCCTGGCACCCCATGCCCTCCCCCCAACTACCCTCCTCTTCAGGACCCGCAGGCGCTGTGGGGCCCAGCAAGCCCCAGGAACCTCCTAGCCAGTCTTCCACCCTCCTGCGGTTTAGGAGGGACCCTGGGGCCTTGGCCACTCCCTGGGCCTTTCTCAGTTCTAGAAAAACTGAGGTTTCCAGGGTGCTGGGAAGAAGAGGGGCAGCCCACCTGCCACAGCACATGCTGGTCAGGCCCTGCCTCCTAGCTGGCCCTGGGGACACCAGGTGACCGTGGAGGTGTACCTCCCTGCTGGGGAGGGAGCACTGCCAGGAGAAACCTCTAGAAAGAGATGGTGCCTGGATTGTCTTTTAGAAATTGAAATCATGTTTTCAATACATGCCCTTGTGAAAAAAAAAAATGGAAAACAGAAATTGAAAGGCGAGAACTGGAGGACAGCTATTTTCCCTCCCAGGCTGGCGACTGTGGGGGGCGGTCCATCTCCTGCCCACCCTGCTGCCGTGAGTCTCTTGGTATAGGGGGCACTGGGCTTCCCGCCTGGCTGCCACCTCTGCTTCTCAGTAACCTTTACACTCACAGGAGTTGCCAGCATCGTTATGTTTTTTTCAACCACATATTTTTTAACTGCTAAATAAATAAACATTTCATTACATGGATAGACCAAAATTGCCTTCAACATACTAGCAGAGTTGGCCTTTTTTCCCTCTCACCTGTTACTGTGAAAAAGTTTAAAATACAGAGAGGCAGAAAGCATCATTCAGGGACAACTACCTAGTTTTAACAGCTGGTAGCATTTGCTGTGTTTGCGTGAGTGACCTGGAGCAAGGGGCTGAGTGTCTCGTCTTGGGTGCACACCTGGAAATGAGTGGCAGAGGCAGCGCCTGGACCCTGTGTGCCAGCCAGGTGGCTCCTGGGAATGCCCTTCTGCGCAAGTGTGTGCCGTGGGCTTGTGGACCCGACAGTGTGAGCTTGAGCTCTCTAGCGTCCGCGAATACCCAGGGGCCCTTCGAGCATCCTCAGCTGTTGCCCAGATGTCCCTGGGGATAACTGAGCCAGCCCCGGCGTGAGCTGCCGGCGCTCTTGCATCTTGCGGGTGGCAGCAAGCCCTGTCTTCTGGCACCGCTGAGCGCCTTTGCGTTGTGTAAGGACTGCAGGGCCTCCTCGCTCCGGACACCTCTCCTGCTCCTGTATTTTGCCAGTTCCTTTAAGGATTTTGACCTGTTTGTCTCTTCCAAGAGCTCCTTCCATACGAATGCCAGCATTTCCTCCTTTCTAATAAAAATGACAAGTGTGTTTCTTCCATTTCTTCATTTATCTTTCGCCTTTATGTATATATAAATATATGAGCGCTACCGTGTGTTAGTTTTCATTCGAAAGGTTTTTTTTTTTTTTAAGGTTTTGTGTATTGAACTTACCGGTCTTGTATTCCTCCTGGACTGGGAGTCATAGTTCCCAAGGCTTTCCCGCCTCTGAGGGGTGAAGGACTCAGCATGTTTCACCTGGTGCTGTCATGTTTTCACTTTGTGCGTTCAATCTCAGGTCCCCGTGGCGTTGACTGAGGCCCCCGTGGAGTTGCCGTGGCGTGTGGTGTGAGGGGAGAGACGACTCTCACTTCTCCAGTACCCTTGACCGAGCCTCCTGCATAGCCCGGGGACATGTAGCCATTGGCCTCGGCAGCTTCGAGGTTTCCTTTCTTCCTTTGGCTGTGAACAACAGTGCACAGATGGGCACCTTTCTATAGTCATCTTACCCCAAGCCTCAAGATTGTCCTCCAGGCAGTCAGAGGAGTGGGACTGCGGACCCGGTGCAGGGAGAGTCGTGGGAATGGGACTGCGGACCTGGTGCAGGGAGAGTCGGGGGAGTGGGACTGCGGACCCGGTGCAGGGGGAGTCAGGGGAGTGGGACTGCAGACCCGGTGCAGGGAGAGTCGGGGGAGTGGGACTACGGACCCGGTGCAGGGAGAGTCGGGGGAGTGGGACTGCGGACCCGGTGTAGGTACTTCCTCGTGGTCTTGATATGTAGGCCCTCCCCTCGAGCAGGATTTAAAGCACACACCATGTGTCTGAAAGTTTCAGAATTACAGACCACACCATGCCCACACTCAACCTGCGAACCCCACCTCAGGTGGGAGCCCTGCTCCCTAGAAATACCCTTTGGCCCTGGAGACCAAAGGAGACGGGGCAGGTGGAGCTGTGCCTGGGCCAGGTGGGCACTGACCAGGCAGGCGTGCCAGTGGCCAGGGTGGGCAGGTTTGCCTCCCCTGTGGTTCCTTTTCCAACAAGCACTGCCCCCCACCCCCCGGCCCCCGGCCACCCCACCCAGACAGAGGGACAGGAGGACCATGGCCATCGGAGGCTTGGGAGGCCCACCCTGAGCAAACAGCCCCTCTTTCTCTGGCATCCAGGGCAGAGGCCATGGGTCCCCTCCCAACGCCTGCACTCATCCTCATCCTCTCTGGGGACCCCATTTGTCTTGCTTGCCCTGTCCCCATAATTCCTGCTCACAATAGTCTCTGAACCTTTAAACGCCATTCTTAGGAGGCTGAAACCAAAGGTCCCTGGTTGCAGTGTCGAGACAGGCAGGGCCTCCTGGAGCACAGGTGCATTTAAAGGTGGTAGGGTCGGTGTGTGTGATTCAGTCCTCCCGGAGTCTTGAAAGGTGACCTGGAGTTACACAGAAGGCAGACAGGTGAGGTTGCAATGGGAAAGGGACAGCCATGGTTGCTGTGGGAGCCTGAACAGCTAGGAGAGGGCAGAGGGTAGGAGGGAAGGGCGGTGGAGGGAAGCAAGGAAAGCACAGGCCTCTGTGCAGGAGCCTGGGACAGGCACTGCCTCTGAGGGGTGGGCACAGCACGGTGCTGCCAGTGCTACCAGTGCCTGCATGCAGCCGGGGCTCATGGCATCTGGATCTCAAGCCACCCGGTCCTGACACCTGCACCACGGGGTCATTTCCTCATGCACACACTTGCACCACTGAGCAGGGTTCATGAGCACTAGGACACCAAGAGTCCAGTGGGTCACCTGTCCCAGGATAACTGCACATATCAGCACCAAGTTCATCATTAGGCTGTGAGCAGCCCATGGCCACCTTGGGAAGATGGCCGTACTTCTTTCCAGTGGCAACACCTCCAAGGCCCATGCTTTTCCTTGTACGAAGCAGCCATCACCGCGCCAGGTAACAGAGCTGAGCCCTGTGTCTCTGACGCTGCTGTGCGGAGGTCTGAGCCGGCTTCAGATGAACCCGAGGCCTCCGTGGGCTGCGCCAAGGGTGAGGCAAAGCTGGCCCAGCCACGTGAAGCTGCGTGTCACAGAGGGTGTGCACTGGAGCAGGAGCCCCTCCCTGCAGGCCGTTCTCATTTGTACAGGAAAAGGCACACACTCTGCCGGCTCCTTAGACATGGGCCGCTGTGGCCTCAGTCACCAGCTTGAAGTCCTGTTTGACAAGCCCAGTGTACTCTCAGCAGGTCTTGTTAGGGAACTGATTTGGAGGCACTTGTCACTTATGCACGTCCAGGGCAGCCCCTCATCACCTGAGTGTGAAGGACAGGCAGGACCTGGGGAGTGTCAGGTTGAGCTCCTCTTAGGGAGGTTTTTCGGCGAGGGTCCCAGCCTGCCTGGGGCATGGGACGGCCTGTGCCTTGGCATGGTCTGTGTGTCGAGTGCTGGGTCTCCGCTGCCCTTGCTGAGGAGACTGGCGGTCTCTCGGCCACAGACGGTTCCTGGGCCTGTTTCCTAAGGCTGAATGTCAGTGTCGAGTCAGGAATTTCCCAGCCCAAATGGAGACACGGGAGGAAGGAAATGGCCTCATTCAGGAACTTGAAGTGGGCCAGGCACAATCTGCGGGTCTTCTGCAGCCTGAAGTTCACTGGGGTCCCTCGGCTGGCAGCGCTGACAGCAGCGGACCTTTTCGCCATGATTTCATCTCAGCTGGTCCCTTTCCTTCATCTGCACGTGTACGTCACGGGAGCGGATACTTCATGTTGAATATGGATTCAAACCCTGCAGCCCCTGCGCAGGAGGAATACAAATGCTCCACTGTCTGCAGAAAGGCCCGGGGGTTTGGGTAGGATCAACGACCTTTGACCTCTGTAATGTGTAGTCCATGGAGACTGTTGTCATTTCGGGAGTAGGAGTGACAGTGAGGGGCCAGTGAGACCAAGAGGGGCCTATCCAATGCTCACTCCAGCCTCTCCGCAGGGCAGGGGGCGGAGTCCAGGCATGGCAGGGCCTTTGTTCTTGTTCTGGCCTCAGCCCTCCTGGCCTCCTCCTGCTCTGTCAAGTGTGGCCGTCGTCCCCTGTGATTGCCAGGGCTCGTGATTGCCAGGGCCCTGTGGTGAGGAGGATGTGGCAGGGGTAGGGGAGTGACTCGTGTTTGCCCGTCCCGCTCCGGGGTGTGTGCGGACCCCTTCAGCCCTCATGGCACCTGCGAAGGGCTCCTCTGCCACCTCCCAGGAGGTGCCTGCAACTCCTGCAGATAGAGGGCAGTGGTCTTCATGAGCACGAAACAACAGGGTGAGTTTCTGGAGCTCTTTGCACCAGCACGGGTATCGCTGCCCCTCTAGCCTGGGGGTGGCTCTCCTCGCCATCGCCATCTCATAGACCAGGGACTTGTCCTCCAGGGACAGTGCTTGGAGAGCCAGGTCTAGCCTGCTGGGCTCTAGAGCAGGCATGTCGCCCGCCCGGCTCTAGAGCAGGCATGTCGCCCACCCCGCTGCCCCCGACAGTGGTATGGGGAATGGGACTGCAGTGCGGGTGCCACAGGGGTGCCCGGCTTGCTGCATGCCTCCTGGGACAAGTTGCCCAGCCTGTCCGCTCCTCAGTTTCCTCACCTAAAAGATGGAGGGGTCGAGAGAAATGCCCGAGGGCCTCCTGCTGGGAAATGTCATGCTGCTGCCCTGCCCCCCGGGGGTCTTCAGCGGCCTCCCCAGGTGGCATCAGGGCCTCCCCGCTGCAGACGGCTGGCACTCCACAGCACCTGCTGTGGTTAGGGTTTCTCACCAGGCTGCACACGCAGAGTGTCAGGAGGCTGTGGAAAAGCAAATTAAACCAATTAACCCTGCTCCCCGCGTTGCATGTCACCGTGGTGAATCCTGTTTCATCTTTCTCTGTTAGGGGAAGAAAATAACAAGAGTAGGCAAATGGGCCTTTTAGCCCCATCGTGATTAATTTATTCATCTTTGCATGTTGGCAATTTGTAAACTTCTGACTTGAGTAGCTTTTAAGTGGACCTCTGTGTGCTCTCTGCTGTGCCCGGGAGCAGGTGTTGACGAGTTTTGCCACTGCACGCACAGCCCTTCCTGCTGCCTGGGGGAGCCTTCCGGTATCTTCAGTGTGCACAGAGAGTCCAGGGGAGGGAAGCACTGGTCAGTGCTGCCAGCAGACCCTGGCCTGGAGCAGGCAGAGGAGGGAGGCAGGATTTATACCTAGAACAGTGCTGTCCAGAAGGAATGTGTCACCAGCCACATAGGAACGTGAAAACAAAGAAAGAGGCAGGTGTCATTAATTTTAATAAAATATTTAACCAGCACCCAAAATACTATCATTTGAACCTAGAATCAATATAAAAATTATAAAAGAAATAGTTTACATTCTTTTGTTCTTAATAAATATTCAAAGTCTAGAGTGTGTTCTGCATAGACCTGCCCTGTTTCAGATGCACCACTCATGGCCCTTGAAGGCGAAGTCTGCGGTAGCCTCCATCCCATGGTTCCATTACGCTTCTCTGCATAGTGCTGGACACTGTCTCTTGTTTATTTCTCCATCTGTTGCCTGACCTACTGGCACACACACTCATACATGTACGCCCTGCAGGGCTGTGGGCTGAGTGTCCTCAGTGCCTGGAGTGGGGCCCGGCATGGGGCAGCCCTGGGCATGTGGTCACCCAGTGAACACCTGCAGTGCCTGTGAGAAGGTCTGGCATGAAGGGCCTGGACCTCAGGCCCATTTGCTGGAGGAGACGGGCCGGGGTACAGGTGGGAGCTGGTGCTCCAGGTGCTCTAGCTGCAGTGTGGGGGATGCCCCACAGCACCTGGCCTTCTCCCTACCCCTGTAAGCAGAGCTCCAGCACCAGGCGGGGCACTGTCCTGGCAGCTGCCCAGCCGGACAAGGAGGATCCAGCATGATCTCAGAGCAGACCCTACACTTCTTTTATTTTAAAAATTATGTTTAGTATACAGCTAATGCATGTTTATTTTGAAAAGATTAGAATTTATGGATAAGCAAAAAATAAATCATCACGTTTTCTCCCAACGATGACCACGTTCGTCTTTGGCTGATGGTCCTTTTGGAGTTCTTCATGCAAATGCATGTCCTTGAATTTGCATATACACACAGAAAGGTAACACCCAGGTAACACCCAGGCACGTGCACAGCGGGGAACCTTCATGTGCCTGGCTCATCGTGGGCACCGGAAGCCCCGTTGTGGAAGGTGTAACCAGCCATTCAGGCATTGCTGAAGGCACTTTGCACACATTCAACAACCCAATAAGGGAGTTATTATTGTTCTGGCTTTTTCACTCCAGCGGTTCAGCAAGTGGGAAGGAGTGGCACCCAGCAGCTTCTTTGCTCCCATAGCTCGGCAAGTGGGAGGGAGGGTTACAGCTCTTTTACTCCTGCTGCCCACAGCTCAGCAAGCATTATAGCTCTTTTGCTCTAGCAGTTTGGCAAGTTCTGGGTTCTTGTCCCATAACCAAGAGGAATAAGGTACGTGGACGCCAGAGAGTAAGGCAGAGTAGAATTTTACTGAGGAACAGAAAGAAAGCTCTCAGCTGCAAGAAGAGACCTGAAAGCAGGGTGGCCATCTGTGAAGGTAAGTCCAGGGTTTTTATGGGCTTTGAATGGGGGAGTGCATGCTGATAGGTCCATGGATGGGCTTGGAAAAAGCACCATTCGATTGGATAAAGGGCATCATTCCGAAAGAACCAGTTGAAAGAGAGTGGGTAAGACGGGGATGGAAGTTCTCACTCCGGTCGTGGACTCTATCCAGAACTGGCAGTTTGGTGCTCAGGCTCTAAAAGTGTCCTTGGCTTGAAGGTCAGGTTTCATTGGGGACCCGTCCCTGTCTGTCTAGGAACTTGTCTGTCTCCTGTTACTATCACTATTATTATCCCATTTTACAGATGAGGAAACTGAGGCATGGAGGGTTATGAGACTTGCCCAGGGTTGTGTAGCTAATAAATGCAGGGCTGGGATTTGAACGTGGCCGTGGGGCACATTCAGATGTGCTTTTAGTTGCTTCACCGGACTCTGCGACGTTCACTGCCCAGCAAAGTGCTGTGGGCTCGGTTTTGGGGATATAGGGACACACAGACCTGTTGAAGTAGTAGGTGGTGGAGATGCTGGGGAGAACTCACTGCCCAGCAAAGTGCTGTGGGCTCGGTTTTGGGGATATAGGGACACACAGACCTGTTGAAGTAGATGGTGGAGATGCTGGGGAGAGCAGCAGGGATGCATCTGCAGTGCTCGTGGGGTCAGGCAGCATTGGGGGTGGGCTCGGGCCCAGCACTCCCGCATCTAATCCAGTGATCTTGCTTCCCTCGCTGCTGCCCGTTCTCACATGAGCCTCAGCCCTGGGCCAGCCACTCAGAGCTCAGGGTCTCGAGGGAACCCAGGGTCTGCAGTCACCCACCCACCCACCCACCCACTGTTCTGGAGCCTGGGGCCCTAGGACACGGGCTTGTCACCGTCTCACCCTTCCTGGGAAGGCCTGGCACGCGGGGGAGGTCAGTGTCCTCCACGCATGGCACTAGGATTCGTTTGACTCAGGAAAAATAAAACCCTTTTGGTAAGAAGTAGCCAAAGCCATGGCGGTATCTGCTCTTCGGCATCGGGAGCCTCGCCTGGTCTCCGGCATCGGGAGCCTCACCTGTTGGAACCCGCCCGGGGCAGGAGTGAGCGGCATGGCGGCTTCTGTCTAAGTGTGGTCCACTGCTGTGTGGTCCATGGGGGGAAACTGTTGGAAACATCCCAGCTTGGCTTCCCACCTCTACCCTGTGTCCCACTCACTGACGTTTTAGAGAGATGCCTTTGCCTGCATGGTGGTGTGTGAGTCAGGGCTCCACTTCTGCCTGGGTGGTATGGGTAGGGCCAACCCCCACCCACGCCGGCCCTCAACTTCAACAGGAGTTGCCTGGTGGAAAGCGTGAGCAACTCTATCCACTCTCATGATTCATGATGTGTCCGAGAGTGTCCAGGGCACACCCAGGTCGCCCACCATCCTGAGAACCAACACATCCCTCTCCCCAGGCCCCACCTCCCAGATCCCAGGTCAGTTGCTTGGGCTGGGGCCAGGACAATGGGGCATTTTTTCGAGCTCCTTGGGTGCTGATGGACATGATGTGGTCAGGCCTGAGAACTGTCAACCTCCAGGCCATGCAGTGAGAGTCTGATTCTGTTGCTTTTGCTTTTGATCCCTCACTGACCACAGACCCCACAGCCTTTACGAAGGGCCCTTGCAGACACTCGGTGTCCACTGGAAGGATTCTCGGCACACAGGCTGATGGAGAAAGGCGGGGTGCACTCCACGCTGCCCTCTGGCTGTGGCTTTGTTGAGATGGTGGCGCCCCAGGGACCGGGGGAGGGATGGATTGCAGACCTGACGCGACCTTGACTTCTACGGCATCAGTGTCATGAGCAGAGCCTTTCTTTAACTTTTAGATCCACAGATGTGGCCATTAATTGTTTATGGAAAAGTTAAGAATAAAAAAGCAAGTGCCGTCTATAGTTTTCTGGGCCGGGCCCTGGGCAGGCCTCTCTCCACCTGCTCTCCTGGACAGGCAGCACCGTCATTGCTGGGAGAGCCATGTCCCTGAATGTGACCGAGGGATGGCTTCACCCGTGGTGGCCCCTCTGCCTGCCTGGTGTGGGTGATGCAGAACAGCTCTTGGCTAATAAATGTGCCGCGTTTCCCTGACAGGAGACGGCGTGGCCTAGTGCATAAATAAGACAAGCCTTTTTAAAAAAGAAATCTGTATTTAAGGACGTGTTTGGCTGTGTTCTTCGCCTCCCGTAAAGGTCACCCAGATAGATTTTTCCTTCTTTAGCATTGCAGGCTGCGAAGAACTGGGCATTTCTATTCTCCCTCCATCCAGTGAACCTGGAGGACTAAATTAGATTCTGAAATTGAGTGTGCAGTAGAGTCGGTGAGTTACCGTAACGGGAGGGTACTGCTTCTCACCTTGCAAGGAGCGAGGTCATGATAATATGAAGCGAAGTGGATTAAAAATAAAACCAAAGGTATTTATTTATGACCTGCTCAGAATTGGATTGGCATCCATGTAAGTTGCATCTAATGGTGAAAGACAGCAGATTGATGTTGATATGTCCCCAGGGACTTTTAGCCAGTGAAATTTGCTCCCTGAATTCAATTTAAAGGCCCACTGAAAGTATCCAAAATGCGAAAGGAGATGGAATTGAGGAAGTGGGGGTGGAAGCCCAGCGACTGTGAAATAGCAATTGGAAGACGGTCCTGGTGTGTAACCCTCCTGATGCAGGACCAGAGAGAGGACAGTCCTGGTGTGTAACCCTCCTGATGTGGGAATGGAGAGAGGACGGTCCTGGTGTGTAACCCTCCTGATGCAGGACCAGAGAGAGGACAGTCCTGGTGTGTAACCCTCCTAATGTGGGAATGGAGAGAGGACGGTCCTGGTGTGTAACCCTCCTGATGCAGGACCGGAGAGAGGACAGTCCTGGTGTGTAACCCTCCTGATGTGGGAATGGAGAGAGGACAGTCCTGGTGTGTAACCCTCCTGATGCAGGACCGGAGAGAGGACAGTCCTGGTGTGTAACCCTCCTGATGCAGGACCGGAGAGAGGACAGTCCTGGTGTGTAACCCTCCTGATGCAGGACCAGAGAGAGGACAGTCCTGGTGTGTAACCCCCCTGATGCAGGACCGGAGAGAGGACAGTCCTGGTGTGTAACCCTCCTGATGCAGGACCGGAGAGAGGACAGTCCTGGTGTGTAACCCTCCTGATGCAGGACCGGAGAGAGGACAGTCCTGGTGTGTAACCCTCCTGATGCAGGACCGGAGAGAGGACAGTCCTGGTGTGTAACCCTCCTGATGCAGGACCGGAGAGAGGACAGTCCTGGTGTGTAACCCTCCTGATGCAGGACCGGAGAGAGGACAGTCCTGGTGTGTAACCCTCCTGATGCAGGACCGGAGAGAGGACAGTCCTGGTGTGTAACCCTCCTGATGCAGGACCGGAGAGAGGACAGTCCTGGTGTGTAACCCTCCTGATGCAGGACCGGAGAGAGGACAGTCCTGGTGTGTAACCTTCCTGATGCAGGACCAGAGAGAGGACGGTCCTGGTGTGTAACCCTCCTGATGTGGGAATGGAGAGAGGACGGTCCTGGTGTGTAACCCTCCTGATGCAGGACCAGAGAGAGGACAGTCCTGGTGTGTAACCCTCCTAATGTGGGAATGGAGAGAGGACAGTCCTGGTGTGTAACCCTCCTGATGCAGGACCAGAGAGAGGACAGTCCTGGTGTGTAACCCTCCTGATGTGGGAATGGAGAGAGGACAGTCCTGGTGTGTAACCCTCCTAATGTGGGAATGGAGAGAGGACAGTCCTGGTGTGTAACCCTCCTGATGCAGGACCGGAGAGAGGACAGTCCTGGTGTGTAACCCTCCTAATGTGGGAATGGAGAGAGGACGGTCCTGGTGTGTAACCCTCCTGATGCAGGACCGGAGAGAGGACGGTCCTGGTGTGTAACCCTCCTGATGCAGGACCGGAGAGAGGACAGTCCTGGTGTGTAACCCTCCTGATGTGGGAATGGAGAGAGGACGGTCCTGGTGTGTAACCCTCCTGATGTGGGAATGGAGAGAGGACAGTCCTGGTGTGTAACCCTCCTGATGCGGAGCTGGAGAGAGGACGGTCCTGGTGTGTAACCCTCCTGATGCGGAGCTGGAGAGAGGACGGTCCTGGTGTGTAACCCTCCTGATGCGGGGCTGGAGAGAGGACAGTCCTGGTGTGTAATCTTCCTGATTCGGGAATGGAGAGTGCAGCTCCGGGATGGCCGGGGGGCCTGCCTCAGTGAGGGTGGGGCAACATGCAGACCGCAGCCTCCGGCACAGCCAGGATGTGAGCCCGGGTCATCTATCCAGGCTCTGTGCCTGCACAGCTCAGCTCATCTTGGCTGTGCCCATGTGGAGAGCTTGCCATCCTTATCTCCAGATGAAGGAGAGTGTGGCTTGGAGAGCCAGGCCCACTGTCCAAGACCACCTGGACAGGGAGCCAGGATGTGAACTTCAGAGCCCAGCTACCCCCCATTCCCCTCCATGCCAGTCTTGCTGGGCTGCGTTTTCTCGAGGCAGGCGACATGGGCATCCCGAGCCTATGGCCCTCCCTGTCCCTTGTCACCTGCTAGGAGTGGGGAAGGGCAGTTCCAGCACCCTCAGGGCTCCTCAGCCGCCTTCCTGACTTCCTGGATCCAGCTTCTGTTTGGGGTGGGAGGTAGGAGAAGCCGGGGAGCCTGCAGGTGGCCCCCTGGGGGCAAATTCTCGAGGACCAGAGCCCACAGGGCCATCCGAGCAGTGTAGACCCCTCCCTCAGGGAGTCTGCCCAGCTTCATGACAGAGCCTGGGCTTGGGCTGGCCCTGACCTGATGGTCCCCTGTTTCTCTTCTGAGAACCCCCGCCGCAGGAGGCTGTCTTGGCCACTCAGCCCTCTCTGATCCCTACTTCTGCCAAGCCCCCTGTGTGTTGGGGTCCCCGGAGACCTGCCCTGTCCTTGGTGGGCCGCCAGCAGCTGTGGATGTGGGCGTGGTCATGTGGGAGGGCGGGGCTGTCGGGTGGTGGTCGTGGGGGGTCCCCTGAGGACCTGTGCTTTTCCTTCCCCGTTGTGGCCTCAGTGGACGTAGGTCAGTCTCCACCTCCTCAGTGTCCACATCCCGGCTTCCAGACCATGAGCTCTGGAGACAGTCGCCCATGTGTCTTTTGGGGGTGGGACTCAGTGCCCCCATAGCCCATCTGAGACACGGCCCAGCTGCAGGCCAGAGGAGCCCACCCAGCACTCCCAATAAGCCCAACGCACCTGCCCAGTGTGCCCGGTGAGCCCAGTGTGCCTGCCCAGTGAGCCTGATAGGCCCAGTGTGCCTACCCAGCACTCCCAGTGAGCCTTGCATGTCCACCCAGTGTGCCCGCTCAGTGAGCCTGGTGTGTCCACCTAGCATGCCCATGGAGCCCACTGTGTGCCCACCCAGTGCTGGCTGTACTGCTGGCCGTATGTGTGTTTTCCCAGTCTGTCCAGCAGCCCCGACAGTAATTTACCACAGTAAATAAAAATTTGCACTCTGTGAATTCAATGCAATAAATGCTGTGACTGGGAAGTAGAATGGGAGAATGAAGGGTACAGGAGGCGAGATTTTAATAATACACATGTAAGATGATTTTACCCACACTGAACGACTTATCATTGTTGCTTATTCCCTATAGTTCCCTATTTTCCTACTTACATGCATGTCATTCACCTTTATGTAAAACCTTTTACCTCCTATCTTTACCTATGAGAATCCTACCTGAATTTTAAGAGTCTGATCAAATGTCACTTCCACAGAAAGGCCTTCTTTGGTTGTAACTGGAACTAATTTTTAAATCTCAGTCTAAGGCAAATAAGCACATTAGAAAGCAATAAATAAATAAATGGTGGCCCCATTTTGCAGAGGAGGAAGCTGGGCCTCGGGGTGGAGTCATTGTCCCAGGGCACCAGGTTGGACCTAGACCTGAAGCTGGGTGTGGGGGAGCCCCGGACCCCAACCCACTGGTGTGAGGTGGTCATGGAGGAGGGGCCAGTTGGCGCTTTGCTGTGCTCCTGGGCTCCCGGGGTGGGCCTGAGCCGGCTCCGTTCTGTGATCCCCTCACGTGTGGGCTTCACCTGCTGACGGTGCTGGTGCCTGGAGGGGTCTCCTGGTGCACAGAAATCTGTGCTTAGTGGCAGTTCCAGGGGTGCTGCGGTACTTTCGGGGCTGATACAGGCTTTGGGGGAGTGGGAAGCTCCTGGGCGGAGGCTGCAAAGCTGCAGCAGAGCCCCGAGAGCTGGGTCTCCCCCTGAGGGGCAGGGGATTCAGTTAAATGAAGCCCCTGCCACGACATCTCAGATGCCGGACTTGGAGCTGCGCAGTGGGCCTCCTGCCTGGCTGCTGGGATGGGGCGGGGGCCGTGGGGCAAGGCCTGGGGCCCTACTGGGGTTGAGCAGGGAGCAGCTGCCGGCTGGGCAAGTTTTCCTGGGTCACCCACCCTCCACTGTGGGTCACCTCCTCTGACCTGGGCTTGTGTCTTTCTCTCCAGTTTTCCTGGGTCACCCGCCCTGCACCGTGGGTGACCTCCTCTGACTTGGGCTTGTGTCTTTCTCTCCAGTTTTCCTGGGTCACCCGCCCTGCACCGTGGGTCACCTCCTCTGACCTGGGCTTGTGTCTTTCTCTCCAGTTTTCCTGGGTCACCCGCCCTGCACCGTGGGTCACCTCCTCTGACCTGGGCTTGTGTCTTTCTCTCCAGTTTTCCTGGGTCACCCGCCCTGCACCGTGGGTCACCTCCTCTGACCTGGGCTTGTGTCTTTCTCTCCAGTTTTCTGGGGTCACCCGCTCTCCACCGTGGGTCACCTCCTCTGACCTGGGTTTGTCTCTTTCTCCCCAGGAGCTGCTGCTCTTCCTCCAGAACCTGCCCACAGCCCACTGGGATGATGAGGACATCAGCCTGTTGCTGGCCGAGGCCTACCGCCTCAAGTTTGCCTTCGCCGACGCCCCCAATCACTACAAGAAATGAGCCCAGGCCCACCCGCAGCTGGCCTCACTGTCTCGGGTGGCGCGCCCCACCTGCCTGGCTGGTGGTAGGCCCCTGTGAGCTGGTCCCGGGCTGCTAAAAGGCCTTGTGAGGTGGCCCCACCCTCCAGGGGAGCTGGTGAAGATGGGCCCCAGACCTGGTCTAGGGCTGACAAAGACAGGGACAGCCTCTGTTTTCTGAGATACCAAAGAGAGCCAGGGGAGCGCCCCGGCTTCGGCGGCCAGAGGCAGGTCAGGGGTCCCCTCTCCCTCTCCCTCTCCCTGTAGTGTCTTTGCCAAATGACTGCCTCCTGCCGCCCCTAGTCCGGGGCAGCCTAGGAGGCCGACCCTCTTGGGAGTCCTGCTGTCTGGGTGCCAGGGCCGGAACGAGGTAGTGGCCATCTCATACCTACTCTGAAATGCAAAACTTCTATTCTGTTGAGTGAAAGAATAAAATGTAGACAAAATCTAGACTGAGACGTCACGCTGACCTGGGGTCTCTGTGCCGCGAGGTCCCCTTACAGCCGTATTTCACTGCTGCTGGCCCTGTCCCTCCGTGTGTTCTCCTGCTTGCTTGGTTTAAATGTGGCTGGGAAGCTGAAGGCTGGAGTCCAAGCCGTGAGCCCGCCGAGTGCCTGGGAGGCCATGGGACCAAAGGCTGGGAGCAGAGGGAGGCCTCGCCATTGCCTTACTTTCCACCTTGAACCTCTTTTACAAGAGAGAACCCCCCACCTCCCTGAGGTCCAGGGCCAAGTGGCCCCGCCAGGTAGGCGCCGGCCTCAGCCAGAGCCCCTGGAGGCCCACCCAGGCTGTCGGGCCATGTTGGGCTGGCAGACGGGCAGGGGTCACGGCCCTGTCATCAAAGCCCTGAACCACAGTGCTCTTCTCACCGCAGCCTGGAAGCGGAATGAGCTTTTGGAGGTTTCCTGGGACTTGCTGTCCTTGTCCAGGTCTGCCAGGTGTAGGGGAGGTGTGACTGGTTCCGTCGTGGACCGGTTCCTCCGTGGACTGGTTCCTCCGTGGACCGGTTCCTCCGTGGACCGGTTCCGCCGTGGACCACTTCTGCCCTGGGCTGGTTCTGCCCTGGACTGGTTCTGCCCTGGACTGGTTCCACCATGGACCGGTTCTGCCGTGGACCGGTTCCCGCCGTGGACCAGTTCCCGCTGTATACTGGTTCTGCCCTGGACTGGTTCCCGCTGTGGACTGGTTCCTTGGGGCTCTAAGTGCGGAAGGGCCCAGAGCTGGTCCCTGCCCAGCGCCCTGCTAGGGCTGTGTCCTTGGCTCCAGGGGCCTTGGGACTGGCTTCCCAGCATTCCCTCGGTGTGTCACAGGCTGCATGACCCCTGGAATGTGGGCAGGGCCACAGCCACAGTCTGATCCCTGAGCCCAGGACAGGCTCATGTCCTCAGCGACCCACTGGTGACTGACTTCTCAGACTCTCCTCTGTCCCTCAGGAGCAGCTGTGTCCTCTCCCAGGCCCTAGGACGCTGCCAGAGACTGTGGGACATACAGGCATAAGTGATGTGTGTGTTTCTGCTTCTGTTTTAAAAATCCAGGGTCATTACACACAGCATGGAAATTAGCACAAAATGATGTGCAAACGTCAGATGCTCCCAAACCAGCAAAGGGATGGGCTTGCTTCAGATCAGATGCGGGCACGCCTTACCCCTGCCTTCCGTGTCCCCACCCCAGGGTCAAGGGTTCCTCAGACCAGCCATACCTCCTCCTCCTGCCGCCTCCTTTTCTAGATGGGGAGGGGATTCCGTCACAAGAAGAGCCGCTCCTTGGCCGTGTGCAGGAAGCCCCATGGCCGTGTGCAGGAAGCCCCATGTCGCTTTGCCGAGATCAGCCCTGGGAGGATCCCCTTCTCTAGCTCAGATGATGCTGTGTGGCCAGAAGGCTGCGGACACAACTGACCTGCTTCTTGAGGTGGTTTATGTTTTAAACAGGAAGCTCCACGGAGTTCAGCCCTGTGTGCATTTCCTCATATATGTAAACGCCAAGACTGAATGTGAGGGGTGTTGGCCGCGGGTCTTAAGTCTGAGCAGATCCATCTGGAATGTGAGGGGTTTTGGCCACGGGCCTTAAGTCTGAGCAGATCCATCTGGAATGTTCGTGGTGTGCTGTCTGGATGTGGTGTACTAGAAACACGGAATAAAGATCAGTGACAAAGCCGCGGCCTTGGCCTGTGATTCGAGGACTTGCCCATCGAGGACAGGGGCACCCTGGCCCAGCCCTGCCGAGGGTCTGAGCTCAGGGCCATTGCAGTGCGCCAGCGTGGGCCCGGCAGCACCCGTGATCTCGCTGCCACCCGCAGGACCTCTCAGGGAGATGGGGCTGCAGCTGCTCAGGTGGTGCAGGGATGCCACTTGCCCGGGCGGGGCAAGACTCAGAAACCAGTCTGACCCCCGAAGCCCAGCTCTGCACTAGCTGGAACACGGGAGTGTGGGGTCCAGGCTGGCCCCTGTCAGGCTCCTGAACAAGGGATCTCCCCTTGGGCCACATCTGTCAAGCACCTGCTTTGAAAAGGGCTGTTCCGGGGTAGGCACCAGGCTCTGGGGTCTCCCCCCGCCTCTCCTGGGATACACTTGCCTCACCGTCACCCACACACTGAAACACCCTCCTTGCCCTGTGTTACTGAAACAAGGCCCTTCAAAGGGCCTCAGTTTCTCAGGGCAGCTTTCCAGGTGCGCCACACCCCTCTGAGTAACCCCGTCTGGGTGCCCCACCCTCAGGTACCCCACACCCCCCTGGTTGCCCCACCCTCGGGACCCTCCCTTGGCAGCACTTGGCTTTCCACTGCCTTGTGCTGTCCACTGACGGGGTGTGGGGTGTGCTCCTGTCCCCATGGGTGTGGGGTGTGCACTACTGACCGGGTGTGGGGTGTGCTCCTGTCCCCACAGGTGTGGGGTGTGCTCCTGTTCCCACAGGTGTGGGGTGTGCTCCTGTCCCCGCGGGTGTGGGGTGTGCTCCTGTCCCCGCAGGTGTGGGGTGTGCTCCTGTCCCTGCGGGTGTGGGGTGTGCTCCTGTCCCCGGGGGTGTGGGGTGTGCTCCTGTCCCCGCGGGTGTGGGGTGTGCACTACTGACCGGGTGTGGGGTGTGCTCCTGTCCCCGCGGGTGTGGGGTGTGCTCCTGTCCCCGCAGGTGTGGGGTGTGCTCCTGTCCCCGCAGGTGTGGGGTGTGCTCCTGTCCCCACGGGTGGGCTGGTGGCGCCACAAAGTGGGAGTAGCCTCTTCACCTCTCTTTCCACAGTGACCCAGTGCGGAGCTGAGCCAGGCAGGGCTGCCTTCCTGGGCCCGGTGGCCCGGCACATGGGCTGACCTCACTGATGCCTGGCTGTGGTCTGCAGGGTCGTAGGCTGCAGGACGGAGACTGGCTGTCCCCAGCAGCCACCAGGTGTTCAGCTCCTGACTCCAGGTCACAGCCCAGCAACTGCCATTCACCTTCACAATTCCCCGGAGTTTGCAGCTCAGCAGTTGGCTCCTCGGGCCCAACTTGAGGTCTTCACAGCCTGTGCAGACTCTGCTCCTGTGGGTGGCCCGAGCCCAGGGGTCCTGAAATCAATCCCTGACCTGTGGTGGCTGCTGTCCTGTGCACCTCACCCTGCCCGGTCCCAGGGAGAAGCTCGGCCTGCTGGCACCACTGCTGTGCCCTTGGCAAGGTCAGACGCATCGGGGAGCATTGGGGTCCTGGGGAGTAGGAGATGGAGAGTCTCTGTGGTTTGTGCTTTTGGAAGAACTAGGAGGTGGGACGCTTCTGTGCCGTGTCACCGATGGATGGAAACAGGAGGAATCCTGTCTGTGTTCGAGCAGACCCACTCCGCTGAGGACTTGGGGACAGGCTGCAGAATGACATGTGCCATCGCAGGCTGCAGCACGCCAGCCTCCATGCCGTCCTCCAGAGCTGGAGGCTCCTCGTCAGCCCTGTGGCCCCAGTGATCTGCTCTCGGCCGCAGTCCTGGGGAGTTTGCCCGAGACTCAGACCCCTCGGGGTGTGGACCTCCCTGGGGCCTTCCCAGCCTCTGCCCACCCCACCGTTCCTCTCCTCTCTCAGCCCCAGCCCCTTGGCTTCCCTCTGGCTCTGCACTTTGCCCTGCGGGATTGCGGGCTGCTTGGGGTGGCCCCCACTCAGCTGTGAGGCCTTTCCACACCCACCCTGCAGCTCCTTGGCATGGAGGGTCCCCAGCACAGGATGGCCTCCACCCAGGAGCGCACACGGCCGCTTACATGGTCCTGTGTGAGCGACCCAGCCGTAGTCCATTTTGTTGACAAGATGAGGCTGGCTATTCTTTCTTTTTTTTATTTTTTTATTTCTTGAGACAGGGTCTTGCTCTGTGGCCCAGGCTGGAGTGCAGTGGTATGATCTCAGCTCACTGCAACCTCTGCCTCCTGGGTTCAAGTGATTCTAATGCCTCATCCTCCCGAGCAGCTGGGATGACAGGTGCCCGCCATGACACCCAGCTAATTTTTTTAGTAGTTTTAGTAGAGACGGGGTTTCACCACGTTGGCCAGGCTGGTCTCGAACTCCTGACCTCAAGTGATCTGCCCACCTCGGCCTCCCAAAGTGCTGGGATTATAGGTGTGAGCCATCGCGCCCAGCCTGATTATTCTTTTAGGAAAAAAAATTATATTCAACTTCCAGATAAGTGGATGTAAATATAAAAGTTACCCCCAAATACTCAAAAATACATGGCTATTTTTATCATTGGGAATGGTAAGAGGCTTTCTTAGCATGATGGCAGTGGCAAAAACAAGACAGAAAAAGACTAATGATGTATATCCGTAGTATGCGCTACCAAAGCAAATGGCAGGGACGACTAAGACCCAACCTTCATCACCAAAGACAAGTGTGAATGACACGCTGGTTCACCTAGGCAAGGCGGATTCAGATTCCTCAGCATGCAGAGTTTCTGGAAATTGATAAAAATGGGCACAGCACAGAAAATGGGCAGTTCACAAAAGTGGTGCAGGTGACCGATGAGAAGTTCACATCACCAATGGTTACAGAAATGAAAATCATTCACCAGCCACTTGCCCCCACCAGGGCTGGCTGCGTGACCTTGGGCTGTGTCTATGATCATCTGTTATGCAGCAATACAAAACAAATACCCTCTCTCTTTTAGTCTGTATTTTTTTCTGAATATTTTGCAGTGGTTTTTCGTTGTTGCTGTTTTTACATTTAAGCTGTGAAGTGGCAGACACAACACAAACCTAGCTCTCGGAGAATCATTACAAAGCAGACACCCCATGTGATAGGGTTTGGATGTATCCCCACCCAATTCTCATCTTGAATTGTAGCTCTTGTAATTCCCATGTATTGTGGAAGGGACCTGGTGGGAGATAATTGAATCATGGCGACAGGTTTCCCCACACTGTTCTCATGGTAGTGAATCAGTCTCACGAGATAGGATGGTTTTGTAAGGGGAAACCCCTTTCGCTTGGCCCTCATTCTCTCCTGCCGCCATCCGTGTAAGACATGACGTTGTGCCTCCTTGCCTTCTGCCATGATGGTGAGGCCTCCCCAGCCACCTGGAACTGTGAGTCTATTAAACCTCTCTTCTTTATAAATTACCCAGTCTCACGTATGTCTTTATTAACAGCATGAGAATGGTCTCATACACCATGTAACCACAACCCTGGCTGAGAAATAGAACATGACCCACACTGGATCTCCCTGTGTGCTCCCTCCTCCCAAACATGACACACCGCTGACTTCCAAACCATCCTTTAGTTCTGCTTATTTGTACACTTTTATTATATGAATGGAATTATACAATATATACTCTTGTGAACAACTCTTCCTGCTCAACTTTCTGTTTTTTGTTTTGTTTTGTTTTTGAGATGGAGTCTCGCTCTGTCGCCTAGGCTGGAGTGCAGTGGTGCAATCTGGGCTCACTGCAAGCTCTGCCTCCCAGGTTCATGCCATTCTTCTGCCTCAGCCTCCCGAGTAGCTGGGACTACAGGTGCCTGCCACCACGCCCAGCTAATTTTTTTGTATTTTTAGTAGAGACGGGGTTTCACCATGTTAGCCGGGATGGTCTCCATCTCCTGACCTCGTGATCCGCCCGCTTCGGCCTCCCAAAGTGCTGGGATTACAGGTGTGAGCCACCACGCCCGGCTTCAACTTTCTGTTTGTGCGAGTATCTGTGTGGTATTAAGTGTGGTTTCTTCTTTTCCATTGCTGTAAAGTTTTCCATGACATGGATAGATTGCAATTTGTCCCTTCTACTCCTGCTGGACATTTGGATTGTGTCCGGTTTGGGGCCGTTATAAACAGTGCCCCTCTGAATATCTGTGTGCCTGTCTCTCGGTGGACACGTGCCCCCGTTCTGTGGTTTTCTTTCCCCTAGAAGCGGAATTGCAGAGCCATAGGGCATGCATCCTTCCCTCTAATAGATCATGAGAAATGATTTTACAAAGCACCTTTTCCAGCTTACATTTCCACTGGCAGGTCGATGGTTCTCGTTTCTCCACATCCTTGCCCACACTGGGTGTGGTCAGTCCTAGCCCTTCTCATGGGTGTGTTTGCATCTCTGGGTAATCGTCCTTCCCTGCTGCTCACAGAGCTGCATACATGGGCTGTCTCAAAACTCCCATTGTGGTGGAGCACCTGTTTCCTCCCTGCTGCAACCAAAAGAGACAGAAAGAGACTGACTTGGGATTTCTTGTGATGCTATGATCATAAGCATTTTCTCATATTATTACAATTCTTCAAAAATGTGATTTTAATGACTGCATAATATGCAGTTGCATGGATTCACATAATTTATTCCTTTATTATACATCAAGTTGCTGCTATTTTTTTCCTCTAGCAAATGGTGCTGTGATAAATGTCTACATTTCTGGGTACTTTTTC
Source organism: Pan paniscus (assembly GCF_029289425.2). Classification (NCBI taxonomy): domain Eukaryota; kingdom Metazoa; phylum Chordata; class Mammalia; order Primates; family Hominidae; genus Pan; species Pan paniscus. Next base: position 57,032,132 of record NC_085927.1, read on the forward strand.
CATAATAGATTTTTAGTAGTGGGATTCTTCAGTTATTGCCGAATACAGGAGTCAGCAAAATCACTGCCGCCCTCCCCACCCCACAGTGGCTTGCAACAGTGGCTGCAGGTCTGCTCATCTGGTTTTCTTTGGAATGTCTTAGAAAATATAAGTTTGAGAAATTATTTAGAAATTTAAAGATAACGTTGGAAATTGAGTGTGTAACTTCCAGGAGAGGGGAAAAAGAAAAGGAACAAAGTTGAGAAGGCAAGAAAAGAGGTAGGAAAAAAAAGCAAAGAAAAAGTATGATAAATACAAAGCATTAATTACCAGCGCCCAAGCAAGTTCAGCTATGATCATGATAGGTAATTTACGCTCACCTATTCAAAAGGAGATACATTATGCTTTTAAAAACTCCATAAAAGCCAACAACATACTATTGATGAGAGATACATCAAGACTAAAAATTTTGTTTGAAATGGAGGGATGTAAAAAATATGGGGGAAATACTACCTGCCTCCCCAAATGTGGTTGGAATATCTGTATTCCCCCAAATCGCATTTGAAAAGCATTAACAAGGACAAAGAGACCTTTGTCTCATGACCGAGTGAAGTGCTGTGTCATATGACCAAAAGCCCTTCACTCAATCATGGACCCGCGTAGATATAACAACATAACCTAACCTCAGCATAAACAAGGCAAAAGTGGGTACAATGATGAGGAAATACTGACCTATCCACAAGTATAATGGGAAATTATAACTCATCTGCAGAAAATGATGGGCCAATGAGAAAAAGGTTTAAAAAGACAATCAAAATAATAAATACAGAAACAAAAGTTATTGGAGTAGAAAAGAAAACACAGATAATGGAATTGACTGAAAAAAACCCAAAAGTTTACTTTTAGACAAGACTAATAATGGAGGCTCGAGAGTAAGCATCTTTGGCTGTTCTGCAGTTGGTGTATCTCCAGCATTCAGAAACAGGACCTGTCTATAGTAGGAGCTGAATAATGTTTGTTGAATGACAAATAGATAAACTCCTAAGGATTAAAATCCAACTGTAATAATGAAGGGAGGTGAAACTGCAGATGCTGAAGATATTTTAAATATTACAAGCATCAAGAGAACCAAAATCAAGCCATAGAGTGGGAGAAAATAATTGCAAAAGACATACCTGATAAAGAACTGCTCTCTAAAATTTAAAAAGAACTCTTAACAATAAAAAACAAACAGCCCAACTTTAAAATGGGCAAAAGATCTGGACAACTCACCCAAGAAGATACCCAGATAGCAAATAAGCACACAAAAATATGCTTAGCATATTGCAAAATATGCTCAACAACGAAATACCACTACCCACAGAATGGCCAAAATCTGATAGAAGCAGGAGAGGCAGAGCAAGGTGGCAGAATAGAAATCTCCACCAATCAATTGTCCCCTCACACAAGGATGCCAAGTTAACAACTACCTACACAGAAAAAACAGCCTTCGTAAGAGCCAAAAATCAGACACACCCTAGACCAGAAGGGAATCCACTGCCCTGAAGGAAAGGACCCAGTCCTGTCAGCATTCATCACTTGCTAACCGAAGAGCCCTTGGGCCCTGAATAACCAGCAGTGATACCCAGGTACTATATCAAGGGCCGTGGTGAGCCTCTGAGACTTGCTGGCTTTAGGTACCAACACTGCCACAGGGATTTAAAGCATCAAGTGAGCTCTTTGAGTCCCCAGTTCTAGGACTTGACTCTTGGATGGCATTTCTGGGCTTGACCTGTTCCAGAGGGGAGCCCACTGCCCTGAAGGCTTTAGGTGGCTCAGAACTGAGACAGAGACTGTGCATTTGGGAGAAAGTGAGGGAAGAGAACAAGAGTCTCTGCCTGGTAATCCAGAGAATTGTCCTGTGTCTTCTCCAAGACCATCAAGCTGGTACCTCTATAAGTCTGCAAGAACCACAGTGTTACTGGGGTTGGGGTGCTCCCTAAAAGAGAAATGACTTAGATCATAACACCCAAGTCCTTTCAAATAACTCGAAAGCCTTGCCAAGAAGGATGGCTACAAATAAGCTCAGACAGTGAAGACTACAACAAATGCGTAACACTTCGATACCCAGAAATCAAAGAACATCTGCTAGCATCAACACCATCCAGGAAAACATGACCCCACCAAGTGAACTAAATAAGGCACCAGGGACCAATCCTGGAGAAACAGATATGTCACCTTTCAGACAGAGAATTCAAAATAGCTAAATCGAGGAAACTCAAAGAAATTCAAGATAACATAAGGAATTCAGAATTCTATCAGATAAATTTAACAGCTTGAAATAATTAAAAAGTGATTAGCAGAAATTCTGGAGCTGAAAAATGCAATTGGCCTACTGAAAAATGCATCAGCTTCCTTTAATAGCAAAATGGTTCAAGCAGAAGAAAGAATTAGTGAGCTTGAAGACAGCCTGTTTAAAAATACACAGGAGGCCAGGGGCAGTGGCTCATGCCTGTAATCCCAGCACTCTGGGGAGGCCAAGGCAGGTGGATCACAAGGTCAGGAGTTCGAGACCAGCATGGCCAATAGGGTGAAACCCCACCTCTACTAAAAATACAAAAAAATTGTCTGGGCATGGTGGTGGGCACCTGTAGTCCCAGCTACTCGGGAGGCTGAGGCAGGAGAATTGCTGGAACTCAGGAGGTGGAGGTTGCAGTGAAGCCGAGATTGTGCGACTGCGCTCCAGCCTGGGCAGCAGAGCAAGACTCCATTTAAAAAAAAAAAAAAAAAAAGCAGGAGACAAAAGAAAAAAGAATACAAAATAATGAAGCCTGCCTACACGATCTAGAAAATAGCCTCAAAAGGGCAAATCTAAGAGTTATTGACCTTACAGAGGAGGTAGAGAAAGAGATAAGGGTAGATAGAAGGTTTATTCAAAGGGATAATAACAGAGAAAAAGATCAATATCCAAGAACAGAAGGTTATAGAACACCAAGCAGGTTTAACCAAAGATGATTACCTCAAGGCATTTAATAATCACACTTCCAAAGATCAAGGATAAAGGATCCTAAAAGCAACAAGAGAAAAGAAACAAATAACATAGAGTTGGGCTTTAATACGTCTGGCAGCAGACTTTTCGGTGGAAACCTTACAGGCCAGGAGAGAGAAGCATGACATATTTGAAGTGCTGAAGGAAAAGAACTTTTACCCTAAGATAGTTTATCCAGCAAAAATATCCTTCAAACATGGAGGAGAAATGAAGACTTTCCTAGACAAACAAAACCTGAGGTATTTCATTAATGCCAGGACCACCCTACAAGAAATGCTAAAGGGAGTATTTCAACCAGAAAGAAAATTACATTGATGAGCAATAAATAGTCACCTGAAGGCAAAAAAACTTACTGGTAATAGTAAGTACACAGAAAAACACGACGTATTATGACAGTGTAACTGGGGTGTGTAGACTACTCTTACCCTAATAGAAAGTCTAAACAATGAACCAATAAAAAATTATAACTACAACAACTTTTCAAGACATAGTATGATAAGATATAAATAGAAACAACAAAAAGTTAAAAAGTGGGGGGATGAGGCCAGGTATGGTGGCTCACGCCTGTAATCCCAGCACTTTGGGAAGCCGAGGTGGGCAGATCATGAAGTCAGGAGTTCGAGACCAGCCTGGCCAACATGGTGAAAACCCGTCTCTACTAAAAATACAAAAACTAGCTGGGCGTGGTGGCGCATGCCTGTAATTCCAGCAACTCAGGAGGCTGAGGCAGGAGAATCACTTGAACCCGGGAGGCAGAGGTTGCAGTGAGCCGAGATCATGCCATCCATTACACTCTAGCCTCCAGCCTGGGTGACAGAGTGAGACGCCATCTAAAAAAAAAAAAAAAAAAAAAAAAAATCTCTATTAACATAGCTAGAAGCTGTAATGAAAAGTCTTCTAGTAAAGAAAAGCCTGGGACCTCATTGCTTCACTGCTGAATTCTGCCAAACATTTAAAGAAGAACTAATACCACTCCTCCTCAAACTATTCCAAGAAATAGAGGAGGAGGGAATGTTTCCAAACTCAGATTTCTATGAGGCCCAGTATTACCCTGATACCAAAACAGACAAAGACATATCAAAAAGAAACCTACTGGACAATATATCAGATGAATATTGATGCAGAAGTCCTCACAAAATACTAGCAAACTGAATTCAGCAATACATTAGAAAGATCATTCATTATGACCAAATGTGATTTATCCCTGGGATGTAAGGCTGGTTCAACATATGCAAATCAATCAACATGGTACATCATATCCAAAGAATGAAGGATAAAGACCATATGATTATTTCATTTGTTGCTGAAAAAGTATTTGATGAAATTCAACATCTTTCATAATCAAAATCTTCAAAAAAAAACTGGATATGGAAGAAATATACTTCAACATAATAAAAGCCATATACTACAGACCCACAGCTAGTATCACACTGAATGGGGAACAACTGAAAGCCTTTCCTCTAAGATCTGGAACATGACAAGGATGCCCACTGTCACCACTGTTATTCAACATAGTATACTGAAGTCCTAGCTAGAGCAATCAGACAAGAGAAATATATAAAGAATATCCAAATTGGAAAGGAAGAAGTCAAATTATCCTTGTTTGTTGATGATATGATCTTATATTTGGAAGAACCTAAAGACTTCACAAGGAAACTATTAGAACTGGTAAACAAATTCAGTACAGTTGCAAGATACAAATCATCATACAAAAATCAATAGCATTTCTATATGCCAACAGCAAACAATGTGAAAAAGAAATTTAAAAAGTAATCTAATTTATCATGGCCACATAAAATTAAATACCTAGGAGTGAACTTAACCAAAGAAGTGAAAAATCTCTATAATGAAAACTATAAAATGCTGATGAAAGAAATTGAAGAGGACACCAAAAAATGAAAAAATATTCCATGTTCATGGATTGGAAGAATAAATATTGGTAAAATGTCCATACTACCCAAAGCAGTCTACAGATTCAATACAATCCCTATCAAAATACCAAAGACATTCTTCACAGAAATAGAAAAAACAATCCTAAAATTTATGTGGAACCACAGAGACCCAGAATAGCCAAAGCTAGCCTAAGTGAAAAGAACAAAACAGGAGGAATCACATTACCTGACTTCAAATTATACTATAGAGCTATAGTAACCAAAACAGCATGGTACAGGCATAAAAACAGACACATAGACCAATGGAACAGAACAGAGAACCCAGAAACAAATCCACACACCTACAGTGAAATCATTTTTGACAAAGGTGCCAAAAATACTGGGGAAAAGATAGTCTCTTCAATAAATGGTGCTGGGAAAGCTGGATCTCCATATACAGAAGAATGAAACTAGACCTGTATCTCTTGTCATATACAAAAATAAAAAAAAAATACAATCTTAAATCTAAGACCTCAAACTATGAAACTACTACAGGAAAACACTGGGGAACATCTCCGGGACATTGGTCTGGGCAAAGATTTCTTGAGTAATACCCCACAAGCACAGACAACAAAAGCAAACATGGACAAATGAGATCACATTAGTTAAAAAGCTTCTGCACAGCAAACAACCAATAAAGTGAAGAAACGATCCACAGAATGGGGGAAAATATTTGCAAACTACTCCTCTGACAAGGGATTAATAACCAGAGTGTATAAGGAGCTGAAACAACTCTACAGGAAAAAAATCTAATGATCTGATCAAAAATGGGCAAAAGATTTGAATATACATTTCTCAAAAGAAGCCATACAAATGTCATACAGGCTTATGAAAAAGTGCTTAGCACCACTGATGTCAGAGAAACGCAAATCAAAACTATTAATACAATGAGATATCATCTTATCCCAGTTAAAATAGATTATATCCAAGGGACAGGCAATAACAAATGCTGGCAAGGATGTGGAGAAAAGGGAACCCTTGTACACTATTGGTAGGAATGTAATTAACTACAACCACTGTGGAGAACAGCTTGGAAGATCCTCAAAAAACTAAAAATTGAGCTACCATATGGTCCAGCAATCCCACTGATATATATATCATATATGTATCATATATATATCATATCATATATATATACATATATATGACACATATGTATCATATATATGATACATATATATGATATGATATATATGATACATATATGATACATATATATGATACATATATCATATATATATCATATCATATATATACATATATGATACATATATCATATATATCATATATATGATATATATATGATACATATATCATATATATCATATATCTGATATATATATCAGATATATATCATATATATCTGATATATATATCATATATATATCATATATATCTGATATATATATCATATATATCATATATATCTGATATATATATCATATATATCATATATATCTGATATATATATCATATATATCATATATATCTGATATATATATCATATATATCATATATATCATATATATATCATATATATCATATATATATCATATATATCATATATATCATATATATATCATATATATCATATATATATCATATATATCATATATCATATATATATCATATATATCATATATATCATATATATATCATATATATCATATAGATCATATATATATCATATATATCATATAGATCATATATATCATATATATCATATATATATCATATATATCATATATATCATATCATATATATCATATATATCTATATATCATATATATCTATATATCATATATCTATATATCATATATATCTATATATCATATATATCATATATATCATACATATCATATACATATCATATATACATATCACATATATACCTATCATATATATATCATATACATATATATGATATATATCATATACATATCATATATGATATATATATCATACATATCATATATATGATATATATATCGTATACATATCATATATATCATATAGATATCATATATATGATATATATATCGTATACATATCATATATATCATATAGATATCATATATATGATATACATATACCATATATATGGTATATCATATATATGATATACCATATATATGATATATATGAATATCATATATATGATATATATGAATATCAGATATATGATATATATGAATATCAGATATATGATATATATGAATATCAGATATATGATATATATGATATATATATCATAGATATATCATATATATCATATATATCATAGATATATCATATATATCATAGATATCATAGATATATATATCATAGATATCATATATATTTATCATATATCATATATATCATATATATATTTATCATATATCATATATATCATATATATCATATTATCATCATATATATCATCATATATATCATATATATCATCATATATATCATCATATATATCATATATATCATCATATATATATCATCTATATATCATCATATATATATCATCTATATATCATCATATATATATCATCTATATATCATCATATATATATCATCTATATATCATCATATATATCATCTATATATCATCTATATATCATCTATATATCATATATATCATCTATATATCATATATATCATCATCTATATATCATATATATATCATCATCTATATATCATATATATATCATCATCTATATATCATATATATATCATCATATATATATCATATATATATCATCATATATATATCATATATATATCATCATATATATCATATATATCATCATATATATATCATATATATATCATCATATATATCATATATATCATCATATATATCATATATATCATCATATATATATCATATATATCATCTATATATCATATATATCATCATATATATCATATATATCATCATATATATCATATATCATCATATATATCTATATATCATCATATATATAGATATATATCATCATATATATCTATATATATATATATAATCTCCAAAAGAGGGGAAATCAGTGTATGGAAGAGGTATCAGCACTCCTGTTTATTGCAACACTGTTTACAATAGCCAAGATTTGGAAGCAATCCAAGTGTCTGTCCAACAGATGAATGGATAAATAAAATATGGTACGTATACACAATGGAGTACTATTCAGCCATAAAAAAGCATGAGATCCCGTCATTTACAACAACATGGATGGAACTGGAGGTCATTATGTTAAGTGAAATAATCCGGGAACAGAAAGACAAACGTTGCATGTTCTCACTTTTTTGTGGGATCTAAAAATCAAAACAGTTGAACTAGTGGACATAGAGAACAGATGGTTGATGACCAGAGGCTGGAAATGGTAGTGGAGGGTTGTGTGGGAAGGTGGGGATGGTAAATAGGTACAAAAAAATAGAAAGAATGAATAAGACCTACTATTTGATATCACAACATGGTGACTATAGTCAATAATAACAGCAATTGTATATTTTCAAATAATGTAATTGGATTGTTTGTAACTCAAAGGATAAATGCTTGAGGGGTGGACACCCCATTCTCCATGATGTGCTTAGTTCACATTACATGTCTGTATCAAAACATCTTATGTACCCCATAAATATATACACATATATACCCACAAAAATTTAAAAAATATTCACAGAATTAAAAATAGAATGGCCAAAATCCAAAACACCAACACCACCAAATACTGATGAGGCTGTGGAGCAACAGGAACTCTCACTCATTGCTGGTGGGAATGCAAAATGGTGCAGCCACTTTGGAAGACAGTTTGGCAGTTTCTTCTAAAGTTAATTGTATTCTTATCATATAATCCAGCAGTCATGCTTCTAGATATTTACCCAATTGAGTTGAAAATGTTCAAACACAGAAAACTACAAATGAATGTTTACTTATAATTGTCTGAACTTGGAAGCAACAAAAATGTCTTTCAAGAAGTGAATAAACAAACTATGATATACCCATGCAATGGCATATTCTTCAGTGATAAGAAAGAAATGAGCTGTGAAGCCATGAAAAGACATGAAGGGAATTTTAATGCATACAGCTAAGGGAAAGAAGCCAATCTGAAAAGGCTACACACGATGACTTCAAGTATATAACATTCTGGAAAAAGCAAAACCATGGAGACAGTAAATACATGAGTGGTTTCTAGGGGCTGGGGGTAGGGGGATGAATAGGCAGAGCGCAGAGGATTTTTAGGGCAGTGAAGCTGCTCTGTATGATTCTGTAATGGTGGATAATGGTATACATTTGTCCAAATCCATAGACTGCACAACAGCAAGACTGAACCTAATGCAAACTGTTGACCTTGGAAGATAGTGATGTGTCAGTGTTGGTCATCGATTGTGTCTGTGAAATGTGTCTATGGTTCAGGGCGCCGGCCTTGGAGGGGGCAGATGTGGGTGGGGTTAGGTGGGAACTACGTGTACTTTCTGATTTTTGTTATGAACCTGAGTGCCCTAAAAACTGTAGTCTATTAATTTTAAAAAATTATAAGTGCATCCTATGAGCAGCTTTGTACCTACGAATTTGAAATTCTGGCTGAAATGGGCAACTTTCTAGAAAAATACAGATGACAAATATTGACTCAAAAGGGAAATAAAAACCCTGAATAAATCACAAATCACTCCGTAACTTGAAAGGGCAGCCTCAGATCTCTCCTTTCCAAAGGCCCCATGCTCAGATGGTTTTATGTCACCTTTCCCAAACCCCAGGGATCAGAATTTAGGGCATAAAAGAATGCATGAGATTGGAGTCGCTGGCACAGTTGGGGTGGGCTCAAAGCCATGGCTGCATTTGACCAGCCTCAGGCCATGCCGGGGTCTTGCCTGAGTGGCTTGCTGGGACTTCATTGGACCATGAAGCTGGGTTTTGCTGCCTTGCTGTTGGCTTTTACCGCCTGTGGCCTGGGCAGGGGCTCCGGCCTCTCAAGAACTGCATACAGCCAGTGGTGGGGGCTTGAACCAAGGCATGTCTTGGGGGCTGGGCCTCGGAGCAGCTGCTGGCTGCCGCGTGACCTGGCCACATCCAGCAGAGGTGTGTGGGAGGTGGGGCTGGGGCAGTGGGGCCCAGACGCAGTCACAGAGAGGGTCATTGGCTGCTTGTATGATTTTAGGATATGGTTACATCACGTCTGCTGGCTGTGGGAGTCCACAGGGTTCCCAGGCCGCCTATGTACTGTCTGTCAATCCTCAGGCCAGCAAGGCTGGCAGGTGCAGGGCAGCCACATCCTGTCCTCGTGCTTTTGAACTGGATTCAGATCTAAGGAAGAAAACATGGGGGGACCCGACCAACCTCTCCTTCAGATCGTTCTGGTTAATTAAAAACCTGAGGCCGTGGCCTTAGAGTTCAGTGGCCCATACTGGCGGTGGATTTTATTTTAAAACAAATAAGGACAATGAGGTTGGGGGTGGTGCTTACAGTCAAGAGAATACGGCATCTGTTTACATGGAGACAGAAGCAGCTCAGCAAAGGTCTCCCCAAGCCCAAGGCCAGGAGGGAGCCTGAGGAGGAGGAGCTGGGCTTCCACGGAGCAATGGAAGCAGGGACCAGAGGGAGCAAGAGGTTCCCATGAGAGCCTGGATGCACCTAAACTGGAGAAGCCACCAGAGAAACACGGAAGGTGCCTCAGATGTGAGGCTCCCAGAGAGCGCCCAGGAAAAGGGGGACCTGAGGCTGGGACCAGTGACGGCCAGCCAGAGACCTAACGGGACCGGGGAGGAAGGGACTCCTCCCTCAGGAGGGACAGAGGGGCGGCACACACTTCCAAGAGCCACCTCAGAGTCCAGGGACAGGTGGGTGAGTCCCAGCTTACAGATCTTTCTTATAGGCGACTCCCTGGGTGCGCTGCATGGCTGCAATAGAGAAAAGTGGACACACTCTAAAGTCATTCCATAGGAAATTAACACAGTGTCAGGTGTTCCTTCGCGTGGCGGGGTGCGTGCGATGCCCGGTTAAGATGAGTAGGTTCATAAGGTCCTCATGTGGACACCAGTAACACCAGTAAGAAAGCAGTGGAGCATGGAGCAGGGCACTGTGACGGCCGCCGCCCCCTTGCTCACAGCCAGCCCCCCGCATGCTCACAGCCGGCACACAACCCCCTAGTGCTCACAGCTGACCCGCTGCCGTGTCAGCCGGGGAGGCATCCCCCACCATGCTCACAGCCAGCCAGAGGGTCTCCAGGACCTCACCGGGATGACCCCAGCCGCCCTAGCACCAGCGAGGAGGCACTATCCTTGTTCCCTTACAGAGGGAAAACCCAAGGCTCGGAGAAACCACAAAGCTGCCCAAAGAGACGCAGCCCCTCCTGGGGGCCGGGATGGGAACTCGGGCAGGGGCATCCACAGGCTCAGCCCCACAAGCTGCTGCTCCCCCGCCACATCAGCGACCCATGTGTATCATTTGTGGACATGTCTGTGAAGACGGAAAGCACAGGATGGAGAGAGGTGAGCCAGTCAGCATGACCGTGGGAAGGCGGGCGAGGTGGCGGGGAGGAGGGCAGCGGGAGCTGTGTTGTTTATTTATTACCTGATGTTGTATATGCATTTGAGCTAATTATATCTCTTATATTTACATATTATATGTTCATATATTTGTATATTTTTGTATATATTTTAATAATTATATAACTTACATTTATACATATTAAGTTATACTTTCTTATAATCTCAGTGATTCAGATACAACCAGATGTATGTACAATACAACCAGAGAGGTGTTAACGGGTTAATCCCGGGTTGTGGGTATGAGAGTGTTTGTTAAATTATTCATTTTCTTTTCAGTAATTTTTAATTGATTTTTTCAAAAAAAGACTTGGCCTGGCCCTTGGGAGCCGGAGTCTGTGGCTTGTTGGGCCAAGGGGTGAGGGGCCAGGAGGGCTGGTAGCCACCTGTGCTGCACAGAGGTGGGGGGATGGCACAGCAGCCTCGGCCGCTGTGTCCCAAAGTTTGCCTCTCTTTCCTGGAGGGAAGCCGCGTGGCTGTGGCATAAGCCCCGCCCCGCCCCATCTGGCTGTCCCTGCGTGGGGCCTGGCCTGGAGAAGCTAACAGGCCTGCTTGGGAAGGAGCCAGGGGGCAGGTGCTGCCCTCCCCAGGAGCCCTCCCCACCCAGCGCCCACACCCTCCCCCTGGCCGTCTCTCTTAACCCGTTCCATTTTCTTCAAGGTATGACTGTCACCTACAAGGATCCCGTTTTGTTGACTAGTCTAGGGTCCTCTCTCCACTAGGCCACCAACTCCACGAAACAGGACCGTGTCTTTCTTGTCCATTCCTGTCCCAGCATCTAGAACAGGGCTGGACATGTGGCTGGGCCCGTCGCGGGTCCTTGACAACATTTGAGAGGTGAAGGAATGAGCTCCAGATAGACCAGGGAGCTCGGCCCAGGGCTTTGCACCGAGGCAGGCCGGGCGGACCCACATGACCTGTTTTCTGCACCTGGCTTTATTCCATTGCAGTGACCCTGGGGCAGCTTGATGGTTCCCTCATCCTCATCTGTGGAGGCTGAAGGCCCAGGGATATCCCTCCAGCTCTTGTCTTGGTGATCAGCTGGGCAGGAGAGATTTTATCCAGCAGGTGGCACGACGAGGCTGGCCTGGCACCGTGGAGGGTGATTGGTTGGTCATTTAACTCCACAAGCATTTATTGGACACCTGCTGTCTTCCAGGCATGGATCTGTGGAGTGACTGATGGCCCCTGGGGTGGGGATTATGGTTCCACTCTGGTGTCAAAGAGCAGAGTAGGACATTGGAGGTCACCTGCCCATGAGTGAGGACGCTGGTGTCAGGGCCCACACCTCTCCACCAAGTCAGCGGCTGCTAGGTGGGTGTGGCCGGGGCTTCACAGCAGTGAGGGTGGCCCAGCCTCGCTCTTCCTGGTGACAACCAGCAGAAGGTCATCTCTCCTCCCCACACCAGGTCAGAGTCTCTTAGTAAACTTGGTGACCACCATCCTCACGCACCCACGACCAGGGAATGCTAATGAGGACAGAGGACCCAGGGACAGCCACTGCTGACCCGGCTATTAAAAATAATTGGCCACCCATAAAGTGGACGAAAAATGTGTTTGCCTCCAGTTTGGCTGGGAAATGTGAATTATTCTCATGTTGCCATAGAAACCAAGGTAAGTTCCTAACATCTTTCAGATACTTAATTTTGTGAGCCCAGTGATGGTCATTGTTCATTGTTCAGAAAAGCAGGAGGAGAGACACAGAATGAGAGGGAGAGGGGAAGAGACAGAGAGAAAGAAAGAGAGGGAGAGAGAGAGAGAGGGAGAGAGAGGTGGGGGAGAGAGGGAGAAAGGGGGGGAGAGAGGGAGAAGGGGAGGAGAGAGGGAGAAAGCGGGGAGAGAGAGAGAGGGGAGGGAGACAGAGAAAAGGAGGGGAGAGATGGAGAGAGAGAGGGAGAGAGAAACAAAGAGACGGGGGAGAGAGAGATGGAGAGGGAGAGAGAGATGGAGAGGGAGAGAGAGATGGAGAGGGAGAGAGAGATGGAGAGGGAGAGAGAGATGGAGAGGGAGAGAGAGAGAAAGAGAGAGGGAGAGAGAGGAAGGGAGAGGGAGAGGAAGAGTGAGGGAGAGAGAGGAAGGGAGAGGGAGAGGAAGAGTGAGGGAGAGAGAGAGGGGGAGGGAGAGGAAGAGACCCAGAGAGAAAGAGAGACAGGGAAGGAGAGAGGAGGGGGAGAAAGAGAGAGAGAGGGAGGGAAGGAGAGGGATAGATGGAGGAGGCAGGGGAAGGAGAGACAGAGAAAGAGAAGGATGCCATCCCTGCGTCTCTGAGTCTGCAGCACGCACTGGCTCCCGGAAGCCTCCTTGGCAGCAGCCTGGACTGGACGTGGGGAGATTCCGGCTCACGGGGGCCGTGCACTCTGTTTCCCAAGCGTCCCTGGGGGCCCTGCTCTGCTGTCTCTGAGGATCCCTGATTCTTCCTCTCAGGCCTAGTGCTGTCCCTAGCCCTGCGTGCTCTGGGCCCTGCGCAGCCACCAGTAACTTAAGGAGTAAAGGGGCCAGGTCAGCATGCCCGTCTCTGCCTCCTCCTCACTGGTGTGCGGGGGCCCCCCCTCCCCCTGTCCTTCTGAGCGAATGCATTCCTCTGCTGGGAGCCGTGGGGTCTGGCTCAGCCTGCCTTGGGCCTGCCAGCTGTGCCCGTGTGAGGACGGTGCCTGCCAGGGCATCATGGGGGCGTGGCGTTGCTGGGGCCTGGCACCGATGGCTGCTCCAGGAGTCCTTGCTCTCCAGTGACTTCCTGGGACAGCGGGGCGGAGGCTTCTGGCTTGGGCTGCAGCCAGTGGCTGTGGGATGTGGGGTCAGGGCACTGCTCAGGACCCTGGGAGGTCAGGCTGTGTCCAGGCTCAGCTTGCTGGGACACTCCTCATCTCGCCCTGACCAGCCTCTTTCCCCGGCCCCTCCACAGAACCAGCCGATCCTGTGGCGTCTGAGCCCTGGTGCTCACTCCTACCCCTGGATGTGTGGCCTGTCTGCAGTTCCCCTCTTGCCCGCCTGCCCCGGACCAGTCCCCTGCATTCTAATTGCTGGGACCCAGCCGCTGTCCACACCCCCCACCTCTGCCTGGGCTCCTCCCTCTGCCCATAAAGGCTTCTGTATCTGGAAAACCCCCAGGCGTGTTTAAGGGCCATGGTCGAGGGCTCTCCTGTGGTAGCTCCATCCGTGAGACCCTGGAGAGCCCCGTCCTGCTCTGTCCAGCCCCCACCCTATGTCACAGGAGTGCACCTGCAGCCTTTCGCCCCCTCCTCCTGGCAGGGACAGGCTCCAGCCTGGCCACTCCAGCCTCGTGGGGTGGACTAGGGGGAGCACCTCGGTAGGGGTTCCCCAGCTCTGCAGTAGCAAGGGGGAGGCCCAGCTGCAGTCCAGGTGCCTCCAGGTGCAGGGGAGTGGACCCCCACTTCCTTTGCAGAGCAGAACCATCCTCAAGGTGTCTGGGGCCGGTGGGCGTGGCAAGGCAGAAAGGGGGTGGGGGCGTGGTCATGGGGTGGGGCATCTTGAGGCATGGCATCATGGGGGCGTGGCGTTGCTGGGGCCTGGCACCGTGGGGTGGGGCATCTTGAGGCGTGGCATCACAGGGGGTGTGGTGTCTTGGGGGTGGCGTTGCAGGGGCTGGGCATCACCTGTCAGTCCCCAGGTTGGGCTCCACTCATTTCCTGGTCTCTCCTCACAGACCAGTGGAGACCATTTACTGCTTTTATTCCAGTTTCAAATCATTTACTTAGAAATTGTCTAGCATCCTGCTAGTAGTGGTAGGAAGAAGAGAAAAATGATCAACCTCAAAAATCCCAATTTTAAATTGAATTGTTTGAAATAGCACAATTTCCAAATTACAGGCAGGTTGGAATATAGGAAAAACACATCGATCATTGAATTGAGAGAGAGACAGAAAGAGAGAGACAGAGAGAGAGGATGTGCCTCGGGGACCCTAGGGAGGAGGGGCCGTGTCCTGGGCAGGGGCCCGGTGCTGCTGGCCGAGCCCTGAAGGCTGACAAGCGTGAGCTGTGCACTTACCATCAAGTCTTATCCATACTTATACCTGTATGTATGTTTTCCACCATGAAGGTAGTAGAGGCCATTAACGAATTGGAAACTAGAGAGTAGGAGGAAGACAGGGCGAGTTCCCACCAGCCACCCCAGGGTTCCAGCCTCGACAGGCACCGCCTCAGCCCCAACCCTCCCGGGTCCTTGGAAACTGTCCCCTAGTCACCTGAGCTTTCGGCTCCGGGCTTGGGGTGTTCACCGCTGCCCTAATTGTTTCTGCCTGTTCATCAAGACATCCCCGGTTTTAAGATGGCACGGAGGGTGTCTAATGACGGACTCAAGGCCACAGACCAGTGCAGCTGAGAGACCGTCCAAGGGGGAGTGGGGGTGTGGGCCAGCTGGACCTTGGCAGGGCCTTGGGGGAATCTGGGGGGCGCTCCAGGGGTGGTGCTAGGGGAGCCCTCCCTGCGTGTCCATACCCCAGCCTCCAAGCTCTTTCCACCCCCCAGACTGGGGGTCTTTTCCCTGAGCATTCATCGGGGCCCCGGGGCAGAACTTGGAAATCCCAGCTCCTGAAAGATTTCCATCGATTTGCCAAATTAATGTTCTAGTTCTCCATGTCTCGGGAGCTGTAATGAAGTGTCAACGGGAACAAGAGGACGAAACGGATGAATAAAATGTCTTTTATGGTGTCATTACACTTTTATAATAAGATTTACTTGTCAACTTAAAATGTAATAATGTAATAATTTATTTGGTAACCTAATGAAGACCGCAGTTCAAGGTTCTAGGAGTCATAATTGCCCCTGGAAAGGTGAGGGCCCTTTCTCCGCACTCCACACCCAGCCACCCTTTTGTGCTGTCCAGAGCCCCAAGGCGGGGGAGTGCAGAGCTGTTTCCGTCTGGCTGGGCCCATCCAAAGGGGTCAGTGGTTTAGAGACAGCAGGAAGTGCAGGCTAGGGCATAGCCCACCCATGGGTGTCAGGCCAAAGCTTTCTCCTGATAAAGGGAAATGGGTTTCATATACTCAGCATCACTCATGCAGGCACACCCTGATCCCAGCCCAGAGCTGGGCTATGGGAGTCATCACAATCTGGGCTCATTCCAACCTGGGAGGGTCAGGGTTTTCAGAGAGATGGGACATTTCAGCTGGGCCTTGAAGAATGAATAGGAGTTTGTTGGATACAAGAGAACATTTTGGAAAGACAAGAGCATGAACAAAGGTGGAGGGGGCCTGGCTGGAGATCCAGTGTGGAACACAGCGTGGGGGAGTAGGGAGATGGGTAAAGAGGAGCAAGAGAAAATTCTGGAAAAATAGACCAGGACCAGCCCCAGATGCCCTGAGGCTGAGGTCCCCAGAGCTTAGGGCTCTGGGAAAAGGAGCAGATGGGGTGTCCTCAGGGTGAGCTTTGGGGCTCTTTTTTGGGACTCTTGGTGGCTGCGATGCTTCTTGCTGAGCATGACTCTGTGCAGAGGTTGGGACCCGAGGCCTGGCGTGTCAGGAGGCAGCTGCAAGAAGCCTGATGGCTTGATCTTGGTGGGACTCCGAGGCGGGTGGGCATGGCAGTGCCGTCCATCAGGGCGCCCTGCTCTTTCTCCTGCACCCTGGAGCCCGAGCCTGCTGGGGGCCCCGCTCCTTTCTCTCCCTCCCAGAAGGCCTCAGCCCCTCCAAGCTCTCAGGGCAGCCCCCTCCTCTGTGCTTCCTCCTGGCCCTCTTGGAATCCCAAGTCATCCCCTCTCCCTGGGCGGGGAGTCAGGGTGGATTGTGGTGATGATGGTCCCCGTCTGGTTTACTCCTCCCTGACCCTTGTGTCATCTCCTCCATCCTAACTCCGGCCCCTCCTCCTCCCAGGACAGTGTCCCCCCCACCATCCTCCTGGTGTGTGCACCCCTGCACTGGGAGCTTGGTGGGGAGACGCTTGGCCACTAGGGCTGGGTCGGGACAAGGTTCCTCCCACTCCATGTCCGTGACACCCAGTCCTCCTCCACATTGAGCTCCTCGGCCAGGGCCCGAGGGGCTGAAGCTATTGCTGTGAGGTCCCAGCTGGTGGTGAACAGCGTCTCCAGGCTGTTGGGCTCAGTTCCAACCCTGCCTGCCCTCCCCCTGGGCTGCAGGACACAGGGTTCCACTTGGACTCATTCCAGTGACTCTTAAGAAAATGAATTTAGGACAGGAGGCAGCGAGGGAGGGAGAGGAGACTCAGTGTCTGGGCCACCTTGGCCTAAACCTGCTTGATGTTCCAGGTGGGTCATCCCTCCTGGCACGCTGGTGTCGGCTCGCCTGTGAGCTAACTCACCACTCATTCAACTCGCCACTCACCTCCTCTCTCTCCTTCTCTTCCGTAAGACTGAAGATGAACCTGACATCTTGAATAACTGGACAGAGGTTATCTGCGGCTTGGCCCTTGGGGACAAGTGGGAACGGGGGGCATGGTGCAAAGGGACCCTCAGCTGGCCTGGCTCTCATTTGACAGCTGCTGATTGCCTGGACAGGCTGGGCTGCCCTCTCAGTGTCTGGGTGGAAGGAAGGAGGCTCACCAAGGCCTGGGACTGGGCTGATCCTGCCAGGTTGCCCTTGCTGGTTCCATATCCCTCTGTACCTCTGCCAGGAAGTGCCTTCCTTCTCCCCTGGCATCCAGAGACCTTGTGAAGAAGGAAGGAGCCCTCCATTAAGGTAGAACCTGAGGGTGTGTTGAGCCCTGACCTGCATAGCTCCCTGCTGTGGGTGTGCAGACATGTATATGTATGCATGTGTGCATGTATATGTGTGACGTGTGCATATGTGTATGGTGTGATGTGTGTGCATATGTGCATGTGTGTGTACATGTGTATGTACGCATGGGTACATGTGCATATGTGTGGATGTGCATTGATGCATGTGTGTATTGTGTGTGCATTTGTGTGTGTATGTGTGTGTATGCATGGGTATATGTCCATGTGTTATGGATGTGCATTGATGCATGTGTACATGCATGTGCATATTGGGTGTGTGCATGTGTGTATGTGTGTGTATATGTGTATGTATGCATGGGTATATGTGTGTATGTATGTGTATGTGTATGTATGCATGGGTATATGTGCGTGTGTGCAGACGTGCATTGATGCATGTGTGCATGCATGCATGTGCATATTGGTGTGTGGATGCCTTCTCTGGGAACCTGGAAAATGAGGCCTGCGAGCAGGACAGAGCCTGAGGACTGGCAGCCCGAGACATCCCCAGGCCCATCCCTGTGCACAGCTTCTCAGTGGAGAGGGCTGCAGCTTCTTGAGGCAAACCCCACTCCAGTTTCTGGGGCAGCCAGACACAGGGGACTGGGGCAGGAGCAGCCTCTCTGTGCACCAGAGCGATGTTCCATCAAGGCTGGAAGTGAACCACGTGCTGCATCCAGCCCCAGCTACCCCCTCAGTCCCCACGCACCCTTTAGGGTGCTCTTGGTGCCCTTGGTCATGCAGATCTGACCAGTGGGGCATGGTGCCCAGGGTGGGGGGCATCTTTGCTAGCCTGGAACACATCCGCATGCGCTGGCTGTGAGCAGGGTCCCCTCCCATGTGGGCAGCGCCTGGCAAAGCTTTGGGTGTTGGAGCCTCTCGGTGGGGCTGCTCCGCCCCTGCATCCAGGATCCTGCTCCTGCCTGGGCCGCCCCCGCCCTGTGGGTGCCGGGACACAGAGCCCCTCTCTGCGGCTCACTGCTAATGGCTGAGTTATTTCTCCAGTGTGGCTTTGGTCACAGAGTTTTTGCTGACATGCAGGATTTCTGGCAGGGCTGGGCGACGCTCCTAGTGATCTACCTGAGGTCATTAATTTAAACAACCCGAGCCGGCTTCATCAGAGAGGGGTTTTTGCAATAACATTAACAAACCATAAATATCTGCCGGCCCCAGAGAAGGCAGCGGCTGCGTCCCACCTTCCCAGCGGGAGGGGCTGGCTGGGCTGAGCACTGTATTTCTTGGCTGTTGGTGCAGTGGGGGGAGGCGCTGTCTTTCCACCGAGGTCCAGGTGCTGCTGAAATGACACGGATTCAGGCAGCCACTGCCGAGCGAGGGCCTCACAGCCCTGCTCTTCTGCCGGTTGTTCTGGGATGGTTAGGCTTTTGCCTGGAAGCTCTGTGTTCCCAGGGCCCCGGGGCTTGGCTCCACTTTGGCAAATGTCTGCTGATGGATGTGAGGTGAGAGCCGCGTTCCATGGACTGAGACCCGTTATGGGGCCCTGAGAGCTGCGGGACCCTAAGCCCGGGCCTGAGTTTCCAGAAGGATGTCTCCAGGGCACACACCCTCTACTCCACCTGGTTCTTCCGGAGCCTGCTGGCCTCCTTCCCGAGGGGAAACAGGCCCCAGCCTTACCTGGTGGGTAGGGCCATCGCCAGTCCCCAGGTAGCTCACACCTGGATGTGGCTCTGCCTCCTTGCTCCTGGGGCGCCCTTCCTGGTGTGCGATGCAGGGAGGCTGTGCCAGCGAGGAGGCCAGGGCTGGGAGGGCGGCACAGCACCATGTGCTCTCACGGATGGCATCATCCGTCTTCCTCTGGACCTAGGAGTACGGCGGGTGGGGACTGGAGTGTCCCTTTCTCACACCCCAGGGGCCTGCACGAGGTGCTAGGTGGAGAGTTAAACTGTCCACTTGGTGGGGGCGGCGTGCTGAGGGTGCCGGGGACATTCACAAACGTTCTCCAAGTATGCAGTAATTGGAGTGTAGTGAAATTGTAAATTATGACAGACGAAGATGACAATAAAATCATGATTTCTGCTCTTTCTGGAAGGGCCGCTCACTTCACGGGGCTTTAATGCACGTGCCTTATATCTCTGCCTGTTGGAAGTTGGTGACAATTCGCATTTGGCTCAGCGGATGATTCCTTTTGGGAAAAAAACATACAATAAATTGGCCCTTATGTGTGGAAAGCAGCCTGAAGAACTTTACTCTGGAGGTGTAAATCCAGGAGCTGTTGCCTTGCAGTGGCGCAGCCCCGCGGCCCTCATGCCTTTCGGAAGGTGCAGGGCTGCTCAGCTCACCCCACTTCAGCTCGGGATCCACCCACGGCCCCTGTGGGAGGAGGGGCTCCAAGGGCTGGTGCACGGGCCTTTCAGACGGTGGCGACTCGCGGGCCCCTTGTGCCCATGAGGCTTCAGGAGGTCATACGTGTCTTGGCAATGGCTTGGTCCTCTGAGTCAGGGGACTCCAGGCTCCTCCGTGGACGCCAGTGCCGTGGTCACTGTTGTCAGGACCCCTCCCGTGTCCCCCTTCCTGCCCCTCCATGCTCAGGGGTCTCACCCGGGCCCAAACCGTGGTCCTTGCATGGCTGGACCCCCGCCCGGTCTTCCTCACCGTCTCCCTCGATGGTTTCAATCCTACTCACTGCGTGACTTTGGGCAGCAGACTTAATTAACCTCTCCATGCCTCAGTTTCTCCACCCGCAGAATGTGAGTTTTGCAGAAAGGGCTTCCCGTAGCCCCTGGGCCTGAGAGCCCGCTGTAGTCTGACTCCTGGGCGTGGTGTGAATGCAGCCTCACGCGCGTTCTTCAGCATAACTGGGAAAGGCTCGCCTAGCGTGTCCCGCCAGCCCCACCCTTGCACCAGAGGAAACTCGCAATCCTCCCGTGCTATCCCCAGCCACGCCCGCGCCCTCCCTCTGGCCACGCCGGCCCTCCTGTCCCTGGAGCCTGTGCACTAGCACTTCCCTGGCTGGAATGTTCTGTCCCCAGACGTCAGCGGGTGGAGGGGTCCTCCTGGTCATTCAGGCTCAGCTTGGACCACCCTGACCCCCACCCTGCAGTGGTCCTCCCCCCGTCACTGTGGATGCATCACCCTGATCTTGCCCCCAGCACTTTTCGATCCTGGAAAGTGTTTGATTCTATCCGATCGTTGGTGCGTCTGCTGAATCTGCACCCACACCACCCGCCGGCCCTGCCCCCGGCCCTCACCCCGCTGACCTCGCGCTGTTCAGGGCTCTGTGTCTCCCTGAAGGCAGGAGCCCAGTGCGGGCACAGGAGGCTGCTCGACCCCAACAACTGCTGGCCCTGCCCCTGGGCATCATCACAGCCCCACCTGGGGGCCTCTGTGAGAACACTGCCCAGCTGTCGCTCATATCTGGAAATAACCCGTGGAATGCAATTGATTAACCTGCTCACACCCACCGGGACCACCTCACTGATGGACACCCTGTATCCAGTCACCGACTTTTTTATTCCACGTGAACTGTGTGTGCCCAGCCGTGGGCTCAGATTTCTTCTCTCGGTGTTGACACCCCTGAGGGCAGGGACCACATGTCTGCGCCGTCCACAGTTGATCCCCAATAGCTTGATGTAAACGGCCCTGTCTCCCACAAGAGAAATTTGAGGAGCAAAATACAGACCCAGGATATTAGAGGGAAATATTGCAGGTGTGTTTCGACCTGTGGGTTCTCTACAGCGGGGAGGTTTCCTCTTATCTGGGAAACTGCCAAGAAGCACCGCGGTATCACAGGCAGCTTTCCTTGGCCTCTGCTCCCATCCGCCCTCGGACAGGGAGTACATTAACATCTGCAAAGACAGTGCTTCCTGCGTGCGGTGGATCACACACTCAAAGTCGGAGGGCGTGGAGTTCAAGGCTGCTCAGCAGCTGGGATGAAACATGTGGATGTGGTCCAGGCATCCCCAGCAGTGACCTGGTCTCCACCCAAGGCCAGGAAATGTGTGGAGGCTCTTCCCTGCTTCAAAGCAGGAAGAATGCAGGGCTTTGGAAGAGACATGAAGGGGCCAGCAGGAGGAAGCACAAACGCAGAGAGCTGAGGGGCTGGCTTTGCTCCTCAGTAAGCGGAGGGCTCGGGCCAGCAGATGTGGGACGGCTCTCCAGAATGGCCATGCGGCGCAGCTGTTATGGGATCTTTGGGCTGTCACTTTTCTGGCCAGAAACCTCCATGGCCAGTGGCACCTTTGTCCAATTTTGATTGGGTCTGGGCTTGTGCTGCCCACTCGGCCTGGCAGGCTGTACTCAGCTCACGCTACCGGTCTGGATCCCACGCCTGCCAAGGGCAAGTCAGGTATGGAGCAGTGAGGGGTGTGTGAGTGAGCGTGGGGTCCGGCCACTGCACAGTTAGACATGCCGGTGGCTGCAGCGGGGCGGGGAGCTCCAGGTTCTGGCATGGGTGCCGGCTCTCTGTGAGGCTGCGGCTGGACACACAGCTTCCACGGCTGGCACTGGGGAACATGGTGGTGCCTGGAAGCTTGGAGATGCCAGGAACTGCAGGACCCCAAACAGGGTGTCACAGCCCTGGCTCAGGGAGCTCCCAGGTCTGGGATTCTGGAAGGGGCACAGCTCTTCTCACCCTCTCTTTGCCCTCAACGTGGTGAGCAAGGGGCGTGTCTCAGCCCTGTTTGTGTTATGGCTCTTTTAGCCTTGCCGTTTGGTGGGTCCCGAGTTCTTGTCCTGCGACCAGGAAGAATGGGGTATACCTAGACAAGTGGAGGGTGAGCAAGATGAAAAGGAGCTTTATTGAGCAATAGAACAGCTCAGAGAAGACCCACAGTGGTCAGGTCCTTTCCGCAGCCGGGGTGTCCCGACAAGTGTTCAGCTATCTGCGGAGAGGGTAGCTCCTCTCTGCAGCTGGTCGTCTTGTCGTCTTTTCTGCTCTGGCTGAGCTCAGGGCTTTTATGGATCTCAGAGGGGAGGAAGTACGTGCCAATTGGTCCATGGGTGGCCATGGATGGGCCCAGAAAAGGCACCACAAGTTCCGACTCTCGTCCGCGGGACTGGCAGCCCAGCCCCCAGCCTTCAGGCCTTCCCTGGCCTGAAAGTGGGGACTCACCGGGGACCCGCCCCCTTCGGCCCAGAAGCCTGTCTGCCTCTTGCCACCATCCATGGTGTCCAGGCTGCTTGTGCCAAGGGGTACCTACAGGCCAGCGCCAAGCCACCCTCAGCTCCCTGCTTGGCTTCCCTCCTGCACTTGTTGGCGTCCAAAGTCCAGAGGGGGCCGATGTGGCAAGAAGCCTGGCCCCCATGCTCCACGTGCAAGCAGAGCATCACCCTGGAGCCAGCTCTGCCTTGGGGACCCTCTGTGCCCGCCCCTCCATGCCTGGCCACACTGCTACCCTGCTGGCAGGCAACTAGGCCCGGCCCCATTACGGTGGCCCCCAGGGTGGCAGGTGAGAGCGATGTTGTGGGGCCAGGGTCGGGAGTGGCAGAGGCTCTGGGCCTGGGGGCAGGTCCTACCCAGCCGCGTGAGGGTAGGGGTGGTGCAGTCAGGTGCCTTGGGGATGCAGTGCACAGGGAACATGCGGCACAGGGGTCTGACCGCTGCCACCGCTGCTCCCACCGCTGCTCCCACCGCTGCCACTGCTGCTCCTGCAGCCACTCCTGCTGCCATCGCTTGCCCCTTCCCGCTACAGCTGGCTGCTCCATATGGCCCACCACTGCCATCACAGGCCTCCTGGACAGCCACACAGTGCAGGCCTCTAGAACAGCATTGCAGTGCAGCTGTGATGAGCAGCGTGACAGTAGTGAGATGGCCCCGGGGGTAGGCGTCCCGGTCAGCCAGGCTCAGGTTTTGGAGACCTGCGGTAAATACCCTGGAGACAGGGACCTCCAGTTAGCAAGGCAGGAACTTCAGGAACTCGTGCCCTTAACGCCCCAAAAGGGGGCCAATAAGCTGACTCCCTTTACCCACAGCCTCCAGCGTGGGGGCCGTGCTTGGTTGTTATTTGGGAAGCTGGGGAATGGCTTTCTTTCATGAAAATGCTCCCAAGAAGGGCTGCAGTGGTAGGGCCTGATTCTAATGAACTGCATGAAGTTCACATCGGAGTTTCTGGGTGCCACATGCAGGGTTCTGGCAGGGGTAGCAACATCCGTACACTGTGTCTGATTTCAGGGTAGACGTTTGGGACTGGCAGGGAAGGCAGCTGGCACCCTCTTCCCTTCATTTCCCTGCTCATGGCCCACAGATGTCCGTATGGGGTCCTGTCTCAAGGCGGACACAGCCCAGCATCCTTGGAAGACTCTCATCCTGGTGCTGATAAAAGCCATGAAACCGTGGAGGACAGAGCTGGGGGAGCCTCTTACATGAAACATGTGGAAGGTGTCAGCCTGCAGGCCCCTAGCATTTGCCAGGCCAGCATCTGCGTGAACCCCCGGAATGACAGTGAAGAGAGAAACCTATTTCCCTGGAAGGAGAGGCTCATTTGGTGACCTTGAGATGCTGCCTTTTGGTCATGGCAGATGGGACTTAGGCAAGGCCTGGTTGGGCAGCCGTCCACGGGCGCATCCCTGTCTCCATGGCAGTGAGGCAGCTGCTGTGTCCCCAGGGCCAGCAACAACGAACGTGCTCCTCAGCCCACCTGTGTGCTCAGGGGTCTCCACCTTGCCCTGAATTGGCTCCACTCCAGCAAGGCCAGCCCCTTCCCTCCCGCACAGAAGCCTGTCTCTTCTCACCTAGTGACAAGGACGCCCTCGTTGCCCGTGCTGGAGTGGCCTCCTCGGAGTCCTCCTCTGAAGAAGCTTTGTCCTTGGTGGGCTGAACCTGTTTCAGCAAAGGACCCCCCTAAGCCCACTTATGAAGAATCTACACACTCTGAAATCAGACGAAGTCCCTTATCCCCCAGCCTTGATATCCGGTGAGGTCCGCTCCTCACTCTGCACGCTCCCGTCTCCCCGCCCCGCTTGCTGGCTGTGTGCCCCGATGGCATTGCTCTAGTGGGAGGTGAGCTCAGCTCTGTGCATGAGTCTCCCCTACAGCAGGAGCTGGAGTGGCATCCGCCTTGCTGTCTTTAACAAGCGTCCAGCGAGTCATTTTTCTTTGGCATTATTCCGGGACTCGTTTCCAGCCGTGGTCCCCCTGTCTGTCCTGCATCAGGAATATTTCTTCCTCTCCTGGGCCACTCCCATCAGCATCCAAACAGGCCGCCAAACCGGTTTCCACCCCATTCTATCCCGTGTCTCTGCTTCGCTACACAATAGAGGCCCGCTGGCCATCCTGCCGCTTCTCAGCCACACCTGACCCTCCGGCCCCGGCCTTCGCTCTGCCCTCTGCCTGCGACCCTCCTCCCCACAGGCGCACAGGGCTCACCCCTTTGTCTTGTCAGCTCTTTGCCCCAGCGTCGCCTTTTTGGAGTTCCTCTGTGCTTGGCCCATCTCAGTGGACCCCAGCCTGTTCTCCCCACCCCTCCGCCCTGCAGCTTTGTCCCCTGTGTGCCCGTTGCTGCCAGCCATGCTGCCTGTTTGCTCAGGGTGTTCTCCTCGGAAGTGTTGGCCCCTTTTGTTCACTGTCATATCCCAGGGCCTGGAAGGATGCTGGACACACAGCGGGTGTTCACTGCGTGTTCTTAGACCGATGGGATTCTTTGACTTGGGAACTCGGGCTGGACACTAGAGCAGCGAGCCCTCAGGTGGCAGGTTAGATGTGGGGTTACGGAGAGAGAGCAGGTGATCTGTCAGGGTTAGATGTGGGGTGACGGAGAGAGAGCAGGTGATCTGTCAGGGTTAGATGTGGGGTGACGGAGAGAGAGCAGGTGATCTGTCAGGGTTAGATGTGGGGTGAGCTAGAGAGAGCAGGGGATCTCTCAGGGTTAGATGTGGGGTGACGGAGAGAGCAGGGGATCTCTCAGGGTTAGATGTGGGGTGACAGAGAGAGAGCAGAGGTGGAGGGAGTGGCTGGGTCCTCCTTACTAGTGGGAGCCACAGGTGAGGGATGAGGGATGCCTGCCTGGGGTGGGGTCAGAGTGTCCAGTGGGCTGGTGAACATTGCCGGGTTGTGGGGACGCTCAAAATACTTTCCTGTTCAGCCCATGGCCACCCCCAGAAGCTGAGACATCCTGACGGGGCCTCCGTTCCTGGCCACCTCCAAGCTCACACATCACGGAGCCCCCAAGCCTGGAGCAGCCCTCTCTGGTACTCGCCCCATTCGGCCCAAACACACACCCCGTTCTTTTGTTGGGCTCTCTTGAAGGCTGGGCCCCCGCCCTGTGGGTCTCCTCGCACTGCTTGGTCCTGTGTGGCAGGGCCACTTGTCCTTTCCCCTCTTCGTTCCCCCCTGGCTCCCCGATGTCACCCTCCCTCCCGGGCTCCCCCATGTCACCCTCCTTCCCCAGCCTCCCTGCTGAGGCTACTCTCCCTCCCTGGGCACTTCAGGGACACTTCTGGAAGGCAGACGTGACCCTGCCTTCCCCTGATCAGGGACCCTCTGAGCTCTGCAGGGTTTTGGTGTGGTCATCTGTCTCTAATGTGCTCACAGCCCAGGTGCCCTCTCCATGGCCCATCTCTAGGCAGGGGCAGGCCTCTGCAGCAGTGTCTGCAAGGTGGTGGGCGGTGGTGCAATGGCAGGCAGGGGACGGGGAGGAGAGCATGGCTGCTGTGGTCCCCCAGGACAGCTGCGCTTAGCCCCTGGTGTGGGTTTGTGCATTCACGGGCTCCGTCCCTACCGTGGACATCATCTGGTCATGGCAGATGTGGTTTGTGCAAGCCTGGGATGGACGTGGGTGGTGCGGAAACCCAGGCTGGTGGCAGGGCCTCTCGAACTCGGCCAGGCTCTTGCACTCCACGTTGTGTGGCTTTGGACAACTTGCCAGGCCTTTCGGAGCCTCTATTTTTCCATCCGTGAAATGGGCGTATAACACCTCCCAAGGCTGGAGGTCACAGTTAAAGGAATGTGACCATCTCCTGTTGCAGGAGGATCCCTGAGTGACTCTTGGGGGGAGATGTTATAATTCGCTTGGTTTCAGTCCCTCCCTCAGAATCCTGGGAAGATACTCCAGCCTGGATATTCCAGTCCATTTCATCATTTTCCATTATTCAATGGAATTACTGAATTATTCCATTATTCAATGGAAAATGGAGAGGTGGCAGGAAAGTGCCCTCCAGGGCGGGAGGCAGGAGGCAGGGCTTGGACTCTGGACCAGATTGAAGGCTAGCTAAAACAGGGAAGAGCCTAAAGCACCTCCTATAAGACACACCCACCGGTGCCATGTCAGTTTACCATTGCCATGGCAACTCCTGGAAGTTACCACCCCTTTCCATGGCAATAGCCCAGAAGTTATCATCCTTTTCCTGGAAATTTCTGCATAAAGTGCCCCTCAATTTACATATAATTAAAAGTGGGTATAAATATGAGTCCAGGCCAGGCGCAGTGGCTCACGCCTGTAATCCCAGCACTTTGGGAAGCCAAGGCAGGCAAATCACTTTAAGGTCGGGAATTCGAGACCAGCCTGGCCAACATGGTGAAACCCTGTCTCTAGTAAAAATACAAAAATTAGCCAGGCATGGTGGTGGGCGCCTGTAATCCCAGTTACTCGGGAGGCTGAGGCAGGAGAATTGCTTGGACCTGGGAGGTGGAGGTTGCAGTGAGCCGAGATTGTGCCACTGCACTTCAGCCTGGGCGACAGAGCGAGACTCTGTCTCACACACACACACAAAAAAAGTGGGTGCAGCACTGCCTTTGAACTGCCGCTCTGGGCACACTGCCCATGGGATAGCCCTGCTCTGTAAGGAGCAGCACCTCTGGTACCACTTCAATAAAGACTGCTGTCTAACACCACCAGCTGGCCCTTGAATTCTTTCCTGGGTAAAGCCAAGGACTCTCCCAGACTAAGCCCCAATTGTGGGCCTGCCTGCCCTGCATCATGGGTGTTGGACTCTGGGTGGTTTGGAAGTGCTGGTTCTAGTATCAAAGACCCACACATGGATGTAGCTCAGAACGCTTTTGTGCCCGGGAAAAAGTTTGGGGTGATGTGGTTCTGTCACCTAAAGGGTCAGTCAGCTGGGCCGGTGAGAACAATGCTCTTGGCTGGAAGTAGCAAAGAAAATTGCGAGTCACTTTCAGTTATTTTCTGGCTTTTTCATGGGCCTTTCTAGACAATTTCCTTGTTTTCTTCCCTTGAGGTCTGGTCTCATTCTTCTAGCAATGACATGGTGGATTTAAAAAACGTCTACCATAGTCTTTTGCCATTCCTCCCTCCAAGAAGCAGAGGCTAATTTCCTACTCTCTTCACAGATAGAATATGGAAGAAGTGGCCGTGAGGAACTTTCCAGGCCAGGTCAGAAAAGGCACTGTGGCTTCCCCTCTGTCCTCTCTTGATCACTTGCTCTAGGGCTCCTGCTGCTGTGGTGTGGGACCTTCGAACAGCCTGTGGAAGTCATCCTGTGAGGAACTGTGGCCTCCCCCAAGCAGCGCATATTGGAGGCAGAGGCTCTAGCCCCAGTCAAACCCTTAGATGATGGCAGCCCCAGCCAACGTCGTGACGCAGCCTCCGGAGAGACCCTGAGCCAGGGCCACCCACCTGAACTTACCCTGGATCCTGACCCACAGAAACTGCAAGTCGATAAAGGTTTGCTGTTGTTTTAAACTGCTAAATTTTGGAGTACTTTGTTATGCAGCAGGAGATAACTGACACAAATACTAAGAGTTGAGAACTTTTATTAAGCCTTTTCTTTGTGCCAGGCACTGGGCTAAATGCATCAAAAGGATCTCACCATCTTCCCAGCAGCCCACAGGGAGCAGAGGTTTTCATTACCATCATTCTCAGAGGACACGACTGGGGCTCAGAGAGGGGAAGAAACCTCTCCAGCTCGCAAAGCTGGTGAGTAGTGGGGCTGGCGTTTGAACCCAGGTCTGCCTAATTTCAGAGCACTTGTTTGCGTCTAGCACGTGATCCCACCTGTGGTGTGATTCTGTGCCTAGCAGTTCCCCACCCCCTTCCTCCAAACATAGGGCTGCTTTCCTGTCCCAGGTGCAGCAGGTAAACCCCTTCGCACCAGGTGTCAGCGATGGCTGCAGACTGGGGACTCCCCCATCGGCGCTCCGTGCAGGCTGGCCTCGTGAGGAAAAAGTTACCAAGTTTGGGGCCAGAAGATTTGATCATGAGCCCCAGCTGTCAGTCAATGGTTACTGATCCCAAGCTTGCTGGGCCTCAGTTTTACCATCTCTGAGCTGAGAAGGATGTTCAGGGCTGGGTCTCCTTGCAGGGTGGCTCTGAATGCCCCCTGCAGTGAGAAGGACCGTGGCTGCCTGGGACGGAGAGGGGCTCAACCAGCTGGGAGTCCTCAGTGCTGGGCCTACGGCCATCTTATCTTCATCTCCCAAATGCCACTTTCAAAACAGATTCATTCCCCAAATGGATGAGACCCCAGCACAGGAGAAATGCATGACAGCCGGATAATAAACCCGCATATCAGAACTGTCAGATCGTCTTCAGAGCAAAAGGCAACATGCTCTCCCGAGGTAAGATCCTAACTGTTGTCAGGAACATACGCCAGGGGTGGGGGGTGGGGAGCGGCTCAGGACGCGGCGCTGGCAGCCCCCAGCCCATCAAATTCACTCCATCTATCTCAGGCTGGGCCGTTTCATCTTGAAAGTCGCAGAGCTTAAGCATTTATCAGCAAAGCACCTGCTTCTGTTTGTTCTGCGTGATTTAGTGTATTTATCGCTGTGCTTTTGAAATGCCTCTTTGGTCTATCTCTGAGATTTTCCCCCTGGACTCCCCGTTAAATTAATCAGATTCTGCTCCCCTCCAGTCCTACCTCTGCCTGCTGGAACTCCGAGGGTGCGTCATTAAATGGCCGTGCATTTTGTTTTTTTTGGCCTCCTGGCGAGGGAGGTGTTTGTTGAGGGGCGGTGGGGAGGGGGTCCCTGGGGATGGTTGCTCTGTGGGCTTCCCCAGTGCAGGCCGCACAGTGAGCAGAGGCGTTTCCTGTGATGAAGCTGGACAGGCCCCTTATGCGTCATCTCGCCTGTTTACATGGCCTCAGCGTTTCCCACATTTTCTCTCTGGCATGCTGTGGAGCGTAGTGGCTTGGGGAGCAGGACATGGGACAAGGTGACAGAGCAGGTGGATACCGGGGTGGAAGTGCAGACCCTGGGCCCTCTGGAGGAAGAACGTGGGGCTGGGTGGGTTGGGCTGGCTGAGGACCAAGCCCAGGTGTCCCAAGTTTTGGGGACTGTGGCCATGCTCCTCCTGGCCACCAGCCAGGGGCCACACCTGCCAGCCCGAGTGGTGGTCTTCAGCCCCTTCCCCACAGGGCGGTTGCCTTTGTGGGATGGGATGCTTTAGGAAGGGAGGCTCAGAACTGTCCTCTGCCCTGGGCAGGAGAGGCCTCCTGCGCCTGCCCCACACTGTGGGCCTTACCAGAGGGGCTTATGGGGAGAAGCTGTGTGGATACTTTTATGGAGGGCTGGGGACCGAGCCCCAGAGAGGTCTCCACACTCTCCAGGGATGCACCTGCCCACAGGGGAGGGCCAGCTCCTGCCATCCAGGGCCTGGGCAGGGGCCCGAGCAGGAGCGAAGCTTATGGGGCCGTCGGTGTCTGTGGGATGAGTGGGCTTTGCTGGGCCTGAACCCAATGTCGTCAGCCAGCTGCACAGCTGCTGTGGGCACATGCCGCCCGGGAGGGTTGGCGAGGATGGGTCCTGCGGGGTGGCCATGCAGGGCTTGCGTCTGTGGTGGGTCAAAGTGCGGGCCCTGTAGTGGTGGCTGCCAGGGTGTTGTCGTGTGGCTGCCGGCCCCACCTCTCCAGGAGCCATCCTCAGTCATTATTTGACATTGGGTGGGGCATGGGTGGGGCAGTTCCAGCGGGAGGTGCACAAGCAGCCCCAGCCAGGCCCACCTGATGGCCGCTCTCAGGTTTAATTCCTGAACCCAGAGACAAAGGCTGGAGAGTGGATCTTCCTCAGAGCCCCTTAGCTTCCACCCTGCCCTGGTGCCCCCTCATCCTTTCCCTCTTCTCCCCTGGACAGGACCCAGAGTCCTCCCATCAGTTCCCATTGCCCACAGCCAAGAAGCCCCACTGACCCCTCATTCCTCCCACACCAGCCGCGAGGGGATAGTAAAGCTTTGAGCCTAGCAGGAAAGGGACAGGCTGTGGGACCCCCATCTCGTGGACACCCTTCTTCCCTCGGCTTGGAGCGCTCTGTCTGCGCCATTTTCCCAGTGCTTTGGGAATTCAGCCGGGGCCTGCAGGCTCTGAAACATCTTACAGAGGCCCACCGCTCATGGCAGCTCCGCCGCACACCCACGTCTCTCCATACTCCGAGACGGTTGCTTGTACCCATTTTGCAGATGGGCCGAATGGGCTCGGGGATGATGTCATTGCCTTGTCTCTGCGTCAGTTTACTCTGTTTGAAGAATGGAGCGCGGAGGGAGTAAATGAGTTGGGGCACAGGGAGCTCCTGGAACGATGCCTCCCCCACACAAACACTCGTGAGGGTTTGTTGCTCTTTTCTTTAGTTGTGAGGATTTAATCCATTATTATTGTTATTATTTCATCATTTGCTGTTATTTTCCAATGATGATGAAGATGATGGTGAGGAGGGGCTGGCATTTCCGGGGGAGGAGGGGCAGTCTGTCTGCCTTCACAGTGCATACTCCTCCCTGAGCTGTGCACAGTCCCCGTCCTCAAGTATCGTAAGGTTTGGGAGACACGGACCTGTGTGTAGACAATTGCAAAGGCACATCCACCCCTAAGAGGGTCAGCAAGGTCCAAGTCACCTGCAGGGGCAGGGCAGGGAGGAAACAGCCACGCAAAAGTGTAGAGAACGAAGGGAAGTAAGCGCAGGCTCTAAATAAAGCCCAATTTTAACTGTTTTAGCTCCTTTTGGGACATCTCCCAGTATGTTCCCAAGACAGCAATGAAAAGACACCCTTTCCACACTGGGACATGGTGCCGTGCTGTTGTAAATGCTGGGACTCAAATATGCGTGTGTCCACACTGACCATCCACACTCAAATATGTGCGTGTCCACACTGACCGTCCACACTAAATATGTGCGTGTCCACACTGACCGTCCACACTCAAATATGTGCGTGTCCACACTCTATGCGCGTGTCCACTGTGCCTCAGGGTCTAGAGCATTAATTTAACCCATGCAATTATTTGTGAGTATTAATGTCTCTCCTTCCCTCCAGGCTTGGGGCACAGGAACGCATCTGTCTTTCCCGACTGTTGTATCCCCGGTCTGCAGCCCCGGGCCAGGGATGTCCCGCAGCTGTTGCAGGGCTCAGACTGCCCACTAGTGGGAGCTCCAGGCCTCTCATTTCCCACGTCTCTGCCTGGCCCAGATACTTCGGTGGGTCAAATTCTTGAACTGATGTTGGGCCACAGTCCTCGTAGGAACTTAAAAGGTTGCACTGTATTCAGCATATCCAGGGAATTGTATGTGAGTGGGTGTGAGCCCACATGTGCCAGGCAGACAAGGGGTGGACTGCAGGGGCTACTAACGGGCCTGTTCACTCCAGCACCCATCTTCCAGGGCGTGACTTCCCTTTGCTGACACACTTTGTGCCCCTGAGTCAGCCACATAAACACTGTGATCGGGCTGTGTGGTCCCAGCTGATTAATTGATTCTGCAGTGAGCACTTGATCCAAGCTCTGCCAGTTAGAGTCTTTCCAAGGGTGTTGGAACCGGAGCTGAGAAAAAAGAATTCAACATTGCTTTGAGTGGCTATGGAGGTGGATGCGGTGTGCTCACACTGTCTGTGGCCACATCTTGCACTGCGGATCTCAGAAGCAGAGGAAGCAGATCTACTTAGAGAGGAGAGGGGCACCCACACAGAGGCAAGATGCAGGATGGAGAGAGACGCAGAGATGTCCCTTGGCCTCTAGAAGCCCTGGTCCCATTTGTCCCTGAGATTCAACCCTGGTCTTCTCTGTGAGTCCTATAAAACATTCTCATGTTCTTGCAATGGATTCATAGTTTTGCTTAAGCTGGGTTGAGTTGGGTTTCTGTTCCATGCAACCAAAATAGTCCTGATCAGTAAAATATTAAGACACATTTCTATCCACTTCAAGAATTAATCGTATCCATAAATTACCACTTGACTAGGACGAGATATTTGGCACTTTTTTTTTGCAATCATTTGGAATTTTGGTTCCAGAATATAATTTTTTCCTTTTACATTATGTCAATTACTTTCAGAACGTGATGTCTTGTCTATGTGGGGAATATTTTTTAACAGCTGCATTCTTCCTCATTTTCTCTGTAATTATTAATATTTGGAGTTAACTCTAAATTTTAATGATCTGTTTGCTCATGATTATTTTTTATGCCAATGCCATTCCTTTCTCGTTTTTCTTTCATTCTAATGACTTTTACCCCATAATTATTTTTTTCAGAGCTGTGTACGGTATGCTGAGTCCTCAGAAAGAGGTCAGCAAGTTCATTTTGCCCTCACAATAGTTTTGTCCAGCTATGGAATTCCAGTTTGAGGTCCTGTTTCCTCAGAACCTTGTAGCTAGTGCACAAATGTTATCTTCTAGCATTATTGAATTGCAGACAAGAATGACCAGTGTGAGTGGGATTTTTATTCTTTTTTTAAGGGAACCTATTATTTTTATACTCTGGAAGCTTAAAGGGGTTTTTAATCCATTGAGTGAGAAGTTTCCCCAGAATATATATAGCAGCGTGTCATTTTTCTATTATTCCTTAACAGTTCACCTGTGATTTGAACGCTCTCATCTCTTTCCATTCCAGGGGAAATTTTCTTGTGTTATTTCTTTAATTACTTCTTTCTCCCCCCACTCTCCTTTGGGCCCCCCATGGGAATGTGATCATTCTCCTGAGTCTGTACCTATCTCTTAACCTAACGCTCGTAATTACCATCTCTGTCAATTCTTCTTATGCTCCAAGAGATGTTAATGACTGCCTTCCAGTTCACCAGTTTGAGTTTCAGTCATGTTATTCACAGCACCTGTTATTTTTGTAATCATGTTTTAAATTTCAAAGATCTCGTTTTTGGTATTTAATCCCTCATTTAAAAAACTGTGGCCAGTTCCAATTTTATTGATGTAATAGCCTTTTGAGTCTCTCTGTGGAGGTTAATTAGAAATTTAACATCTTCTTCTGTTTCCTGCATTAATCCTGATTCATCGTGGATCAGTTGACTGCCTGGTCATTTTGGAGATGTGTTTTAGAGGATTTAACTGTTTTAGAGGATTTAACCCATCGGGGGCACAAATACTCTTACCTACAGGACAAGCGTATTTGTATCCATGTCTGGTAAAGTGACGCGCAGTGGCCCTGGTAGCTAGTGCCACAGTTTTCTCTGTAACCCGGGGGTTGAAACCTTTTCCACAAAGGGCCACAGAATAAATATTTTCAGCTCTGGGGGCCATACAAGCCTGGAGGTGACTACTCAGGTCTGCCATTGGAGCAGAAAATAGAGACGAGAGGTAAGCAAGTGGGTCTGGTGTGTACCTCTGTAACTTTATAGAAATTGGTCATGGGGTTTGGCCTCTGAGTCATAGTTTGCCAACCTCTGCTCTAGCCTGT
This sequence comes from Pan paniscus, assembly GCF_029289425.2. Lineage (NCBI taxonomy): Eukaryota > Metazoa > Chordata > Mammalia > Primates > Hominidae > Pan > Pan paniscus. Next base: position 57,066,798 of record NC_085927.1, read on the forward strand.
GGCTGCAGCCCTTGGGGCCACATGCTCAGCTTTATTGGAGTACTGGTCTTCACTGGCCATGTGCAGTCTGGACCAGGTATCCACTGTGCTGCGGGGAAGCGACCAGCCCCAGCTCTGCCATTTGTCTTTGTTTCTTACATTCCATGGCAGCTTCCTCTTCCAGCTTTTGTCCACCAAGTTTTGGGGTTTGAGGATTGCTCATTGAGAAAGCAGTGCCCATTTTTGCAGGGGATTCTTCCAGTGCTGGAGCAGCCTTCTCATGCTTTTCTGGGCAGCCCAGTTTCTGCATCAGTTCATCTCATCCATGTTATTTATCTCAGATTTTTCTCAGCACTTCTAATTCACTAATTCTCTCTCTGTTTTCCAGTACTGTGTTGATGCTTATGTTCCTAAATCATTTACACAGGTTTTGGGGAGGGGAAGAGGCAGACACGGTGGCTCACGCCTGTAATCCCAGCACTTTGGGAGGCTGAGGCAGGCGGATCACGAGGTCGGGAGATTGAGATCATCCTGGCTAACGTGGTGAAACCCCGTCTCTACTAAAAATACAAACATTAGCTGGGTGTGGTGGTGTGAGCCTGTAATCCCAGCTACTCGGGAGGCTGAGGTATGAGAATCGCCTGAACTCAGGAGGCGGAGGTTGCAGTGAGCTGAGATTGTGCCACTGCACTCCAGCCTGGCAACAGAGTGAGACTCTTCTCAAAAAAAAAAAAAAAAAAAAGCTTTATGGAGGCTTATTTTGCATATCATCAGATCCACCCTATCAAGAATACATTTCCATGATTTAAGTGATTTCACCAAGTTGTGCAACCATCATTGTAAATCAGCTTTAGAATATTTCCATCACCTCCTGAAATCATTCTTGATAGTTCATTTATTTATTTATTTTATTATTATTATACTTTAAGTTTTAGGGTACATGTGCACAATGTGCAGGTTTGTTACATATGTATACATGTGCCACGTTGGTGTGCTGCACCCATTAACTTGTCAATTAGCATTTGGTATATCTCCTAATGCTATCCCTCCCCCCACCCCACAATAGTCCCCGGTGTGTGATGTTCCCCTTCCTGTGTCCATGTGTTCTCATTGTTCTCATTGTTCAATTCCCACCTATGAGTGAGAACATGCGGTGTTTGGTTTTTTTGTCCTTGCGATAGTTTGCTGAGAATGATAGACTGGATAGTTCATTTATTGTGTATCAAGTCTTTAGATATATTAAGGCCCGTTTCAAGTCTATGCATTTCAGCTCAATGATCCACTTGTTCTTTTTGTGCTAGCCCCACGGTGTGTAATTACTGTCGTTTTAAATATACATCTCAGTAGCTGGGAGGGAAGGGCATTCCCCATTTCCCTTCTTTTCCAAATGTCCTTTTCATTTCTCTTCTGCTAGTGCTGGGCAGGATTGTTGCAAAGTTTTGTTGTTGTTTTTCAGTTAGGACTTCAATTGGGATTAGGCCAAATATTTGAAATATTTTGGGAGAATTGATACAGTTACAACGTTCAGACTTGCCATCAATGTAACATGTTCTTCTATGCTTATATATTTTATCAGTAAAGCTGACAGTTTTGTCTTCACACAAGTACTGAAATATTTGTATTGCTACTATTTTGAGGTCATACAAACATTTTACTTGTTATTTTGAGCGGAACCTTTTATTTTCCCCATTTTAGTAACTAACTGGTTATTACTATTACATAGGAAAATTACAGATTTTAACTTTTTTTTTTTTTTTGAGACGGAGTCTCACTCTGTTGCCCAGGCTGGGGTGCAGTGGCACGATCTCGGCTCACTGCAAGCTCTGCCTCCTGGGTTCATGCCATTCTCCTGCCTCAGCCTCCTGAGTAGCTGGGACTACAGGCGCCCACCACCATGCCCAACTAATTTTTTTTTTTGTATTTTTAGTAGAGATGGGGTTTCACCCTGTTAGCCAGGATAGTCTCAATCTCCTGACCTCGTGATTTGCCCACCTCAGCCTCCCAAAGTGCTGGGATTACAGATGTGAGCCACCGTGCCCAGCCTTTAATTTCTTTAGAATCTAGCCAAATTGCTAAACTATCAATTGTGTTTTTACAAAATGTTTCTTGACATATAATTATTGTACATACTTACAGAAGATGTGATATTTTGATACATGTATACAATGTGTCATGATCCAATTAGGCATTTGGAATATCCATCACTGCAAGCATGGAGCATTTCTTTGTGTTGGGGACATTTCAAAAGTTCTGTTGTAGCTAGTTTGAAATAGACAATATATGGTTGTTAGCTACAGTCCCGGACTGTGCTATGGAACACTATTTTTTAAAAAAGTAACATCTCTTGGGTTTTCTGGGCAAACCGAAAGTGACACCCGTGTATCCTGGGCAAATTCAATATACTGTTATCTTTTCCTTTCCAGTCATTATACACAAGCCCCCCTTTATCTGTGGGGGCACGTTCCAAGCCCCCCAGTGGCTGCCTGAAGCTCTGGGTAGTTTGGACCCCTGTGTGCACCGTGCTGTGCTTTGTCTTCTACATCCATACCTGTGATCGAGTTGAACTATAATTAGGCAAAGCAAGAGATGAACAACAATCACAATAAGAAAATGAACAATGCTAACGATGTACTATGATGAAAGTTGTGTGAATGCACTCTCTTAAAATGGCTTTCTATGTTGTACTCACTATTTTCCGACTGCAGTTCACTGTGGGCCACTGAAGCCACCGAGAGTGAAACTGTGGGTCAGGGGTGGACTGCAGCCAGGAGGTCTGTCTAATGCTTCCTGGCATCTGCTAAAACCTCGGAAAACGGCCATGAGCCAGAAGCAGGTGCCCATCCTTGGCCCACGCCTGTCAGCAGTGGGGGTGCCTCTGGTGCGTCACAGCCCAGGGAGGTGTGGGCGTCCCCGAAGGAGGCATAGGTATCACTAAGGGAGGCGCAGGTGTCATGGAGGGAGGTGTAGGCATCACTGAAGGAGGCCGGGCATCGTGGCTGAGGGAGGCGTGGGCCTGAGACACCTTCTCTGGCCTTATAGCAGTGACCATGTGCATGTCTGGGAAGGGGCAGGCAGGTAGATGACCCCATGAAACCACGGATGTGGTTGGTGTGTATCTTTAGTGTTCATCTCTTTTCTTTTCAGAAAGCATCCCGGCTTTGCTGAGATGTGCCCTCCTTGGTTTTTGTCACTGCCAATGGGTGGCTTCATTCCATTTGCTAACACGTCTGTCTTCCCTGGCAGTAGGAGGGGCCCGTCGCTTTATCTCCTCAGGGCCTTTTTTTTTTTTTTTTTTTTTGAGACAGAGAGTCTTGGCTCACTGCAAGCTCCGCCTCCTGGGTTCATGCCATTCTCCCCATTCTCCTGCCTCAGCCTCCCAAGTAGTTGGGACTACAGACGCCAACCACCATGCCCGGCGAATTTTTTGTATTTTTAGTAGAGATGGGGTTTCACCATGTTAGCCAGGATGGTCTTGATCTCCTGACCTCGTGATCCACCCGCCTCGGCCTCCCAAAGTGCTGGGATTACAGGCGTGAGCCACCGCGTCCAGCCCTCAGGGCCATTTTGTTGGTTGTTCTTTCTCCCCTACTCCCCTCCCTCCTGTGCCATCACCAGCCCACCCCTCCCTCCCTCCCTGGCCCGCTGCGCCCTGGTTTCCACCCCATTGCCTCCAGGCCCAGCTCACACTGAAGGCCCCAGGGTGCTGGTGTCTCCAAAGCCTCCTCGTACCAGACGTCTCCTGCGGCCATTCCCCGGGGCCTCTTCCACTCTCCGAATCCTTCTCTGTCCTTATTCTGTCCTTGTGTTTCTTTTAGGATCAGGGTGGCCCTTTCCTGGCCCCCAGGCAGTCTCCTACCTGGGCATTCTCGCTGCAGTTTCTCAGGGCTGCCGCTAGTCCCTTCCTGTTCTTATTTGTCCCCACTCAGATCACACTGAGGCCAGGGGTTAGGGTGCTGTCCCTGTGCACAGGGCTCCCAGGATGAGATCTCCAGCTCGGAATCCTCCACGGAGCCTCCATCCATGTACAGATCTGCCCACTGATGCCCGCACATGGATGCCCGGAAGGCTTCACACTCTCACAGTGGCCCAAGATGCCACAGAATCTGAGCCCACCCCGCACCCTCCCACCCCACAAACCTAGTCTCTCCAGGAGAAGTCTGCCTTGTGGTCCAGTTTGAGGCATTGGAAACCCAGCTCTTGCCTGCACCTCCTCTGCCTCCGTGCCACACCCCCATCCCTCTGTCACCCCTCCTCCCTGAGGCATGGGGCTGCCAGCTCCTTTCTCAACATCCCTCCCCTCACCCCTTCCAGTCGCGAGTGACCCCCACACACCCCCAGCACTGCCCTCAGGCACCTGCAGCAGCCTTGCAACCTGGGCCAACCCTGCCACCTCCAGGCCTTCATTCCTTTTGCAGTCAGTGATCTTTGAGGAAGTTAAATCTGACCTGTCGGTTCCCTTCTCCTGCCCCCCACATCTATGTACACACGTGATGAACACATCCACATCTATGTACACAGGCACACACATGCAAAACACCTGTACACACGTGCATGCGAGCATACACATCCATGTACATAGGCACACATGCAAAACACCTGTACACACGTGCATGCACGCATACACCATGTACATAGGCACACTCATGCAAAACACCTGTACACACGTGCATGCACGCATACACCATGTACATAGGCACACTCATGCAAAACACCTGTACACACGTGCATGCACGCATACACCATGTACATAGGCACACATGCAAAACACCTGTGCACGTGTGCATGTATGCATACACATCCATGTATGTAAGCACACACATGGAAAACACCTGTACACATGTGCATGCACGCATACACATCCATGTATATAGGCATGCACATGCAAATCACCTGTGCACACGTGCATGCACACATACACATCCATGTACATAGGCACACGCATACAAAACACCTGTACATATGGGCATGCATACATACACATCCATGTACCTAGGCACACACATGCAAAACACCTGTGCACACGTGTACATATGCATACACATCCATGTACATAGGCACACTCATGCAAAACACCTGTGCACATCTATGTCACACACCCATGTACACATGCATGCATACACATCCATGTACATAGGCACACCCATACTCAGGACCTGCACACATGTATGTCATACACACCCATGTACACACATGCACACACATTCACATCTATGTATGTAGACACAGTCATACACATCTGTCATATCTGTCACATCCATGTGCACATGTGCAAGCATGTATACACATCTATACACAGGCACATGCAAAACATTTCACATTTGTCACAGCCATGTACATGTGTGTGCTTATGTACATATCTATGTACATAAGCACACACTTGTAAAGCACCTATATACACATACTTATTTACCTATAAACACCCATGTACACATGTGCATGCACATGTAAACGCCTGTGCACATAGGTGCAAACATGGAAAACACCTGTACACATGCAAGTCACATCCACAAGCTCCTATGTATACACACGCACACACACCTACATAAACACTTCCACACACACGTGTGTAGATACAGCCGGTTTTTAACAGCTTCCTGTGCTGGGCTCTGAGGATCGTCCTCATCCCCTCTGTTGTGGGTTAAATTGTGTCCCCTCAAAATAGATGTTCAGGTCCTGACTCCCAGTATCTATAAATGTGACCTTATTTGGAAATGGGGTATTTGCAAATGTAATCGAGTTAAGATGAAGTCACAGTGGATTCGGGTGGGTCCTAATCCGTGACTGGCATCCTTGAAAAGGGAAATTTGGACAGAGGGCCACACAGGAAAGAAGGCCATGTGATGAGGGAGGCAGAGGCTGGAGTGTGGCCGCTGCACGCCCAGGAGCATGGAGGAATGCCAGGAGGGAGCCCCAGGAGCAGGAACGGGTGTGGAAGGACCCTCTCCTGGGCCTTCAGAGGGAGCGTGGCCCTGCTGACGCGTGGACCCAGCCTTCTGGCCTGCAGAACTGCGAGTGAATAAATGCCTTTTGTTGAAGCCACGGGTGTGTGGGGCTTTGTCACAGCAGCGGCAGGACACAGCCATGCCACCCTGCATCCTTCACTCCTCCTGTCCTAGCTCCTTCCCTTCCTCCCCCTTTGCTTCATGGGCGCTGCCTGGCACCTTCTCTCTTTAACGCCTCCCCTCCTCGCTGGGATGCCCCTGTCTCAGGCATCCTTCTTGCCCCGCAGCTCTGCACACCCTTCTAGGTGTGTGGTGTGTGTTTAGCGTGCAGCCTCTGCCTCCCCACGGCGTGCTCCCTGCTGTGTCCCGGAAACACAGTCCAGTGCCTGCCATACAGTGAGCCTGCCCATTGTCCAGTGAGAAGAGGGGGCTTCGCATGTCTGTTAATCAGTGAAATCAGCCTGTGGTTTTCTTTAGTATCCTGCTGCGAGGTTTTGATTCAAGGTTAAATGCTGTTATAAAACAAATGGGGAGATTTGTTTTAATGGCCTGGAACTGTTTATCTGGCACTGGAGGGATCTGTTATTTGAAACCATCTAAGCCTGGAACAACTTAGAGATTTCTAAATTAAATTTTAAAATTTCCTTGCATTGTTATTAGTCATTGACATTTTCCAGAATTTTTTATGATTTATATTTTCCTAGGGAAACATCTCATTTCGTTGAAAGCTCAAAATATATTAACATAAAAGTATACCTAGTACTTTTGTAATTTATGCATTTTTATTTGTTTTTCTTTTACATTTTGAATTACATTTTCCAGAGACTTATCCATTTTCTCACACAAAACAAAAACACCAGCAGTTGTCATGTTAATTTATTGGTACTTTTTTCTGCTTTTCTAATTCAGTAATCTCTGCTTTTCTTTCCCTTGTTTTCTTCCTTGGTTTTCTGGGGTTTATCTTGTTTTCTAATTACCATTACATGAATGTACCCTAATTCGCTTACCAGCCCTGAGTGGGGATATTGGGAATCTTTCAGAATTTCAGACAATGCTATAATGAATGCATCTTGCATATATTTCACACACACGACAGCGTATTTGTAGTATTAAATTTCTGGAAGTAGAATTGCTATTTAGAGGCTGTGTGCATTCTTAATTTTAATTGTTTTTTATCCTTAAGATTTATGCCAATTTACATTTTCATCACCAATATATTTTATTTATTTAACATCACATAACACATATGTTACAGGTATTTTTTTTAACACGATGTGTAATATATCTGTTCCAGGCGTTTGACAAATTTCAACTCAATCCTCAGAACAACCCCATTTTACAGATTAGGAAATTGAGGTTTACATAGACTAAGCAACTTTCCCAGGTTTATTAAGTGATGAAACGGAATCTGAAATCTAGACATTTTTGTTCCAGAACCCATGCTCTTAACCAGTGCATTGAGCTGCCTATTTTCTCACACCTATATCAACATGAAATTGACAAATATTTTGATCATAGCCAACCTGGTAAGTAAAAAAAGAAAAAAAATCTAATTTTAGTTTGTATTTTCTGTACTATGACCAAGGTTGAACATTTCTTCAAATGTTTAAGAAATATGTTTTTCCCTTCTGTGAACTGTTTTTAATTGTTGTCTTTTTTCCTTTTATCTATTGACTTTCTTGTTGGTTTATAGAAGCTCTTTACGTATTAAACAGTCCTTCTGTGATATGAAATGCGTGCATTTTTCTATTCTTTTATGTCTTTCAACTTTATGGGTCTTTTAACATTACATAATTAAAAAACATTTATGTAGTCAAAATGTGCACATTTTTTGGTATGTATTTGTGTCTATGTGTGTGTGCATATTTAACATGCTGAGAAGTTCTGGCCATCCTGAGATTTAAATAATTCTCTTTTGTCTTCTTCTAGTACTTTTATCAGTCCATTGAAGTCTTTCATCCATCTGGAGATTTTTTTTTTTCTGTAAAATGTAAGGGAGGGATTCCGTTTTTTTCCCATACACCATTAATTGTATAATCTATCTTCTCCTTTCATTGGACATTTTTCCTTTATAATATAGTAAATGTCCTCATGTATTTGGGATCCTCCAAATGTGTGTATGATCTGTGTATGAATGTAGGTGGATCACTTTAAAAATTCTTGTAATTTAACACATTTTAGCAACTGGTAGAGCTAGTCACTCAACTAATCCTTTTGGTGAGAACTTTTGAATCAGCATATCTGGTTTCTCAAAACATCCAGTTGATGTCTTTTATGAGGATAATTAACATCTTGATGTTGTCTAGCTTTCCTTTTCTAAAACATGGCATGAATATACATATTTTAAGTCTTCTTTATATCTAGTTCCATTTTAATTTTTAAAAAGTAGAGCTTGAACATTTCTTAGGTTTATTTGTAGATATTTTAATCATTTTTATTATAGCTTCTAATAAATTTTGTTTTAATATATAAAACCTGTTGACTTCTATATGCCAACTTCATGTCTATACTCTTAGTGAATTCTATCATTATTTGTAATAGTTTTTCAGTTAATTTTCTTGGAATTTCCAGATATATAATTATATAATCTGCAAATAATAATAATTGCATACTTTCTCAGTTTTAATATATCTTATTTCTTTCTCTTCTTTATGTTGGTATCTCTAGGATAATGTTCAATAATAGTAACAATAGTAGATATCTTTGTCTTGTCTTAACTTTAACAGGAATGTTTATAGATATTATCTTATTAATTATAATGCTGACCTTTGGGATGAGATAAATGCATTTTATCATATTAAGTATCCAGTCATTTTTGAGCAGTTGCAAAAATAAAAATATGGCTGTTGAGATTTATCAGTGTTTTTCCAGCATAAATAAAGATGATTATATGACTTGCCTTTTGATCTAATAATATGGGGAATTACGTTAATAGATTTCCTAATGTTGAAACATCCATGCATTTCTGGAAAAAGGTAAGTTGTGTTTCTATTTTTCATTAAATTTCCTAAAAATTTTGCTTTATGAATGTGTATGCTTTGTGGTTTGTGTTAAGGGATCTTTGGGGTGTCACTTTTCTGGTCAGAAACCTGTGGCTGGTGGTGCCTTTGCCCGAGTTTTGCTCGGGCCCGCTGGGCTCATTCTGCCTACTCAGCCTGGCAGGCTGTGCTCGGATCATGCTACCAGCCTGGATCCCATGCCTCTAAGGGAGGCTGTGAGTCAGGTATGGAGCAGCAAGGGGTGTGTGAGCAAGTGTGGGGTCCAGCGACTGTGCAGTCAGACACGCTGGCTGCTGCTGTGGGATGGGCAGTCCCAGGTGCCAGTATGGGTAGGTGCTGTAGCACTGTAGGTGCTGGAGCAAGGCTGCGGCTGGACTGGGTGCACTGCAAGCAGCTTCCCCAGCTGGCACCAGGAAATGCAGTGGCCCCCAGAAGCTTGGAGATGCCAGGAACCACAGGGCCCCAAAGAGGCAGTCACAGCCCTGGCTCGGGGAGCTCCCAGGTCTGGGTTCCCCAAAGGGCTGCAGCTCTTCTCTCCTTCTCTTCACCTGCAATGTGGTGAGCAAGGGGCATGTCTCAGCCCTGTTTGTGTCACAGCTCTCGTAGCATCACCGTTTTGGTGGGTCCCAAGTTCTTGTCCTGTGACCAAGAAGAATGAGGTATGCAGACGAGTGCAGGGTGAACAAGATGAAGATTATTGAGCAATAGAACAGCTCAGCAAAGACCCATAGTAAGCAGCTCCTCCTCATGGCCAGGGTGTCCCAATGAGTGTTCAGCTCCCAGCAAAGAGGGTGGCTCCTCTCTGCAGGCAGGTCATCCCAACAAGTGTTCAGATATCAGCAGAGAGGGTAGCTCCTCTCTGCAACTGGTCATCCATCGTCTTTCTGTCCTTTCTCGGCTCTGGCTGAAACTGGAACTTTTATGGGCCTCAGAGGGGAGGAGGTATGTGCTGATTGGTCCATGGGTGGCTATGGGTGGGCCTGGAAAAGGTGCCACAAGTCCCCACTCCAGTCTGTGGGACTGGCAGCCTCGCTCCCAGCCTTCAGGCCCTCCCTGGCTTGAAGGTGGGACCTCAACAGGGACCCTCTCTGCTCAGGAGCCTGTCTGCCTCCTGCTGGCATTCATGGCGCCCAGGCTGTAGGTGCCAAGGGGCACCTGCATGCCAGCACTTAGCTGCTCAAAGTTCCCCATCGACTTCCCTCCTATGCTCGATGGTGCCCAAAGTCCAGAGGAGGCCAAAGGTGGCAGTGGGCTGGCGTGTCAGCCCTGCCCTGAGCATTTGCTCATCTGACCAGACTGTGACAGTGCTTGGACTTGGCCCCGACTTTGCTCCAAGATCAGAGTGGGCACCGACAGCAGGGAGAAGCCAGGCAGTGGGAACAGGCATTTCTGAGCCTGTGAGGGCAGGGAGGCCCCGAAGAGTGCAGAGATGCCGGGTCTGCAGCCGCGGTTTGGATGGCTGCAGCTGCACCCAGGAGGGTGGGGGTCCCGCCTGCTCCCAGGCCCTGAGAGCACAGGGATGCCTGGGTCTGTAGTTGTGGCTTGGATGGCTGCAGAGGCACCCTGGGAGCTCCCACCGTAACTCAGAAGGGTGGGGCTCCTGCTTGTCCCGGGCTCCCACTGGCTCCATGGAGTGTGTAGCCCCAGCCATGCCTCTCTGCTACAGCTGGTGTGATAGCAGCAGCTGCTCCAGATGGCCAGCCACTGCAGTCATTTGGTGCATAGGTATTTGTAGATGCTAGGTCTTCACCATAGTTAACATCCTTTGTCATTATAATGGGTTCCTTTTTGTCCCCTTTAATGCTTTCTGTCCTGACTTCAACCCTATCTGATATTAAGATTTTAAGATTGAGACCTCTGCATTTTAATTTCCTCCCAACTTTTCTGAATCACTTTGTTTTAGGTGTGTGTCTTATATGTAGCATAGATTTAGGTTTTGTTTTGTGATCTAATCTTAGAGTTATTTTGTTTTCTTTTTATGAATGAAAAGCACAGTCTTTGAGACAGTCCATGAGTTATCACTGCCTGGCATGGGCAGTTCCCCAGGGGGTGACCACTCGTCAAGTTTCTAACCAAGATTTTCTTAGTCGCTTTCTTTTCATAGGTAAGTTTAGCCCATATAAGTATCAATATATAGATATATTGATAGTTTGGTTTTTATTCTGTCATAATTTTTTAGTTATGCCTTCTGTTAAAACCTTAAAAATCTTCCACGGTCCGTTTTCTTCATTCTTTGTGTCCCTATTACTTTTGATAATTTCGAATGTATATATTTTGTTTGAGGGATCACATTTTGTAATTGATGTAAAATTAACATGACATGAAATTAACCATTAACCATTAACCATTAACGATTTTAAAGTGTACGATTCAGTGGTGACCATAGTTTTTTTTTGTTTGTTTTTTGAGACAGGGTCTCACTCTGTTGCCCAGGGTGGAGTGCAGTGATGTGATCTCAAATCACTGCAACCTCTGCCTCCCAGGCTCAAGTGATCCTCCCACCTCAGTCTCCTGAGTAGTTGAGACTACAGGCATACGCCACCACATGTGGCTAATTTTTATAAACACATTACATATGATCATAAATATTTTTATGAAAAATTACTATATTTCCAAAACAAAAATTTAGCATTAAAGAGGGGCATGGTTTTACATTTTTGCAAATCTTTTCAGGGTCTGGCTTAAGAAGAGAGCTCATTTTCGTATCTGCTTCTGCCTTCAATGTGTCTTCTTTTTGAATTTTGAAGAAAATGTGGTTTAAGAAAGATGTGTAATTGGAAAAGAGTAGTTTGGAAGTCTTTTCAGATAATTGTGAATATTCTTTTGTTAAGTGGTGGTTTTTAAAAGGTTGGTTGCATTGTGGAATCTAAACTATATCAATGACATTTTGATACTCTGTTACATTGTAATTGATTGTCTATCTTGCATTTTGAATGGATCTTTCACCCCTTTATAATTGTGTAACATTGCTTATTGGTCATTTGGAAAATGGTCCTGACTTATGCACATCTTCCAAATGTTGACATCTTACATTTTACAGTATAAAAAAAATCACATTTATTAAACTTAACCAAGGAGGTAAAAGACTTGTACACTGAAACCTATAAAACCTGGCTGCTAGAAATTTAAAAAGACAAAAATAAATGAAACAATATCCTATGTTCATGGATTGGAAAGCTTAATATTAATAAGATGTCCATACTACCGAAAGTGATCTACAGGTCCAATGCAATTCCTATAAAAATCCCAATGGCAGGTTAAAATTTTTTTTTTTTTTTTACAGAAATGGAAAAGCTCATTCTAAAATTTATATGGAATCTTAAGGGATTCAAAACAATTTTGAAAGAGAAGAACAAAGTTGGAGGACTCACATGTCCTGACTTAATACATATTACAAAGTTACAGTAATCAAAACAGTGTGGCATTGGCATAAAGACAGACAAATAGACCAATGGAATAGAACAGAGAGTCCATAAATGAACTCTTGAATATATGGTGAAATGATCTTTAACAAGGTTGCCAAAACCACTTGATGGGGAAAGTGTCTCTTCAACAAATGGTTTTAGGAAAACTGAATATCCACATGGAAAATAATGAAGTTGGACCCTTTCTGATATCATATACAAAAATTAACTCAAAGTAGATTAAGGACCTAAATGTAAGACCTAAACTATAAAACTCCTAGAAGAAAGCAGAGGAAGAGCTTCACAACATTGGACTTCATAATGATTTCTTAGACATTACATCAAAAGCTCAGGCAACATAAGCAAAAATAGACAAATGGATACAATAAACAGAGTGAAAAGGCAACCTATGGAATAGAAGAAAATATTTTCAAATAATATATCTGATAAAGGGTTAATATCCAGAATACATAAAGAACTTCTATAACTCAACAACAAAAAGCAAATAACCTGATTTAAAAATTGGCAAATGAGTAGACATTTCTTCAAAGATGATATACAAATGGCTAACAAGCATGTGAAAAGATACTCAACATCACTAGTCATCGTAGAAAGGCAAACCCAAACCACAATGACGTGGCAAAGATATGGAGAAATTGGAAGCCTTGTGCATTGTTGGCGTGATTATAAAATGGCACAAATGCTATGGAAAACAGCATGGTAGTTTCTCAAAAAATTAAAAATGGAATTATCATATGATCCAGTAATCCCACTTTCGGGTATATATCCAAAAGAATTGAAAGCAGGGTCTTAAAGAGATATTTTGTATACCTATGTTCCTAGCACCATTATTCACAATAGCCGACAGGTGGGAGCAACCCAAATGCCCATTGACAGATGAATGGATAAACAAAATGTGTATGTAGATACAGTAGACTATTATTCAGTCTTGAAAAGAAAAGTCCTGTCCCATGCTACAACGTGGATGAACCTTGAGGATATTATGCTAAATAAAACAAGCCAGTCACACAAAAAAATACAAATACTGCATGCTTCCACTATGTGAAGTGTCTAAAGCAGTTAAATTCATAGAAACAGAAAGTAGGATGGTGGTTACCAGGAACAGAGGGTAGGGAAAGGGGAGTTAGTGTTTAGTGGGCATGGACTTTTAGAATTGCAAGATGAAGAAGTTCTGGAGAGCTGTTTCACAACCACGTGAATGTACTCACTGTCATTGAACTGTATATTTAAAATGGATAAGATGGCACTTCTTATGTGTTTTTTACAACAATAAAGATGATCACACATGTTAATATCAGCACTGATCACATCGGAAAGGCCTTTAAATATTGAGAAGCTGCTATTCACAATGGTGATCACGCATTTTCCAAAGCTCTAATTTTCACAAGAAAGTCACATTTTATTGACAACTACTGTCAGTTGTTTTCCTTGCAATGACAGGGTTACTTTATTTATTTATATATATATATTTATTTATTTATTTTGTGGAGATGGAGTCTTGCTATGTTGCCTAGGCTGGTCCTGAACTCCTGGGTTTCAACAATTCTCCTGCCTTGGCCTCGCAAAGCATTGGGATTACAGGTGTGAGCCATGGAGCCCAGCCACTTTGTTTATTTTTGAACAAAGAAAATATCTAATACCCAAATCTGTATAATCATATTTTGTCAGTTGTTCTTTCATGTAAAAATTGTGTTCCATGAAAAAGGAGCTAGTCCAGCTCACCACTGAAACACGTGCACAAGAGCTTTTCCTGAAGGCAAGCATTGTGCTTCGTCTTGGAGCAGAATGCTTTCTATGTACCCCTCATCTTGACATGTAGAATGTTAAAAAGTTGTGTATTCAAGCACTGCAGTTTAACAAAATTAATAATTTTTACTGTCATCAAGGACATATTTTTTCCTCTTTTGGACAAGCATGTGGCCATGATGAGCGCCGTGACTGCCAGTGTGGCTTGCTGTCTCTGCCTTCGTTGTGTAAGTGTTGGGCCGGTTTCACCGGGCATTGCTCTGACACCGTCAATGTAAATGTCAGCACAGTGTTCCAGAATAAATCATGAGATTTTAAAAGCCATTCCACAGCCTGAATATTTCAACATCACTTGTGTTTGCTGTCAAGAAGTCACAGAAAAGACCTTCTTTGGTGATAAGTTAGTGCTGATGCCAGACCGATGCAAGTACATAGCAACTCTAGCTATGTCTAGAGTCTTCCATTTGTAAGGAAAAAGCACAATTCTGCCAACAAAATATTAACTCGATCTTCATGTTTGCAGCTCAATATTTATTCAGTGAGTTACCATATCATTGGGAAGTGGCAATGCTGTGATTTCTTCCATTGACTTTTCAGCCAGCAGCCATGAGCAATGTCCACGTTCATGGCTATACTCTTCTCTTGGTTGTTGTATGGGCTTCTCCAGCCAGTGCGATGCGGCGACTCTGTAAGATGCTTCATTGGCTTTTTCATTTCTGCTTTGAAAAGCTGCAACAAACAATTTTTGGCTTCTAAAGCTCTCATCACATCCATGTTTAAAATATTTCATTCGTTTTTTCTTTAAACTCTGAAAGATTGCTCTCAAAGTGCTGCCGCTACTTAACTGAGAGCATAATACTCTTTGAAAATGTTCTGTTGCATAAGACACAATAAAGCAAATATCAACATCTATAAAGCCAAGGAAATAGCTCTTGTCATATTTTTGTTTTTTACTTACAGTTTCACCCAGTTTCCTTGGAGTAGATTCCTCCCTTTCATCATTTTCAGCATTTTTAGACATTGATGGTGCAGATGGGGATTGAGAAAGTCTTTTGATCTTCCTTGTTAAGCCACCAACTCATCTTTAAGTATAAATAACATTATAAATAAATATTAATTTTAGAATAAAATATTAGATTTTATATGTTTTTGATAAAATTTAAACACTTGGAAAATGTTCAAAAAATAAAATACTATTGCAAAACAAGACAATAAAGAGAAACACACTTGAGTTAAGGGAAAAGGAAAATCCTTCCAAGAACTGTTTAGAGCTGTCGCCAGATAGGGCAATTGTCCTTGGGAGGAGAGAATTGCCTATCAACAGAGGTAATCAAGTATTAGCTGGATAACAACAGGCTGGGATACTGTGGAGGAAACTTATCACCCATTGGGAACTTGCACTCAGTAACTGAAGGTTCCCCAGCTTAGTGGTCTATATTCTGTGCCCTGCATACCCCTGCTCCCCTGAGGTCTCCAGCAGCCCCCAACCCCCACACCCCATTTTCAAATCCAGTTCCTTCCCCATGGCTTCTCACTGCTCAGCCTTTTTGCATCCTTGAGGGCTTGGCACACATGCTCCATCTTGGTGCCTCCTCCTCCCCTGGCTTCCATGACACTAAGCATCCTGGATTCTCCCACTACCCCAGCCACCAAGCTCTGTCACCTCCATCTTCATCCCTCGAAGCTATAGGACTTTGTCAAGCCTGGTCCCAAGCCCTTCTCCTTGTTCCTACCCCCATTCTTCTGGGGGCCTCACTCCTTGTCTCAGCTTCGTGTTGGAGCTTTCTCTGCAGCTGCAAAGAAATGAGAGGCCATGTCTTCACAGTCACGGATTCTGAAACCCAACTGGGAGATGAAAGATGCCGGGAGGGAGAAGGGAGAGCCTTCAGAGCACACTGTGCCAACCAGAGAGAGCTGCGCTGTGATGTTTACAATGCCACCTCCTCCTGAGTGCCTGCCAGTGCCATCCACGGGCCAGGGCTTTTACCTCGTTAATCCTCTCAACAACCCCAGAAGGTCATGCTCCACTATCTTTGTGGAGCTAAGAAAATGAAGATTCCAGATAGACGATGAAATGTGTCCCCCATCTCCTAGATGGAAAGAGGTAAAGCCAGGACTCCAGCCAGGGCTCTTCTCCCCTAGAGGCCTGTGCTGTTAACCTTCACGTGTCTCCTTAGGGAAATCCTCTGTTCTCCAGATGGAGAGGCCGATGGGGGCAGAGGAGAAGGTCAGGAGGAGTTCACGGGAGGGAAACCCAGCAGTCAAGGCAGATAAGACAAGGCGTGGGATCACACCTTTGGGGTCAGAATCCCATCCCACTGTTTAGTTGCTGCCCATGAGGGGTGGGTTTCATCTCTTCTCCTGTCCCTTGCATATGCAATGGGGTTTGGTGTCCCCACCTCACAGGGCTGTTGTGGGAGTTAAACAGCATGATATGTGTGAAGGAATTGCCCCCAGCTTGGCAGGGCAGGCCCACAGCTTGTGCCGTTCCCTTCTGCCTCGGAATGTTTTTCTCTCGGAACATGGTCTTCCTTTACAGGATTGGAGCACCCTGCATATAAATGACAGCCAACATGGGATTTCTCTTGCTTTAGCAGAGAGAAAAAATAGCCTTCAATTACTCAGTGTGCATTTCCATTCAAAATGCGTGGTTGCTATAGCAAAGATCATCGACCCAGAACTCGGGCACACATGCTGGATGGCAGCTTCTCCTGGGGCACGATGACAGCTCTGGTATCGACAGACCCACCGGGGGCTGTTTTGGGCCAGGGCCAGAGCTGACCAAAGAGGCTCTGTGGGCAGGCACATTCAGAGGCTGAATCAAGAAGGGAGCCCAAGGCACTGGTCTACAGAACCACTGCATTCCTCCAACCCAGCTGCGTCCTGGGCAATGGGCCCTAGACATCTGATCTTCCTGATGCATCTACTGCCCCCAACATTTCCACTGGTGGCAGGGTAGTGATAGTCGCAGGAGGCAATCAAATGCCTCGGTAGATAGGGGTGGGTTCCTGGTGAAACCCCACCTTCAAACCAAAGGCAGTTTAAAGCCTGAAGGCCAAGCTACAAGTCTCAGATAAATCCACGGACTGGCTTGAGAACCTCTCTTCCCATTTGGTGCACTTTCCTCTGATTGATCCCCACCCTTCACCTATTTTACATATACCTACCCTTCCCTAATTGGTTTTTTACACTGTCTAGCCCACCTTTGAATGTTGCCTTTGTTTTAGCCATTTTTGAATACTCACAAACCAATCAGCCCACACTCCCCCATTCTGAGCCCATAAAAAGCTCTGGACCCAGTCACACAGGGAGAGAAACCACCCAACTTTGGGTGGGGTACCATGCTCACATCCTCTCTCCACTGAGAGCTGGCTCATCACTTAATAAAACTCATCTCCACCCTTCTCAACTTTTGATTGTCAGCATAATCTCATTCTTCTTGGACATGGGACAAGAACTCAGGACCCCACCGAATGTGGGTATGAAGAAGACAGTAACAATGTAGCCCTCTGCCCCACCATCAGTGCTTGGCAGCTGCCCCATATGATGGAAAGCAGTGGTGGGGCTGGGCCAGCCCCAGAGCCACAGGCTGGAGTGGGGCAATGGGACTGACAGAGCTGTTAACATGCCCCCATTCGTTGGGCTGCAGTGGGACTAAAAGAGCTATTAGCACCCTGTAACACCCCTCTGAGGCTTCAGGGTCATGGGCTTCCCTGCTTGGGTGCCACCGCCTTCTGCTTGTCTGGACACTAGAGTCCACCATGGGAGTTGCTTGCAACATGCCTGGTCCAGCCACAAGCCTTGTACAGGGCCCGCTCCTGTGCCAGTGCTTGGAGTGGCCAGCCAGACCGCACACTCACTCGTCCATACACCCCCTCCTGCCAGGGGCTGAGTGTGCAGTCATGGAGGCCGTGGGATCTGCACTGGAGTGCAAGCCAAGTATGGCCCAATGGGCCAAGTGGGTGGGGCACCTCCTGTGGCAAGCCTGGGGCTGAGTGAGGCCTGGGCATGGGCATCGCCAGCTGGAGGTCTCCAGCTTTCAAAGTGGCCAAGAAAAATCCTGCGTCAGTAGGGGATAGGGAGGTTGGTTGCTGAACAGAGAGTGGATTCACTATTTTTCCTTAAAAGGAAGAAGTCAAAAGATAACAGCTCATTCTTGTCTTTGACCTGTAGAGACTTGTAAACTAAAGAACAATTTTAACAACTGTATTAGTCTGTTCTCACACTGCTATGAAGAAATACCCAAGACTGGGTAATTTATGAAGAAAAGAGGTTTAATTGACTTACAGTTCTGCATGGCTTGGGAGGCCTCAGGAAACTTACAATCATGGCAGAAGGCACCTCTTCACAGGGCAGCAGAAGAGAGAAGTACTAAGCAAAGGGGGAAAAGCCCCTTATAAAACCATCAGATCTCATGAGAACTTACTATTTCAAGAACAGCATAAGGATGACCAGCCTCATGATTCAATTACCTCCTGCCAGGTCCCTCCCACAACACGTATGGGTTATGGGAACTACAATTCAAGATGTGATTTGGGTGGGGACACAGCCAAACCTTATCAGCAACATAAAGGTAATCTCTTATAGAATGAAGAAAAGCCCACAGGATTCATACTTTAAAAATCACTGGTTAGGAATAAAACCCCCAAATGACCATATTCATACTCACATAAATTTTTTTTTTAGGAAAAAGAAGGAGCACAAAAAATAAGCACAAAACCTAAAAAGCATAAAACAAAGGTTTAGAAGATCAACCATATCAATTTGGGTCATAAATAAATAAGCTTAATTTTTTTACTCAGAAAAAATACTTTCAAATTGGGCTTAAAAATAATAACCTACATATACACCTATTGTCCACTGAAGCATCCACCCATCCATCCGTCTATCCAGGAATCTGACCATCTATTTACCCATCAACCCACCCATCCATCCACCCATCCATTCATCCATGAATCTGCCCATCTGTCCACCCATCACCTAGTCGTCCGTCCATGCATCCATCCGTGTATCCATCCATCCATCCATGTATCCATCCATCCATCCATCCACTAACCCACCTAGCCATGAATGAATCTATTCATCCATCTATCTGTCCATCTATCCATCCATTCATTCTCCCATCCTCAAATCTCTCTCCCACCTCTCCATTCGTGTATCCATCCACCCATCATATATACATGCAGGCATGCACACATCCATCCATCTATCCAATCATTACTTCATTAAACACTTTCTGAGCCTCCCTTTGTGCCAAGTCCTGGGATTCAGAGATGGTTCTGCTGTGGTTTTCACCCTCGAGTCTTTCAGCGCATACTTGGTGGATACCTATTTGTAAACAGAGACATTAGCAAAATCTAGTCAGTGTAGTGGGGGGTCCAATGGAGGGCATGTCTGCTGGAGAATCAGGAGGGCTTCCCAGAAGAGGTGACTTGTGTAAGGTGAGACTTAAGAAATGATTGAATGCTGATCTGTGAACACAGGGGATGGGGACGAGGGCCTCCTTTACTAGAGGGAAGAGAATCCATGCACATTTTTGGCATGGAGTGTGGCAGGAACTGATATAGGCAGGGATAGCCAAAGACAAAACGGAAAAGGTTGAGGCTGAGAGACAGGTCCTGGGGGTCACTGAGTTTCAGGCTGAACAGCTTGCACTTCATCTCATTCACAGTGGGGACCTGATCGCATTTGCCTTTTAGAAATCTCATTGGATGGCTCACGCCTGTAATCCCAGCACTTTGGGAGGCCGAGGCAGGCGGATCACGAGGTCAGGAAATCGAGACCATCCTGGCTAACACGATGAAACCCTGCCTCTACTAAAAATACAAAAAATTAGCTTGGCATGGTGGTGGGCACCTGTGGTCTCAGCTACTGGGGAGGCTGAGGCAGGAGAATGGCGTGAACCTGGGAGGTGGAGCTTGCAGTGAGCTGAGATCGTGCCATTGCGCTACAGCCTGGGTGACAGAGTGAGACTCCGTCTCAAAAAAAAAAAAAAAAAAAACTCACTGGAATAGTGACAATGTGAAATGTGAAGGATGGACTGGGGGAGGCAAATCTGGAGCCTTGGAGCTAGACAGGAGGTGGCTGCAATCATCCAGATGAGAGATGGTGGGGCCTGGGTCATGGCGTGGCAGTAAAGGTTTCAAATCCTCAGCATGTTGGGAAGACACACCTGGAAAAGCCTGGGAACATATGGGTCAGGTAGTTACTATGGAAACATCAGATGTACCAGGTTAGCGTGGAGTAGACTAAAATTGCCTTGGGTTTTATAGGCATGAAGGTGGAGCTGGGTTGCTCTAAATGAATATTGCCAGTGAGACATGTGTCACCACTTTCCTTTGAGTGACACTTTGCTCAGAGAAGGCCATTGGGTCAGGGATGAGCAGAGAGGGAGCAGCCCTTTCATTCTGAGGGCGGGATGGGAAGGCACTGAGTTCATTAAGGCTGCTTAGGTCAATTAGTCCAATGGTGCAAATGACCTCAAATTCATCTGCAATGCAGCAGTTACTTGGCAGCAGAAATGTGTGACAAGGATTGAGAGCAGAAGCATATCTAAATTCCAGCACAAGAGGATCCACTTCAAAGCACCTATTGCAAACTGCTCATCTGATTAATGAAAAAGTGGCATCAATGATACAATAACGATAATGGTAATGGTGGTGATTTAATGATGATGATGATGGTAGTGGTGGTGATGATGATGATGTGACAGTGACAATGATAGTGATGATGATAATGATGACAACGATGATAATGGGATAATGATGGTGATGATCATGGTTGATGGTGATGGTGATAATGACAATGACAACAATGATGGTGGTGATGACAGTGATATTGATGATGATCATGATGACAATAGTGATAATGAGATAATGATGGTAATGATGATGGTGATGGCAATGACCACTAATATATTGTGGTCTGTATTGTGCTTACTATTTGCTAGTCACTATTTTAAGCATGTTATCTAAATTAACTCATTTAGTTCTCACAAAAGCTCTATGAGGAGATATTATAATCTTCACTTTACGTGTGGGGAACCTGAGGCACAGGGGGGCTATTATGACTTGCCCAGTGTTAAGTAGCTCATCAGAGTTATTAGCAAGGGCTGGGTACCAGCATTTGCCTCATCTAGAAGTTTATATGATGAAGGCAGGAAACATTTTGGAAAACGTTATTAGCCCTCAAAAAGGAGTGAGAACTGGGGTTTTTCTTATCACCTGGTGATTCTGCAGAAGCTTTGCCCTTGCTGTGAACCAAGGCTGGATATTCTAGGCATTGTATGCAAGATGGAAGGGAGAGGGAGTGAGGATGGCAAGGGCTTAGAGAAGTTGCTCCAAACCATGTGCACTCTGTGTGGCTTTAGGAGAAAAAAAAGAAACTTTGGCTTGATATAAAGAAACCTTAAACCCTCAGATCTGAGGTGAATGGCCTAGAGATGTAGTGAGTATCCTAACTCTACAGGTGTGCAAGTAGAGACTGATCATAGTTTAAGGGGTTGGGTTTGGTAACTTCTGTGGCTCCTTTAAGCTTTTATATTCTATTGTCCCCATTTCACAGATGGGGAAACTGAGACTCCATGAGATGACTTGTCCATGGATTCCATGGCAGTAAGAGGCAGATGCCAGACCCAGGCCTTTTTCCATTTAGCCTCAGCTCAGAGCTGGGAGATGGGAACACTTCTTCCTTATCCCTCATGTTTCCATGTGGAGGGACATCCTTTGGTGTAACTCCTGGACCCAGGTGGGGAACCGGGTGGTGGTTCTGCAAAACCAACTCATTGGATCCCAAGAGCCAGCTCAGTGTGACCTAACCTCTGCCAGGGTCTCAGGGACCAAGTGGCTCATCAGGGAGGGGGTCTTCCAGGGAAATCCAGGCAGGTCATGGGGTAGAAAGGGGATAGCTTTGGAGCCAGATGCTGTGTGACCTTCGGAGATCAGTTGCCTGCTCTGAGCCTGCATTCCCCGCCTATAAAGCCAAGCCCTCATGAAGATGAAGGGAGGTGGAAGGGACGAGAGTTCTTTAAACTCTGGGCATGAGAACAAGGGTGTCTGATTAGGCCCTGACCACCACCCAGCTCCATCTTCCACATGTGCACCGCACAGCCCAGCCACACTGACCAGTCACGGTTCTCACTGAACTTGTTGCCTTCTTCCCTCAGCCTGGATGGCCGTTCCCTGCATTTCCATCCTCTCATCCACCTCGTCACACCCTCGAGGGTCATGTTCTCAGGATTCCCGTCTAGGCTTGTTCTCCTCCCAGCCTGAAAGAGAGCAGTGTCCTGTTTCCCAGCCTGGGGTCATCAAAGTCCTGACCACTATGTGGTTGCCCCCCATGCAGGCATCTCTTTCCCCAGGAGAACAGGGCTACATCTGGTGCTCATCTGTTCCCTACACATGGAATGTTTGTTGAATGAATAAATGATGGTTACGAGATGGGTCTGCATTGCAGGGAGGTTGATGAATTTCCCCCCAGGGACTTTCTGCTTCCCCTGAGGGTCCCTGGCCCCCTAGCACATCTCTGGCTGGGAGTAAGAGGGTCCCTAGTTCTCCTTCCTCAGAGCACCCTGTCTCCTTTCTCAGACCAGGCACCTGCCTAGGGGGGGCCCTGCTTCCCTCCCACCGGCTGCCGGTCCTGCCCCTCCATTTTCAGTTGCAGTCATTTATCCTTCACATTTCCTGGCTCCTCTGTTCATCTAAACAGCTGGTGCTATTTGTTCTGGGTGATTTCCCTTATTTATTGCCACATTTTCGGGAGGCGCATAACTCTGTCTTCTAACCATTTTACTGCAGCCTCTTTAAATTGAAACAATTGATCAGGCCTTTGCTTTCCCTCTTTTGTTCCAGTCCCTCCTCCCCAGCTGCCCCCACCCCTTCTCTTTCAAGCAGCAATTAAATTTAAATCCATTTTCTCTAAAGAAAAGAATTCATCATGGTCCCAGGCCGAGGAGCACCCCAGAGTCCAGGGGACATCTCCGGATGTGCAGGGTAGACAAGGGGCAGCTGACTCTGCTCTTTTCGGGTGCAAGACAAATTCTGAGGGTTACAGGGAAAGTGGACAGCGTCTTGCTGGCGTCACTGTGTGGAGTGCAATTACAGCAGGGCTGTGGGTCAGGGCAGGACGTACAGATAGCTCACTGGCCTTTAGCGATGATGTTAAGGCCGTTGTCCACGGGGAGTCTCAGGGTCCCCTGTGAACATGTCCTTGGGTATCTGAGTTCCAGGCCAGGCATGGACGGAAAGAGGGAATGGACTTCTCATGGATGTGACAGCTGAGTCATGTTCCTACTTATCTCTCCCCGTTTTGTTTTAGCTACAAGGAAGCCAAGTGTCAAATGAACAGTTGGAATCTAAGAACTGATGGTGACCTCATTCCCATCCGATCCTGTGGATGGGGTTAGGTTGTGTGTTACCCACTCATAGCATCGGGGCTCTTGTATTTCAGCTCCCATCCCAAGTGCAGGCATAAAGGGATGGCTGACTGGTCACTGCTCGGTGGGCCCGAAGGCTGCAAGTTCCTGCCTCATCTCCTGAAGCCCAGAGAGCTGGCGAACGCCTCGTCACTTGTGCATTTAAAACAGAAGCTGTGATTTTGTTGGCCTGCTTAAATCTCCTAGGAGTTGGGGATGCTATGAATCCACCTGCAGCATCATTTTCTGTGGCCAAGGTCACAGGGTCCCGAGAGGTGAGATGTCAGGAATACAATGAAAAGACTGAAAGCTGAGCAGGCAGCAGAACCCAGGGTCAGGTCCCAGCAGGTGGGGGTCCCAGCCAAAGTCTGGGTACAAGTCTTCCGCTAGGAGGGTGCCCCTGCCCCAGCCGCTGCAGGTGCCAGCCTCCTGGCCCCCCTAAAGGAACCTCACCTGATCCTCCTGGGGCACCTAGGAGGAAGGAGATGTTGACTCCCGTTCGCAGAAATTTACGTCAGAGGCAGACAAGGCCCTGTGATATTTACTTTGTCCTTTGCAGAACAGAGGGTGGGAGGAAATTCTTAATAAGGACACGTGAGCAGAATCCACCTTCGTGCTTGACCCTGCAGTGGGGAAAACCCCTCCCCTCAGTGCCCACTCCCGGTTCCTCATGCACCCCCCAGACACCAGCCCCCCAACTGCAGATGGTCCTTCCTTCACTCAGATGGGGGCCTCACGTCTGACCAGCACCACTGACAGTCCCAGGAGGCTGCCCTTTCCCTAGAGCATGGCCGCAGCCCTGGTGGGCAGGAGGAGGGAAATTGGCAGCAAACGGCGGGTTCCTTGTAATTTTTAAGTAGAAACGAGGTTTCTACATGTTGTCAGGCTGGTTTGGAACTCCTGAGCTCAAGCAATCTACCTGCCTCTGCTCTCCAACGTGCTGAGATTACAAGCACAAGCCACCATGCCTGACAGGGTTGTCTTTTTATTATTGGCTTATGGCAGTTATTTAGATATTGTGTTTTTGAGTTCTTTGTCAGATATTTGTTTCGTGAATATTTTCCCTTTATCTTTGAATTGCTTTCATTTTATGGTGGTTTTGACGACCAGGAGTTTTAAATTTTGATGAAGTTAAATATTTTTCTTGTATTATTACTTCTTTGTGACTTCTCTAAGAAATATTTTCTTACTCCAAGATTGTGCAGATGTTTTCTTTTAGAAGATTCATGGCTCCATGTGATACACCTTGAATTAATATTTGTGTATTTTGCAAGGTAGGGAACAAAATGTATTTTTCCCCATACATTTAGCTATTGTTCCACTATAATTTGCTGAAAAGACTTTCCTTTTCCTATTGAATTGCCCTAGTGCCTCAGTGGACTATTTAGGTGTGGGTCTATTTCTGGACTCTATTCTATTTCATTGATCTACTTGTCTATCTTTGCACTAACACAACCTACTCTTTTTTTTGTATTTTTTTTTATTATTATACTTTAAGTTCTAGGGCACATGTGCACAACGTGCAGGTTTGTTACATATGTATACATGCACTATGTTGGTGTGCCACACCCATTAACTGGTCATTTACATTAGGTATATCTCCTAATACTATCCCTCCCCGCTCCCTCCACCCCGCGACAGGACAACCTACTCTTAATTATTGGAATTTTATAGTAAATCTTGAAATTGGAAAGTGTCCTTTCCAATCTTTCAAGATATTTCC
Organism: Pan paniscus; assembly: GCF_029289425.2. Taxonomy (NCBI): domain Eukaryota; kingdom Metazoa; phylum Chordata; class Mammalia; order Primates; family Hominidae; genus Pan; species Pan paniscus. The sequence goes on from NC_085927.1 coordinate 57,092,024, forward strand.
AAACCTTGAAATTGGAAAGAAGAATTTTATTCTTCTTTCTTCAGATTTTCTCGGATGTTCTAGACCCTTTACATTTCTAGATTAATTTTAGAATAAGCTTTTCATTTTCTACAGAAAGCCAGCTAGAATTTTGACTGAGGCTGAATAGATGCTATAGATGAGTAAAGAGCATCAATATCTTAACACGATTGCATTTTCCAATCTATGAATATGGCATATCTGTTCATGTATTAAAAAATGAATTTCTCCCAACCTTTTTGGTTTATAACACAGCGATCTTACACATTTAAACATTAAATGTATTCTTAGGCATTGAATGGTTTTGGATTCTGTTACGAATTGTATTTAATTTTTTACTTTTTCAATTATTTCTTACTAATACATAGAAATTAATCTTTGTATATTGACTTCATATTCTGAAGTTTTGCTAAATTCACCTGTTAATTTTAATAGTTTCTTTTTTCTTAGGATTTTCCATTTGCACAGTCATGTCTGCCCATAAAGACTCTTTTACTTCTTTCTTTTCAATCTTTTTGCCTTTTGTTTCCTTTTCTGATCTTACTGCACAAACTAGGGTACCTCCGTTAATGTGGAGTAGAAGTAGTGAAAGGATACATTTTGCCTTTTTCTTAATTGCAGAGTGAAAGCATTCAATGTTTCATCAAGTATGATGTTAGCTATAGAGTTTTTTTTTTGCAGATAATCTATTAGATTAAGAACACTTCTTCTATTCCTAGTTCACTGAGAGTTTTTTCTTTTTAAAACCTTGAATGGGTATTGAATTTTATCAAATTCTTTCTCTGCATCTATTGAGATGATTTTTTTCCCTCCTTATTCTGTTGATTTGGTGAATTATATTGAGTTTTAAATATTAAGCCAACCTTGCACCTTGCACCTGGGATAAATCTTACTTGTTTATAATACGTTAAAACACGAACACACACACACACACACACACACACACACACACACACACACACACACAGAGGTTTTGACTTGCTAATACTTTGTTCAAAATTTTTGCATCTGTGATTTAACAAGAACTTTGCCTAAAATGTAATTTTATTTTAATTTTTATATCATCTGACAATCTTGATTGCTAATTGGATTGTTTATTCTATTTACATTTAAATAAATTACTGATAAATTTGGGTTTACATCTACTTTCTTATTATTTGTTTTCTATTTGTTACATCTATTCTCTGTTTAGTGCTTTCTCATGGAGTAGCTGAGTATTTTCTAGTTTCCCATTTTATGTCCTTTCTTAGCCTTTTAGTCTCTCTTTTCTTTAAAGGGGTTGCTCTAGGTATTACAACATGCACCCTTAAAAGATCGCAGTGTACCTTGCATTAATATTATACCATTTCTGGTATAAGAACGTTACAACAGTATAATTTCCTTTAACCTCTCATGCTTTTTGTGCTGTTGTTGCCATATATTTATTCCAATGTTATAAACATCATAGTTTGATAATATTATTGCTTCAAATATTCAATAATCTGTTGAAGGAAGTTCTGAATTAGTCTTTTATATTTATATATTTACCATTTCTGACTTTTTTCATTTTTCCCTGCAGATCTGGGTTTTCAATTATTGATGAAATTCCTTTAGTATTTTATGTAGTGTGGGTTTGCTGGCAATTTATTATATCAGCTTTTGTTTGTCTAATTATGTCTTTATTTTGCCTTCAATTTTTAAAAGATGTTTCTGCTGGACATAGAATTTTAGGTTGACAATTATTTTTTTTTCTTTCAGCACTTTAAAAAGGTCATTCATTGTCTTCTCATTTCCACTGTTTTTGATGAAAAGTCAGCCATTATTCTTTGTGTCCTTTCACTAAAACTAATATCTTTCTCTCTGTTTTATCTCGGCCTGCTTTTAAGATTTTTCTTTTTCTTTTCTTCCTTTTTTAAAATTTTTTTGAGACAGAATCTCGCTCTCTCACCCAGGCTGGAGTGCAGTGGTGCGATCTCAGCTCATTGCAACTTCCACCTCCCAGGTTCAAGTGATTCTCATGCCTCAGCCTCCGAGTAGCTGGGATTGCAGGCATGTGCCACCATGTCCAGCTAATTTTTGTATTTTAGTAGAGATGGGGCTTCACCATGTTGGCCAGACTGGTCTTGAACTTCTGGCCTCAAGCAGTCTGCCCACCTCGGTCTCCCAAAGTGCTGGGATTACAGGCATGAGCCACCACACCTGGCCAAGATTTTTCTACTTATCTTTGTTTTTCAACAATTTGACTAGGATTTGCTAAGTGTGATTTTATTTAGATGTACTCTGCTTGGGGTTTACTAAAATTTTTGGATATGTTGATTAGATCTGTGTCCAACCCATTCAATACATTATCTGCCTCATGAATAATATTTTATAGTTTTATAGTTTTATTTTATTTTGTAGAGCTTTCATTTTGCTGCTAAAATTTCCTCCTTGTTAGCTCATTCAGACCATATTTTTCTCTAAATTAGTTTAAACATTTATAATAAAATTTTAACATTATTATGTGCTAATTCCATCTGGGTCATATGTTTCTGCCTCTATTAACTGTCTTATTTTCTTAATGATTGGTCATATTTTCAACCAAGAGTTCAACTGAGCTGGGAATGGGCCATTGCTTTCATTCATTTTAGTTCCTCTCTGATTCAAAAGTATTGAGGCTGAGGTTAGGTCTTCTGATACCCCCAGGCCCAGCCCCTGGGAGACTATGACAATGTCTCTTTGCCCTCAATTCCAACCCCCAATTTCTCTTGCTACCTCCATGGAGGGCCTTATTTTTGTGGTCTTATCAGGAGTCGAGTTGATTGATTCAGTTACAGCTTTGGCTAATTGCAGTTCACCTGTGAATTCAACTGTTCTGAGAATGAAGTCAAACATCTCCCACCCTGCCTCCATCCCCAGGACGGTCCTGGAATCTGGAATCTAAACATTGTGAGACTGACTACAAGAGCTCTATCTGCTTTCTGGCCTCACCTGTCTTTGCCTCTTACTTAGAATTGTGTGAGATTGTAGTAGAATTGTCGAGTAATAGGGATTATTTTTATTTTACAGGCTCTTTCAAATTCCACTCTGTCATTTAAGCCTACAGTGCTAAAATGTTCAGCTGGTTTCTCCTTGAACTTGTAGCCTCCTTGCCTGTGCCAGGCTCATGCCTCCGCCCACCCAGCTCCCAGCCTTGGTAACCATCCTAGATGTGTTGGCAGACATTGGTCTCTGCTCACCTATGAAGGCCTTGTATTTATTTGGAATTTGGTTCATTTAGACTTCTCTGCATTTACAGCTCTTTGAAGGCTTACTATTATGATTTTGTTGTTTATATGGTGTTTTCTTGCTGTCATGGTGAAGTAATGATCTTTATCTTCTATATCCTCACTAGAAGCAGAACTCTGCTGCAAACATAGTTTCTGGTGTATTGCTGACAAATGGGAGACATCACTAAAGGGAAAATTAGGACAAAGAAACCTAAGCATTTATAGAGCTTCAGTATGAGCCCTAAGTGTGTGGAGAACATTTGTCTCAAGAGCTGCTATTTGAAGGGTGGGGCTTGAGTCCCCAGCAAGGCGAAGGAGTTGAACTCAACCCTTCCCCAGCAGCCTGAGGCCTTAAGGGGATATTGTGATCCTAGGTCCGAATCAACCCCAGGGTACTGGAGGAAGAAAACCAAATCCTTCTTGGAGGAATGCACCCTCAATCTAAGCCTTCAGGACACACGTAGATTAAGATCAACAGAATATGAGCTCATAATGAAGATTTTACCAACACACCAGGAAACACTGCCATGAGAGAGAGAGTCAGCAAAAATAACAAGCACAGATTTAGACCCCCAAGGAGTTCATGTACTGGAGTTGTCAGATACAGAATGTAAAATGCAGATGCATAAAATATTTTAGAAGTGGAAGCCGGAATCGGCCCTTGGGGGAAATCCCCTGACTGAGGGGATACTGCACAGGCAGGAGTGACTGTGGTCCTAGGTGACTTGGAAGGTTCCAAGGAGGTTACCTAGGGAGGAAGAAGGTTTTTGGAGGTTACTTCGGGAACCTGAGGGAAGAGATTACCTAAGAAATTATCTAGGTAGGAGGGTACCTGGGAGGAGGTACCTAGGAGGAGCTTACCTAGGGAGGGGGTTACTCAGGAGGAGGTTACCTAGGGAGGAAGCTAGGGGGAACCTCCCCAGATTCCCCCAGCAGGTGTCTCCAGTCCTCAGGTAAGCTGGGAGGATCACACGAAGACCATCCAGTCCAAACATTCAATTTTACACATCAGGAGACTGAGGCCTGAGAGGTGAAGGACTCACTCAAGGCCCACTCCTCACTGTGGTAGGACCCAAACGGTGCTCTCCTGACCCCCAAGGGCCCATGGGTTTCCCAGGGCTGGGAGGCCCTGAAGCCCTGTGACCAGGCCTCGGGACACAGAGGTCAAGCAGGACCATGCAGAATCTGAAGGCAGGCAGTGTTCCAGGACAGGAGCTGTCAGAAATGTCGAGTGCTGCTGAGCTGCCAGAGAAACCCTCTTTAGAAATGGAGGTCTTCTATGGCTTTCCACTGCTTATGGAACGAACCCAGGCTGTGCCAAGGCTCATGGGTCCCATGGGATCCGGCCCCTGCCCACATCTCCAGCGAGTCCTCCTAGGGGCCCAGTGCTGGGCAGATTCACTTCCTTTGAGGTTGTTGGACCTGTTTGGTTTTCACATATGAACACGTACGACAATGACCAAGCCACAGCTTCAGCGAAGCCATTGCAAATACTTGCCACTGATGTTTTGTGGGGCACGGAAGGGAGCGGGGGTTCCTCAAACTCCAGAGAACTAAAGACACTTCCAAGGAGAAGGGAGGTCAGTGTGGGGTGGAGTGTGGGAAACTTGGCTTTGCCATTTTTACCAGCGTCATCTTCGGCAAGTCAGGTAATCTCCATGCACTTGGTTTCTCCATCAAGTGGAATAATGAGACCTTTTGCACTGTTCTGCATTAGAAGTAAGGTCACTAAAGCTGCTTGCACAATCTCGAGCCCTGATATTGTCATTTCAGCCATTGTAATGATAACAACACTATTTTATTCTATTGTTTTATTTGATGCTCACGGCTCCTGTGAGGGGAGTACAGGTGAGTCTTGACGGTTTCTACTTTACAATGAGAAGTCTGAGGCACAGAGAAGAGTTCAGTGTGCAAACTGTGCCCAGAAAGGGCTGTGACTAACTACAAAGACATGCAGCCAACCTGGGGCAGAAGCTAACTGCTAACTGGAGACCTGGAGTCACTGGGTCCTGGTGCCGCCTCTCTCCTCCAGGGGTGCTGTGTGCGTGTGTGTGTGTGTGTGTGTGTGTGTGTGTGTGTGGTCTGTCCCGAGCCAGCCATAATGTAGGACCCTGAGTTCTGGGAGGCAGCACCAGGGAACAAGTTAGTCCGAGCACCCAGGAGATGGGGTTGTCTTCTAAGCCACATCAACAGGAAGAATCCCAGAGGCGGCACTGGAAGGATGTTGTCTCTGTGGCCAAACTCAGCCCTGGTTTTGTTGGGACTCAGTGATTCATTTAGGACAGATGGTGTCATGGCCAGCTTAGGTGGCCGTCATTGCATGAGAATGTGACCAAGACAGCACCATCAGGAGAAAGAGCTTTACCTGAACAGTAAGAGTAGATGTGAGGCTGAGTGCCTGCTTAGGAGGGGAGCTTTGGGCTGGCTGGTCAACCTCCTGCAGCGCCTGTCAGTGGTGAAATGGGAAGGCTGCTCAGACGCAGCTGATAGGAGGTGTGAACCTGGCCCTGGGGGAGAAGAACTTGGAAAAGCAGGGCTCAGGGCAGGGAGCACTTTCTCCTCCTCCGCACCAGCTCCGAGTCTGATTTATTTCTGCAGAATTGTGTTAGAGGGATGAGCTGTACCGAATGAACAAGCAGCGGGTGTGCCGAGATTCGGGGCCATCCTGGACTTCCAAATGGCCTGTGCTCTGAATAGACCTTTTGTTCGGTGTGGCAGTAATGAAGGAGGGGAATTGGCAGCAGATGCCCAGAAAGGGCTGTGACTAAGTGTCCATTATAAGTGGAGCAGTTTAATAAAAAAATCCATGTAATTTATTTGAATAAAAATGTGTGTTCTTTCACAAGCCCATTCTCTCCCCAGTCTTTCCATATTAATAGATCATTAATACTCCATGAATGGGTAATCATCTTCTTGGAAAACAAATGCAAGGGCATAAAAGGAAAATTATGGTCGTTTAAACTTAAAAAAAAGGATTGTTGGGGGAAGGAAGAGCTGTGTTCACAAAAACAGCCAGCTCCTGTCGCCGGCTTTGGGAGTGGGAAGGTCTGTGGATCTGCACGAGGGGACTCACGGTGGACAGAGCCTGGGTACTCACTGCACACCCCTGCCTGCGGAGGGTGCCCTAGGTCCACTGCAGCAGGGGGCCACCCACACAGGGCTTGATACAAGGTCAGCTGTCCTGAGCAGGTCCCACCAGGGCAGGTCCAGGTGAGCAGATCTGGGTGAGCAGGTCTGGGTGAGCAGGTCTGGGTGAGCAGGTCTGGATGAGCAGGTCCAGGAGAGCAGGTCCGGGTGAGCAGACACAGGTGAGCAGGTCCGGGTGAGCAGGTTCAACAGGAGGGAACCCCAGGATGGGATGCATTGCCACAGACCAAATATCTGGAGGGTGTCCAGGAGAACCTGTGCTTTTTTGGGATTCCCTTGTTGCAGCTGCACCTGGGCCCTGCTGCTCATGCTCTGTCCGTCCAAATGGCCTCCTTTTGGCTTTCAAACCCCACAGTGGGAGAGGACCCAGCCTTGGACCTGATGCCCTGCCCACCTCTTGCTGGAAGACTTCCTTGAATCCGACCCTTTTGAACAATTTAGCAACTTCAGATGAGACTTCCTCCTTTTGAGTCTCCATTTCCTCGTCTGTAACCTAAGGTGGTTGGACTGTGCGATACATTTGTTCATTGTTCATTCACTCACTGATTCCACAATCACAGCAGGCTGTGAAGTGAGCAGCAGGCTCTGCTCTTGTGTGGCTTCTCTGTAGCTGTGGCTTTCACGAGAGAATGGATAATGTTTGAGGTGAGGGAGAAAATGGGAAATCCAGCCTTTTGACGGCTATTTGGAACATCGGGTGTTTGCAGTTCCAGCCACATGTCGTGAGCCTCCCATGAGCTCTGCATTTTGACAAAGAAATGGTTTCTTGAGCATTTATCATCACTGCCTGCATCTTGAGCTGAGCCATTGATATGGTTAGGCTTTTTGTCCCCATCCAAATCTCATCTTGAATTGTAATCCCCATAATCCCCACATGTCAAGGGAGAGATGAGGTGGAGGTAATTGAATCATGAGGGTGTCTTCCCCCATGCTGTTCTCATGATAGTGAGTGAGTTCTCAGAGACCTGATGGTTTTATAAGGGACTCCTCCCCCTTCACTTAGCACTTCTCCTTCCTGCTGCCTTGTGAAGAAGGTGCCTTGCTGCCCTTTTGCCTACTGCCACGAGTGTAAGTTTCCTGAGGCCTCCCCAGCCATACTGAACTGTGAGTCGATTAAACCTCTTTCCTTTATGAGTTACCCAGTCTCGGGCAGTTCTTTATAGGAATATGGAAGTGGATGAAAACAGCCATCAATGTGCGGTGCAGCGAGTGTCCACCAGTTCATGAGCATGCTTTGCACACTGAGTCTACTTCTTTCTCCAACATTTTTTTTGGGCATCTCCGTGTGCCAGGTAGAGGCATGAGGCTCCAAGATGAGTAAAGATGTGAGCTCCAGCTGTGGGTGTCGGTCTGTCTGCTTTGCTCTTAGTGTATCTTCAGCACTCAGGACAGAGTCTGGTGCCTGCTAGGTGTTGAAGAAACATCAGGAGTGAAAGAATGAGAGTCTGTCTCTGCCCTCTAGACCTTCCCAGTACAGAGAAAGTCAATGGCCACAGAACATGTGCTGCAACAGGCTGAGGCCCCATGCCTGGGTCTCAGCTTAACTCTTCTCTCCCCTCCTCTCCTCTCACTTCCCTGCCTTTATTTCCCCTCTTCTCCTCCTATTTCTTTCCCTCTCCTTCTCTCCTTTTCTTCCCTCCTATTCCCTCTTCTTCCTTATCATTACCCCTTCCCTTCTCTTCCCTTTCCTCCCCTCCCTCTCCCCTCTCCCTACTTCTCTCCCATTTCCCTTTCCCCTTCACCTCTGCCCTCTCCTCTCCCCTCCCCTCTGACTCTCCCACTCAGTCCTTCCTTGAGGATCCCGCTGGATTTAGCCACGTGCCCCACATGGCCCTCTGCATGCTCACATCCCTTTGTGTGTCTGTCCCCCAGGGTGGAGACTCCCCAGGGGCAGATTCCACAGCTAGTTGTTTTCCTTGGCCCGGCACATAGCACGGAGTCAGAATGTCTGCTATACCGAAGACGTGTCTGGGGAAGTAGGAGACCAGAGGGCAGAGAGGGCTTCCTGGAGGAGGGGGCACACACATGTCCCTGGGTTATCTCACACTACAAGCTGGGGTGAACAGCGGCATTTCAGGCTGCAGTAGCCTCTCCGGGTTGAGCACACGATGGTCTGAGCAAGTGGCAGCAGCTAGCTGCCTGGATTTGTGGCTGTGGGTATTTATGCAGTCCTGATACACAGATTGATTTGGGTCTGATCTCAGCTGCTGAGGCATCCGTTATGGACCGGCCCACCCTGTCTGAAATGTCATCTTCTCTTAAAACATCCTCCAAGCCTCTGTCCCCATGTCATCCTCCAAGAACAAGGACGTCAACGTTTACTCAGAGAAACTGAGGTGCAGAGAGACGCATCAGCAGCTGGGAAGGAGCCACCTTGGGGGAGAGGAGCCCTTCTCTCTGGCAGTGGAATACAGGGTGGGGCTGGAGGGTGAACCTGGCTCTGCTGTTCCCTAGCTATTGTGGGACCTGGGCAATTTCTTATGCTCACTGGGACTCACTTTTCTCATCTATAAAATGCGGAGATGGGGCTTAATTTATAGGGTTATTTTGGGGATTAGATTTTGGTTAGCGCAGGCAAAGTGCTTAAAATAGCCCTGTGAGGCGGTCGGTGCTCCACGCAGGCTGATCCTCCATGAGCCATCCTTTCTACAGATGTGAGCAGTGGCTCCGGTCTAGGCACTAGGCAATTCACACACGTTGATCTTTAATTTACAACATCCTAGGCTTCCTGTGGAGTATTAATAGCTTCATTATGCAGAAGAGGAACAACTGAAGCTCAAATACAGCTGGGAAGCAGTAAAACAAGGATTAAAAAGTAACCAAAACCCGTGTTCTTATTTCATTTTAGACATCAGGCCGCCTCACAACAGAGACACGGCTGATGTTTCTGGGTTACAAAGGCACCTGTAGCCTAGCTCTGGAACCAGAGCACAAGAACCTCCAAGCCTAAGTGCGTTCCCCGCTGGGTTCTGGAGGGGGAGCTCAGTTTCCCCTGGGTGTGGAGACAAGCATCCCAGGGGGCGCATGGAGTTGGATCTCCAAGGAGGACAATGACACCATCTCCACACTCTGGGACACCATCTTTCAGAAGCTCTCTGGGGTGCAGGGCCCCTCATCCTCACACTGCCCTGCTTAAATTCTCTCCTTGAGTGAGTTTCTTTTTCTTTCTCTGAACTGAATGGGGAGAAACTTTCAGATGGGCATTTTCAGAGCCCCTTTCAGAGGTGAAGAGAAGATAAGATATCCAGGACAAGTGTTTCTGAAAAACTCATTTGTCCAGGCAGCTTATGCATGCATGTGTGGCCTCAGGAGAGCCTTCCCCGGAGGCCCCTGTAGCTCCAGGCTGGACTCACTGCATCACCGCCTCACTGCAGCCAGTGCCCAGCTCCATGCCACCTGGGCATGGGTCGTGTCTGCGGCTGGTCCTGGGCTCACTGTAGCAGGGGCAAAACCTGGGTAGCTTCAGCCACAGGCAGAGAAAACAGGAGACGTTGCCGGGGCTGGGACCCTCCACTAGGGCTGTGTGACCTCTGGCGAGTGACTTGGCATCTCTGTGCCTCAGTTACCTTGTCTGCACGGTGGGGGACTACAGCGCTGTCCTCACAAGCTCTTGGAAACATTAAGTGATGTATTTGATGCGGAGCCCTTAGAACAGTGCCTGCACTCAGTGAGTGCTGGGGTAAATGTCACCCGCTCTGCAGTCCCCTGGGGCCGCCATAACAAAATGTCACAAACTGGGTGCTTGAAACATGAGTTGACTCTGTCATTGCTCTGGAGGCCGGAAGGCCACCATGGAGGTGTGTGCAGGGCCTTGCCTCCTCCAAAGGTCCTGTCACTCAGGGCCTTGGGTAGAGGGAGGCTGGAGGCTGAGCCCCTGTCCTGGAGGTGGGGAAATCTGTCATCCCAGGGGACACCCTGAGTCCTTACCAGCTCCTTACCCCATGGGCAGGAAATGTGGCTTCAAGATGGGCATGACGGGCTGTGGCCTGCAGTTTGGAGGGAGCCCTGGAGGAACCTGCTGCTGTGAGGCCTCCCAGGGAGGCAGATCCGGAAGGGAGGCTGAGGGTCTTCTGAGAGCTGACCCCATGTTGGTGAGTGCTGTCTTGAGAGTCTGTGCTGCTAGCCATTGCTGGCAGGTCCTTCCAGCCTGTGCTCCAGGATAAGCAGGAGGCCTAGGGGAAGCCCTCTGGGTCCAAGGCTGGGAGGGCCCTGCTTGGGGCTCCCATGGCCGTTGCCCTCAGCCATCCCTGCCTGGCCCACTGTGTAGCTGTGCCTACGTGCCCCTCTGCCTGTCTGACACATGCACACACCCACAGGGCAGGGCCACAACTGTCTCCTCTGGGGCTTGGCCCAGCCCCTGAGAGTGTTTGCTGCACTGGGGTGGTCCCTGAGCCTGTGCTTGGGCTGCACACAGTGAGGAACACACCCCACCCCGCCTGCAGGAGCCCCACACTCAGGTGGGATGACAGACATGGGGACGGGACCGAAAGTTAGGACCAAGGGCTGCTGGAGCACAGAGGTGGGTGTGGAGTCAGGAGCCTTCCAGGGCCCCTGAGCTGAGTTTTTAGGGCAGCATCCTAGAACCAGGAAAGAAGAGGAGGGAGGGCTCCCAGCCGAGGAGGCAGCCTGTGAGAAGGCCTAGGGGTAATGACAGCAAGGTGCATTCTGGAGACCAAGCAGTGCCTCTGCTGTTGCTTTAGTAAAAGTTGCTGTCTAACACCTCCATCTCACTCCTAAATTCTTTCCTGGGCAAAGCCAAGAACCCTCCCAGGCTAAGCCCCAATCTTGGGACTCACCCATGCCTTGATACATATGCTCTACACTATGGCAGCATTTACATACATTGATCTTTAACTTAATACATCCTAAGCTTCCTGTGGAGTATCAATAGCTTCATTTTGCAGAGAGGAGAAACTGAGGCTCAAATAAAGCTGGGAAGCAGTAAAACAAGGATTAAAAAAATAACTAAAACCCACATTCTTATTTTGATTTAAACATTATCAGGCCACCTCACAGCAGAGCCACAGCCGATGTGTTCTTGGCTACAAAGGCACCTATAGTCTATCCCTGGAACCAAAGCACAAGAACTTCAAAGCAGAAGTTGTACCACTGTGCCTGGCTATTTTTTTTTTTTTGAAACAGAGCCTTGCTCTGTCACCCAGGCTGGAGTGCAGTGGCATGATCTTGGCTCACTGCAAGCTCCACCTCCTGGGTTCATGCCATTCTCCTGACTCAGCCTCCCAAGTAGCTGGGACTACAGATACCAGCCACCACACCTGGCTAATTTTTTTTTTTTTTTTTTGTATTTTTAGTAGAGATGGGGTTTCACCATGTTAGCCAGGATGGTCTCGATCTTCTGACCTCGTGGTCTGCCTGCCTCAGCCTCCCAAAGTGCTGGGATTACAGGTGTGAGCCACCATGCCTGGCGTGTTTGTTTGTTTGTTTTTTAGAGAGATGGGGTCTCGTTTTGTTGCCCAGGCTGGTCTTGAACTCCTGGCCTCAGGCAATCCTCCTGCCTCAACCTTCCCATAAATATATGTGTGATTAACAATTAAGTTCTAAATGTCTGCATTTCAGTTTCTCCAGAGAGCTGATGACAGGTGTAGGACTTACACAACACGTTTGTTGGCATTTATCCCTGGGTGACGCAGGGACCTCCCTGAGCACAGCAGCAGTAGAATAACAAATCCCTGGAAAAAGCATCAGAGTGTTAAGGAACCTGGGCCCGAGGACGATGGCCCAGCATGTGTCCACAGAAGGCGTGTTTCCATTTCACTCTGTGGACCATGACTTTTCACTTAGATCCAATGCTGAGTCCTCGAAATTAATTCTGCTCATTTTCCACTGCCAAGTGTTGTTATGCACAGATGAAAAATGAAGTGGTGGGTGCGAATGTGTGGCTCTGTTTGTAGGAGACCTTTAGAAACAGCTAAATGATTCCAGTTTTATATCATTGTTACCAGATACTTCAAAGAGGAAATCAGTTAATTCCAATGACAGTTTGATCCTTTTCATCTGATTTATGGCATCAGTGAAGATTTAGAAGTTCCTTCTGTTGCTGGTGATACAATGATGTTGTCATGAATTCAATGGAAAAACTTAGTGTGAAAGGGTACATTATTTGTTCTTGTAGTTATCATAAGAACACAATTTTTGGTGAAGCTAGTGTCATGGTAAAAAGATTCTTTCTAAATTGAGTACAGAAATGTGCTTGGGATTACTTGTGGCCCATTAAAACAAGCTGTGATAATTCACCAACCTAACAGGTGCTGTAGTTGTCAAAATTTACAGCTATTACATGTGTACCCAGAATAACTTGAAATAAACATTTTTGTGATGACTTTAACATTAAATATGAAAAAAGCCCTGTTTTTTTCCAAATAGTAGTACTCACCTTCTCTCATTTTCCTCATTATCAATCAGATTTGATAAATGTTGGAGCTTCCGAAAAATTACTTCATAAATCAACTTAAGTGTCTTATGATGGTACTAAACTTTTTGTAAACAAATCCTTTAAATTTTGGACACAGTTGTATGAAATCAGTTGGAATTTTTTTTTTTTTTTTTTTTTTTGAGACAGAGTCTCACTCTTTTGCCCAGGCCGGACTGCAGTGGCACGATCTCGGCTCACTGCAAGCTCTGCCTCATGGGTTCATGCCATTCTCCTGCCTCAGCCTCCTGAGTAGCTGGGACTACAGGCGCCCACCACCACACCCAGCTAATTTTTTGTATTTTTAGTAGAGACGAGGTTTTACCGTGTTAGCCAAGATGGTCTCGATCTCCTGACCTCATGATCCGCCCACCTCGGCCTCCCAAAGTACTGGGATTGCAGGCGTGAACCACCGTGCCTGGCCATCAGTTGGAAATTTTTAATTGAAGCAGTCAATGAATAAAAGCCCCCAAAGGTCAGTTTTTAATGTTGTTAGCAAATTGTAATTATTGAAAACAAAGCTTGCTACGCAGAAAGACATTGAAATATTCCTCTAGGAGAGCAAGGGAGGAAGTGAACATATTACATTGTGATGTAATATACTTTTACAAGATTTTATTTAGAAATTCTTAAACTTTGGTATATCTTGGCATATGGAAAGAATCTTTAAATGAAGTTCCTTTGTTTAATTGGATAAATGTATGATGTGGACTGGAATGGAATCTGGTGGAGAAGGCCTAGAATTTTATGGCATCTAAGTTTGGTAAGACATTTAAAAGAATCATGAATAGAGATGATGCATTTGACATGTTTTGTTGTGAAAAAAATATGTCAAAGAAGGCACCCTAAATAGATGCAAAAGCCAGTCTCTATGACAATGTTTCTGCTGAAATATTTATGTATTTCAATGAAAAAAATATTAGAATTGAAAATGTTCTCCATTTAACAGAATTTACTCTGAGCTTACCAGCTACCTCAATTCCCATAGAGATAATAGTTTCTAAATTTAAAATGTTATGCCCTTTCAAAAAGAATCAGTTGCAATGTTAACAGCTTAGAATTTTTAAATCATAAAATATAATTTGAAGACAATTACATGCAATTTTATGAAAAATTTAAAATAAGATAGTCACATTCTTCTGAAAAATGCCACTGACACAGCATTAGGATAATGTAGGAAGGAAAATGACTGAAGTTTGTAGTTGTGTACCAAGAATAAGTCTTTTATTGATTTTTACTTTTTTTTTTGAGATGGAGTCTTGCTCTGTCATCCAGGCTGAAGTGCAGTGGCATGATCTTGGCTCATTGCAACCTCCGCCTCCCAGGTTCAAGTGATTCTCATGCCTCAGCCTCCCGAGAGCTGAGACTACAGGCATGTGCTACCACACCCGGTTAATTTTTGTATTGTTAGTAGAGACGGGGTTTCAGCTGGTCTCGAACTCCTGACCTCAGGTGATCTGTACATCTTGGCCTCCCAAAGTGCTGGGATTACAGGTGTGAGCCACTGTATCTGGCCTATTTTTACTTTTTAATATATATCTATTTTTTTTGAGACCAAGGCTGTCACCCAGGCTGGAGTGCAGTGGCATGATCTCAGCTCACAGCAACCTCCACCTCCTGGGTTCAGGCGATTCTCCTGCCTCAGCCTCCTGAGTAACTGGGATTACAGCCGTGCACCACCATGCCTGGCTAATTTTTTTGTATTTTTTAGTAGAGACAGAGTTTCACCGTGTTAGCCAGGATGGTCTCGATCACCTGACCTCATGATCTGCCTGCCTCAGCCTCCCAAAGTGCTATTTTTAAATATTTGAAATGTGTAATTGTTTAAATAATTTAAAAATTTAGCTTTACTATACATAGATATGTCATATTTTCATTTTTTAAAAATTTTTAATAGCTTTTGAATAAAATTATTTTAGGCCCACCAACATAATAAACCAATTTATTCGTCAATAAATGCACATATAATTTATATTATATAAATATGTATATATATAAAACATTTACTACCTATCTATATATAATTTAAATTAAAACAACACCTCAAATGTTTAGCTGCTGCATCAGCAGGAAGTGGAGGCTCCAAGGAGGTTAAATAACTTATTCAAGTCCTCATGATTGATAAGTGGTATAATATTTTGGCATTTTATTGAGTGCTTTTTTTGTATTATCAAATCTTTAAAAAATATTATTAATAAAATTTTATTAATGTAGATAAAGAGCCCCATTCCTCTCTCTGTCCTTCCCAAATTTCTGCCATTTTAAAATATCTTGTTCTCTATTGTTTTCAAATTAAATATTGAGCAAAATTAAAATAACATTATAAAGTATTGTTGGAGTACCAAGATGAACCCTTTACTGCACACCCCGGCAGTAACCATGACCTTCAGGAGTTGATGTTACCTCTGCAGCCCGGAGGCTTCAGACTTTATACTTATGGATAATGTAAATCCTATCCATCCTATGCATCTCCCCACTCCCTAAAGGTATTTTGTACTCACCAGTCTCTGAATTGGCCCCTGAGTTCTACTGCAAGTGCTGATCTGTCGACAATGGAGTGTATGGCTTTGCATGTTTGTGCTACACACATTTGTGTTACTCACCTTTGCCTGTGCGTAGCAGCATCCTGTGGTGTGTGGAGGGAGTCTCAATGCCACTTTAACCAGACGATTATATTCCTGGGGACCAGCGTGTTGTACTGGGCTGTGGTTTGTTCATCTCCACTCACCAGTGGGGTTCCAGGATTCCATAACATGACTATGGCAGAATTGAATGTGTCCATTCTCTGTCGTTGGACACCAACCGATTCTAGGTTTGTTCTGTTTGGTTTCCTCTGGGGAACCGTGCGCCTGTGGTCACTTGTGGGAAGGTTCCTGTAGGGTGTGCCCCTAAGTGTCCAAGTGCCGTGTGACCCTCTGTGTGTTGTGAACGTCACTAGACCATGACAACCTGTTTTCCAGATGGTTGTGTCAACACGACGCTCACCGGCAGAGCACAGGTCACTGTTGTCGCAGGTCCTAGGCAACACTCAATGTCATCAGATCTTATTTTTTTTCAAATTTAGTTGGGGTGAAATGACATATTATTGTTTTAACTTACATTCTCATTCTTTTTAATGAAGCAGAATTTTTTTTCGAATGTCCATTGTTCATTCCGATGAGTCTTTCTAAAACACAGCTCTGTTCCCATCCTGTCCTCCCTATCTCCCCATCTCCCCCAGAAGTCCCAGTGACTTTCAGTTGTTTCATAAATTTATCCCTAACATTAGGGGACCCCTTTCCATTCAGACTCCTGTCTTACTCTTCTCCTTACGCCTCAGAAGATGATTATGGCCCCTTCACTGGCCATTCCCATGTGCCGTGTGCTCTCTCTTTCCTCCAAGCCTTTGCTTGTAGTATTCACTCTTCCAGAAACACCCTTCCTGAGGGCCTCCCCTGCACCCCTTCAGCCTCAGCTCAGGGCTCACCTTCTCCAGAAAGCTTTCCCTGAACCTCCCTTGGCTCTCCCCTCTGGTTGAGGCAGCTCTCTGTGTTATGATGGGCTGCTTCTCTGTGTCCCCACTCTGGACTGAGCTCGTGGGGGAGGGACCCCATCTGACTCACCCATGGTGCCCAAGGTGGTTCCCCAGCAGACATGCAGGGAGTCATTCTTCCCATTTTAATGTGATTTTGCAGTTTTGCCGAGGCAGGTTCTGAGGCTTTGAGTGACCACTGACTTTTTAAGTGCAACTGGCTCACTGGACAGGATATAAACTGGGGCCTGTGACCTCCATCAGGAGGCTGGTGGCTAGGCTGGTGGTCCTGCTGAGCTCCGGGAATCATCCCCACTCTCTGATTTCTGGGTTCTCACCAAGCCCTCGGACTCTGCATCCAGCTCTTCTCTGCTTCCCCAGCACTTCCAGACTCTCCCCTCTGGCTTCCCAGCGTGGGCCATCGCTGCTGGCATCCCTTGAGAACAGAATCCATGTCCATCTGGTTCACAGTTGTCTTCTGATGCCTGCCTCGTGCCAGAGACACAGTCAGTAGTCAGTGCTCAAGCAACATGTGCTGCAAGCTTTACACAAGCTCCCTCGATTTTGGCGATTCAGAGAGAAAATTAAGGTGCACTCCCTCTCCCCACCTTCATCGAAAGCAGCGATCTCACATCAGGCGGATCCTAACAGAGGCGTGGGCATTGATAGACCTTGGCAGATTCCCCCAGCTGGGGCTGGAGATGTGCGAAGCCCAGGGAGGGGGGATTGCACTGGGAGCCCATAGATGGAGGAGGGGGCGTCAGTGGATACACAGTCAGAAACGGTCTCCCCACCCCAGCCTCTTTTCGCTCAGCAACCAGGAATGTTTACCTGAACTTCTCACAGGTGCCTCTGCAAGCAGAGAGAGTGTCCAGGAG
Organism: Pan paniscus; assembly: GCF_029289425.2. Classification (NCBI taxonomy): domain Eukaryota; kingdom Metazoa; phylum Chordata; class Mammalia; order Primates; family Hominidae; genus Pan; species Pan paniscus. The sequence goes on from NC_085927.1 coordinate 57,109,235, forward strand.
ACCCCAGCCTCCCCTTGTATCCACCTGCAGGGGTGGAACTCTGTGGAAGCTGTGCCTGTGCACATTCCTCCCTACTCCATCACTCACCACCAGAGAGGAACCACAAAAGGAAGCCCTGGAGATCTGCAGTGAAGACATTTCATCATGTCCCCCTGCGTGCCAGCTCACATCTTATTGAAAAATTCTAATCATCTCAGAAGGCTCATTTCCATTTGTGGCGCAAATGGAGCCTGTCCTCAAGGGGATGGATGTGCATGCAGCCAGTGCGAAGCGAGATGTTCCACAGGCTGGCAACACAATGTGCTGCCCGGCGCTGGTGGGTCTCACAGTCTTGGATACAAAGAGCAGCCGCAGGGCTGGGGAGGAGCCTTCTGTTCATGGGGGTGAGCAGGGAGGCAGGAAGGAGAACTTGAGGTACACATGACCTTTGAGTTCTGGCAAAGGACTCCCCAACTATGCCTCACCAATCTGTGACAGGGACTGAGCCCTCACACCCCAGCTCAGGCAATGCACACACACATACATACAAATATACACATATGCACACACACACACCCATAAACATGCACACATGCACACACACACACACCCATACACACATAAATGCATGCATATGCACACACACATGCACACACACATACACGTCCATACACACCTAAATACACGCATGCATATGCATACACACATGCACACGTACACACATGTGCACATATACACAATACACACATACATACAGTACACATACAGATTTATACACACATGCACATATATGCACACACATATACACATACATGGATACATACATACATACACACATATACAAAGATATGTGCACACACATACACATGCATATATACATGTGCAGACACACACACACACGGTGCCCTACAATTCAGGGCAGGGGTAGGCAGGTGCCCTTGAGAGTGGCTCGGCTGCAGCTGTAGTTGTCCTCCAGGCTGGTGGTTCCCTGACCTGGCTGAGCCTCAGAATCACCTGAAGCTTTTAACAAAGGTGTCCCCAGCCCTCCATCTGAGATTCTGACTCCTAGGGCCTGAGACATGTCCAGGGATCTTGATTTGCTCTACCTCTCTGAGCTCTTGACCACTCTACCTCCAGATAGTAAAAGCCTTCAAGGCATAGATCAAATAGCCTCTCTACTGTTGGGCCCTCCTTGACCCCTGGAAGGTTAATTGTCCTCTCTTCTGGGTTCTCATGGTTTCTTTTTCATTCTCCAACACAGCATTTGTCTTAGAATCCTGTGTGTGTGCCTTTCCCTAGGCTGTGAGCTCTGCAGGGGCACCATTATGTCAGATTTCCCTCTGATCCCAGCAGGGCTTCCTGACCTTCAGAGTGTGGGTCTCACTTGATCTGAACCCACCTTCACAGCTCTAAGGGAGTCAGTCCAGCTCCTGCCTAGTTATTTCTGCCAGTTTTTATGCCACACTGGCTCTGTGCTTCTAGTATCTGCATTTAATGCTTAGATTCTACCAGAGCTAGTTTGGGCGCAAAGTTTCCAGACGCTCCTCACATCCAGGTATTTGTGAAGAATTTGAAGGCTGGGGGTTTGTGGGAGGGGTCACATTGCAAGCTCCAGTGTCAGCCATCTTGCTTGCGACAGCCTCCTTTTCTGGCTCCTTCCTGGTGCAACTTGGAAATCCTTCCCCTTATCTCTCACAGAGAAGTTCCGCCCATCTTCAGAGCACTGAGAGCTCAGCTTCTGCCCCAGGAATCTCTTCTGTAAAAACGCAAAGGAATTCTGGTGACTGGATTTGATCCACTTGGCTACTTTGCAGGAGGTAGAGACACGTATCAGCTCCCTCTAGGAGTGTTCTGCTCAGCATGAAGTGCCACCTATTTAGGGAGAAGAGGAGTCGAAGATGTTTCCTTGAGGGAAGTTCACAATCACAGAAAGAGACCAAGAGGAGGCTGAGAGGGGATGGCAACCTGTGCTAGAAGTAGATAAAATAGTTGCTCTGGAAGTTTCCCAGAGTGACCACACCCTGAACCAAGAGGTTAGACTGAAGCCAGCTGTTTCCTTCAACCAAGAGGTTAGACTGTGGCCTGGTGTCTCCTTCAACTGAGAGTTAGACTGTGGCCAGGTGTCTCCTTCCACCGAGAGGTTAAACCATGGCCAGCTGTTTCATTCAACCCAGAGGTTAGACTGCAGCCAGGTGTCTCCTTCAACCAAGAGGTTAGACTGTGGCCAAGTGTCTCCTTCAACTGAGAGTTAGACCACGGCCAGTGCCTCCTTCAACCAATAGGTTAGACCACGGCCAGGTGCCTCCTTCAACCGAGAGGTTAGACTGCAGCCAGGTGTTTCATTCAACCAAGAGGTTAGACCATGGCCAAGTATCTCCTTCAATCAAGAGGCTGGACAACAGCCAGGTGTTTCCTTGTGGAAATCATTTGCAGGTGGCAAATGGTTTTTGGGTCATGAAATCAGCCCAGTGTGTCACAGCCAGGTGAACTGTTTACTTTTTAATGACATAGAATACAAATCATAAGAATAAATCTTGCACAGTATGTATTTTTAGTGGAACTTTTATTCTAGTTGTGAGTATGTGTGTCTATGTATGTGCTATGTCAGAATGTGTATGTCCCCTCTTCTCAAATTCCCATGTTAAAATCCTAACCCCAAGGTGGTGGTATTAGCAGGTGGGACCTGTGGGAGGTGATTAGGTCATAGGGGTGGAGCCCTCATGAATGAGATTAGTGTCCTTATAAAAGAGACTACAGAGAGATTGTTCACCCCTCTGCTATATGACGATATATCTAGAAGAGGGCTGTCCATGAACAAGGAAGCAGACCTTCACAAGACACCGAATCTGCTGGCTTCTTGGATCTTGGGTCAGCAGGGTTGAATTCATTTCTGGAGGCTCCAGCAGAGAACCCATTTCCTTGCCTATTTCAGTTTTTAGAGACCATCATGTTTCCTGGCTAATGGCCTCCTCCTCCCTCTTCCACTTGGTCTGCGTACCATCTTCCCTCCTCTCTGACCCCCTCTCCCTTACAAATGCATTGAGCCACCTGGGATGATCCAAGATCATCCCTCCAGTTTAAGACCTGAATCCTTAACCACATCTGCAAAGTCCCTTTTGCTACATAATGTCACATTCACAGGTTTTGGGGATTAGGGTGTGGACATTGTTGGAGACCATTATTCAGTCTAGCATAGTCACGGGCAAAAAAAATAGAAGCCACTAGGCTACATGGCCCTGAAAGTCCTTTCAAACCTAGGGCTGCTGTGGCCTCAGGTTAGGTAACTAGAACCCACATGAACCAATTAGCAGGCCTCTGGCATCTGCATGAGCCATCCTGTTTCCTGCCCTGTCATTCAAATTCAGTCAGCATCACTGAAACCTGCTGGGTTCAACAATCGATTAGCTGATCATTAAAAAGTCAGGAAACAACAGGTGCTGGAGAGGATGTGGAGAAATAGGAACATTTTACACTGTTGGTGGGACTGTAAACTGGTTCAACCATTGTGGAAGACAGTGTGGCAATTCCTCAAGGATCTAGAACTAGAAATACCATTTGACCCAGCCATCCCATTACTGGGTATATACCCAAAGGATTATAAATCATGCTGCTATAAAGACACATGCACACGTATGTTTGTTGTGGCACTATTCACAATAGCAAAGACTTGGAACCAACTCAAATGTCCATCAGTGATAGACTGGATTAAGAAAATGTGGCACATATATACCATGGAATACTATGCAGCCATAAAAAAGGATGAGTTCATGTCCTTTGTAGGGACATGGATGAAGCTGGAAACTATCATTCTCAGCAAACTATCACAAGGACAACAACCCACACACTGCATGTTCTCACTCATAGGTGGGAATTGAACAATGAGAACACTTGGACACAGGAAGGGGAACATCACACACCAGGGCCTGTTGTGGGAGGGGGGAGGGATAGCATTAGGAGATATATCTAATGTAAATGACGAGTTAATGGGTGCAGCACACCAACGTGGTACATGTATACATATGTAACAAACCTGCACCTTGTGCACATGTACCCTAGAACTTAAAGTATATATAAAAACAAACAAAAACAAACAAAACCAATTGATTAGCCCTAAAACCCAGGAGTCTCAGAGCTCCAAGGGCAGTTTCCTTGTTTACATCTGAAGAAAATCATGCCAGAAGTTGGGGAGCCTTGTCTCATGTTGATTCAAGGAGTGGGGGCAGGGTGGGACCAGAGTCCAGTGGCCCTGACTCCCAGACCAGTGTGAAGACAGGTAGAGTGATGGATGTGCTAGAAGCTGATGTGTGTCCAGGCACTTGCCAGCTAGATGACATCGACCAGGTTGCTTCTGAGAACTTCAGTTCCGCATCTCTTAATGGGAATAATGATGCAGATTATGAAGAATGATAATGAGATTCCTTGAGGGAATGCATACAAAGTGACTGTCCTAAAGGAGGTGCTGGAAAAGTGTGACTTCCTCTGGAAGCTTGAACAATCAGCCTCATTTCTTTGTCCTTCCCTTCAACTACACCCTTACCGTGCTTCATCACTGGTGCCCTCCTCCCATCTTGACTTGGGACTTGGCCAGGTGACCTGTCTTGGCCAGTGACTTGCAGGTGCAAGGGACAGTGTGCTGGTTCCAAGCCTAGGCCTGAAGAGGCTCCATGTGCTTCTGCTGGTCTTCTTGGGCCTCTGCCATTACCCAAGAAGAGCATGCCCCAGCCAGCCCCCCGATCTCTGGAGGAGCATGAGAGGGAGAGGAGGAGCAGAGCTGCCTGGCCACCCCCACTCCTGCTTCTCGAAAAACAACCACTGAGCCTAGCCCAGCCTAGGCCAGATGATCCAAGCTGACCTGCACACACAGGAGCAAACCCAGCTAAGATCAGCAGACATCCAGCCCACCTGCAGATGCCTGATAAATCAATGCTTACATTGTACACACCCTACTGAGTTTTGGGTTATTATACACTGGTAGCTAACAGCTACAGCCCCCTTTCCTGTTTAGTTTTCTTTTAACTGAGAAGATATCATACTATTGTGATATTTTAGAATCCATTGTATCAAAGCCCCTTCTAGTCCCTGGTGAGAACACCGTGTGCGTTCATCCTGAGTGGCTGCTTGGTTAGCCAGGGGACTTTGGTGGCTGGGACTGTGTCTCTCTCATCTCTCTGCCCGCAGCACATAGTGGGGTTCACTCAATATCTGCTCAGTCAGTGAGCCTTGGGCCTGAGCAACTCATTTTCACCTCTAATTTAATTACTGATTGATTCTGTCTTGATGGCAGAGAGGTCTCTGTGAAATGCAATTACTTCCTTGTACCCAAGCATTTTGATTGTCTAATGATTGTCTCCAACAGGAGGCAAGCATCCATCCTGCTTTTAATTAAACTAATCTGTTAGAGAGGGAGCCAGCCGGCCTCCCAGCCCAGCCAACTTCAGCCACACCTCGGGGAGAGAGCTTTTCTACTCCCTGGATGTAGGCTTTGGGATCCGAGACCCTACATGGTATTTATGAACCATGATATCATCCTGGAATGGAGATCCCAACGAGATGGGTCAGCTTGATAGCCCTGTCTCTAACACACCATTTGCTGCCCTTACAAATGTGCTGCTCTCACCAAGCTCTTGCTCCTGGAACTCAGAAGTCGGGGGACCCATCGTGTGGCATTAAGGGCAGGAGCAGAGATCTGGATCAAGCCTGGGTCAAGAGCACTGGCACTGGGGTCAAAGTTTATTTTCTTGCCTTGTCCTTTAACAGCCGTGCATCATGGGCAAGTTGTCAATTTCTCAGCCACAGTTTCTTCATCCGTAACATGGGGATACTGATAAAAGTCTGCAATTTCTTAGCCATACCCTCAGGGCAGCTAGTTTTCGCATTTCAGCCTTTTTCTTTTGGATTTTGCAGGTAATACAGTGTGTATTACCATTGTTAACCTTGCTAGAAGGGTCTGGGGTAAATACCCCCAAATCGAATTGGATATTTTAGCATCAAAACTTGACTAGTCAAACGAAGGCAGTAAACAAAGACTATAAATGGTCTCATGAGAATTCATGATAGATATTGGTGCCCAATGACTTGTGGAAACGCTTTTGGATTTTAGAACTCTTTGGACTTTGGAATTATGGAGTGAGCTAATGGATGCATACCTAATTCAGCAGGTTTTCGTGAGGGTGAAATGAGACCCTGTGAGCACATTGTTAAGCACAGCGCCAGGCACATCATCAGTGTTCAATTAATGGTCATTTCCACTCATCCATTCACTCTGAATCCCCATAGATGAGGTGGGGATCCACACTAGTGAGGAGCTGCAGAGATACAGAGACTCCCTCCTCCAGAGTGCATGGCTTTGGGACGGAGATAAAAGGCCACAGACACCAGTAACTACCCCAGGGAGAGGAAGTGCACACACCAGCTTTTCACAGAAGACAGAATCAAATGGCTGATGGACGTTTGGACAGATGCACATCCTCGCTGGTAATTAAACCAAATGAAAACACAATGAGATTTTTGTAGCTATCAGTTTTGCAAAAGCTTTACATATTGCTAATGTCCAGGACTAGTAACAGTATTAGCAAGTAGTTGCTCTTATAAATTTGGTGAGAATGGAAACCAGTCACATAGTGTGTGAGTCTGTTTTCACATTGCTGATAAAGACATACCTGAGACTGGGCAATTTACAAAAGAAACAGGTTTAATTGGACTTACAGTTCCATGTGGCTGGGGGCGCCTCACAATCATGGCAGAAGGCAAGGAGGAGCAAGTCACATCTTATGTGGATGGTGGCAGGCAAGGAGAGGAGCTTGTGCAGAAAACTCCCCCTTATAGTAACCAGCAGATCTCATGAGACTTACTCACTATCACGAGAACAGCACGGGAAAGACCTGCCCCCATGACTCAATTACTTTCCATCAGGACCCTCTCACAACACGTGAGAATTCAAGATGAGATTTGGGTGGGGACACAGCCAAACCGTATCACATAGACACAGCTATTTTTTGAATAGATAACATTTTTACTTTATATAAAACCTAAACATGTATGTACATTTTTTTTCTTTTTTTTGAGACAGGGTCTCACTCTGTTGCTCAGGCTGGCGTGCAGCGGCACGATTTTGGCTCACTACAGCCTCTGCCTCCCGAGCTCAAGTGATCCTCCCATCTCAGCCTCCCTAGTAGCTGGGACTACAGATGTGTGCCACCATACCAGGCTAATGTTTAAATTTTTTTTTGTAGAGACAGGGTTTCGCCATGTTGCCCAGGCTGGTCTCCAACTCCTGGGCTCAAGTGATCTGCCCACTCTGGCCTCTCAAAGTTCTGGGATTACAGGCATGAGCCACTGCTCCTGGAAGTACATATTTTTGACTCTACAACCCTAGTTTTGGGACTCTACCCTGCAGAAACAGTAGCCAAAGATGGTAAGAATGTGTGTTCCAGGTCAGCAATTGCAGCATTGTTTGTAATTCTGAAATATTGGAAGTGACTGAAATATTTATTGATAAGGGGATGGGTACAGATACTTAGTTGCATTCATATTGTGGACATTATACAGATTTTAGAAAGAATAAGGTAGATTTACACTAGAATGAAGTAACATGAACCCAGTCTTCTCATCTGTAAAATTAGGGCTGTCTTACCTCACGGGGTCATATGAACAGTGGATAAAAGACTACAAAGCATTTGACACAGTGTCTGACACAAATAAAATAATCAATAGCTGTTAGCTGTTAGTTGCTGCTTTTTAAAAATCATGAACTCATAAGTGCTGGCTTCAGTGAAAACTCACTTCTTGTTGGGTCCTCTCTATTTGCTACCGTTAGCTGTTACAAAGTTGCCTGGCAGAGCAACAGGACCAGGCAGATATTTGGAAGGCATGGATTCCATAGTGGGCTCTGTGATCAACTTCTTGATTTCCAAGCCACTCAACCTCCCTGAATCCTGGCTTCCTTATCTATCAGTCAGCTCAGGCTAAGTTCTGCTGCAGTAACAAACATCCCTTAGGATCTCGCTCCCATGACACATTCATCAGGAGTGACTCTTGCTGTGCCCCCTGACACCCAGGCTGGGGCGCAGCCTGATATGTGACATTGCTGGTGTCAAGGCACACGGAAAAAGAACAGAACCATGCAATGCCTCGTAATGCTTCTTTGGGAAGCAGTACATGTCAATGCTGCTCAGATCTTCATGGCCAAAATGAGTCACCTGGCCAAGCCCAGTGTCAGTGGAAAACAGAGGGCCTCCTGTGTAGGGATGGCCTATGTGGGAAGCATAATAAAGGGCTGAGAATAACACCATTTACCATTCCAAGTTGGTCAAAGTGTGTACAGTCGCCCCTTGGAATGCACAGGGGGTTGCTTCTAGGATATGTCCCTGTGATCCCTGCTGCTTCAGGTGCCAAAATCCAACAATCCTCAAGTCCCTTATGTAAAATGGTGTAGTATCTGCATTTAACCAACACATGTTCTCCCATATATTTATTTATTTATTTATTTTTGTTTGTTTGTTTGTTTTTGAGATGGAGTCTTGCCCTGTTGCCCAGGCTGGAGTGCGGTAGTGCGATCTTGGTCCTCTTCCTTCCTCCTGGCGCTGGGTCCCCTCCTTGGCAGACCCTTCCTCATGTGTCATCCTGCACTTATGCAGACTGTCCCATATGTATCTGTCTTCGTGGACTGTCAGCTCCTTGGTGACAGCGCTCCACAATCTGGGGTTACCCTTATCGCTCCTGCATAGAGTCGAGCTCCATAAATGTCTGTTGAGTTAAGGAATGGATGAGCGAATGAGCACATTCCTGGATGCCCCTTCCCACTTTATTTATCTGTGAATCCCATTTGTTCTTTAAACCCAGGCATCGCTGTCTCTAGGGAGCCCTCCATGATTGCTCCCAGGGCTGCGTGAGGTGCTCATGTAGTCCTTGAGGTCCCCCTTGGCATCATGCACTTGCCTGAGGCTGTTCTCTGCTTCCCTGCCTTGAGGGCAGCATCAGCTTTGGTCCCTATCATTGTGTCTGCCCTGCTGAGGCCAGGGCCAGCACATAGCAGTTGCTTCGGGTGTGTTTATGGGGAAATTCATTATCATTAGACTCATACTTAGGGAGTGCCTGGGATATAGCTGTGACCAAAGAGGCCTGCCCTCGAGGTCCTTTCTCTCTAATGGGTGTACAAATTGCTGCTGCCCACATTGCACCAGCTGGGCCTCTCCCAGAGTGTGACATCAGCAGACACTGTCCAAACACAGATAGGACTTCTGTTTTGTCACTGTCTGGTTGTAAAAGCTGCATTTTGATATGTTTCCACCGGCTGAAGATTTAAGATAAAATTAATCTGCCAGCTCTGCGTCTAAGTGACTGTGAAGGTTTAAATAATGCTATTTAATAGACAGTGGCAGTTGGAGCCGTGGTGTTTGCCAGGAGCCAGTGATTCTCCCTGCAAGTCCCCATGCTGCTATCTGAAAACCTCCCTCAGGTCCACCCTGGCAGCCCCTGAGAGGCCAGCGAGGCTCTGGCCTCCTTTCCTGCGAGTGACCAAGGAAATGGACTGAACTTTGCTCCCCCTTGCCTTAGTCCAGCCCTTCCCTCCACCCACACAGGAAAGCAGTCTCAGGAGTGGCCATTATGATCTAGAAACAGCCCTGGATCTCCTTGCCCTATTCATCTCCTCTCTTCCAAGCATTTCTTTCTGCCTTTGAAGTCAGCACGGTTTTGAACTACACTTTGAGATGCTTCCAAGGAACGGGCAAATTGGGCAAATTTCAATATCCCCTGTCTACAGTTTTTCAGAACCAAATCCTTAAAGGAGTGCTAACTTTAGTTCTCCTCATGAGGTGACAGAACTACTGTCACCAGAAGGGGTTCAACCTCAGCAAGGACATCAGACCAGGCAGTTGTGCCCAAACTTTGGCTGAAATGAAGCAAATAGGAGCTGGAGACAGGCTTTGGCAAAACAGGAGGACTTGCTCTTCGGAATGGATCCCTGGCTGGAAGACCTGTGCCAGCAGCCCAAGGTGTCGGTTTCCTCACTGTCAAGGTTGGTGGATGAGATGATCTTGAAGGCCTCTCTTACCCTGACAGTCTGTGATGTATGGCTCCCATAAAAGAAGTGGTTGAACTGAGTTGGGTTTGATTATATTACAACCAGGGATTCCAGGAATAGGCAGGAAAGATCCTGCCCTCCCTCCTAGTAAGGAACCCAACGGAGCTGGCAATGCCAGGAGAAGTGGGCTTGCTTCCTAACGGGAGCTGTAGGCCAGCAGAAGTTAGCCATAAAGGCCTAGGCAGAGTCTCAAGCCAACACTGGCTGGAGGGTTTCCTTCACTTATTTGCCCATAAAACCTGACCTTAGTCTCAGGACTCAGCACCCCCAGGGGTGGTGAGGGTTCTATGGCTCTTATGCCCAGGTGGGCCTATTGGAGAGTGGGAGGGGAGGGCCTGGGCAGGAGTTACCTGGAGATCCGTCTTTGCTCAGCAGAAGGCATCATCTGAAACAGGTGCATCTACCTGTGCAGAACCAGTGGGATCTAGTCCCCACCAAACATCAGGATTGTCAAGGAGCTTTAAAAAAAAAAAATCAATCATTCAGTTGTACAAGTCCCTGGATCAAAATCCCTCCATTTGGGTGTGGAGATCTGAGTCTTTTGAAGTCCTTCTATGAGGGGTGTGGTGCCAGGTGTTGTTCCTCCATCTTGTCCACCACTTGGCAGTCAGCACAGTGAGTTAACTGAGAATTCATCCTCCATCACGCCCTGTCTTGGGTGCCAGGGATGTGGAGATTGAAGCCCTACCTTGGGCATCTTACAGTGGTGTGTGGGTGACAGGAACACAGCGGGCATGATAGAGGAACCCTAAGGAGGTGGACATCTGGGGTCTGACAAAGACTATCTTTTGGACCAACGCAGGCTTCTCCTACCCCTCTCTCGAGGAGGCCTCAGCCTTGGCCTCTAGAAACTACAGACTCTCAGCACAACTGATTTCATCCACCTCCCAACACTGAGAGACTGGAACAGACCCTGGCATTTTTTCTCACAGTTCAAGGCTGCCTCCCCTGCTTAAGTTCATCCCTGGGAAAGTTCAAGGCTGCCAGAATAATTTACTGTCTGTTCCAGCCAACACCTTAAGAGAGGGCCCCCGTGTCCCAGTTGTGGTGGGAGGGCAGGCGCCTGGCTTTGATAAGTCCTAGGTAGCAATCACAATGGCCTAAGCACACTGACTACCCCTCCTGCTTTTGTAATCTCCCCTTCCCTGACTTTGCTGGAGCCCCACACACTCCCTCTCCAGCTCCCTCTCTCCCTTTAAAACGCTCTGTCACCTCTGCATGAACTCAGTTTGCAGTGGACTCTGTTCCCTGCTGCAGTGGCCTGAGACCTGCCCTTATTGTCTTTAGCTAGTGACCGGCATTGTTTAATCTCTGACAGGGCTCAGGGAGACTTCTCAGAGGAGGGGGCTTTTGGACTGGGCCCGGTGTTGGAGGCGGGTGGCAGGTTCGAGTCCTGTCAATGGAGGCTGTGCCCAGTTTCCTAATGAGGCACTGATTTTCCTAGGCAGTGAAGCCTTTGTCTCCTCAGGATGGAAACTCACCCCTTTTCTAGATTTGCCTGTAAATTCACATTCTTACAAGGCTAGAAAGATTTTCAAGCTCAGTAGGGTCAACCAGCCTCCAGGCCCAGCCATCTTGGTCTTAGTTTTGTTGTTTCTTCCTTCCCCTATAAACTCAGGCAAGGGTGATTCTCCCATGTCCACGTGGTGTCAGGGTCATTGTCTGGGACCCAGTCCTTTCCCAAGCAAGCAGCAGGGAGGCACTGTTAGGGAAGCCTTAGGCATCTGTTGTTTTTGCTTGTCCACCTTTCCGGTAACAGGATTCCTTTCTTTGGGACCCACAATTCCCACTCTCCATGGTTCAGGTAGGGATGACCCTGCGCCCCATTCCAGCTTCAGAATGAGCAAGCGACCCAGGACTGGCCAATCAGAGGCCAGGGTAATTGGCTGGGGGGTAGAGGGGGACAAGACTCTAGGACTGGCCAATCAGAGGCCACAGTAATTAGCTGAGAGAAGGGCATGTGACTCCAGAACTGGCCAATTAGAGTCCACAATAATTGGCGGAGAGAAGGGCACATGACTCTAGAACTGGCCAATCAGACTTCATAGTAATTGGTTAGGGGAAGGGCACATGATTCCAGAACTGGCCAATCAACCTCTACAGTAATTGGCTGCGGGAAGGGGGCGTGACTCCAGGCAGGCTGATCAGAGTCTTCCCTGGAACTTTTTGCTGGAATAATTAGGAAAGAAGCATTTTAAAAAGCGTTCATGTGAGTCATCATTTATTGAACCCTGGCTGTGTGCCAGGCATTGGGCTAGGCAGGCGCCTGCGCTGTTTTTAATCCTTACCAGTACTGTGCCTGTCAGTCACGGTTCTGTCTTTGTCGTGGCCAAGGAGCATGAGGCTTAGGGAGGCTCGAACTCGCCTGAGATCTCCAGACAATGCCGTGCAAAGCCAGGGTGCGACCAGTCCGTCTGGTTCCATGTGGCTTTTAGACTTAGTAAGTAATGCGGCATTCCATGGTGATAGCACATCAGTGCCCAGATGGGAAAGGCCAGCAGCATGTACCTATAACATAAATGCCTTCAATAGCTACATTTGGAATCTGAAAAACTCTCTCAAGCTCATTTTGAGATATTGATCCTAAGAAACGAATTGGAAGTCCACGCAAAGACTCGGGAAGAGCACTGTTTATTCCTCACAGCGTAATTTGTGATAGTGAGTAATTAGAGTCTGTCTAAATGTCCTATAATGAGGAAATGATTAAGTAAATTATGCTCCGAAGATGCTTACAATGAGTTTGTAATAACATGGGGAAAAGTCTGGCATATTAAGTGAGAAAAACAACAAGGCAAAAAATCATATTTGGAGGCTGATCTCAACCATCTCAACCATATAAAATTTTAGTTTGAAAGATAGACACTTTTTTGTTTTGGAGATATGATCGCATTCTGTCGCCTAGGCTAGGGTGCAGTGGCATGATCATAGCTTACTTCAGTCTGCATTTCCCAGGCTCAAGTGATCTTCTCACCTCAGCCTCCCTGGGACTATAGGTGCACACCACTATGCCTGGCCATTTAAAAAAGTTTGGTAGAGATGGGGTCTCTGTTGCCCAGGCTGGTCTTGAACTCTTGGCCTCAAATAATTCATCTACCTCGGCCTCCTAAGTGCTGGGATTACCAGGAGTGAGCCACGTTGCCTGGCCTAGACACATTTTTTTTCTTTTTGTGAGATCGAGTCTTGCTCTGTTGTCAAGGCTGGAGTGCAGTGGTATGATCTCAGCTCACTGCAACTTCTGCCTCCTTGGCCCAAGCAATCCTCCCACCTCAGCTTCCTGAGTAGCTGGGACTCCAGGCATGCCCACCACACGCAGCTAATTTTTGTATTTTTTGTAGAGATGGGGTTTTACTATGTTGCCCAGGCTGGCTCGATCTCCTGGGCTCAAGCAATCCTCCCACCTCAGCCTCCTACGGTATTAGGATTACGGGTGTGAGCCACCATGCCTGGCTAGACACATTTTTTTTTAATACTGAAATACTGTATGCCACTGTTTCTGTAGTTATTTTCTCTGGGTAGTGACATATATGCTTGCTTTTTATTCTTAGTTTCCACATTTTCCAAAATATGCAAGTAATGTATTTAGAATCAGTGTAAAAGGAAAACACATTAGAAATTCCGGTAAGGAAAATGTCAACAAGATTTTCATTCTCAACGGAGCTGACAATGTTCGCCCCCACCTTCCCTGCCTGGTGTCAGATGAACAGTAAAGGACAGTTTGCTCCAGAGCGAGGTTTTCTCTTTACAATGCGTTTTCCTGTATATGATCTCATCTGGGATTCATGACCTCTGTGAATGGTAAACAAGGTAAATCCTTTTTCTTACCCTTATTTTTATTTCATTTTGTTTGTTATTGTCATATATACCATGCATTCAAAAGTGCATAAAATAAAATACAGTTTATAGGAAAGTAACAAGACAAATGCCCATGCCTCCACTCCCTAGTATGAGACATAGAATATTCTAGAAACTTAGAGGTCTCTGTGTTCTCCTTCCTAATTCTATCTCCCTCCCTCCATGCTCCTACCTGGGCCCAGCCCTAATATTGGTGGGACTTGAGACAAGATTACAAACATAAGTCCACATATCTTATGTCTAAATATTTATAAATTATAAATCAAGTAAAATTGTTGAATAAAAAGTATTCCAGCCTCTTGCTTTGACAAATATACCTTCATAATAACAAAATAGAGATGTATGAAATTATGGTTTTTTGATAGCTGAAAGCTGGCAAAATATCATAGGAAACTTAATTTAATCATTATTGCATATACCTGGGTGTTCTGTTGCTGGGCCAATAATGCTTGGATGAATAAAAGTACAAAAACATGCCTAACTTATAGATTATTATGCTTATTCTAAAAAAATTTTTCTTGCCTTTATTTCATCAATATCGCTAATCATGCAATTATAATTAAGATTTTCACATAATTTGACAATAATGACAAATTAGGCAGCCTTTCTTGAGGCCTTGTAGCTCTTAGCTAGTTTTCAAAACCTTGGAGAAACTTTGATCTGCAGAGGGAGTAGCAGCTGGGATTGTCAATAACATTCTTAGAGGAATATTTTGATTTGGAAATAAACCAAATTTCTTTGAAATTTTACTTACAGTGTTTAATTGTTGTAATGGGGTTGCATCTTGTATATGATCATTAGCAAAGAAAAATTCATAAAATATTTTAATTTCATCATACAAAATCACTATCACTTATGTCAGAGCTTTCATTGTGTTTTACTGTCAATCTCAAGACTCCTACAATCGTGCAAAGAACCAGTATCATGTTTCATTCATGTTACATCTAATTCTATATAGACACAAGTGTAAAAGTAATAAGCGTTGTCTAACATAGAAAGATGTCTCTCAGCTTCTAAATGCACCTGTTCTATGTATCACCCAACGTACGAGGAACTTCAGAACCACGGAATGGTACCCAAGGAGCAGCGAGAGCGCAGACTCTCAGCATGACTTGAAAAGAGGTCTTCCTAACAGCAAAATGGAAAAGATACGTAAATGATGGGCTGGGTGGGAGCTGCTGCACCCTGATACTGGCGGGAGGAACTTGGCAATGGCTCGGCTTTTCTCCCACCCAAGGGTTTTCTCCTCTCAAACCCTCTATCTCCAAAGCAGCATCTGCCTGAGACAGATGCTGGCACAGCCCACTCGCCTTGGCATTCTGGGTTCAAGGTCATACAGAAGGTCAGGTGGGGATGTACTTTCTGGGGTGTTTAGAACTTGTCAGGGGCCAGGCCTGGATTGGAGCGAGAGGGGCACCCAGGGGTTCCTTAATAACTGACTTTTGTGGTGTTTTTATAGTATCCAGTGCCCTAAAGTGCCCAGAGTAGGGGCCCTCCTGCTATAGAGGCAGGAGCCTGACTTGTCCCATCCTTCCTTTGCTTTTCTGGAGCCTCCAGGGATGCTCTGTTGTGCAGTAGTGAAGGCTCAAGGAACAAGCACAGAGGTGATGTGTAAGGAAGGGCAGTATTGTCCTTCAGATGAAGAGTTCCAGAGAAGACACAGCCAATGGCCTCTGAGCCACCATCTGACTTCAGCTTCCCGAGGGTTCACGGGAGTCTCCCTTGGGGAAATCCGTGGGCAAGACCTGTTGGCAAAGCCAGGGCTCCCCACATTCGAGGCATCCATAAATGCCACAGGGTGGCCCTGTGCTTTGGTTTCTGGGATTCTAGACTATGTCATGGCAGAACCCCGCTGCAGAGTGTCTCATGTGCTCTCAGCTGGTCCTGCCAGCGGAGGATGGAGGGAAGGTCGGGGCTCTTTCTGTCTATGGCCAAGGCAAGCCCTGGTCACAGCTGGGCAGTGTCGCCTGGGCACCATGTTCTTAGTTCAAAGGATGGTGTGGTGACCTGGAGCAGTGAGCGTGGTACAATCTATTAATATTCTAATATCCCAAGGTCTGTCTCTTGGGCCACACGCTCCCAGACTGGCCTTCGGCCCTCCATGGCTGGAGCACAGCTGTCAATCTTGGAGCTCCCCTCACCCCCTCCTGGGGCTCCTTCTCTTCCCTCCTGTGGGGTCATCTCACTCTAGGCCCTGCGCACCCCACAGCGGCTTCCTGCGTCTCATCTCTTCCCCTTTCTACTTTCACACTTTTGTTTGGGCAGAGTCTCCCACCAGTATCTACTTGAGGAATGACATATGGAAGTTAAACTTTTGAGACCCTGTAGGTCTGAAACTCTCATTGTTTTACTCTCATACTTGATTGTCAGTTTTCCCTAGCTGGGAATTATCTTCCCTGAGAATCTGGAAGGCTTTGCTTCGCCACGTTCTAGATTTCAGGGTTGTTGCTGAGATGGCTGAATCTGTTTTGCTTTCTGGTTCTTGTATGTGACCTGTTTTCTTCCCCCCTTTCTTTGCCCCATGTGGTAGGCTATAGAGACTTCTCGTGTCCTGGGTTCTGAAACGGTGAAGTGTCCTGGTGTGAGTTTGTTTTCTTCTGTTGTGTTTGGTACCTGAAGGCCTTTTCAGTTTGTCAATGGGTCATCTTCCTTCCTGGGGAATGTTGGTGCCTTTTTAATGATTTCTGTTCCTCCATTTTCTTTGGAACGCTTGGTTTTGTTTCCTGGATGCAATATCTTCTTTCTCTGAGAATATTAAAGATGTTTCTGGAAGTTATCTTCTCCTTCAGTCTTTGCTTCCTCCCGCTGAGCTTTGCTGTGTGTGTCTCAGGGTTTAATTTGTTGTGTTCCGTGCTGGAGGCAGATGTCTCTTGATCCTTGGAGCTCAGCTGAGCATTAGGAATGAGGGTCTAAGAAGCTGATTGGAAGCTCTGAGCTTGGGTGTGGCTGGTCAACACTGACTCATTGTAGGGCCATCTAGGTAGACCAAGTTTCGGGGGACCCCAGCTGTCAGGAGTTTGGGACTTTCCCCTTGCACTAGTTACAGCTCCAGGGTGGTTCTTCCAGCCTCCTTTCTGTAGGGAGCAGGGCTGGCTACCGCCCGAGTGGTGTGGGGGGATTTCTGCATGCAGAACCCACTCCTGCTTTCCCAGAACCCGCGCCATCCATGTTCGGGGGTGCCCAATCCAGAATCTGTTTACCTGCTTCAGAGAGGAAGCCTCCAGTCTCCACCAGGACAGACGTGAGGCAGTCCCCCAGCCCCAGAGGTGGGGAGAGGATCCAGCTTTTACAGCTTCTGTCTCAACTGTCACCCAGTTCCAGGAGTGCCCGGTCCTCTCAGTTACCAGCCCTCCGGCCAGTTCTCAGATTTCAAGCTGCAGATTTGGGGTTTGGCTTCCTCAGTTCTGCCAAGCCACCTACCGTGCAGTGACTGCTTTGTAGCTTCCAGCATTTTGTTGTGGCGCCTTTGAGCCTGTTCTCCTGTATCTTAAAACCTCTCTCCACTGCTGTTTTGGTGGAGCCTTGGGGCTTTGGGAATGAGGGAAGTGTTTTCTTGGCTTTCTAAATTGGAATTGCCAAGAGTCCACTTCCTCAGAGATAGCTGAGGAGGGGAGGCAGGCCCAGGGCTTCTGGTGGCCGATGCCGTTGTGACCTGGAGAGGGCCTGATGGAAAAGAAAGAGTGAAGTCAAGAGGTGGTGATGGGAGGCAGATTTCTGACAAACTGCTGAATTCAGCCATTCCTCAAGCCAACCACACCCTCAGTGCCCAGAAATGTGAGCCAGCACATCCCATTTCTGTTGTTTTTGTTTGTCTAGTCTCGTTTTATTTGGAATTCTGCCATGTGCAATGGAAGGAGCTCTCGCCAGTCCTTGTTATAACTTTAAGTTTTCTCTAAAGTTTATCTTCCGGGTCTGCCATGTCCTCCCTCCACATGAGTGCAACTCACACAGGACCTTCTCTGAGACACCTTCTCTGGCCAGCCCACTACACCAGCACCCTCTGCTCCTTCTGCCTTCTGACCGGGCTGGTTTTTCTGGCTTCCCCCACTGGGCCAGGACCCCTCCAGAGACACTCGTGAAACTGTATGTCACCTGCATTCAGAGAACTGCACATGGTATGATAAGATGGTAGAGAAGGGCTCAGGTAACTACAGCCGGTGGGCCAAATTTGGCCCGTGGTCTGTTGTTTTTCAATAAAGCTTTATTGGAACTCAGCCACGTTCATTTGATTAGATATTGTTGATGCTACCTTCACTCTACCATGGCAGGTTTAAGTAGTTACGACAGAGTGTGAAGTGTTTACTACCTGGGTCTCGACGGAACAAGTGCCTGAGAATCTGACAACGCAGCAGAGGTGTGTTCACACCTGGGCATTGTCGCCTACTCGTTGTGTGACGTTGGGCAGGAATTTAGCCTCTCTGAGCTACAGTCTGCTTATTTTCAGGCGGGTACCCACCTCATGGGTTGTTGAGATTCAGTGCAGTAACAGATTATGCTAAGCCGGACGCCTCGAGGCCCTGAGCCCAAGGGGCTGGCCTCTGAACCCAGTGTTAGTGAAGTTCTCCTCAGCCGTGTCCACCTGGTGTCCTCAGCATCTGTGACCTGGTCCCCGAGTGAGTCAGTGGGGTGAGCAGCAGGCCAGGGCTCCCCTGTTCCCTGCTGCCGGGGTCCAGGTGCCAGAGGGGATGAGACCCAAATCTTCTCCCTGCTGCACACAGGCGGGCTTCCCCGGGCTGCGAGAGTGGGACGGGTGCCAAGTCTCCTCCTTTGCCTGTTTGTACCCTCAACACCTCTCCCCTCGGTGACAGCTGACCAGGTACAAACCTGCGTGGGGCCATCACTGAGCAGACTCACACCCACAGTGGGTGCTGAGTGGCACCCAGGAACTCAAGACGGCCGCTGAAGACATGGTGAGAACCACAAATTTGCAGGCTTAGACTCCCCCGGTTACACT
Organism: Pan paniscus; assembly: GCF_029289425.2. NCBI lineage: Eukaryota > Metazoa > Chordata > Mammalia > Primates > Hominidae > Pan > Pan paniscus. The sequence continues at coordinate 57,128,104 of NC_085927.1, forward strand.
TTCTCTCCATGTTCTGGAACATCCTGAGCTCTGTGACTCCCCCTCCATGCCCACTGGGAGAACAACCTCTCTGTGGGCCTCTGTGAGAGAGAATGGACATTCTAGAAGAGCAGGCAGGGGTCTCCTGCCAGTGGCTGGGTCAATTTCGAGGCAGCAGATCCCCACAGTCTCTCTCCAGACGTGGAAAGTTCTAGATGCCTGGCAACATGGCTCAGTGGCTGGGCCTCAGCGGCGTCCATGCTTTTGTACCCCGTGCTGTTATCAGCAGCAGCCTCCTGGGGCCCGCCGCCTGTGCTCCAATTTATTAATCATTTTCCTCTGTACTCATTGTTCTCTCTCTGTTTGCAGCTTTCCCCCAGCCTTTCACAGTGCAGAAGGGGTGCCTGGTTGCATATGTAAATACGCTTCAGTTATTCTTTGCAGTGTTATCTTCCCGCAGCTTTAATTTTCTTATTCTTTTCTTCCAAATAAGGCTGAAACCCGTTTTAGTGAAGAAATTATTCGTTAAGGGAACAGTGTTAGTGTTTGGTATAGGTGCCACCTGAAGTCAATTAGGGATCAGCGGAATTAATTATTTTCTCTGAGCTGAAATCAGGAAGTGGGAACTGAGAGAAATGGGTCTCTTTAACTCACGGCAGGGAAGAAACAGGATTTTAATAGACCTAAGTGGACTCAGTCCAGGAACAGCGTGTTATCAGCTGCACGCGCAAATTTTAATCTAATCTGTGGAGCTGGCTGGGGCTGGTGGTCCTCACCACCCAGCAGGGAACTGAATCAAACCTGGGCTTGAAAAGGGGAAACAGCACCCACTCTGTTGGAAGCTCCAGCTTCTAGGTCAATGGCAATGGGACGAAGAGGACGAGACCCTGCCCGAAGTCAGAACTTGAACACCACGGGCGCTGGATTCAGGAGAGGCAGGTGTGTGCCTAGCGCACAGAATTTACGGGGTTCTCAAAACTAAGTCATCAAGATAGATCATATTTCAGTGCAATAATGTAAAATATCAAAATTAATGCAAAAATCTATGATAGACAAAATATCAACATTTTAAATAAGAACAGGTTGTTGTTTCTTGTTTGGTGACCTTGTCTATCCTGTAGTGGGGATGCCACTTCTGGTCAGTCCCAGGCTCCTGGGGCTGCTGGCTGGCGTGTCCACCATGATACGAGTTTACGAGGGTTGCCGATGGTATGTGAGCAGATGGGGCAACTCGGGGCTCTCTGGATAGAGCCACGATTTTGGATTGTTGGGCAGTTACTAACTTTTCCAACTCAGTTCAGAATGCGAGAGGCAACTGTGAGAAGTGGATGTAGGAGCACACGTGTTTCCTTTGGCCTCAGGCACTGCTGGGCCCACACACTGATCAGGCGTCACCCCTTGGCTGTCCTGAGTCTCAGGCTGGGCTCTCACCTCACAGGCTGAGCGATCTCACTGCTTCCAGACCTCTCTGAGTCCCAGGACCGAGCGCCGCTGATGGACTGCTGTGGGGTCAGCTGACAGAATGTACTGGAATGCAGCTTGGCGGTAGTGGGGGGCTCAGTGCAGGACAGTGGCCCTTCCGTCTCCTTCAATCACCTGCACTGTGGCAGGCGGGGGGGTGCCGGCAATGACAAGGTTGCTGGATCTTGGGACTGAGCTAGCCAGAAGATCCCTAGTTTTCAGTCTGGCCTCCTTGACTCCTGAAGGATTAAACCAAAAGTGCACCTGGTGTCAGCGAAAGGCTGCAGAAAGAGGCACTACGTCTGTCTGCCCAGAGCACTTTTCCATGAAGGTTGTGAGCTCCTGGAGAAGCTGCCCAGGGGGAGCGAGGTGGGGACAGTCACTCGGTGAGGGAGAGGCTGCCTTCCTCTCCAGAACTCTGCTTTCTGCTAGGGTCCTTCTGTCTCCAAGCCTGGTGTCTCCGGGGTGCAGGCACCCTGGGACCGCCAATGGTGTAGCCTGGGCTGGCCAAGGGCATTGCTCATCTGCAGACTCTGGGTCTTTAGGGAGGGCACATGCTATGGGCCTTAGGCAGAAATGGGCCTCCCAGAATGACAGATGGCTACAGTGAAGGTATAAGCCCCCAGCCAGGGACGCCAGGTCTCATCGCCAGCTCAGCCAAGGGGTGACTCCATTGAGTCCCAAACGCTGTGGATTGCAGTGGGCAGTGGGCGTCTGGGTGGAACCATAGCCGGTTCTGAGCAGGGCCGTGAGAGAGTTTGTTTTTCAGAAGTTTCTTCTTGTGAATTATTTAGGACAAGGGGAATTTTCACTTAGAGAAAACTTGTTTGTTGGACTCATATCAAGAAAATATTGAAATACATGCAGGACTCTGAGTGACAATAAACATCTTCCCGAAGTTGGTGGGCTTCTCTTGCCATTCTCGCTTGGGAGGGCTTTCTCCAAAGGGGCAAATGTCTGAATGAGGACTGGAACACAGAAACATGTTGGAAACTGTTAGAAAAAAAAAAAGTTAGTTTCTTGAACAGTTCAGCATCCCTTGAGAGCGAATTAGGACTGGAATGAGCTAGTGGAAAGCGCGTACCTCAGTCTGAACTCAGAACCGACTCTACCCACATTCCTCTGTAGTTAGGGAAAGGGGACGGAGACGGATGGTTTTGCTCTTGAGAAGGTGAGAGCAGGGTGTCTGTGCTGCTGTTTGCCGTTTGCAGCTGGGGATCCCCAGCATCTGCTGCCCCAGGCACGATGCTGGATGCTTTGCAGGTATTTTCTTATTCAACCTGCGCAGAGCAGTGAGGCATTACCATCTGCATTTTATAAAGGTGGGGAACCGGGTTCAGAGGTGGGATGTGGCTTTCTCAAGACACAGAGCTGATGAAGTGTCACAGCCAGGTTTTGAACCCATTTCTGTCCGACTTCAAAGCTCTTCCTAAACAACTCTCAAAATTCAGAACCATGAAAGAGCCTCTCCTGAAAAAAATCAGCCAGGTTCTTTTTTTATTCCAAGTAAGAATCAAAAACACAACGCGTTTCTCTTTTTGCCCTGGCTACTAGTAAGCCCAGAGCTAGATTTTGGCAACCTCTGAGTTAGCTGAAGTTTTTGGAATTTTTACTTCTTTACCCATCTGTGGATTTGCATATTGTCAAAAAGCCCAAATGAAGATTTGTTCTCTAGGAGACTCAGCCTCCAGCCCTCTTCAGAAGTCCTCGATTATATTTCCAGATCCTTCTTGTGTAGAAATACGTACCTAATGTGCACCTGTTCAGATTCCAGCTGTGTGGAAACAGTGGGATATGCGGATGGCCATTGTCCAGGAGAAATGAAGCTGCAGTAGATGATGGAGGATTCCAGCCCAGTGAGCGGCACTAGTCTTGCCTCCATCTTTATTCACCTCTAAATCAACTTTAGAAGTATCTGAACTAGCAGGAGGAAAGAAAAGACTTAAAAAGACAAAGTAGATTACAGGAAAGCAATGATTTCTCTGGCTATTTGTCACTTCGAGTGCAATACATTAACAAAGTGTTGTAATAAGGAGAGCTACTAAAAAATGATTTATTGATACTTTAGACCTGTTAAAACAGGTTAATGTCAATACAATTAGCTCCTGGATCAAGACAATCCCCAAGTTGATAAAAGAGCATTAAATGCCACTCCATCAAAATGGGGGAGGGGCTGAGGACTTTGCCCGCAGGGAAGAGAGGAGAGAAATGTTCTCTGACAGTGTCCACTCTCCCACCCCTGGGGTCCCCTTGGGCCCTCGCCCCCCAGGACTCCATGGACTGGAGTCTGAGACTCGGGCTGTTCTAAGAAATGGGCAGTTTTTGTCTGGAAGGCTCGCCGGCTCTGCTATTTCATGGATGAGCGACTCCTGAGTAATTTGGGAGAGTATCGAGCAATTGTTATGCTGGGAAAATGGGCAGAGAAGAGCAGGTGAGTCACCAGGAGACTGCCAGAAAATGAGAGTATTCTCAGAAATGAGCAGAGCTCCGGAGCCTGGTAATGGATGGATGGGTCAGGGCCTGATCCCTGGGCGCGTCCCCTCACCTTGCTGAGCCTGCTCCCTTCTTGGCCAGTCTGTGCAGCTGTGAGCCCTGAGTGTGGCCCCTGCCTGGCACTGCATGGACCCTGGACCTGCAGACCCCCTCAGTGCTATCTTCTGCTCGGAGGGATCTGTCCTTTGGGGAGTGAACCGAGGCTGCATTGGTCTTCAGTGCTCCCCTGGGTGGTCATCAGGGCATCACTGCCACAGTGTGAGTTGGGACCATCTTAATGTCATCATCCCAGTCCTCAAAGAGTTGTTTGAAAATGGTTGCCTTTTAAGGCAACAGTGCACAGGATGAGAATTCAGATGACACAGCCCTGAGTGTGAGGCACCTCAGTCTCCCTCGCCCACCCCTCCCCACCTCTTCTGCACAGGCAGCCGCTGCTTCTGGGCCTGGTTTTCCTTCCAGAGTCAGCCTGCATGTTGACATGCACATGGCTCTGCTCTGGGCATGTTTGCCGGACACGCCAGGCAGCTTCTGCGGGTTATGTTGCAGAGCCAACGACACCCAAGTCTCGGGGGCTTTTTCTGAATCAAGGGTTGATTTCTTGCTGGCTGTGCATCTGCTCTGCCTTCTTCTTCATTCCCGACCAGGCTGAGGCCCAGCCCTGATGAGGCATGGCAGAGGGAACACAGAAACAGTGAAACACACAGTGGCTCTTGGAGTGACGTGTGCCAGTTTTGCTTGTGTTCATTGGCCAAAGGGCTGGAGCCGAGGGTTCCTGGATTCTGAGCTGGCGGCTAGTGGAGAGGAAGGGTGTGTGGACAGAGGGCAAAGCGGCAGTGATGGTGTGACATGGGATAAATGGGGTGCAGGGCTGGGACTGGCGGGGGTGGTGGCAGGCCCGCGTGGCCTCTCCCCTTCTGGGCCTCTCTGTGGAGGCTTTGGCTCTGCTTCCCAGGCAAGGTGAGGGTGTGGTCCAGGGCTCCCAAAGGCTCAGAAACAGCAGGGAGTAGCTGTGGCAGGGTGGGAGCCTCATGGCCACCTCCCAGCCCTTCACAGAATGCCAGAGCTCCAGAGGACATGGAGCCTTGGCCGCGGGCCTTTCCTTACTCAGGCAGGGGGGCTGAGTCCCAGAGCTGGTGAGGCAAGAATGGAGACCAGAGCCCCGGGATCCTGGGTCCTGCCAGGCGGGGTCCTGTGTCATGCTGGCCTTCCCTGCATCTTCACCCGGCACCAGGGGTGGAGAGCCCCGGGCACCCTAGAGTCGGGAATAGGGGGCACCCAGGCCCTGGTGCCCAGCTCAGGGCAGGAGCTGGTTTGCCCCAGGCTCACTCTTCCCCTCCCTCCGAGACCCCCAGCCTCCAGCTTACTCTGGGGTCTGTGCCGTCACGACTCTGTCTTCTGGGGTCTGACCTGTTCCTGGGCCACCTTGGGCGCATCTGTTCTCAGCACCATGGCTGCAGAGCCTGGGGCTTTCAGATGGACTAAAATTCTCTTTCCCAATTCCAAGTTCTCAGGAGAGAGGGTTGGATGGGGCCAGCTGGGGCCCCTGCCCAATACACGTCCCGTTAGCCTTGCCAGGTGAAGGCAGGCTCTCCATGATCCGGGTGGACATCATGGCTGTGCTGATTCAGCAGCTGCATCCAGTGTTTGGATAAGGTGCAGTTTGGGGACAAGGTAAGTGCCCTGAGAGCGGAGGCCTAGTTCATCACTGAGGCCATGACCCCAGAACTGTGCCTGGCAGGGGGCAGCAGGTGTTTCTGAATGAATGAATGGGTGAGGAGAAGCCATCTCAGCGCTGGGAGGGAGGCAGGCTCAGTGAAGATCCGGCCCCCGCTCTGGTGAAGGGCAGCAATCCCTATCCCTGTGGGGTCGGGGGTTCCAGGGGTGGCTAGGAGCTGTGGCCCTGCCCCTTGTCCTACCTAAACCCCCCAGGACACCAGCTCTGACACCCACCTGTGTCTGATTCGCCCTGAATCAGGTGGAAGGCTCTGGCCTGTCCTGAGCCCCTCCCGCTGCTGTAACAAGGAAGCGGAGATGAACACAAAGACAAAAGCGGCCCCTGCCCCCTGGGCACAGTGGACTCGTGGAAAAGACCCCTTGTTTCCTTCTTTGTCAGAAGCCCAGGAAAGAGCAGCTCTTTCAGTTTCCAGGACTGATGGCTCGGAGTGTTCTAAAGGATGTCTCTTCCTGAAGAGAAATTCTCCTCCTGAAAATTACCCATCACAGTACTTTGCGGTCTTTTCTCATTTCTCATCTCAGACCCTTAATAGCCTTGCCAGCGCCAAAGGCCTCCGTGTGACTGTCAGTGGCTATTACCCTTGTCACCTCAAACGCTGCCGGTCCCCGGCTCTGCGAAGGCCCAGCAAAGCTCTCGCCCCCGTCTCCAGCCCTCTCCAAATGCTCCTGAGCAGCGGCATGGAGGATCTCATTTCAGCGAGTGATGCCTGGCCTGTGGGCGGTGGGGGGGACCCTGGGCCAGGGCAGGGAGCCTGGAGAAGGGGGATGTGCCCCAGGTACCCCAGCCAGGCCTGGAAAGAGAAAATCTAAGTCCAAAGGAGGTCTCACCTCTGTCCCCAGCAGCATCTTGGGGTGGGTCGTTCTGCCTCTGAGACCCCGAGTGCAGACCCTGGGGCAGACAGCACTTAGCTGGAGGCGTGACCCAGGGGTCCTGGGGGCACTTGGGGAGACAGGGAGGTGCCTTCCCAACACTTGGGGAGGGAATTCAACTTGTCTCTGTCCAGATCGGCCCCGCTCTGGAGAGGCAGCCTGTGGTCCAGAACAGGGAGAGCCATGCCTCAAGAAGCAGGTGCATCTGCTGGAAGGGAGGCTGGTCAGGAGGGTGCTAGGGTCAGGCTGTGTCCAGCCATCCCTGTCCCCACAGTGCCTGGGGTCCTGGGCAGGGAGCTGAGCATGGTGAGGCTGTGGACTGGATGGTTCCTGAGGCTGAGGGGCCGTTCAGGGGTCCTCAGTGATGCCTTGCTGTTCTAGCCCAGAAATGGTCTCCCTTGCTCTGCCTGAACTTGATGTGCAGAGCTGCGGCCCCTCTGCTTCCACTGAGGGGCCCTCGCGGGAATGAGGGTCTCGTGCCCATAGACAAACTGGCAGCTGGCTTTGAGTCCCTCCCTCCATTCCTCCAGGGCTCACCCACCTCGGCTGGCAGGCAGGTGGGAGACAGTGTGCTCCCCGCCACAGAGTCCCTGCTCCTCTGTGGCCAGCCCAGGGCTCTGACCACACCTGTTGTCATCATCCTTGCAGGAATTCATCGCCGGCTCTACCCAGGCCATGCGCCAGGCTGAGCCCTGCGTGGTTGTTCTGTGAGTCCCTGGTGCTGGCTGGGGTCCGGGCTCTGAGGAAATGGTCAGCAAATGGTGAGGAAAGAACAGGCAATAAACAAATGCATATTAATCAGCTATTCATTCGATATGGACAGCCCGCGAGCAGCTGACAGACGAAGGGATGCTCTGCTGAGATGGACGGGAATGGCTTGTCTGAGATTCTGAATAATCCGAGACCTTGGAGATGCATCCCCAGGGCAAGAAGTCTCTGCCTAGGACAGACCAAAGGGGCACTAGTTTAGCTGGGAGGGAAATTTGCTGAGCCTTCAAATCACACTGTATCCTGTGTGGGTCCCGGCTCTGAGCTCACCAGCTGCAGGGGCCTCGGAGTCCCGGGCAGATCTGGTGGGCAGTGGGGCTGCCTCGGCTCATGGGGGAAAAGGAAGTACTCCTGCCCATGGCTGCTAACTCTCTCTGTCTCTGTCTCTGTCTCTCTCTGTCTCCCTGTATCTCTCTGTCTATCCGTCTCTCTCTCTGTCTCTTTCTCTCTCACTTACTCAGGCTCTTTTTCTCTCTTTCCCTCTGTTCCTCTTTCCCTCCTTCCTTCCCTCCCTCCCCATCCCTCCTGCTCCTCTTTTTCCTCCATCTCTCTGCCTGTCTTCTTCCCATTTCTGTTTTCTAATTTGTTAGGAGGAGGAGTCAGTGATGGCCTTGATGTTGCTGGTTTTACGTATTCTACCCACCAGGTATTCTGGGGTCCACTTTTATCTGATCAAAACTTCATATAAGTCCTGGCATTGAAAACCTGCAGGATCCCTGAAATGTTTCTCTTGGTTTAGTTGGTGGCAGCTCTGGAGGGACATTCTGTGAAGGGATTTTATTAGTGATGATGACCCAGGCACTGATGTTAGAGCTGAAGGGAACTGAGTCGTCAGAGGCCCTGCACCCGCACCCTATTTACTTCATGGCGGGTCTCCTGAGAAGAGCAGGGCCTCGCAGATGGCCCTGGAGTGGTTAGCAGTGCTTTGCGGGGACTTTGTTTTTCCTCCGTGCCAGGACATTAAGACTCATCCTAGAACAAAGCGCTCCTGGCACAGCAGAGCCTCACCTTGGACCCGGCGACCATCACCTGTTTCTGCAGCTCTGCTCTTGGGCTGGTGAAGAGCAGGTTCAGCAGCAGTTAGGGGAAAAGTGATGGGCTCAGGAGGAGGGGAGACAAATGTCTGTCTCCAAGTGCATGTGCTGCAGGCGCTTAATAGATAGAGGGCCTGTCTCAGCCACTAGAAATGCCTGCTCACCATGGGGAAGCACTCGCCTCTGCTAGTGTGGGCAGCCATCATCAGAAGGGCAAGCCCTTAGAGAAGGTCCCCACGTTCTGCAGCATCTGTGACCTTCTCAGGTTCAGGCCTGAGATGGAGCCTCCACAGCTGACCCATATCAGCAGAGGAATCAAGGGCTGGGCCCTGGGAATCAGACTGTCCAAGGACAATGACCATAGTCCCCGGCTGGTGGCGTCTTTCAGTTTGGTGGCCTGGGGCTGCTTGCAAGTCAACCTGGAGCCTGACATCCAGCCCAGCTCTGCACCTCGGTGGCCCAGGCGCCTCCACACAGAGCTCGCTGTGCTGACGGGGAGTTGGGAGCCTGTGCTGGACACCTGCTGGTGGTCCACGCATTGCACCTAGGATGTACGAGGGCAGCAACCCAGGACTTCTGGCTCCTGCAGGCTGGCAGGAGAGGGTTGGGGGCATTTTGATGAAGCGAAATGTGAAATGGATAAGATGCTGTGAGTGCCATTTGGAGGATTGGAGGAGGGGCATTGCCGGCAGGTGAAGGGGCTCAGGAAGGGGGCCAGGGGAGTGGTGGCTGTGGAGCCAGGCTTGATGGAGAAGCAGCCTTTCATCAGCCGCACATGTGGGTCAAGGTGAAACCACATCAGTGGGGTCAAAGCAGCAGCAGTTTCACGTGGGTTCATGTGGCTGGAGGAGATAGCTGGGGAGGTGGGGTGGAGTGCCTTTAGTGGTAGTGACAACCAGGACAGGAAAGATTCTAGCAGGGGCCAAGGTCTGCGGGCTCAGGGAGCCACAGGAAATTTCTGGTGGGCAGCTCAGGAAGGTGGGGCTATGTCTCCTTTGGTGCAGCCACAACCTCTGCCTCCCTGGGACCTCCGCCTGCTCCCCATGATCCTGGGGTCCACAGTGAGGGCCGTAGGCTCAGGCAGGTGAGGTGACCTGGTGAAGGACGCATG